>NC_066620.1:182252557-182864635 GCF_025201925.1 Gopherus flavomarginatus | reverse complement strand
AGTGCACACACTTATACTACATATTTATTAAACGGTTTTAGAACAGTACAGGAAATGCCACTTCCACTGACAGCTCACCTGGACTCCTTTGTACTAGTTTGGTTTGTCTGTAGTATAGAAGTTTGCTGCTACAGCCTTTGTACTTTTGATACACAAATAGTCCTGGTCCAGTTTAAACGTCAGGTAAATTAAAAAATGGTTGGACTTTTGACCCTGGCCCCAAATGTTTTATATTGCTCTGTGCCATATCTCGTTCTTTTGACATGTCGCCTACTAATTAAGCAAAAAGGTTAGGAGATTAAAATGCTTAAAGAGAGTGATTACAGCAAGACTGTGGTACTCAGTACAATATACAATTCGGTTTGAAAAACCAGCTGGCCCCAAGGCAAGTGAAAGATGGCACATTATCTAATTCTAGGGAGTCCAGAGAGCAGAATTGGAAAAGAAAAAATGTTGTCATCCATCTGCCAAGGAGAAGCAGATACTGGGGACTTGCAAGTTGGCTTGCCATTGGAGAAATCAGCAATTCAGAGTCTGAAGATATTCTTAATGCTACTTGTTTAGTTTACAATACGTACACAACCATCTTTGAACAGAGGTGGTCACAAAACAGCATGCAGCCAATCCCCTTTTTCAGAGATCTTCGTCCAAATGCCAAAGCCAAGTTCCCAAGTGCACTAAAAATTGACTCTAGCTGGGGCTTGTCCACAGGCTTTTTATGCTTATCAGCTTGCACATGGAAAAGTGTGCCTTTTTCATTATACATCATTGTATACACACAGCAGCAGCTTCCTGTGTTCTAAATACGTGACATTCTCAGAAGGTATTCTGGGGCCCTTTGCTTTGCTGCTGAGCAGTGTGCAGTCTGGGATTTTTATCACTTTGCATTGTGGGATGTATAACAGAAGCCAAGTGAGTTAAAAATTTAAAACAATCCCATGTTTTCTGTCTCTGCCCCATACATCCTTTCAGGACAGGCTTTTCAAATTCCTGTGGGCCAGCATGGACCCAGTAATCCTCTGCACTATACTGGTATCCTCAAATACACAGGCAGTTTGGGCTGTATTTCAGCTCTCAGAGCTGGATCAATGTGGCCTTGGATTCCATTCACTACAACACTGAGCAGCAGAGCCAGATTAACTCTCCTGTGGGCTCAGTCCAACACCCTGCTCAAAGCAGGACCAACCCCAACTAAATCATCTCAGCCAGGGCTTTGTCAAGCCGGGCCTTAAAAACTTCTAAGGATGGAGATTCCACGACCTCCCTAGGTAACCCATTCCAGTGCTTCACCATCCTCCTAGTGAAATAGTGTTTTCTAATATCCAACCTAGACCTCCCCAACTGCATCTTGAGACCATTGCTCCGTTCTCTCAACTGCCACCACTGAGAACAGTCTAGCTCCATCCTCTTTGGAACCCCCTTTCAGGTAGTTGAAGGCTGCTATTAAAAGTGTATTTCCCTAAATGATCTGCCTTGACACAGCTAACAAGCGCTGATGGTGAATTTCTCATCACAAATCACACTGCCATCCACCAACAGTGGCGTGAACACTTTTAGTGAATAATTTAATCATCTATCTATTGTCTCAGATGAGTCACTGAATAACGTCAGCAAACTGTCTCATCTAATGCACTTGCCGATCCGCACACACTAGCTGAGATGTTAATAAGGTTGTCCAATCAGTGAAAAATAACAAATCTCCTGGTCCTGGTGCCATTTCAGCTGAAGTTCTCAAAAATGGAGGAAATCTTCTCATTGACAAGCTTTCTGAATTCTTCTCAAATGTCTGGTTTCCAGAAATCACTCTACAAAAACTGAAAGGTGCCAACGTCATTACTATCCATTAGCACAAAGGCTCATAAAGCAACTGAGGTAATTTCCACAGCATTTCCTTGCTCTCTGTGGCTGGTAAGATTCTTACCTGGATCCTTTTGAACTGGCTCTTGGCCCAAATTATCAACAAAATTCTATCTGAGTCTCAATGCAGCTTTTCTGCTCAGAGAAGCACTTTTGACATGATTTTCATCATCCAACAATTACAGGGAAAATGTTGCAACTAGCATCAACGTTTGTACATCATGTTTCTCAATCTAACCGAAGTTTTTTGACACAGTCAGATGCACTGGAAATGGTTTACTACATTTGGATGACCAGACACATTTACTAATATCCTTTGGCAATTCCACGAAGGCATGGCTGGGAGAATTATTGTTGATTGAGATCTAACAGAACCATTTCTAACCACAAATGGAGCGAAGCAAGAATGTGTCCTTGCTCCGAGCCTTTTTGGTCTATTCTCCACAGCAGTGCTAGAGGAAGTCCTCTATGGCTCTTGAAATCGCATCTGTATATGCTTTCTCACTGGAAAGCTTTTTTAATCATTTGCGTCTACATGCAAATACTAAGGTGATCAAAGTGTTGATCCAGGAACTACTCTATACAAATGATTATGTCATAGAGGCACATTCTGAAGCAGCACTACAAGCTCTTACAAACTACTTTGTGGTGGCGGCTCATAGTTTTGACCTGACCATTAGCTGAATGAAAACTGAGGCTATGTACCAGCCAGCTCCTCAGCAACTGTTCCAAGATCCATCAATAAGCCTGAAAGGTATCACACATCAAGCCATCTTTTCACCAAACAGCTTACTTTTCTTGGCAGGATGTTACACAGTGAAGCAATGATCAATTGTGAAGCAGATGTGCACATTAAGAAAACCAGCTCTGCATAACACTTAGTAACACTTAGGAGATTGTTGATGGCTTTACATACATGGGGTTCCGAAACTGTACTGAGGCAACTGATGGGACCCATGTGCCCATTGTCTTCCCCCACCATCAGGGATCACAATTTATAAACAGAAAGACATATTTCTCCCTGGTGCACCCCAGACTGGTTGACCACCACGGGAGGTTTGCAGAGTGGTTTGGAAGAGTCCAGAATGCAAGGATCTTTCAGAACTCCACTCTATTTAATACAGCAGTCATGGGATAAGGTGGAAGGTCCTCTCAGGGATCAGTAACTGGTTAACTCGTTAACAGATAGGAAACAAAGGGTAGGAATAAATGGTCAATTTTCCCAAGAATCTGTGCTGGGACCTATTCTGTTCAACGTGTTCATAAATGATCTGGGGAAAGGGCTAAACAATGAGGTGGCAAAGTTTGCAGATGACACAAAATTACTCAAGATTGCCATAAGCTTTGAACTTAACTAAGAGTACCAAAAGAATCTCAAAAACCTGGGTAACAAAATGGCAGATGAAATTCAATGTCAATTCGTGCAAAGGAATGCACATTGGAAAATATAATCTCAACAACAGAGATCTTGGAGTCGTTGTGGATAGTTGTCTGAAAACACCTGTTCAATGTGCTTGGCAGTCAAAAAAGCTAACAGAATGTTAGGAGCCATTAGGAAAGGGACAGATAAGGCAGAAAATATTATAATGCTGCTATGTACATTTATTGTACACCCACATCTTGAATATTGTATGCAGTTCTGGTTGCCTCATTTCAAAAAAAGATTAGTAGAATTGGTAAAGTTACAGCAAAGGGCAACAAAAATTATTAGGGTTATGGAATAACTTCCATATGAGAAGAAACTGGGACTGTTCAGTTTAGAAAAGAGACAACTAAAGAGGGAAAGGACATGACAGAGGTCTATAAAATCATGAATTGCATGGAGAAAAAGTGTTATTTACTTCTTCACATAACACAAGAACTAGGGGTCACCCAATGAAATTAATAGGCAGCATATTTAAAATAAAGGAAAGGAAGTACTTCTTTCTTACAACATTCAGACAACCTGTCGAACTCCTTGGCTGGGGATGTTGTGATGCCAAAAGTATAACTGCGTTCAAAAGAGAATTAAATAAGTTCATGGAGAACAGGCCCTGCATGGCTATTAACCAAGTCAGTCAGGGATGTAACCCCATTCTCAGGGTGTCCCAAACACTGCTGTAACAAGGGCGAAGTGAGTGAGGCACTTGCCTCAGTCATGCAAAGTGGAGGGGTGCAGCTCTACTGTGATCAGCGATGCTTCAGTGGCAGCTCTACCGTGGGTCCCTGAGGGCTTGGCTACACTGGAGAGTTGCAGCGCTGGTGGTGGGTTTACAGCGCTGCAACTTAGTAACTGTCCACACCTGCAAGGCACATCCAGCGCTGCAACTCCGTGGCTGCAGCGCTGGCTGTACACCTAGTCTGCTTGGGGTGTAGCGATTCCAGCGCTGGTGATGCAGCACTGCTCATCAAGTGTGGCCACCAAAAGCGCTGTTATTGGCCTCCAGGGTATTAGGAGGTATCCCAGAATGCCTGCTCACAACAAACCGGAAGAATGACTGAACTCCGAGCTCCCCCGAACTGCTTATTTAAAAAACAAACACAGCTCCTGTTTGCTGAGCGAGTGGAGGCAGGCAGGGGAATTGCTTTGGAATGTTCACAGCTGTTTGCATGAAGAGAGAAACGTCACGCTCACACGGCAGAGGGAGAGGGGGAAGTCCATGTTGAACAGCTGATTATGTGGTCTGAAGGCTATTTAGGAGTGCATAATTTGCATTTAGTGAATAAGAAAGGGGTGGGGGAAGGGGTCAAAACTTTTAAAATGATTCAAGGTAGGTGCTGTGTGTCTTCCAGTTCTTAGAACTTGCAAGTAGGGAGCTGAGAACAGTGTCAGCTCCAAAAATGCACTCTCTCTGTCTCCCCCACGCTCCCAGTCACACTCCACCCCACTCCCCTGTTTTGAAAAGCATGTTGCAGCCGCTTGAATGCTGGGATAGCTGCCCACAATGCACCACTCCCAACAGCGCTGCAAATGCTGCAAATGTGGCCACACTGCAGCGCTGGTAGCTGTCAGTGTGGCCACACTACAGCGCTTTCCCTACACAGCTGTATGAAGACAGCTGTAACTCCCAGCGCTGTACAACTGTAAGTGTAGCCATACCCTGAGTCCCTCTCAGAGGAAAGGAACTAGTGCCAAATTGCTGCTGCCACTTCATTCATTCTTCAGCGGCAATTTGGCGGCAAGTCCTTTTCTCCAAGAGAGACTCAGGGACCCGCCGCTGAATTACCGCCAAAAACCCTGGAGCCGGCCCTTGCCTCGGGTGCAAAAATTCCTTGTTACCGCTCTGGTCCTAAAACCTCTGACTACTAGAAGCTGGGACTGGACTATAGGGAGATGGATCACTCAGTAATTACCCTGTTCTGTTCCTTCTCTCTGATGCATCTGGTACTGGCCACTGTCGGAAAACAGGAAATTGGTCTGACCTAGTATGGCCATTCTTATGTTCTTATTTACCTTAATTATGAAAGGAATGTTTGGTCTCAGGAACACTAGGGACATTAATGGCATGGAGATTGCTTCAGTTATCCTAGGATACCCAGCCTATCCTCTGCTTCCCTGGTTACTGGAGCCATTCATAGGCCAGTTGGACAGAAGGAAGGAACATATCTACTGCCTCAGTATTTGCAAAATGGTAGTTGCGCATGCATTTGGCAGTTTTAAAGAAAGGTGGTGCTGTTTATGGGACAGGTTGGAAGCAACAGAAAAAATAGCCCCAAGATTGCAGCAGCCTGTTAAATTTTGCCCTATATTTGAAAGCAGCTTGAGCAACCAGCATGGAGTCCAATACAAAATGGAAACAGCTGAGGCAATGTCTATTATTCTTATTTTGAATCTCAGTCCTGAAACTGCAGCTGAACATCCAGCTGTTAATCTGTGCAGGTGGGGCGGGAGAGGGATTGATTGTGAGCAGTTCAGTGTTGTTTGTAGGTGGTAGAGGTGCAACATTGTTACAATCCTTATTTTATCTTGTGTCTTTGCCTACATACTTTTGTAAAACCTTATGAATTATATAACACATAATGAATTTCTGTGTTAAATGCATTGTTGACTTCTTATGAATGAATTTTTTGATGTTTTTTATAATTAAACAATCTATTATGGAACATACAAAAATAAACCTTCAAATGAAATGATACTGAAAGGGTCTTTAATTATGAAACAAAATAATCTATTGTGTGATAGCTACAAAAAAATCTTTAATTAAAAACTATAGTCAAACGAAACAGTAAAGTGGAACACTACAGTGCAATGCAGAGCCTGAGTCTGGCTCTGTGAAGGGAATGGCCTCTGGGAGCACTATTGCAGGGGTACAGCTAGGAGGAGTTGCTAGTCTTCCAAGTATCCTAGATTGTCCAAGGGCTGCAGAACATGGCTGAGTCCTGGTTTACAAGACTACATTTCTTGCTACTGTAACAGCTGCATGTGCTGCAATGGAGCATTCTGGCTCTATACTGCCTCCAGGAGTTTCCTCTGCATCTCATTATCTTTTTTGATACTGTCTTTGGCCATGCCAACGCTTTCTCTGGCAACTGCAACTCTGTTCTTTGCCACTGCCACAATCTCTCTGGAGAGCTCTCTCTCTGTCTCCCACTCTGTCCTCAAATACTGCCTCCATCTCTCCACTATTTTCAGGGCGATGTGGTTCTATTGTGATGCCCACAAACATTTCATCACAAGTTTTCTGTTTCCTCCCCTCAGGTTAGCATGGCAGTATAGCACAACAATAATAAAAAGTAAAGTTAGATACTTGTATCCCAAAGTGCCCTCCATAGAACTGGCCTCCTCAGTCCTGACTTAGGTTGCTGCCTGGAAAGTGGGGTTGGTTTCTTCTGGACAGGAATTGGGCTCACTCTGCAGAGCAGGTAAACCAACAGGTCAGTAACAGTTGCCGACAAAGCAGTGCGCAGCAGCACTGTGTAAACACAAACAATACATTTAACACCTTGAGTCACAGCAAAAATTAGTTCACTTTGAAAGAGGATTCCATAGTTCATGATAAATGCATAGTTAATAACTACAATAGACTGAGTCATACATACATGAGCATTTTCAAATTAGATTAACTCAACTTAATCCAGTTTAAACCCCCTATGTAGACACACCCTAAAGAGACTAATGCAGAGTGCTAACTCCCTTGCCACCTTGCAACAGCTTCTCTGAAGAATTACAGAAGAAAACCAGCTACACAGCACTGTTTTCCAAGACTACAAAACTAGCTCACACACTAAGAAAAAGAACTTGTAACATTATATATAACAGCACCACCTGGTAACCCCTGCCATAGCAATGCCCTCTCTCACACCAGGGACCTGATCCACAGCCCTTTGAAGTCAGCGAGAGACTTTCTATTAACTCAATAGGCTGTGGATCAGGACCCAATAAAAATCCTCCCCAGCATAAATATTGCTTTATAATATTAATCATGGAATCAGTAGAATCTGAGAACTGGACATTTCATTTCCCTTTGTGGCAGCTTTAAAGTCCCTCATAGAAGGTACAATATGCATTTGTATACCTGTATGGTGCTTGTTACATACAAGTATGCAGGTTGCCTTTCCCTCCCTCATCCTCACTGAGGTAATGCATTTATGGCAGTTTCTACTACAAGGGCTCAATCATCCCTTCCTTGCATACTCAAACATTCAACTGAAGTCAATGGGAAATCTGGGTGAACACCTGCCATGGTTATAGGACAATACCTTTCAGGTGATGGGTCTGGCTTCCTTCACCTATCTCAAAAGTGGAACTAACTTTGGGACTGGATTTCTGAGCCCACTTTACAGCCTCCTTTGCTTTAACTTGATGCAGTTAGGCAGGATAATACTGCACAGGTAAATTGAAGTGCATATGATATTTATTAAAAAAATAATACATAACTCCCTCATCCTCCAGAACATGTAATGCAGTATTCACCTATGTCTGGATCTGTGTGCTATCCCTAAAAGGAGACAAGGAATGCTGCATGATGAACCTATATTTTCAATACCAACATAAAAGTAACTCACAGGAAACAATGCTCCACTGAAAGGAAAATTGTGTTAAGTACATGTTAATGCCATTTACTTCTCCATTTGGAACCGCTAATGAAAACTATTTATAAAACAAATGGCTAATTATATTATACTTGCCGAATAATTAAACATTCAGAACATACGATTCACTAAGGCTGGAGATTAGCAATTAAATGTGATATCCAATTTGAGCTAAAATGTGAAAAAAGGACAGATTAAACCATATTGATCAGATATGGATCACCCTTGGGAGGAGAGGGGGGTACCTGAAAGGTAGGGAGCATCCTAGGAACATGGCACGAGTGCCTGTAGCGTTTTTCTGCAGTCTGAATGAATGCCATTTTCTGAAAGATATCTATTTATCCTTTTGTCTCATCAGGCTGGGTAGAAAAGACAAAGATTTTTTTTGTGTTAACTTTTGTGAAACTACCATACAAGCAATTGTCATATAATCATAAATGTTAGTGCTGAGAAAAACCTATGTCATACCTCTGCTAGTGGAGGACAAAGCTTCTAGCAAGAAGTTGTAGCATTTATTAATCTGATGGTGTTAGATGTATCACAAATAAGCACTGATCACAAAGTGTCCATGATGATAACCTGCTCATCTCTGTATAAAAGCAGTTTGCACAGGGGAATTACATAGGTGCCAAGGGAGATGAAATCCTCTCCATAAACAGAGCGGGGAACATGTGTACACTCTGACGCTGGCTGCTACTACTACAACCGTCACTGTGAGGAACGAGAGGGATTGTGAGGTAGATGATTCTCTCCATTCATAAACTAATTACCAATGCCCAATCTCTACCCCTTCCATGCTTTTGCCTTAAAAGACATCACTGAGTTTGTTCACACCACACAGCATCTGAGACGTCTTCCTGCATGGTCTCTCTGCTTCCCAACTCACCCATATATAGGAAAAAGTGTTTCCATTAAATCTGGGGGTGGGGGGTTATCCACAAAGATTCAGCAATTCTAGGACAGAAGGGACCACTGTGATCATCTATTCTGACCTCATATATAACACAGGCCAGAGAACTTCCCCAAAATAATTCCTAGAGTGTATCCTTTAGAAAGATAGTCAATCTTGATTTAAATTGCCAGCAATGGAGAATCCATCACAACTCTTAGTAAATTGTTCCAAATGTTTAATTACTTTCAACTGTTAAAAATGTATACCTTATTTTTTGTCTGAATTTGTCAAATTCATTTTCCAGTCATTGACTGTTATACTTATGTCAGCTAGATAGAAGGGCCTATTATTAAATAGTTCCCCATGTAAGTACTTATAAACTGTAATCAAATCACCTCTTAATCTTCACTTTGTTAAAGTAAATAGATTGAGCTCCTTGAGTCTATCACTCTTAATGCATGTTTTCTAATCCTTTAATCATTCTTGTGGCTCTTCTCTGAATCCTCTCCAATTTATCAACTTTCTTCTTGAATTGTTTGAAACAAGAACTCCATATCAGAGGCAAAAATGTGGGTAGCATTTACAGGGCTGGTGTGCCAGTGTTTTGGTAGCATCACAGAACAGGATATTCCTGGAAAGTAGGATAGTATTGCACTCTGCCCATTATTGTATTGCATATATGGCCTACATTCAAAGTATAATTGACTTGTGAGCAGAAACCACCCAAGAAGAGCAGCAGGCCTCTGATAGGCCATGTGCTAGAATCGCTGAAGACATAAATGGTTGTTTATTTTATTTTAAGATTTCAGATTTTAGGTGGGATAGTATCAGTCAGGGTAAACCCAAAGTCAAAGGGTGTGGAGAAGGAGGTATTACAAATCCAAGTATGAATGTGTATGCTTTAATGAATTAAATGAAAAACAATCTAGTTTTATTATTCAAACATTTCCCAGTAAAATGGATTCAGAACCTAAATATATTGGGGCAGGTTGTTCTCCTGAGAACTGTATTGAATACCTGATCAAAAGCCTTATGAAGTCAATGGGAATCTTTCCATTGACTCTAATGGGCTTTACACCAGGCCTATAGAAAAGACCCTCCGTGCACATATCTATCCCTTTCCACAGGGAATAGGGCCCAGCCCTGTCTGTGTGGCACAAGTCTCCTCCATCTTCTGGACCCCATGCAGGGTGCTCTGTGGATACGGATTTTTTGATGGTGAGGGAACAGAGACTATCAACCTATAGAAAGGCTGAAGGAAATGGATGTAATTCCCCCTACATTGTCTCTGAAATTCCCTGGAGAAAACAATTCTGCTGAGACCTCCCCACCAGGAATGTCTTGTAGCGAGTCTCCAGGGCAACATTGTAAAGGGCCTTCAATAGAGTGTTGTGGGGAGTTTTAGCAAGAAATTCTCACTGAGTGTTCCTCCTCCTGAGCCCTTTTTAGCAGGTTTTACCACAGGGTGGTGGATAAGGTTGACAACTTGGTAATATTTAAAAAGTGGACACTCCAGCAGGAGTGCTGGAACCTCCCCTTGCCCTGCCTCTTCCCCCCAAGGCCCTGCCCTACATCCACTCCTCTTCCCCTGTTGCTTGCTGCTTTTCCCCTCCCACCTCCCCTTCTGGGTCAGGAGGGACTCACTTGCAGAGCTGGGGCTGGGAGGTGCAGCTTCCCAACCCAGGTAGAAAGCAGCCCTGGCTTAGTAGGGGCTGGAGTGGGTGATGACCCAGCACCTCCTCCAGCCCACAGTAACTGGACTTTGGGTGTCTGGTCAGTAGATCTGACCTGACACTGTCAGGTCCCCTTTTCGACTGGACTTTCCGGTCAAAAACCGGGCACCTAGCCACCCTAGTGGGGGAGCAGGAAGGTAAGTGGGAGATAATCTAACCCAATAAGACTGTGCTAGAGCATAAAAATCAGAAATTGAAAATAAACAGTCTAGTTTTACTGTCAAAGCTGCGTTGAGTGCAAAAAAGCACACAACCAGCACAATGATGGCATTTACTGATCAGTGTCTGCAGTCCCCCCCTGAAGCCCATCTCCCATTAAGTCAATGGGAACTAAGTCTCAGTACAGACTGCGTAAGCAAGGCCTACATTAAAGTTTTCAAATTATTTCATTTTCATTAATCCGTGTGACTTGTAACTGCTAAGGAATTTTGTTAAAAACCTCAGGTGATTTTCACCTTGACAGTGTCCCTTTAATAAATGCATTAAATAATTATTAATTATTTATCTGCTTTGAAGCATATAAAATAACTCGGCTGACAATTACCACATGTTTATACTTATAGAACACTGACACATATGTAGAGAGGGACAAAAATCATAATTTTATACAATGCTGGTTTTATATATGGTGGGAAAGTCAGTAATTAGTAGAATTTGAGATGATGTTACTGGTTCAATTTTAGTACAATAGGCACAAGTAGAAAAACAGAAGTGCAAAACTGAAAGTCCTGGCAAGTTCAGAAATCAAACAAATTTCCCAATCCAAATGGGTTCAATAAACAAATGCCACTAGTATGGGTAGAAAAGAGCTTATAAGACAAAACTGATAGCACTAGGGGCTGCAGTGGGGGCTTGGGGTTTTATTCATTTTTTTCAGATCTAGGGAAATAAAATGTTAGCTTTCAAACATGTTTACCCAGTGCTTCTTTCCCCTCACACACCCCTCCACATCTCCCCCCCATACACACACACACACCCGACATAAAAAAAGAGAGGGGAGGTGGAAAACTCGTATAAAATATAATTGGCCCAGTCCTGCACTCAAGACTTCTACTGACTTCAACGGAAGTTTGGGGTACACAAGAAACACAGAACTGGGTCCAGTGTTTGAAGCATTCTTTAACCCTTCTCCCTTACAATGCAATGAATGGTCTCTTTGTTAAAAGTTGATTTCTCCTGTTGCTAATGTCTTGAAATACTCCAGATAACCTAAATCCATCAACAACAGAGAACACTGAAGTCAGGCTCCAAACTATAGTACTTGAACATTCAGTGAGCCAAAACAATGCCAGTCTAGTTAGAGGTTTACAGAGCAAAAATGCTCAAGTCTGCAATCCTGGGAGTTGTATTCAGTTAGGCTGAAAGCAGAGAACATTCGTCCCCCTCACGTAATTAATGCACCATCAATATTTCATGTGTGTAATTTCAGATGAGTAAATAGCTTTCTGCAAGTTGCATGAGTTGTTCATAATCTCAGTGCCTCCTGATCCATTTAAAACTAAGTGATCCATTTAAAACTAACATTTTTAAAAATGTCCCTACAAGAATGATTCAGTCTAGCCAAGAAAGACTGTACCCATCTTTAAAGAATGTACCTATCTTTAAAGCCCATATAGACCACTGACCCCAATGCAAACACCAAAATGAGGCCAAGCAACTGAATTTAACAAATATTTTTATTGTGGTCTTCAGATACAAGGGGAGAAAAGGACAGTGGAAAGCTGAGCTATTACATATGAGGAGTGCTACATATAGGAAAGGTAATGAAACTGAAGGCTCAGCCATTAACCTTCAAGGAAGAAAAGCTAGGCCTGGTGCTTTAAAAATTACAAGGACAATATTTCACCATGACAAGCATTAGTAATGAATAATTAAGCGTTTAATATAATGTTGCTTTGGTGAAAAATGATAATTTTACAATTGATGGCCCTTAAACCTATTCAGTGTTATTATCCTGTATTAAAAGGGGCGGGAGGAAGGAAACGGGGATAGCTTTGATGAAATAAATGTTTTTTTGATGGCTGGACCGAAGCAGTTATGGTTATTAGGTTCAAAATCTTTTCAGAGCTGAACAGTGGTCCTGCTGAGCGAATTGCATGAAAAATTTAAGAAGGCAAATTCAACCTGAAACAGTTTTATGTCTCACACCAGCTCGCCTGAGGTCAAACTGTGTTTTTCTCCATAATACTCAGTTAATGTCAGGGAAATAAATCAGTCAGCAGATGCAGATGCTGAAACTCTCAGAAAAGAAACTTTAACAAATTCACTCAGGAATCTATTTTGATTAAGTAATGCAGTTATTTAAAACAATTTAACAGATGCTTTCTCACTTAACTCACCGTAATGAAATGTTTATTGCAAAGGAAATATTTGAGTAGTACTTTTTTTATATTTAATTGCACTGTAAGAGCTCTCTTTGCTGTTTACAAAATTGCAGGAGGAACTAGGTTACAGAGCCTGGTTGCATTTTCTCTTTCCTCCTCCTTTTCCTTCAGCTCCGTCTGCTGTTAACAAAAATCATAGCTGTAGATAATTAAAAAAATAAATCTTGGGAAGACTTTGAAGAGAAATAGAAGATTTTGCCATCATATATTAGACTACTGGTCCATCAATTCCTACTTCTTGGAGAGGTCACTTCCTGATGTTGAATGGGGAGATAAATTAACAAACCCTATTTGCACATAATCATGCTTTGCATGGGAAAGGTGGAGATTTCTTACTGTTTCCTGCAGTGATCAGTTTTGATCCTTAAACATGGTAATTACCACTAGCATACTGGAGACACACAATTCTGATTCCCATTAATACTCATGGGGGTTGAGGGATCTCAGTATATCAAAGAATCAGGCCTCAATCATATGCTGACAAAAGTATTATGGTTTATAAAATTGTCCAATCCCTTTTAAAATACAGTGACAGAATTTGGGCTATATTTACTATTGGGATAAGTGGGTATACCCCTAGTGACTTCAGCAAAGTTGGACTTGCTTAGACCGATGGTGAACCTTGCTCTTTGACTCTACAAACTCCTGTGATAGCTCATTTCACATCATCCCTTCTACCAGTGTGTGAGGATGTGCCACCTCCTCAGGAATAAGAGGAAAGGAAAACAAGGGTGGGAACATAGTAGTTAAAATACTTAGGAGCTAAACGAGAGGGAAATGCAGTCTGCGACAGTCGGGTGCAAAACGGCCATCTTCTCTCTCCCAGATTTAAAAATGTACCAACCACTAGGAGAACCTACTGGAAAGGCTTCTCTAAGAGTGTGAGCTCTCAGAGGATAGTTCACAGAGGTCCAGCCCATCACAGAGAAAGTAGTTTCTAAATTAAAGGTGAATTTCATTGCTCTTTCTGATAGCGGAGGAACTGGCTGGAAGACAACCCAAAACGTGCCAAGCTAAAGTATGCTGAGTTTGAGACAATTATGTCCTTTTCTTTTCCTTCAGCATTATGTTTCTTTAATATAAAAAGTCTTAGGGGAAATTTTTCAAAAGCACACAGCATTTGCCTAACTCCGCTCTCTCATCACGTTTTCAAAAATAATCACACTTTAAACAATGCCTAGCACAGGGGTTATCAAACTGAGGGTCATGACCCCTCAGGGAGTTGAAAGGTGGTTACAGGGGGATCACTAGCTGTCAGCTTTGTGGGAATGACAGCCCTGAACCCCCATTGAATTAAATCTGCCCCATTTTTAATTTATAAAGGGGGGTTATATTCAAAGGCTTGCTGTGTGAAAGGGGTCACCAATACAAATATTTTGAAAACCACTGACCTATTGCTTTTCATTGGTAGAGCCAAAAGCAGATTAAGTAGCATTATCGCCATTTTACAGAAAGGGAAATCGAGGCACAGAGAGGTTAAACTGACTTACCCAAGGTCACCCAGCTGGCCAGTGGCAAAGCCAGAGTAAAACCAAAGCCAAATCTTCTGAGTCCCAGTCCAGTGCTCTATTCACTTACCCACATTGCCTCTCTGTTTATTGGATGTTAGTGGCTTCCTGTGCTTAATATTTATTCTCATCACATCCCACTGTTTCATTAAAACTGAAAAGAGGTGTACTGGGGCTGATTCAGCAATCCCCAAATCATTTAAAGCCCATTTTTTTCTATCTTCACTTCAGAGAAACTCACACATCACTCCAGCCTTTCACTGCTACAAGAAGATACGCAATATCACCAAAAAAACTCCCAAAGAAATCAATGAAGAAGGCAGAAAGGGTTAATTAGTAACTGAGATTTATTTTATTCCATGTGGCTCTTAAAGCTCTAGTCTGTAATGATTTATAATCACTATCTGACGTGTTCTTTCTAACAGTGTTCTGTAACCTCTCATGCAATAAATTGAAACCAAATTTTGTCTTTTTTCCCCTCTTAATTGGTGACTGGTGACCAGATTGTGCTTAAATTGAAATCATTCTGTTCAGCTTTAATTTAATGTAGCCATTATGCCCAATACACAAATTAACTAAGCTCTTGTATACTAATTTTACATTGCAGTATCCTTTGTGCCCAGATTTGTGGTCACAAGGAATTGTATGTGTTCTACTAGGAACCAAGCTCTCTTTTAATAACAAATACTGGGCTTTCATCCCCCCTCTGAATATGCCTCATCTCCTTTCATTCTTATGCCATAGAAAGTAACTGCGGTGTGAAAATCTCAGATAGCAGGGGGACCCACACAAAGCTGAGGAGGAAGATAAATAGTGCATTTCTTATCATAGTTAGCAAATGGTAAATGTAAGTCACAGAAAAAAAATACATGGATTCCACCCAAATTGTTTCCCATCCAAATCCAAACCACTGCATGGGAGTCATAACTGGAAAGGAAACTGCTATGTGTTCAGTACATAAAACAGGTAAGAGAGCATCTCTTCTGCTATTTACACGGAGCAATTATAGCCCACAGAGGGTGCTCAGCAGGAACATTTGCTCACACTACACTTGAAGCCTTCTATCTGTAGAAAAATCAGCACTACCAGACAAGGTCAGTTGAAACTCTGTATTATAAACATGACTGAGCTGCTCTTCTATTTTCTTTACATTTTTGTATTTTCATCAATTTTTTTAGTAGTAGTTTGCTTTTCCAAAAATATGCTTGTGCAATGCATATCATAATTAAGGCACAAAAGGATAGCCTAGTGGATGAGGTACTGGGCTTGGACTCAGGAGAGCTGGGTTGTACCTGGCCCAGACACGAACTCCTGTATGACCTTGGCCAAGTCATTTAATCTACACAGAGCCATCCGTAAAATGGGGATTAGGCATCTCTACCATAGGGGACTGGTGTGAGGATAAAATCCATTAATAATTGTGAAAGCAGCAAAGAATCCTGTGGCACCTTATAGACTAACAGACGTTTTGGAGCATGAGCTTTCGTGAGTGAATACCCACTTCGTCAGATGCATGTCTGGGTATTCACCCACGAAAGCTCATGCTCCAAAACGTCTGTTAGTCTATAAGGTGCCACAGGATTCTTTGCTGCTTTTACAGATCCAGACTAACACGCAGAGCTGTCCTTAGCCATAGGCAGAACAGGCAGCCGCCTAGGGCACCACTAGGTCTGGGGGCACTGCTCTGCTGTGAGCCCAGAGATGGGAAGCAGTGGAGCATGTAAGAGCAGGGCTGCTGGGTCCTAGAGAGAGCTGAATGCAGCACAGTCTGAGAGAGGGGATTGGCTGCTGGGGTCTCTGGAGGGGGTGGGGGAAGGAACTCACTTGTAGGGTGACCAGATGTCCCGATTTTATAGGGACAGTCCTGATTTTTGGGTCTTTTTCTTATATAGGCTCCTATTCCCCCCAACTCCCACACCCCAGTCCTGATTTTTCACATTTGCTATCTGGTCACCCTAGGTGGGGGTAATTGGTACCCATATAAGGCAAAGCCCCAAATATCAGGACTGGCCCTATAAAATCAGGACATCTGGATCTGGTCACCCTAGCTGGGGAGCGCGTCTCTCCCCCAGTGCTGGCAGTGATCCATCTCATCCGGGGGGAGTTGAGCAGGGCAGGATGAGCTGCCGTGGCTCCATGGGTGCCCTGTCCCTGAGATCAGATGCTGTGCTAACTTCACCATGGTCTGTTGGGCTGGCGGTGGTGCTCATTGGCGTGTGATTGGACCTGAGGGTTTGCTGCTGCTGTTGCCACTCTGCACCTCAAGAGGTGGATTTTGGGGTCCTGCAGTTTTCTACCTATCTCCTCCTCTACTGCAGCTGTTGGACCAGCAGGCTAGGAGGTGAGCCAGGCATGAAAGCAGTACTGTGTTGCCATTTAGATTGTCATTTAACAAATATGTTCGCCAAAAATGCTTGCTAACAATCCTGAATTCAACTTCACTATTTTTTTAAAAAAATCAATATCTTAGCCAAAAACAGAAAATTAAGTTGTTGACAATTATTTGTGACAAGTTTGGTATGGGGAAGGGAGTGGGCCAGTTTTCATCAGAGAAACAAAAAATGTTGACTGACTTTCCTATAGCCCTGTTAGTGCTAAATAGAGCCCTCCAACAACTGTAATATGCTCATCTCCTTATTAATGTATAGAGCAGCGGTTGGCAACCTATGGAACATGTGCCAAAGGTGGCACGCGAGCTGATTTTTGATGGCATGCTGCGGTGGGCTGAGCGGCTCAGCCCACCACTGGTCTGGGGTTCCGGCTGCTGCCCCATTGCCATCCAGGGTCCCAGTCGCCCGCCCCACTCAGCACCCGCTGCTGGTCTGGGGACCCCCAAGGAATCCCAGGCTGGCAGCCAGCTGGGAAGACTGGTGGCTGATACCCTGGCTGAGCCACTCAACCCGCTGTCGGCCTGGGGTACCATTCACTCAGCTGGTAGCAGGCTGAGCAGGACTAAATTCAATGAAATAGGAAAACAAGAGCAACTAATGACAACCTAAAGCAGTGGTCCTCAACCTTTTTTATCTGGCGGTCACCAGATGAAGGACCATGGCAGTGGACGATCATCCACCGAAATGCAGCGAAATTCGGCGGCATTTCAGCGGTGACGCCTCTGTATGACGCTGCTTATTGGTGGCAAGCAGCATCATCCAGAGGCGTCACCGCAGAAATGCTTCCGCCGGCCAGCACGCAGGTGCATTGAGAGGCCCCTGTGGGCGCCATGGCACCCTCGGGCACCGCGTTGGGGACTCCTGACCTAGAGAGCCTCCTGAAGCATGGCAATCATTTTGATTTAAATGGACTTGAACTGCATGAAGAATTGAGTACACTGTCATCAAATGTTGCCACATGCAAAATCGATGATGGACATTGTACAGTTTACTCATATCAGCAAACTTGTTGACATATATCCTAATGTGTACGTTGCCACTCGTATTCTACTGACAATTGCTGTAACAGTAGCATCAGGAGAAAGGAGTTTCTCAAAACTAAAGCTCATTAAAAACTATCTCCGCCCTACAAGGAGTCAGGAACACTTGATTGGTCTTGCTTTTCTTGCAATCAAACAAGACATCACTTTGTCTTTGTCATACAATGACATTATTACTGATTTTGCAGCCAAAAAAGCCGGAAAGATTGCTTTTAATTAAAAACAAATCCTTGTTTCAATACCTCTTCATATAAATTTCCAATAAAATGTTGACAAATGAAAAAAATTATATTATTTGCATCATTCTGTCAAATCAGAATTTTTTCTATAGTGTTACTTCTTTAGTGCTAGTCCATCAGCATTACAGTGTGCTTAATTAAGTTAAACTGGTTTTAATAACATGCATGTGGTAAGTTTTCCAATAGTGTAAGCTTATGTTTGTGTTGCTAAGAGCAAGACAGGCACAGGGCCATCAGTTTAATAATCCCGCCTAGGGCACCATAAATCCTAAGGACGGCCCTGCTAACACGGCTACCCCTCTGATACTTAATAATTGTGAGGTGCTCAGATACTAGGATGATGAAGGCCATATCAGTACCTAAACAGATAGAGATCTAACTGTACCTCTCAACTTGCTACATTAGGATCAGTATTAAAAGTGCATCTAGGATGAACCAAAGCAGGGGTCGGCAACCTATGGCACGTGTGCCAAAGACAGCACGCAAGTCGATTTTTAATGGCGCGCTGCTGCCTGCTGGAGTCCCGGCAGGCAGCAGCGTGCCATTAAAAATCCTGCCCAGCCCGGCCCGGCCTGCTCTTTTCCGCCCTCCGCTCACCCCGCCCCTGCATATAGACTTATAGAGAGAGACCTTCTAAAAAACATTAAAATGTATTACAGGCACGCAAAACCTTAAATTAGAGTGAATAAATGAAGACTCGACACACCACTTCTGAAAGGTTGCTGACCCCTGAACTAAAGGGTTTTGTGGCTGCCACTAGGCAGTAGTGGTATTTGGTTTTCGTATACTGACACACTTGAAAAATGGCAAGAAACTGAACAATAAAGAGGAAAAGTTGAAGCTATAGCTCTGACTCAATTGGCAATCTTTTTCTACAATCTCTTGCAATTAATTTCCTCTTTCAGGGCAACCCTGACAGATCCAATATGTGGACAAGAGGATCTGATAAATTGCTATAGCGTGTCCACCTGGACTGTGTGATTCATTGTGTATTTGAACATAATACCATTCTGTGTTCACTGAGGCAAAGCGGCAGTCCTGTGCGTATTTCATTTCACCCTTCTAAATTTCACAATAGCTTTTATCACATGTCTGTGTAACACCTTTAGCAATAGGACCTACTGTCATTAGTAGGAGGCCTTTGAGAAATCACTGAAAAAAATCTCACACAGTGTCTTGAGTGTATGTGAAAAGGGACTGCATGCTTTTAGAGGGTGTATTGTAGAATTTTCTTAGATTTTTCAGGACAAAAGATTCCTATCTCAATAGAGGCAACATCCAACCCTGAGATCCCTGTGGATGAATCAATACCTAGAAGTGTAGCCATGACAACCATGGAGATCAAATAGACTCAGCACACAAAGTATTCATAGTATTGATTTTTCAGCACAGGACAATACAGTGCTCTCAGTGTCTGAATATGGATGAAGAGTGGCTGGCTGAAGCAGAATCCTGCAAAGACTGAAGTGATACAGGTGAGAAGAGAGAAGGACTTCAAAGAATTCACCACCACTATAAAATCACTCTCCAGTAAGGGAGTCTGTTCGCAGATCATTAAGACAGACTGCAGGCTTCAGTGGACTTCCAGACAAACTAGCCATGATCATGGAAAATGCCTTCTTCCTGCCCTCTTTTGTTGGAATCTGACTTTGCCATGGTGATGCATACATTTATGACATCAAGGCTTGAGCCTTTCAATTCTCTGTGCCTCAGTATGAAGCTACTGGCCTCAAAACTACAGACAATTAAAAAGCTACAATTTGTTCAAAACACAGCAGTTCATCAGCAATGCAGGCCAACAAGAGCGCATCACTGCAATGCTCCGCTCTTTTCTAGACCTCTGTGATATACTAGGTTATACTCAACAACTTGGTCCTCATTTGCAAAGTCCTCTAAAATTACTTGCATGATCATAATCTCAAGTGACCCAGAGGGCTTTGTTAATGCAGTTAACCACAATCATGACCCTGCATGATCATGACTTTTCATGACAGCTGCATTCCACTGGAACAACAGACCTGTCAATCTCAAGAGTGAAACTGTGTGCAGGAGACAGAGCCTTTGGGAACCTGGAACTCACTTTTAGAAAAGTTAGAATGACTGCAAACTACTTTAAGAGGAAATTGAAAAGCCCAATTCTCTGGCCTAGCCTTCCTGAATTGACACCATAACACAAAAATAAACAAAACCTAGGCCCTGGTGAAAGAAGAAATGAGCAGGAGTGGTTGAAACTTTTTCCATCAAAACTGATTTTGATAAAAAATTGAGTTTTTTAATTAAACAAAATTTTTGTTAAAAGTATCTACCTTGGAAACTTTTAACTTTTTGTAAAAAAACAAGCACCCAAAAAGTTTTCAGGTTTACGGGGGGAAAAACATTTTTCAGTGAAAAACAAACATTTTGATTAAAAAATGCCACCACAGTGCCTCATGAGAGTTGTAGTTCTTCTGCCTCATGCTGCCGTTCTTCTCTGTGAGCCAAGTTTCCCAGCCAGACTACACCTCCCATGATGTGCAATGGCCAGGGCTGCCCTGATGTATCACAGCAGCTCAGCAAGAAGGGAGACTGTTGTGATGCATCATAGGAAATATGGTTCAGACAGGGAGGCCAGTCAATAGAGGAGAATGGAGGCATGAGGATCCTGAACTATAACATCCATGAGGCACCATGGAGGCATTTCTTAACATCAGATTTTGATTTGTTGTCAAAAAAGTTAAAATTTTATGTAGCATATTTAGACAAAAATGAATTTTCTTCACTTTCATCAAAATTTTCTGTGGGAAAACCCAATTTCTAGCCAGCTCTAGAAAAAAGAAAAATATGTCTTTTATGTGTTCCCTTCATACCTTTCTGGGCACTCGGTTACCATGGTAATGGGCACTTAAACAGGAATATATCCATTGTTACTATCACATGCTGATAATGTCTAGAGAAGTGTATTATAGAGTGGACAGGGAGTTCCAGTGGTTTTACAACACTATACACTGAGGCAGACGACACTGTGAACTTCCAGTTTTAGAGATGCACAAAAACCTTTTATTTTTTATCCTGCTGGTTTGTCTCTATTTGACCTAATAATGTTGTGAGGGCTAGAAATTAGCTTTTACAAATTCATTGTTTTACCACTGTTAGCTGATACTTCATCACTAAAAGTGTATTTTTAAAAGAGAAGCATATCCACAGGAGATTCAGATACTCTAGGACATGACAGTAATTATTATTATTTACTGCCTATAATAATCTCAGTATCTGTTTTCTCACAGGAAATATGGTCCATACCACACTTGGGGAAAAAGGAGTGAACTTTACTCTGCCAGAGGAAGTCAAAACAAGAACCATTCTTTTACCAGGTTTCTCTAGTTATATTAGGAATATGGAAACGGTTTGCACTGGCTTCCATCCACCTTATTTCCACTCTGGACTAATGCTGAATTACAATATTGCAAGCCTGGGCCAGATCTTCCACTGGCATAAATCATCACAGCTTCTTTGATTCCTATGGAGCTATGCTAGTTTAAGCCAAGTGAGAATCTAAACCATTATTTTTTTTAGAGAAAGCTGTAAAATACCATCATTTGTGAATTCATGAAGCCACATTTAGATGGATCAATAGTAATAGATTGTATAGATTATTTGACTGTAAATTGCTTGGGGGCAAGGACTATCCTGGAAAATACTTACATCTGGGAAAGAAATCAGATAGTGGGGAGGTTTTCAGTCTTGCTGACAAAGACAGAACAAGATCCAATGGCTGAAAGCTGAAGTTAGACAAATTCAGCCTTGAAATAAGACACAATTTCCTAGCACTGAGAGTAATTACACTTTGGAACAACTGACCCACCATTCCTTGGAGTCTTTAAGGTGAGATTTAGAAAGCTATCTAAAAGATATGCTTTAGGTCAGCTTCTGGGAGAAATTCTATGGCCTGTTTGGGGGGTGGGTTAGGTTGGATGTCTGTGGTGGTCCCTTCGAGCTTTGGAATTTGTGGATTTATGAATCCTCCTGTTCATCCCCTTCTTTCATTGGCCATTGGGACAATAGGACTGCCTGCATCACTCTCATCATGATTGTAAGCCTTTACATTAAGAAAATGACAATAATCAAATATTATGCTTCAGGGCTTCAGCTAGTTGCCTGCAAGGGTCAGAAAGAAGATTTTTCCTCTGATACACAATTAGTGAGAGAGACTTTTGGAAGACTTTTTTTCACTTTCCTCTGAAGCATCAGGGATTGGCCACAGCTGGAGATGGAACATCAGATGGGAGGATCTATGCTCTATGGTGGTAAAGAGAATCCTTTTTGTTAGATGTCTGGCTTGTGTGTTTTGCTTACATGGTCACAGTCAGGGTAAGCACCAGATTTCTCTCAATTTTCCTCCAGAACAGATTGGCAAGGATATTGGTGTTTGTTCTCCACTCCCCCATTTCTCACCCTCCACCTTCCTCTGTAGCACGGGGATGGTTCACTGGCTAGGATCATCTGGGCATATTGACCTAATCAATTCCCTAACACTTGCAGGGGCCTCAGACATTGGTGGCACCTTCGAGTCTCTTGTTCTCTGCCTGTGGCAAACAGGTTAGATGCTTGAGAAATGAAATGCTTTGGTCTGACTAAAGTCATTGGACTCAATATAGGGGTATCTGGATTAAATGTAATGGCCTATGAAATACTGGAGTTTAGACTAGGTAATTTAAGGACCACTTCTGGCTTTAAACTTTATGAAATCTACCTTTTACTTTCCATTAATGGTGGGGAGCTCTGATATAACTGAGGACTCAAGAACTTCCAGAGTATAAATGTTTGTTTAGTATTACTAATACTACAACTGTGTGCCCTCTCACATAGGATGTATCTCCTCCTCCCTTATTTCCCCAAACAAGGGGCTGACCACTTCCCATACTCACCTCCTGGGCAGATCTCGATTCCCAGGACTCCCTTCCATAGAGGACTGGGAGCCTTGGAATCAGCTATCATTTGTGCAGAAAAGGAAGAGGTCTACACAGAGGAATATCTCCATAGGAGCTGGAAGCTGGCTTTTCCAGCATGGGTAGACATATCTACCCTAGCTCTGATCGAGTTAATGTGCTAAAAATAGAAGTGCAGCCACAGCAGCATGAGTAGTGGAAGGGGCTAGGCAACCAATATGTGCCTACGGTCTCAGACAGGATCATACTCAGGACTGCTAGGCCATCCCGCTGCTTGCACTGCCACAGCTACACTTCTCTTTTTAGTGTGCTGGTTCAATTAGACCTAGCACAGGTATGTCTACCCAAGCCAAGAATTACACTTTCCAGCTCCAGCAGAGACATACCTATAGATCACAGGGGCATGATCTGTCCCTGGGCTATTTACAGGGATCACCACATCTACCAACTCTACTATATTTAGAATAGAATAAATATAGGGATGCTATCTTGAATGGAATGGAATATCTTGAGACTTGCTTATAGAATCACAGAGATTTATTAGGATACTGCAAGTACCAACTCCAGCAAACACAGGCAGGGCTGAACTTTCTGCTAATCCTCCAGGTCAGAACAACAACAGAACAACATGCCAGAAAACAACATAACACTAACATAAAGGTACAGCACCCTCTACTGGTGGAGGTGCTATCTATGCTAAACATTACAATACTCTGACCATTCCCTCATCATTCCAAAGGACAGCTGATAAAAATACTGGTGTTTCCAATGAAACATTGGCTCAAAACCCAATGGTAAAAATATTCCCCATGGAGCTGCAAGTATGTCATATTTTAAGTATATTGACATACTCCAAATCATGCAATAATGAGCTATAATAGCAGTTACTGGCAAATGAACTCCTTCAGATTTGTGACATGCTTCATAATGCATCTGAGATAATTGTTAATGGCCCATGACACTTATGCACCTGTTCTCTTTTCTGTTGATCTGTACTCCTCTACTGAAAATTATGTGCTCTACTTTATAATTACATACATCTGTCCACATCTCAACAAGGACTCTAATTCTTCCTAATTAACAGTTATTTGGTAACCATTTCAATAACTTTCTTACATCTTTTGCTATCCTGGTTTGTCATTTAATGTCAGTTAGATTCTGACTTCCATGTGACTAGATATCTCTGCATTAGTATGTTGGATTGGAAAATGCAGTAAAGAGAGATTTAGTGCTTCTCTCCAATATCTTGCCAAATATCACTGATGGTCTTAAATTAAGCCACTCTATGCTCCATTCTGACTTGGTGAATAAGATACACTAGTATACATGAGCACAGTCTAGTACTCTTTGCTTTAAAAAATGGTTCCAATCAGCACATGCATCCTACTGCTTCCTCTTTCTCTCTTCTTCTGTCCCTCTATTCATGTTTTTTCTTTGATATAAGTTCATTAAGGGACATCCTCCTGCTTCATGCAGCCATCAGTAGGTTTTGGCCACAAACCCCACTCTATCGAGATTCTACACCAAAGAAGATCAAGTGAGATCTTATGGTGGCCTACAGCCTGTACATAAGCTCTTATACCACCCCCATCTCTGTTGCCAGGGATGACATAGTGATCATAGCTATAGCAAGGGATACATTGCCAGGATGCCCCTATCCTGTTGTTTTGACCCCTAGGGACCACTAGCACCCAAAATAAGCCAGAGCAGCCCTCAGCACCTCTAACTTAACATTTGGCTATTGGCCCGGTACACAGTGACTGTATGTTTTGGAGAGTACTAATGTGAGCTTTACCACCAGCTTGCACACTATCCTCCTTAGCTGTAGCAAGGATCCAGGCCAGGGTCTTTACACTAAGTTACACAAGATTGGAATGAAGTCTTGCAAATTATTTATGGTGCAAATTGGGTTTGTACAGAATTGATTTTCTTAATCTGAAGGAGCCAGAAGCCAAACTGGAGTGTATCCAGGATGGAGTTGGATGGTAGGAACTCAGGGCAAGAGTTTTAAATTATGCATTCTATATATTATTTATTATAATATATATTTTGAGTGCCAGCAGCATGCAATAGACAGGGATAGGAGTAATTATACCTCACTCCTTCAGAGAATATGCTGCCTGTGGGGGCCAATTAAGCCCTTTTTTATCTGTCAGTATAGTTTTACCCAATATTTTAGCATCTGGACACTTGCTATAAGAGTCACAAAATATAATATGTGTGACACACAGGTGTGCTGGAAACCAGATATGCTTCAGGTGTTTGGGCCTAGAAAATAAAAAACAGTCTCTTACAAGCTCTTCTGTGTCACTCCTTTCTTACAGAGGCAGCATCCCCCATCAAGATAGAAAAATTAGTGATCTGCAAGACTATTATCCATTTATCAGCAAAAGGAACACTGTGGTTACTTTGTACACGTTTGTGAGGAGAAGCCTTTTGTGAGAAAACAATGACTAGCTGGTGATATTGAGAACTATAAAAATAAGTGGCACTCACCATTGAGTTTATAAATGAGCTGATAAAACAAGATGCTTTAAATGCACTTTCCTATCTCTGTTTCCTTCATCCAACAGTCGAGATTCAGGTAGCAACAGAAGCTCTTCTTAGCTGATGACAAAGCATATACAGCTTGATGTGAGAAAAAGACAGTTCTCTGAATAATTAGTCTGTTCCCTGACTTTTAAAGTCACCCCAACACCACCACCAAGTGACTGTAGGGCATGGCAAATCCATGGCACCAAATGGCAAAAGTGATTTGGAGTGTCTCAGTTTTTGGATACCCAGCATGAGGCATCTTGAAGGGGTCTGATTCTTAGTATGACCAAGCATCCAGCCTCTTAAAATCAGGCCCCTTTACAGTGTCTCAAATTGGATGCCCACAAATGGAGGCTCCCAAAATCACTAGTCACTTTTGTAAAGTTAAGCCAAGAATTCCAGCTTGAACTTTTGCCCATTTTTTGTTTAGCTGAACCTTCTGAAATGCTCAGCTACCTTCTTCTTTACACATGTTGGTTTTGTTACAAATGACAACTGGAAATGATGAACTATTCAGAGAGAAGCTGTTCTTAAAACAGTTCCAGCTGGAGCAGAAGTTGCCTTGTATATTGTTTACATGTTTATACCAGAGGAAACGTGAGGTTACATGCTACCAAATCTGGTATAAACAATTACAGCAGATGCACAGCCATAGAAAAATCAGAGCCAAGAAGTTTACAAAGCAGCTGGACCTTGAAAATGTATCTAAATTAAACCTGAACTATGAGTCACATCAGTTTCACCAATCACTTCTGGATATACCACTACATGTAGTGTGAGAAGCAGCATTATGTCTATGACTATAACACTGGTGGTGGATAAAATAATTCTCTAATAAAAGACATTTAGAAAATGGTTTGAAATATGGTTGTATAGGAAGGTCTTTCTGTTCATGACCCTTATATATTTACACTTACATAAAGATATATAATGACCCTTTTCCAATCATTCCATTAAATCATGGCTAAGAAGAAAGAATGAACATAATCTAAATCTTTTGTGTTTCATTATTCTATATTTAAATTGGCAAATATCCAGCACTTTAAAGAAATAATGGAATATTTTACTTGTATTTTTACACTGGGCAAAGGGATTGGAAATTATTTTATACTCTATTGTAATTTTCCTTTATAGTTTTAATACTTGGGGAGCTAGCTTATTTCTAACTATTTGACACCTGAAAATTAGGTGATATTTCTACAGGTTCGGGAATATGATGGAAACAGATATTAGTTTTTAAAGTGAATTTGCTGGTAGGTTTCCAGGAACTGGGAGGTTGGGCAGGTTGACAGTCATGCCTGTACCAATCTTCTTACTTGTCTCTTTGCTGCATGAAACCCTCTCTCACTCCTAAGGCAGGCTATTGTCTCAAAGCAATTCACATTCTCCTCTATTGGATTTCAGCATGACAGAAACCTGCAGGGATGTGGATCTATTTAGGAGCTCAGGCATGGTCACTGGGAAGGGAAGTGCCACAGACCCAGAAGCAGATCTCTTCTATATCCCTTGCTCAGAAGAGGGAGAGGTTCGGAGTGAATCCTTTTAGGATATTGGGTGGGGGGATGGAACAGGGCTTTGTTTTGGTGGTTATTGAAAGAAGCTTTTAAGGGGGGAAAGGGAGTGGAGAGAAGCTGAAAACAAGTATAACCATACTGGTCATCTGTCCCTCATTGTACAATAAGGATGAGTATATGATAGTTTCTAAAAAGCTGCTGTGTTTTTGTAAAAACTGTCAGTAATTCCAATGAAAATTATGGTATGTGAGAGAGAGCCATGGTAGTGAGATGCACACTGTAATGCATATATGTCACCCCTGTAACTACACACTTCTGTTGTGAAGATGTGTATTTCAACTAGAAATCATGTAATTACTTGTAAAGTGATATTTAGCCTATCCTGACCTCTATTCTTACAGGTGTCCTTCACAATTCAACCATAATTGGTTCCTAGAGTATCTATTCATAAGTGACTCTGCATCTGAGTAATAATGTTACAGGTCTTGGGCTCAGTTTATTTGCAATAGTCCAGCTCAGTTTACAATGTAATAAAATGCTTCTGCTACAAAGATATTCAAATCCACTACTGCAGTAACTAAAAAGTATTTGTACAATATATTATGATTTATTGTTTATGTCAGCATATAAAAGGGTGCAGCAGATACCAGTGTGTAGAATTCCCACTTAATAGCATGTCAAACAAATACACAAAAATCCACACAATTTATCACTGCAGTAAATTAGACACACAGTTTTCTAAAATTGACTAATTTTTTAAAAAATAAATGCATATAGTTTATTATAGCCCACAGAGTCTAAAGTTGCATCAGCACTGCTGCTTTCTGAGATGGTTTACCTCAGTTATAAAAGAACATCATTGCTCAACATTTGACCTGTGAGATTTCAGACACAGAGAATTGTTTTTACCAAATTAAGAGAACCAGGTTTATTTGTCCATGTTATACAACTACAATAAAACCAGGAATTCACCAGTTTTACTCACTTACTTTACTTACATAATTTAAAATATAAAGTCAAATTGATAAACTATGTAAACTGTCCTATTATCCAATTAGTTTGCATATTCAGAAAGCAATCTTAAACATACAAGCCACTTAAGGGGGGCATGATTCATCAAAAGCATAAAGGGGGCTCCCAGGAGATAGTATGGTAGGGCATCCACAGCCCGCTTGACAGCTAAGGTTTCTTTTTCAATTACAAAGTAGTTCCGCTCTTGAGGCAACAACTTTCAACTTATGTACACTATAGGACAGGGGTAGCAACCTATGGCATGCGTGCCAAAGGTGGCTCGCAAGCTGGTGGCACTCACACTGCCCAGGTCCTGGCCACTGGTCCGGGGGGCTCTGCATCTTAATTTAATTTTAAATGAAGCTTCTTAAGCATTTTAAAAACCTTATTTACTTTACATACAACAATAGTTTAGTTATAGATTATAGACTTATAGAAAGAGACCTTCTAAAAGTGTTAAAATGTATTACTGGCACGCGAAACCTTAAATTACAATGAATAAATGAAGACTTGGCACACCACTTCTGAAAGGTTGCCGACCCCTGCTATCAGATGTTCCCCTCCTTCACTTTCCTCAGCAAAGACAGCTCCAAGACCCACCTGTGATGCATCAGTTTGCAAGATAAACTCATGTGTGAAGTTGGGGCTAAACGCTACTGGCTCCCAGCACAGGTGGTCCTTGAGGGCTATGTTGGGGGTAGCCAAGATAAAGGCAAAATGAAGACAAAACAGTGGTAATAACCAGCTAGCCCTTGAAATTGCCACACCTTCCTTTTTGTTGTTGGTGCCATATAAGACTGTAGAGTCTGGTCCTTTCCCACCAGGGGGTTTACTCGACTGCTCCCCAAGGTATACCTGAGGTAGGTGCTATGAGGCCATAGGATGCAGTCCATCCTTCTGGAAGGTAGCTGGGACTCCATGGAGACAAAGGGCGTCTGGTATAACCCGGTTGGGGTGTCAAAAACTATTTTCTCCCTAGATCTTGAATCTAGCAGAATTTGCCAATACTCCTTTGTGAGAGCCAAGGTGGTAATATACTGGGCATCACCGAGTCAGTCAAGCAGCTCAACAGTTTGAGGCATTGAGTACATACCAAAATTTCAGCATGGCATTCACCCTCTGCAAATCTATGCAAAATCTCAAATTCTGGAGATGACACTAAGCTGGGGGGAGAGATAGATAAGCTAGAGTGTAGGGATAGGGTCCAGAGTGACCTAGAAAAATTGGAGGATTGGGCCAAAGGAAATCTGATGAGGTTCAAGGACAAGTGCAGAGTCCTGCACTTAGGAAGGAAGAATCCCATGCACCGCTACAGGTTGGGGACCAACTGGCTAAGCAGCAGTTCTGCAGAAGAGGACCTGGGGATTACAGTGGATGAGAAGCTGGATATGAGTCAGCAGTGTGCACTTGTAGCCAAGAAGGCCAATGACATATTGGGCTGTATTAGTAGGAGCATTGCCAGCAGATCGAGGGAAGTGATTACTCCCCTCTATTTGGCACTGGTGAGGCCATACCTGGAGTATTTCATCCAGTTTTGGTGTCCCCCCCACCACTACAGAAGGGATGTGGACAAATTGGAGAGAGTCTAGCAGAGGGCAACAAAAATGATTAGTGGGCACATTACTTATGAGGAGAGGCTGAGGGAGCTGGGGTTATTTAGTTTTCAGAAGAGAAGAGTGAAGGGGGAATTTGATAGCAGCCTTCAATTACCTGAAGGGTGGTTTTAAAGAGGAGGGAGCTCAGCTGTTCTCAGTGGTGGCAGATGGCTGAACAAGGGGCAGTGGTCTCAAGTTTCAGTGGGGGAGGTCTAGGTTGGATATTAGGAAAAACTATTTCACTAAGAGGGTAGTGAAGCACAGGAATGGCTTACCTAGGGAGGTGGTAGAATCTCCATCCTTAGAGGTCTTTAAGGCCTGGCTTGACAAAGCCCTAGCTGGGATGATTTAGTTGGGGTTGGTCTTGCTTTGAGCAGAGGATGACCTCCTGAGGTCTTTTCCAACCCTAATATTCTATGATTCTGTGATCTGGTTTCAGGACCAGAAAAATGAGACTATACCATTCTCTTTGGGACTTCTCAATTGCTCCCAGCTCCACCAGAGCTTGGACCTCCACTATTTTGCATGTCTGTAGCAGAAGGGGTCAGGTAGTCTCACAAACTTCTCTGGGACTCATGAATTTGGTATATTGCGTGAGCTGGGTTCGGTCCAACAGAGTGGTGAAGATTCTGGGGAAGACCTTCCATAGTTTCTGGGCCTATCTCCACTGTTCCTCAGTGAGGGTGTCCTCCACCTGTGGTTCTCTGGAGTCAGTTGTGGCAGAGATGCAGTTCTGGCTCGGGGGGGATATGGGGCAATTAGCAGCCCCTCGCACTTCTGCCACAGCTCTAAGAGGTTGACACAATAAATCTGTCATTTCTTCTGTCAGCCAGGTTGCCATATTTCATAAGTGACCAGCCCCACCCAGCGAATAATTTCATAAGGTCCTTGACATAGGAGCTTTGATTCGTCCTAGGGAAGCCCGAGAAGAGTCCTTGCTCCCTTATTGTACATCCACTCCTGAGTTCCCTGGGTGGCCTAAAGGTTTTCTTTCACCAGGTCTCACACCCGGGACAAGCGCCCCTTCAGGTGTAAAACATAATACAGGAGGCCCTGAAATGGAGATGGTGTTTGTTCCCACGTCTCTCAGATAAGGTCTAGCAGCCCCTATGACTGCCGACCATACAATAATTTGAAGGGAATTTTGTCGAAGACTGGGGAACCTCTTGAATGGTTAGCAATGGATAAGCTGATCCCACTGGTGAAGTTCATTTGGAGGAAACTTCTGTAACATGTCCTTAAGAGTCTGGTTAAAATGCTCCATCAGTCCATCAGTCTGCAGATGGTAAATGGACATCTGCAATTTTTTTACCCCCTAAGAGATCACAGACCTGTCAGAGCAGTCTGAGGTAAAATTCATGCCCTGATGCATCAGTATTTCCCTGTGAGGCTCACCCTGGCAAAGGTTTTAAGGAGTTCTCCAGCAATGGCTAGGGTTGTGATGTTCCACAGGAGGATAGCTTCTGGGAACTGGGTGGCATAGCCTAAGATGACCAAGATATATTTGAATCCCACAACACTCTTTGTGATAGGCCTCACGAGGTCCATGGAGATCCTCTCAAATAGGGTCCCAATCACTGGCAATGGGATGAGTGGGGCTTTCAGTACTCCTCATGGGGCCATGAGTTAGCACTTGGGGCAAAAGTTGCAAAAGTCCTTTATGTCCCAGTGGACCCCCAGCCAAAAGAACCAGGTCAAGACTCAGGCTAAGGTCTTTTTATGTCCTAGGTGTCCCACCACAGGGATATCATGGGCTAGTTTCAAGATCGTATGTCAGTGGCACTGGGGTATGACCAACTGGTCCAAGTGTCTTGGGTCTGAGAGTCACGGTCAACATGGTAAAGGTGGTCACCTGTCAATTCAAAGTAGGGATACTGGGTTGCTTGATGGGGATCCGTCACCTCCCCGTTGACATGAGCCAACTGTTCATAGGTCCAGCAAAGTGTGGGGTCTTGCCACTGGTCCCAGCTGGTTCCCAAATTTGGGGACTTTTCACAAGTTTGGGAAGTGGATGGTGCGGGGATGACCCCACGCAGTTAATATCCTGGGTTGGCTGGTCGCCCGAATCCTTGGAAAGCTCATCTGCTCCTTTGAAAGGATTCCTCTTGAAGGCCATCCCAGCATGGTTCACAGAGTGCAGGACCTTTGCAAATCATGCCCTAAGATGGTGGGGTGTGCTAACCTCAGTGCCACGTCTATCATCAAAACCCACATCACCCCATTCACTATCATAGTGACCTGGGAACTGGAGTAGGGCTTCCCATTCCTGTGGATGAACTGGAATTGAATAACGCCAAGCAATGAGTCTGATATCTTGATGAGGCCCTGGCAGATGACAATCTGCATACAGCCAGAATCTAAGAGGGCCAAGACCCATAGCCCATCCATGTCAAAAGGGATCATCACCTTGCAAGTGGGCTGGTTTTGGACTGGCAATTCCCCAGCCCAGACTTGGCTAAATCTGCATTCCACCATTGGAAATTCATGTTGCAGGTGCCTGAAATGGCCACAGGAAAAACAGAGGCCTATTTCAGGGAGCCTGGGCCTATCATCAGGGTTTAACGAGCATGTGGGAAGGCCCACCACATCGGGGCCTCTGGGTGCTCGGCAAGATGCTGGGGATGAGCACAGAGGATTTCTGAGATTCTGCTCATTGGGACTTCTCAGGCCAGGCCAAGGGATCTTCTTTTGATCCTGGGTCTTTATTCCCCTGGCGTTGGGGGCCAAGCTCCAGGGCCGACCAGGGTCTCTGCTGCCAAAAAGTCTTCAATGAGCGAAACAGCCACATTCACGGTTGATGGCCAGTGGAAAAGGACTCAAATCCTCCCTCAGGGTGGGAGAAAGTGTGTAAATTGTTTGAGCACCACTTGCTCTGCAACTTCAGCACCTGTAGCCATCGCCAGCATGCATCTTTTAGCTGGTAGACTATGATCCTTGGCAACACAGGTAGGTCTTTCCCCAGAATCATTGCCAGAATGTCTCGGCCGAGATATCTAGAGAATCTAGAATCACTGCTTTCAACCTCCCATCGTATTGGGCTTCCTCAATCAGGAGTCCATGATATACTGCTTGTGTCAGGTCCGTTAGGTACAGGGCCAAAAGGGTGGCCTATTGCTCAGGGGGCCATTTGGCAGCTGAGGCGACCCACTCAAATGTAATGACGAAGGCCTCCAGGTTGTCCTCTGGCCACATCTTTGCCAAATGCACAGGCATAGCCTGGATGGCTGGTGTCACTTCTTCCCTAGGATTTGGGCCTCCATGGTTAGATAGCAGGACAGCAAGTTGCTGCAGACATTGTTGCTGCTTCTCCCAGTGTTGGACTCACAGCTCTCAGATCAGCTGTTGATTACTAAGTTGTTGCAGGAGTTGTTATTGAAGCTGTGCCACATCTTGCTGCTGCTGGCTATCAGCCAATCACTTGATAAATTTTTCTATATCCATCCTTTATGGTCAGGAATTTTGGTTCTGCCTAAGGCTCAGCCCCTTGTCTCAGGGGTGGATCACTGCCTGCATATTCCACCACATGTAATGGTCCCTCTCTTTAGGGATATTGGGGAGCCCACTCTGTCCCTGCAATGTCTATGGTGCTATTTTTTGGGCCACAGTGCAAGCCCCATTCATGAGCAATAGTCTGTAGACCTGGTCTCTGAGACTCACTGTCATGGGTTTTAAAACACAGTGTAGACATACCCTCTGTTAAAATCCTGTTTGCTTCAACAAGATCCACCCACAATGAAATTCTCCTTTAAAGTTTTTGATGTCGTTTGTTTTGCTGACTGTAAGACCTGAACCCAGAGAGCAAACTCTTCAGTGCAGGGACCTTTTCATCCTATTTGTCCATAGTTTGCACTTTGTTAGCCCTATGGTCAAGATTTTCAGAAAGGGGTGCCTATGGGGGAGGGCAGGGAAAGACAAAAATGGTGTGTGTATTCAAGATCAATTTATTCTAATCTAGGATTGCAAATATTTCGTATGCACTAATCATAATTTTGATTCATTGTGTCACTACTATGCAGAATTAAGGTTGTATGGGTGCCTTAGCTGTGCATTTCCATACCTTAACATGTTCTGATTTCTTTTAAATTTTACTAGCTCTACATCTCCTCAGTTTATTATGCTTGTTTTGGGTATAACAATATCCCTTTTTAACCCTAAATTATTCATACATATTCTCTGTTTTAACTCCATCATAATGCAGTTTTTGTGTGGGAATTAAAGATGCTTCTCAGCTCTAAGTTAATTGTATAGCATGTGAATTAAGACTCATTGGAAACATAACAGCTTTTTAATTTATTTTGGAATAGGACACACTGAGCATCTATTTGTAGGACCTAATCTGTCACCTACTCACCCTGAGTAGTACCTTATTCCAGGAGTAGTCCCATTATTCTCTCTAGGGCTACTCCAAAGAAAGATATTCATCAATATGAATAAGGATGTCAGAGCCTGGCCTACAATTCTAAAGCAGGCTTACTATAATGTTGTGAGGGATCATGGGTCTCAAACCCCAGGTAAACATACTCAGGCATGACTCAGACTGCACTGTCACCTGACCTTCAATATGCTATCCCTCTGCCCAAACGCATTGACGGAGGCTGCTCCAAATTCTGAAACTTCAGAAATCAGTGCCACCTCATGTTCTTGCTTTGACTGCAGATGTCCTTTTCCTAACAGACCAAGACAGGCATGATAGTCAGCCTGCTGACTGGGAAGATGTTGAACTGGGCCTTCTCCCTGTTGGAAGCCAGCAGTGTGATACTCTCCAACTAGGATGCCTTCTAATGAGCAATCAGCCATCTCTGAACACCCCAACTGTGCCACTCCGCTAAGACCGCCAGGTGAAAACTCTGACTGGGGTCGGGCACACCCACTTTCTCCGCAGCTCACTTCTGTCACCTCATATTGGACACAGAATGAAATGAGGAGATCCAGTTATTTCAGTCTCAATGGAGCTTGTAGATGAAGTCAAGGATGAACTGTACTCAATGGGCCTTGATGCCTTTCTAGATCCTGTTATCCAGATTGACAATTGTCTGGACGAATTACAGGAAAAAAGAAGAGGGGCATCACAACTACACACACCCCATTATCAAATTCTGCGCCACCACTTGAGCTAATTATGGTTGACTTTGGCCCACCAGAAACTGGCCCCAGAAGAGAGGAAGTGTTGGCGACACTTTAACCTGTGTTACTACAGTGTGGCCTGGCTGTTCATCAACAATCTGCCTTGTACACTCTCATATAAATTTATCTGTGCCAATGACATGTGCTGCACTCCCAAGCTCAGCCCCTCTCAGAAACTGGCACAGTCTTGAATGAAGACATGAAGCTCATGGCAGACTACTGTAGTCAATAGCACCTGCAGCTGAGCTTTTCTAAGACAGTTTCTAGTGTATTCCATCTACATAATGCAAGTTCAAGCCACAAGATGAACATTTTCCTCAATGGTTAATGCCTGCAGCGTGATACAAGCCAAGTTTACCTTGGATAGGTTATTAACGTGCTGCAACCACTTGAGGAAGATGGCAGCCAAAGTCAGCACTCAAAACAACCTGCTTAGAAAAGTGGCCAGTTCAATCCAAGGTGCAAGCACACAGACACTCAGTTCATCAGCCCTTGCCCTCTGCTATTCCACAGCAGAGTACTGTGATTCCTGTCTAAGGTCACTCATCTCACACAAGGCTGATTGATGTTGAGCTTAACAAAGCTATGCGTACTGTAACCAGAACTTTACGGGCAACTCCATTGCCATGCCTATTATACTTAGCAACATAGCATCGCCCCATATTCACTGAGACCTCTGTCATGCTACTGGCTACGATCCGTGAGAATAGCAACCTGCAGTTGTACACAGACTTCTTTGACCATCCACCAGAATGCTTGTCTTCTAGATGGCCTTTCTGGTCATCTATGCTACCATAGGACATGATGGTAGAATCCACTTGGTGCAAAAATTGGTCAGCAACGTCAGTTATTAATCATTCTCTCGTCACTGACCCAACTATCTGTCCACCAGATTTTGATCTGCTAATGACCCATGAACATCTCTGAACTGGTTTTAAACAGGATAGGGCAACTATGTGGCAAATCTCTTTTAATGGGGGCTTTCTAATGACAAGTGATGCAGCTGTGGTCAATTTCAGTCTATGTCACATATCATTGTCAAGTGCACACTGACTTATTTTGATGGCGGGCATGGTGCTTTTTGAGTTCAATTGCAGGATGGGGTTTCAGAGTCAACTCAAGGAGGCAATTACTTTTGGGAAGTAATAAGATTGAGTGCAACCAGATTCAGCTCCAAGTCTTAATGAGCCCAGCTGCTTTCAGAGAAGAGAAGGGATTACTGTGGAAAATGCAAGTCAGGGAGTTCTAAAGACAGAAGAGATGCAGAGCTGCCATATTATACTGTGTTGTGCTCTAAATTGTTCAAGGTATTGTTTTTGTTTTGTTGTGGGTTTAAAGATTTTAAATGGTGTAACAGAAGTGTGGCCAGAGACTTTGGTCACTTTGGTTTTGTAGGGTCTTAGTGTTTTCTTCTGGTCCCACCAGAACCTTGTTAAAAAATAAATCTGAAACCTAAAGAGAGAGGTTTATTTTTGCTTTACCTGTCCTCTTGCTGCACAGATCCTGACCTTTTGCACAAATACAGGTTATGCACATGCAAATGTAAGATGAGTGCACCACTGTGTGTGGACATAGAACATTCTGGTGCCATGTCAGGGAATGGTTTTGAAAATCTGCTCATTAGATGTCTCATCTTTAATGTCTATGATAAGGATTCAGCTTCTAAGGGTTGAAATTAGTCAATATTAGCAAAATTTATAATAAATACTTATTCAATGAACTTTCTTTCTGACTACTACATGGCAAGGAACATTTAAAAAAAATCACATTACAACATAACAGTGCTACCCTTATATTACAGAAGAGTGAGTGCTCTTCTTGGAATATTTATGATGATTTACTGTTTAAAATTAAGTTTAGGGCAATACAATTTTGTTAGGCTCAGCAGAACTATAATTCAACTATCACTGGCTACTTTACAAACAAAACTCTATTATAAAACCCCTTAGGTATCTGGCTGAGGAATGTAAATGGATAAGCTGGAAGGTAGCAAACTGTACTCTAATACACACTTCCAAGCTAACTTAATCACTAGATACCCTCTAATCTTTGGAGATACGTGAGTACATTTTTCTTCTGAAACTCTGGAAAAATAGTGAATTACAGATTCAGTCAGCCAGGCTCACTGCTATCCACTGTCCGTCCACCTCTCCCTCTGGTGAAAGCCATTTCAGATGGCTTCAGTTCATATTTATAGACTAAGAATAGTATAGTATGTATGTTTTATACAGTATTATCTAATCCGGGAAATTCAGCTGGTTGCTGTGTGGAGTCTATCTACCCTGATGATGGCATCAGGCTGCTTTCCACCATTTTGAATCTGCACATTTTTCACCAGCTGTTTGTTCCTCTCTCTTCTCTCACAGCCTTACTCTAACTGCCCTGCATGCTCCCTTCTTGCCTTGCCTCTTCTTTCTCCCTCTCCCTTCCTTTGTCTTTCCATCTAGACACTTCCCTCCTAATAAAATCTCATCTAAAGAATTTTTTTTTAAATTGTGGAACTAACATGGAAGTTGCAGACTATTACTTTGTGTCTACATTACATCCGGTTCCTGCACCCTTTGTCTTTTTAGATTGTAAATTCTTTGAAGCAGGGATTATCTTCTACTCTGCGTCTTTACAGTATTACACAATGATGCTCCATTTCAGTTGGTCCCTTGGCACTAATGTAATAAATCTAATAATAAGACCATATGTCCCACTGTTATAAATAAGAAAGGGGATAGCTCCCTTTTGTGGAAACCCCGCCAGCCAGTTGGCTATGGAATTCCTCTTAGTGGTTGTTCTCTACATGCTTTACCTGCAAAGGGTTAACAAGCCTAAAGGTAAAAGGAAAGGAGTGGGCACCTGACCAAAACAGCCAATGGGAGGACTAGAACTTTTTTAAATTGGGAAAAAACTTCGCTTTGTCTGTGTGTAATAGTTCTCTGGGGAACAGGGAGCACTGCAGTTATGCTGTGAGAAGCTTAAGTTAGATATGAAAAACCATCAAATCATACCTAGAGATTACTTATCTGAAACCCTAGATATGTAAGTAAATTAGGGAATGTCTAAAAAGACGTGATTAGGTTTATTTGTGTTTATTTCTTATTGTCTTATGGACTCCTTTGTGCTAACCCCAAATGCTTTTTGTTTTGCTTGTAACCTTTAAGCTGGACCTCAAGAAGGTTATTCTTGATGTTTAAATGTTGAATAATTGAGTTTTTTAAAATAACAAATGCCTAAGTTCCAGGGATATTTTCTATCTTTTTGTTTTTAATAACATTTACCTTTTTTAAGAACAGGATTGGATTTTTAGTATACTTAGAGGTTTGTGCATATGTTGTTAAATTAGCTGGTGACCACAGCTGATTTCCTTTGTTTTTCTTTATAATCTCTTCCCTGGAGGGGTGTGTGAAAGGGCTTGAGGGTACTCACAGGAAGGAATTCCCAAGTGTGCCTTTCTGGTTTCAAAGGGTTTTTTTGCATTTGGGTGCCAGCAGCATCTACCCATCCAAGGTCAGAGAGAAACTGTAACTTTGGGAGTTTAATTCAAGCCTGGAGTGGCCAGTATTAATTTTTTGAATCCTTGCAGGACCCCCACCTTCTGCACTCGAAGTGCCAGAGTGGGAAATCAGCCTTGACACCCACTTTTACCAAAACAGACCCCAATTTTCCATCCGATGACATGGAGAAATCTTTTCAGGACACCTGAAATATCCTGATTTTTCATTTCATCAATCATTTGAGTTGTATTTTACACCAGTTTCACTTTCATAATGTAGCGAGTGTGTGTGTCACACCAACTATAGTTCAAGGCCAAAACTTCTCACTATCAGGCTCCCATAACAAGTATTTGCATAAATGGCTACGCCCAATCAATGCAAAACCCTAGTTCTGGTCCCACAAAGGGGTTGAGGAGGTGGCAGTCCTTGCGTCATTTCCTTCTCCTCTCTCTGGGGTTACTTGGACCAAGTCCAAGAGAGGTGGGAATCAAGGAACAAAGGAGTACAAGGGGCAAGGACAAAGCTTGACCTTTTTTTGATCTGCTGCTTGCCCCCCGTTGCACTTTTCCTTCCCAGGCAGAGCAGATCAAACCCAGGAACCAGAATGAAGAGCACTTGAATATTTTATGATGTGTTTTGCCACAAAAGTTTTTCTTTATTAAATGATGAAAATATGGTGACCTTATAAAATACTCCCTATTTTTAGGAAGAAGTTTTCTGGTATTAATCTAATCTATGTGACGTGCACTTGGATATCCTGGTGATGAACACTTCATAAATATGTATACTTGTGATCCATTAGAAAAAAATATTAAATTTTCAGTAGCTGAGCACATAAAATCCAGTAGGATAATCATAAGCTACAAAAGTAAGTATATGTGATGCTGTAAAACTGTAACAAAGACCCCTTGTGGGGCTTGGTGCAACTCCTGTTAAAGTCAATGGAAAGGCTTCTATTGAAGAAGCAGGATCAACTACTGAAAAGGCTGAATTTTAACACTAGCAGGATAGGGAAAATCTAAAGCAGGAAAGAAAGTGGAAAAACAGTGCAGAGTGGGGGGTTAGAGGAAAGGAGAGAAATTGGACCCTGTGCTGAATGTGATGAAACATTTTTTACAATCTATCCAGAGGATTGTATATTTGCAGTCTCTCAAGAATTGCACAGGCACTTTACTGAATGAAGCCCTAAGACATATACAGATTTATTCTGACGTGATTTTGGCAAGAAATTTTATAGGCAAAAAAATGTACTGAGACTTTCAAAATCTTCTCCTTTCCTTTATGGATCAAAAATCAGTCAACCAGCCACTAGCCTGATTCTGCAATCTTTAATCACAATTAGTATTTTTAATTTATTCCAAGCATACATATATGTGGGTGTCTCCCCTGCTCTCCCCTCATATCCGTATATTTGTTTTTTCTATATTTATTGCTTAGTTTTTAAAGGTAAGAAGTTTTTTTTTAATCAAGGAATTTTGGTGTACAGTAATTCTCATTTTTGCCTCAGTTGGGTTTTATCACTTTCAACTTAAAATTGAGAACCTCTCCTATATAATGTAATCTTGATTGAGCCTACCTCCATTTACAAGGCCTCCTCATTTAGTAGCCACATTTTTATCATGTAAGCTTCCAGAGAAAGTACCGGTAATTAAATTTAACAAGAGCCACCTTCTATTTAGCACCAGAGGGAGAAGTAATTAAATATAATGGAAGCTGTAAAGCCACAGAGAACTTCTACTCTTACCCAACTGAAAATGAGGTTACACACAATGGGCCACATTCAAACCCAGTGTAACTCCATTGTCTCCAATGGGTTTAGATTAGGAATGTCTTTGGCATACTGTGCTGTTTTCTTCTGTCTGTAATGAGACTACGCACATCCATATGCTTGCAATCAGACAAATCAGAGAACAGAACTAAAATGCTATAGCAGCATAATAATGGGTCCAGCATCACCAACAGAAAATGCAATTAAAATTAGATCTTTTTTGAAAATCCATCCCCACCTCTGTGATGCATGGCTGGCTGCCAGAAGAAATCCTGGAAGATGGAAGAGGTCCTGTGCAGAGGAATTGTCTGGGCTATTATAATTTGATATTTTTGAAGAAAGTACCCTAAAAAACTGCAGTTCTTTACAAAAGTTTCAGACTTAGAGATTATAAACAAGCAAATTCTGAAATATCTCAAATAGGACTGCTTGAATTTTTTTCTGTCAAAACTGGGTGTGACATTAAATTTTTCACAAAGAGTCTGATTTCTGAGGAAAATTTTGATTTTTTCCATCCAAAATCCAAGTCCCTAAAAAATGAATGATATTAGCAGCAAACCAAAATATTTAAATCTAGATAGCCAGCCTGCCACAGTCCCTCATGGAGTTTTAGTTCAGTTCCCTCATCTACCCATTCTACTCTATGGTCCAGTTTCACCAGGTAGACTAAATCTCTCACAATATACTATGTTCATGAACTCCCATGATGCAACTGTCTTCCCTCACCATGAGGGAAGACCATGGCCCATCATGAGAAATGGAGTTGAACAAGGAGCCCAGCCTACAGAGGGGAAGGGCAGCATGAAGCACCCAAACTGCAATGCCCATGAGTCACAATGGCAATGTTTCCAAATCTTTGACAAAAAAAGAGAAGGTTTTCTATGGAAATCTTTAACAGAAACCTATGTGTGAGTTTCTCTCTCATCAAAAGATCTCCTTGGAAAAAAAGTCCATTGTTCAAGTGCCTCTAATCTCAAATTACTCAAGGACACATGGCGGTACTATCTGTGGCAAAGCCTCATATGAGCAATATATCGAGGCCTACCTAAAGGGTTTTGATGTTAATATAAGTGAGACGAGATGCCCCCGGGTGGGTCATTGGGAGTAGCGATCAAACCCAGTATCTCTGGATCTGAAACCATGAGATTATAATGCCTGGGTTAACATACCCAGCTATGTTAGCACAAAGCCATTGGCAGACTTGTACAAATAGAATCTCTGGTCCAACTGCTCGTGAGAGACAGTAGCTATACTGTTTAAATAGGGGTTATGTAAGGAAATGTATGTTATGGGATACTTAGGATCTTCAAGAGCAGCAAAGAATCCTGTGGCACCTTATAGACTAACAGACGTTTTGGAGCATGAGCTTTCGTGGGTGAATACCCACTTCCTCAGATGCATGTAGTGGAAATTTCCAGGGGCAGGTATATTCCACTACATGCATCTGAGGAAGTGGGTATTCACCCACGAAAGCTCATGCTCCAAAACGTCTGTTAGTCTATAAGGTGCCACAGGATTCTTTGCTGCTTTTACAGATCCAGACTAACACTGATACTTAGGATCTTCAGGCCCTGCTAGTGCACACATTTTCATATATGCTTGAATTAACATAGGTGAGTTTAGTAGGTTTACTTACCTGCAGACACTTAATTGCATATTCGTTTGCACGATCAAGACCAAAGGCTGAAATAAGAGCAGTGTCACAATTCTGGGGGTAAGATGTCCAAAGGGAGTATTGAGTGGGGAGTTGCTAGTCCCTGCAATCCTACTGCAGAAGTGGAGAGATAAAGTGGCTTGCTTTAGCAGAAGAGAAAGGGTGTGGCCCAAAAGCACATAGCCCATTTAATCATTTGTGTTGTATTGTGCTCAAGGCCAGCCTTATCCTTGGACCTTTATAAGGGCCTGGTCCTGGAATGGGTGCAAGAAAGGACCTACAATAATATCTGTTCACATATGAAAAACATTCAAAGACACAATGTCAAATTAACAGCTTCCCTTACCTTTGTGTTTAACAAGTGAAGCTTCCAATATAGTGTGTTGGATGGCACAGAGCTAACCGTAGTATCCCAACATGTCTAGGCTTGGAACAAGGTGAACCCCTCCCCCCCAAACCAAATAAGATGGTCCTCATTGGGAAGGGCAATGAAGGGAAGCCAGGGGGCGAGGAGCTTCCGCCGAACATAGGCCAGAAGCAGCATCAGACCTGGAGCACCCCACCACCACCCCCAATCTGGCTATAAAGGGTCCGATACTGTAGGATGCTGAGCACTCTCCATTCATGAGCACTCTGTGCTTCACAAGGGAGAGCTGAACACCGTATAGGATCGCACCCGGACTGGACATTCCTTTGCTTTTGTGGGTTTGTCTCGTCACCATAAAACATTCCTTAACTCGAGATGAAACTTTCCCTGTTTTTTCAGGCTGTTTTTACACCATTGCCATGTATTTACACAATTGTTGTAATTAGGTCTAATTACATAATTATTGTAACATGTGTGATAGCATAATCAGAATGTGTAATTATGATGTGTAATTACATAATTACAATGGTAATGACAGACTATAAATATCCTTCTAAAAATGTTATGAAACAAAATGTATGGTGGAGGCAGAAAGGTTGATTTTTAAAGTTCAGTTTTCAAACAATTTCAGTTTCACTATGAAAAATAGGCCTCATTATGAACAAATTTCCTTATAACAGGCATCAGGAGAACAAATTCTCTACTGGCTTAAACTGACTTTGCTGCTCTAAATGTGCAGTGCTCCACCAGAAAATTTGGCCCACTATACACAAATAAGATGGAAAGAAAAAAAGACTGTAGAAAAGAAAAACCTTACTGACATATGGCAAAGGGTTCAATTTTATTTTAGAAAGGAAAGATTCCCTTTTTATTCTGGAGCACATTTTTCATAGTGAAGTTTAAAAAACTTCACCTGCAACTAGTAAGTTAAAAATAACACAACTTTAACTAAAGAGGTACCACTGCATACTGCTATAGTAAACAGAACTAAATAAAATATGCCAGCAGTGAAACAAGGACCGAAATCAGCCTCCAATGTAGTCCCTTTACAGCAGCTTAGTTGTCTCAGGACCAGATCAACTCTCCTGCAGGGACACCAACAGGAGGGTATCATGCTGTCATGGAGTGTCCCAAAAATCATTCCTTGTTCCCCGCACCCAGCTCTTATTTTGTAATGAAAGAGGTGCCAGGCCTCAAGAAATTAGGTGCAAGGCCTCAATCAATTTTTTTTTTTACATTCATAACTGATGCAGCAAGCCCAAAAGTACTGGTGCTATGAACTGCCAAGCCTAGAGGTGCTGGGGTTCAGCCCTGCCACAAATTAAGCACTGCCCCCACCTCTGGGAAATGGATTGCATTTCCCCTCTCGTGTCCTCAAAACAATGTCTCACAGTAGAAGAGGGCTATCCCTGGGGAGGGTTTGTGGCTCTGAGACCACCTCAGCTCCCCCAGTGCTCCACCCCAGTGCTTTAAAGTGCGGCTCTTTTCTGAAAAGGTGATAGTCTAAGATGCTTTCTCTCTCTGCATTTATTGTCATTTCAATTAGTAAAGTAACCAGAAGTAAGATTTTACTCCTGTTGACACTCAAAAGCTACCACTGCTACAGGAAAGTGAGCTCAAATCAGTTTCAACTGCAGAAAATTTATTGCTGGTGGTGACATGAGCCAGAAAGGGCCCAGCTTTACTTTCAGCTCCCACAGTGAGATTGCAGTGTTAACAGTTTTAGACTCCACCATTTTGCAAGTCAAATGAATAAAGCTGGCCAGTTTTTGAACTAAAAATTTTCCCCATCAGATCAGAGTCTACATGCACACAGACTGCAGTACAACTCTCACAGAGTTAGCATTGTGTCTAAAGTGCTGAGTGATAGCATAACAGGATGCAAAGGTGCAGAGTAAAGACCAAGTAGCCACTTTACAAATGTCCTAGATAGGGACTCATTCAAGAAACGCCTTCTCTTGTGGTCTTGGTGAATAGGCAGTTACTTTACTTGGCAGGGAAAGGCCTGCCTGGTCATAACGTATACAAATACAGGAGACTATACACAATACAATTCTTTTTGAAGAGACTGGAAGACCATTCATCCTGTCTGCAATGGCCATGAATAGTTTAGTTGATGAACTGAACTGTTTACTTCTGTGTATGAAGAATGCCAAAGCCCTTTGGGTGTGCAGGCATTGTTCCTCTCTAATGAAGTATGGTTTGGGGGAAAATGTAGGTAAATAAATTGATTGGTTAATATGAACATTAAATAGCCCTTGGATGAGGGTATAGGTATACTTTGTCCTTAAAAATCATTGTATAAAGAGGTTCAGATGTCAGAGCAGGTAGCTCAGTCACCCTCTGAGCTGACGCGGTAGCTATCAAAAAAGCCACCTTTGCTGATATGTGTAGGAAGGAACACATTGCTAAAGGCTCCAATGGAGGCCCCACAGGCTTTGAGAAAGCTAAGTTCAAGCCCCAGAGAGGAACACATTCCCTTACCTGTGGATACAACTTTTCCAGGCCTTTCAAAGCTCTGAATGACATGGCATGAGAGAATATCGAACGGTTGTCCACATAAGGATGGAAAGCCAATATTACTGCCAAGTGGGCCTTGATAGAACTAGTTGTCAAATTTGATGTTTTAGGAACAATAGATAGTCCAGGATATACTGGATTGAGGACTGCATTGGTGAAACCCCGAATCAACAAGACAAAATTTAAAAAAAAATATTGCTTCCACTTCAAATTGTAAGTAGCCCTGGAGGAGGGTTTTATTTATTTAACAAGACATCCCAAACTTGCTCCAAGCAAGACTCCTCCCTATGATGATCCATGGAGCATCTAGGCTATTAAATGATGTGCCACAGGTTTTAGGGGTGGAGGAGCAGCCAATTATGATCCCGGGATCTGCGTCCAAAGAAAGCAAAATAACAGTCTACTCTGAAAGATCAAGAGTGGAAAACCAGTGCTACTGGGCCCTTACTATAATCTGAGCATAATCTCCATTGATCTTTAGCAATGCTCTGTGAAGGAGTACTATTGGAGGAAAAGTGTAGCAGAGCTTGCTTGACCAGGGTTGTTGGAAAGCATCTGTGATGGAACCAGGACTGCAACCTTGAAGGAAACAAAATCAATGGCATTTTCTGTTGGCTTTGGTTGTTAATAGGTTTATCTGGCGATTGCCCCCACTGTTGAAAAATGCACCTGGTTATATCCAGGCACAGAGACCATGCATGGTCATGTGTAAACAATCTGCTTAGGTCATCTTCAAGCTCCTTCTGCAACTCTAGAAGTCAAGAGGCTTTGAGATTGATTGAATTGACAAAGCAAAAGTTCCAGAGGTGAATTGCCTCTTAACAAAACAGAGAAGAGAGAGCTCCTCTCTGCCACTATGTTGTCTGTGAGAACAAATAGGATCTTTCCCTTGACCTGAAATAGGAAAGCCTAACAGACTAGGTAGACAGCCCTTAGCTCCCTGATGTTGATATGTAGAGAGAGATCCCTTGTGGACCATAAACCCTCAATTTGGATGGAACCTTGAGAGCACGGCAATCTAGGGAAGATGCATCTGTCACCTGTGTCAGCAAAGGTTGAGAGCAGACAAAGGGAATGCCTGCACAAACATTGACTGAGTCTGTCCACCAATCTAGAGAAGTCAGAATAAGAAATGGCACATTCAGCACAGAGTTCAGATGGTGACAACTTGGCAAATAAATGGAGGCCAACCAATTCTGAAGAATCCTCAGACACTGTGATGCTTGCAGACTAGATGCTAGCTTATGTCAAGGTCCCCATGCCTCAGTGGAACACTGACAGATACACAGCTGGAATCAGTCTGGCTCATCTGTGTGCTAATATTGTTAAAATAGGTATTAGACTTATTAGAATGTGTTTAGCACTTAGACTTTATGAAATGCTTGTACATTGCTGCATGCATTAATCTCACTTATAATTTCTCAATCCCATATTATGAAGTAATATTTGTGAGTGTTTGCATTGTAAACCTCTGTAACTGTGTAAATCACCAGACAGGAGACACATATTAACTAGGGTAAAGTGCTGATTTCCAACAGAAGGTATTACATCCTGGCTGACAAGGAAGGCCCATTGACACCAGACAGACTAGGAACATTAAAGAGGATAGAAGACATTGTCTGTTCCCCACCCCCTCCAATGAAGATGAGTCTTGCAAATGAAACCCTCCCATCAGTTGAGCTTGAAGCTCAAAGCAGAATGGGGGAATAAAAACCCTTAATAAAGAGGAGCCAAATCTTTACGCTGCTTTGATTTGGGGGGAGGAGGCAAGGATTACTAGGTTTAAGGAAATGATTCCTACAGCTTAGCCTGGGTTAGCCCTAAAGGACATATAGAGCTTTTTCATCATGGAAGCTACTATCACGTTTTGAAACCTAATAGATACACACAAATGAGTGTCACAATGTTTATCTGTTTTAACTTCGTAAATAATTCTTATTTCCTTTTCTTATAAAATACCTCTTTAGTTAGTTTATTATAGGATTCGCTACAAGTGTTGTCTTTGGTGTTAGATCTAAATGGCCTGCAATATCACCACCATGGGCTCTTCTGACCTTGAAGTCTATGAGACCTGAGGTAAGTGACTGGTCCTTTGGGACTGGGAGTAACCTGTACATTGCTATGATCCTTGGTATAAGGGACACTCTATCACAAAGATAAGCTTACCTGGGAGTACCCAAAGGGACAGCCTATGACTCCATGTTGAGGTTGTTATAGTAGATGAGGAGTTTACATTTAAACTCCTCAGTGTAGAACTCACAATCAATTTGGAGTTTGTGCCCTTCTTCCTAACAGTCTGCCCTGAGGTTGGTACTCACTCTGTTGTGTCACTGCAGGCCAGCTTGACAGGTCTGGCACGCTGGACTAAGCATGTGCATGAGCCCATATACTCCAGGAGCCTCATATATTTTTGTGCTGTTGTGCCTGAGTGAGCCTTGAGACCTGCAACAAGAGATGAACTGTTTGGAACCTTGTCTTCGGAAGGAAAACTCTGGCCTCAGTAGAGTTCAATACTGCGCCCATTACCTCTGTCCTCTGAACTGGACAAAGGGTAAATTTTTCTAAATTGACCAGCAGACCCAGCGCCTCGAAGGCTGACTTGATGAAAGATACACCGGACAGTGCCTGCACCCTCAACTGGCCTCTGACTACTTGGACAGCTGGCTAAGGATAGACTTTCACTCCAGCCCTCATCAGGGAGGCAACTACCACTGCCATACATTTTGTGAAAACCTGAGGCGCCACTGACGACAACATGGTGAACTGATATTGAGAGTGCTTTAATACAAATCTGAGATACTTTCTGTGAGCCTGATAAATTGCCTTATAGAAGTAGGCGTCTGTTAAGTTAAGGATTGCATACCAGTCTCCAGTATCCAGAAAGGAAATAATGGAAGCCAAAATGACCATGCGAAACTATCTTTTTTAGATATCTGTTGAGTTAGCACATATCTAAAATTGGCCTGAGACCTCCCTTTGATTTCAGGTTTAAGAAATAATCAGAATAAAATCCACATCCCACACTAGAAGAGGACCAACAAATTGTGTTCATCTGTGTCTAATAATTCTCTTCTTCACTACAGGCAAATTGGTTGAAACTATAGTAATGTTAAGCTTACTTTCCAAGATCACCTTTGGAGCCTTTTTTAAAATTGGTATCACATTAGCTATCCTCCAGTCATCTGGTACAGACATAGATTTAAACAGTAGCTTACATACCACAGTTAGTAGTTCTGCAAATTCATTTTTAAATTCCTTCAGAACAATTGGGTGATTGCCAACTGATCCTGGTGACTTATTACCATTTAACTGATCTATTTGTTCCAAAACCTCCTCTACTCTCACCTCAATCTGGGACAGTTTCTCATATTTCTTACCTAAAAAGAATGGCTCAGGTGTAGGACTCCCCCTCATGTCCTCTGCAGTGAAGACCGATGCATAGAACTCATTTAGCTTCTGTGCAAGTTCTGTCTCCCTTGAGTGCTCCTTTAGCACCTTGATTGTCCAGTGGTCCCACTGATTCTTTGGCAGGCTTCCTCCTTCTGATGTACTTGCAAAGGTTTTTGCTGATAGTTTTTGAGCCTTTTGCTAGATGCTCTTCAAATTCTTGTTTGGCCTGCCTAATTATACTTTTACACTTGACTTGCCTTTCTATTTTTCTCAGTAGGATTTGACTTCCAATTTTGAAAGGATGCTTTTTGTCTCTAACTCTGTCTCTAACTTTTGTCTTTTACTCTGTTTAGCCACAGTGGCATTTTTTGTCCTCTTAGTATTCTTTTTAATTTTGGTGTATGCATTTAATTTGAGCTTCTGTTATGGTGTTTTTAAGAAGTTTCCATGCAGCTTGTAGGCATTTCACTCTTGTGACTGTTCCTTTTAATTTCTTCTTAATTTCCGTTTTTTTGTGTAGTTCCCCTTTCTGAAGTTAAATGCTACTGTGGGTGACTGATTTGGTATTTTCCTCCCAAAAGGATGTTAAATTTAATTACTTTATGGTCACTATTACGAGTGGTTCAGCTATATTCACCTCTTGGACCAGATCCTGTGCTCCACTTAGGACTAAATCAAGATTTGTCTCTTCCCTGGTGGGTTATAGGACTAGCTGCTTCAAGAAGCAGTCATTTATGATGTCTAGAAACTTTATCTCTGTATTCCATCCTGAGGAGACATGTACCCAGTCAATATGGGGTTACTTAAAATCCCCTATTGTTATTTTATTTTCTATTTTTATAGCTTCTCTAGTCTTCTCAAGCACTTCACAATCACAACACACTCAGGTGGTTGGTAGTATACGTTTATTTCTATAGCATGGAGTTTCTATCTAGAGATAAGATTTTTTATTATATCTGACTCCATGCTTCTTTTCACATATAGTGTCACTCATGCTCCAACATGACCTATTCTGTCAATCCTGTATAATTTGTACCATAATATTACAATCCACCAAGTGTCTTTGTTGCCTATTATATCAATATCCTTGTTTAAGATTCATTTCACTTTGTTTCAGAATTTCCCACAGAAAATTGAAAATGCACACCCAAACTCCTTATCCCACCCCAACCTCTTTGGTTTACCATGCCCTGAGCCCAGATCTCTGGCCCCATAGGCAATGGACAGTTTCTACAGAGTAGGGCCGGCTCTAGCCATTTCGCCACCCCAAGCACAGCGGCACGCCGCAGGGTGCACTCTGCAGCTCACCGGTCCTGCGGCTCCGGTGGATCTCCCGCAGACGTGGCTGTGGAGGGCCCGCTGGTCCTGTGGCTCCGGTGGACTTCCCACAGGCGTGTCTGCGGATGCTCCACTGGAGCCGCGAGACCAGCGGACCTCTGCAGGAACACCTGCGGGAAGTCCACCGGAGCCACCTGCCACCCTGCAGGCAACCGGCAGAGCGCCCCCGCGGCATGCCGCCCCAAGCACACACTTGGCATGCTGGGGCCTGGAGCTGGCCCTGCTACAGGGTATGGGACAGAATAGACAGTGCCACAGACACCCTGCATACCTGCTCCATATTTACAAAGGACAGATCCTGGTGGAGGAGATCCTCCATGCCGGTAATTGGCCTAATGATGTGACCCTTGGACATCTGTCAGTTCAATTGTTTCTTAGGAAGGTATATATTCTTCACAACACACCAACCTTAGGTAACAGCACATATAGCACCATGAAATGAGACTCCTTTCTGATCCCAGTTTATACTGGGATGCAAGAGGATTGGTAGTCCATGTACTTTTGTCCTAGCTAAAGCAATTGCAAATGCTATTATGCTTCTCAGTGCAGCTTTTTTTAAAAAAGGGACATCTCTTATAAACCGAGCTATTATGATATATCCACTCTTCTTCTTATAAACTTCTGACAATAGATTACTACATTTTGGCTCCCAAGAATATTGTTGTTTCTCTCTATGTACATAAAACATTTGTATAATGCTGCAGACACAGCACTGTAACGAGTAAAGCATGCCCCTTTTGCTTAAAAGATGTTTTAATTTTGAGAGCTTCTAGCTCAAAAACGACTTTTCTGTTCTGCCTCTCTCAGATACAATTGTTCTTTAGACATAAGCCCTTAGTGGCAGCCTTCAATCTGGAAGTAAAAAATAGAAGCCCTCCTGAAATATAATATTTAATCAGTTCTCAGGATGGTTATATTGTTTGGATCCTGCAAAAAATGCCAAAAATTCCTAATTCTCTCTCTTTCCCCTCCTCCATTTCACAAGACAAATCAAAGTGAAAGGGCATGTGCATGAAATATTTATCTTACATTAACCATTCCCTGGCAAACCCTAGAAACACTAGCAAAATAAAGCCACACTGGCTCCTGGCATTTAAAGACAAACTAACTTTCAGTATCTGCCAACCCTGACAAAGACCAAAATGACTCACCCCCAATTTATAACGCTTGTTATAAAATGAAAATTAAAGTAAAAAAGTGGCTCTTGGCTGGGAAATTTATTGGCAAACATAATTACTAACTCAAATGTGATAAATCCTTATAAATCATCTGCTCATAAATCCAGTGCTATAATCCTCGTAAAAACTACCACAAGTCTTTAATGCATCTTTCCCATAAAACTATGGAGTGTTTCTTCTACTATACGGTTTGTGGAATTTAAGTTATGAATATAATTTGGGCACACTATAGGAAAGGCATTTGGGTATATAAAAGTTAACTGCACTGTATATTTTATTATGGTGATTAGTTTACAGTGGGCCTGATCCAGCTCTAAATGCGAGCAAATATAGTACTGAACAGAGATATTATTCTTCCAAGTAACCATTACACTGATGCTTGGAACCGTATGTGCTTTGCCCCTGGGCAGCACTAATGCTGCTCATGAAGAGATACGAATGCTGAATGTTTTAGTTAGTCCCATGTTTATACTGTAAGTATGCATAGCCCCAGTTCCTAGGGCAGCTCTGTGATGACCTTGCCCGCTGCTCTGAGCCAGATGTGCAAAGCAATCTAGTCTCTTTCCTTAACAGGCTGTACTGCTGAGCCCGTCCTAAGACAAGCCTGACCGCTTCACTAAAGAAGTTTAGTCTGGCAGTTGGTTTGGAGCAGTTAGCAGAAGTGGCGTACTGCAAGTCTTCATGCATATGTCCCATACAGGATCTCAAATTGGACCTAAACCATGGCTGTGAGAATTCAGTGTCTAGGAAGCAATGTTAAAGTTGAGAGGACTTTGTTTTTAAAATCATAAAAATATTTGAGTCTTTACTCATGTATCCATCCCCCTTGGTCTGGATTTTCCAGCTGCTTCTATTTTCCCAACATAGAGCCCCACCATGTCACCCTAACACTAAACTGAAGGAACCATAAAGGCTAAAGAAAACTATGTGTGCCTTTTGAAGCTTTGAGGTTGGCAGGTTCTTTTTTCAGGCTGCAATGCTTCAACTGATAGCACACAATAGTTCACCTGTTCCCTGCACATTGAAGGATTGGGAACTTAGTTCACATTTGCCAATTAATATGAAGCTTATGAAAGTGAATTGCTTAAGACAGTGATGGCCAACCTGTGGCTCTAGAGCCACATGTGGCTCTTCAGAAGTTAATACGCGGTTCCTTGTATAGGCACCAACTCCAGGCCTGGAGCTGCAGGCACCAACTTTCCAATGTGCTGGGGGGAGGGCAGAGGTCTACACTGCTCAACCTCTGGCTCTGCCACAGGCCCTGCGCCCACTCCACTCCTTCCTGCCCCCTCCCCTCAGCCTGCCATGCCCTTACTCCTCCTCCCTTGTCCCAAGAGCTTCCTGTATGCCACAAAACAGATACTATGCTGACGGATACCTACAGATAGATATTTTCTGGTATTCCCAAGAGAAGCAACGATCCAGGAAGGGAGATGGAGAATTGGTATAACAGAAGTGTTACAGAATTGATACAGTGGTGGGAGGAAGCTTACCTTGTCTGTACCTGTATGATACTTGTCTTAAGCCAGGGGTGGTCAACCTGAGCCTGAGAAGGAGCCAGAATTTACCAATGTGCATTGCAGAAGAGTGACAGTAATATGTCAGCAGCCCTGCATCAGCTCCCCCCTTCTCCAGCATCTCCCGCCCACTGGTGCCTCCCCATCCCTCCCCAGCCACTCCCAGTCCCTATTCAAGCTCAAATTAATGGTGTTAAATTTGCAAATGAATATCAAAGAGAAACAGCAGAACTAAAATTCATTTGCAAATTTAACACCATTAATTTGAGCTTGAATAGGGACTGGGAGCGGCTGGCTCATTACAAAAGCAACTTTTGCCTCTCTTCATCTATATTGGGAACAGACTACATCCACCCTGATTGAATTGGCCCTGTCAGCTCTGGTTCTCCACGTGTGAGGTAACTCCCTTCTCTTCAGTGTCATTATATAATGCCTGCATCTGTAACTTTCACTCCATGCATCTGAAGAAGTGGGTTTTTTACCCACAAAAGCTTATACCCAAATAAATCAGCTAGTCTTAAGGTGCCACCAGACTCCTTGCTGTTTCTGTGGATACAGACTAATAGAACTACCCCGATACTTAAAAAGATGTGTACTTAGAGTGGGGTCAGCATACTTAAAGGATTAATGCGCATCTCTCTCACACGCAGGGTGTGTGTCTCTGTCTGTCTGCCATGCTGTCTGCCGTGCTGCCTTGTAGAGTGTGAGGCTACATTAACAACAATAAGTTAACCCTCAAGGGCTCAGCTGATTGCTAGTTCATCATTCAGCAATAAGGCATTCCCTGGGAAATATCCCATCCTCTTCCACCCTCTGATTCCACCACCTCAACCAAGCTTCACAAGCATCATCGCTGTGTACCAGTAATAAATTGTTTGTTTAAATCTTATATTGTGAGTGTGTGTATATATACACTCTTGTCTGGTGAAAAAAATTTCCCTGGAACCTAACCTCCCCACATTTACATTAATTCCTATTGGGAAATTGGATTCGCTTAACATCATTTTGCTTAAAGTCGCATTTTACAATATTAAGTGAGGAATTACTGTATTTTTCCAAGAATTTGTTCCAAGTATGTATTATGGTTTGGTTGTTTGTCACATGACTAAAAATTTAAGTGAAGAACTACTTTTATTTTTCACACATCAATGTTTTTATATGGGCTTTTGATTCTATACAGTCTGGGCTTCCTCTGACTTGAACAGGAGTTGATGACACTCAGTACCTTTCAGGAGTGCTCAGTACCTTGCAGGACTGAGCTTACAAAGGCATAACTGGCTGAGTATTACACTCAGCTTGATGATATTTCTCTGTCTGTGATGAGATCACCTTTGATCACCACATCCAATCAATTCCAAAATTTCAAGGAATGTTCTGGGCAACAATGGTCAGAATTCTATTGATTTAAGGAAGATCAGAAAACCAGAAGGGGGAAAATGGTGGAGAAATGGAGGCCCTGACAGCTCTTTAGCACAGCTACAACCTCTAGCATGTGGTGGGGGGGGGGAAGATTGCTCAGTGGTCTGAGCATTGGCCTGCTAAACCCAGAGTTGCAAGCTCAATCCTTGAGGGGGCCATTTAGGGATCGGGGGCAAAAATCTACCTAGGGATTGGTCCTGCTTTGAGCAGGGGGTTGGACTAGATGACCTCCTGAGGTCCCTTCTAACCCTGATATTCTATGAAATGGTCTATAGATAAAAAGTGGTTGATAGCCTCCACAAGCTCCATAACAATGTCTCAATTGGTGCTGAGATGATCACACACAGCAGGGGCTCCTTGCTTACCTCCATTTCTCTCCCATACTCTGTGGGTCACCTCCCATAGTTCAGGGATTCCCTGAAACTCACCCCAGTCTCCTTCTTCCCAGGAGTTGTGTGGCCCCCAACCTCTCTCTCATAGCAGGGTCCCCCATTCTCCCCCCATACTAGCAGCTCTGTAACCACCTCCATTCCCATTTTTCCCATGCCCTCCATGGCATGGGCTCTGTGCCCCATTCCCACCCTCTCCATACCAGGGTTGTCCCAATCTTTCCCAACCCATGCAGGGGTTCTGTGTAAACCCTCATCTCCCCCTTTCCCCCAAGGCCCTGCCTCCCCTTCCCTTCCCAGGCCAGAGACTGACTGTTCCCCTTCCTCTCTCCCCAAATACTAGGATTCTCCAATTTCCCCCATGGCACAAGCTCTATCTGTCTGTCCCCCAGGTCCTCCTATTTCCCCCTCCCATACCAAAATTCAACCAATCCCCCCCATTCTCTGCTCCGCCCATTCCAATGTCCTCCATTCTCCCCTCATAGCAGGTTCTGTGTGCCCCCAGTTTCCCCTATGCAAGGGGCTATGGGTACCCACCTTCCCCCCAGTACCAGGGAGTCTCAGTCTCCACTTTACTATTGAAAAGAAGAGAATTATTGGACAAAGAGGAACACAATTTGTTGGGGAAGAGTCCCTTTTGTAAAGGGAAATCATGCCACACCAAGTCTATTAGAATACTTCGGGGATGTCAACGAACATGTGGATAAGGGTGATCCTGTTGATATAGTATACCTGGACTTACAGAAAGCCTTTGACACCAAAGGCTCATAAGCAAAGTAAGGAGTCCTGAGATAAGAGGGAAAGTCCTTTCATACATAAGTAACTAATTAAAATACAGGAAACAAAGGGTAGGAATAAATGGTCAGTTTTCAGAGTGGAGAGAGGTAAATAGTGGGGGTCCCTCACAGATCTGTACTGGGACCATTGCTGTTCAACATATCCATAAATGATATGGAAAAGGAGGTGAAAGTTTGCAGAGGATATAAATTACTCAAGGTAAACTGGGACTACTTACTTTAGAAAAGAGACTAGTGAGGAGGAGGTAGGGTATATGATGAAGGTCCATAAAATCATAATCATGAATGGTATGAAGAATGTGAATAGGGAAGTGTTATTTACCCCTTCTTAATATGAACCAGGGTGTCACCTAATGAAGTTAATAGGCTTTAAACAAACCTAAGGAAGTACTTTTTCACACAACACATAGTCGCCCTGTGGAACCTGTTGCCAGGGCATGTTGTGAAGGCTAAGAGTATAATGGGGTTGAAAAAAAGAATGAGATAAATTTGTGAAAGAAAGGCCCATCAATGCCATTAGCTACCTTGATCAGGGATGTAATCCCATGCTCAGGGCATCCCTAAACCTCCAACTGACAGAATCATCTGTCACTGGCCCTGTCAGAAGACAAGGTACTGGGCTAGAGTGACCATTGGGCTGATGCAGCATGTTCTCCCTGCAGCGTAGATGTTCTGCTTACCCTATTCCATTTTCCTCCCATACCAGGCTGGGGATTATCCCCTTACATTTCAGGGGCTGTGTGCATTCCCCCTTCCTTCCATTCTCCTCCCCTCCCCCATTATTCTTTTTCTGGCTGGGAGAAATGTCAACATATTAAGGTATTGGGAAGATAAGCAGAGGAAGCGAGAGTATTGTTCTGCATTAAGGTATTAATGGGTGCCAATCAGTTCTTTGATTATAGACAATTGCAGAGATGCTAAAGGCCATACTAAAGCACTGGCAGGCACTCCATTTGTCCCCCATTTTCTCCTTTTGGTTTTCCAATTTTCCCCCAATGTCAATAGGGTTCTGAGTGTTGATCCCTAGAACATCCCCTGAAATTTTAGGGTTGATACATGTGACATTCAAGAGTTATCATGTTACATTCAGAGAAATGCTGTCTAGTTGAGTGCAAGGCCTTCACAAGCTCTACTTAGGGTTGCCAACTTTCTAATCCCACAAAACTGAACACATTAGCCCTGTCCCTTCCCTGTGGCCCTGCCCCTTCCCTGAGGCCCTGCCCCCCGCTCACTACATTCCCCCTTCCTCAGTGGCTCACTCTCCCCCACCCTCACTCACATTCACTGGGCTGGGGCGGGGGATTGGGATGTGGGAGGGGCTGAGGGCTCTAACTGGGAGTGCAGGCTCCAGGGTGGGGCCAGAAATGAGGGGTTCAGGGTGTGGGAGGGGGTGAGGGCTCCATCTGGGGGTGCGAGCTCTGGGGTGGGACTGGGGATGAGGGGTTTGAGGTACAGGAGGGGGCTTCAGACTGGGGGGTGGGGCAGAGGGGTCAGCGTGTGTGAGGGGGCTCTGGCCGAGGGTTGGGGTGTAGGGAAGATGAGGGCTCCATCTGGGGGTGCAGGTTCTGGGGTGGGGCCAGGGATGAGGGCTTGGGGTGCAGGAGGGGACTCCAGGTTTGGGGGACTCAGGGTTGGGGCAGGAGTTGGGGGGCAGGCTTACCTCGGGTGGCTCCCAGTCAGCAGCAGAGCGGGGGGGCTAAGACAGGCTTCCTGCCTGTCCTGGCAACATGGACTGCACAGCAGCCCAGAAGCAGACAGCCGGTCTGGTTCCTAGGTAGCGGGGGCAGGAGGCTCCATGTGTTGCTCTTGCCTGCAGGTACTGCTAATGGGAGTGTGGAGCTGGTGTTCAGAATGAGAGCAGCATAAGGAGCCTTGTGCGCCCCCCCGCCTACGAGCCAGACCTGATGGCCATAGGTAGGGACTAGCCTGGCTTTGTTCCACAGCACCACTGACCAGACTTTTAATAGAGCCGCCAGGGTCCCTTTTCAACCCAGTGTTACGGTTGAAAACCAGACACCAGGTCATCCTAGCTCTACTAACAATGTCCAACAGCTTCTCTTAATTAAGGGTGTTTTAGTCAAAGAACAAATTTATCTGAGAGCCTTTTTCGGAAAGTAATCAGAACAAGTGGCAGAAACTATTTTCCAGGCTTGCCAAGAATTCAGAGATAGTTTATTATTGGTTTCCTAGATTACATTTATATTGTTCTGTTTAAAAAATGTGGTAAGCTCATAATGTTCCTTTAAAACAGAGGTTCCCAAACTGTGAGGCATGCCCTGGGGGAGGATGGGGCGTGGTCACAACAAGATCATCACAGGGCAGCCAACAATACAGAGCAAAGGCACTTCTGAGCCAGCTGCATGCTGCAGGCCATCACAAGCCATGCATGGGGGAACTATTAGGAGGCTGACTGAAATTTTGCCCAGGTTCAGGGTGGTACCTTCCCTCAAGGTGAGGTCAGGCAGACAGCTGGGCAGCCTTGCACACTGCAAGGGTGCCAGATTTGAGAGAAGGAGTCACTGTAATTGTAGCCTCCTGCTGACCGAAAGTAGCAGCACTGAGGTGGCAGGCCCTCCCTAGAAGCTGCAAGTGGTCTTTCTGGGCTCTGAAGCAGGTGAGACAGGGACAGCTGGGCACCTGGTACCCACTCCTGACACAAGTCTACATAGGGGAGGGGATGAGAGTGAACCAGAGGTTCCCTGCCTCCACTACGCACCCAGCACCCATCCTTTTCCTGCCTCCTGAACAATTTCCCACTGCCTCCCACTCTCCAATATTAGATGACTGTGATGTCCTTCTGTCTTCCATTGTGGGGAGAAGGGTACAGGGGCACAGAGTGCAAAAAAAAAAAATGCTTGAGAAACTAAAGCAGAAGTTCTATTATGTCCTGCTACTACACCTCACCAGGTTCTTGTGGGAAACCATGGTAAATAGTTTTCCCCAGTTAGTGATAGGAAAGAAAGCCCTTTCCTTATCAGTATATCCTATAGTATTTGCATAAAAAAAGATACTGCTCAAGTCTGAGTATATATTGCAACATCTTCCTCTTTCATAACCTAGAAACTATATATTGCAATATGTAACCATTTTATCTTACATATCCCCAACAGTCTTATGTTCATTACATATAGAGAAATTAGATAAATTACAATATTCTTGCTGAAGTGTTGCAACATCATTACTTTATTTCTTAGAATTCAGAATGATAAAACACAAGAACCGCAAAACAGAGAGAAAGCAGGCTGCTCCCTGAAGAGAGAGGCACAACTCACACCATTTTACTGTGGGCTGGCTCTCTGTAGACTGACTGTATATGATCAAGATCACACACTTCTCTCTAGAGCCCTCTAGCCAGCAAGCAGGACCAGGAAACTCCTTAATATTACAAGCTATCACTTCAAGTGAAACAATTTACAATACACCACATAAAAACAATATGATGTAAATTTTTAACAGGGGAGGCAATTAACCACTTAAAGAACTTACCAAGGGTTATGGTGATTCTCCATCACTGACAACTTTTAATTCAAGGTCAGATTTTTTTTTCTAAAAGCTATAGTCTAGTTCAAATAGGAATTAATTCAGAAGACTCCTATGGCCTGTGTTATACAGGAGATCAGAGTAGATGATCACAGTGGTTCTTTCTGCCCTTAGAATCTATGAATAAGGCAGTGAAGTAATTCAGTGTGGTACCTCTGAGGCATATTAAACACTTGGAATCTTTTTTATTAATATATAAATAAAGGTTTGTACTTTCCCTTCTTCAATAAAACTGACCTTTAGTAGAGCCTTCTGTCCCTCCTGTGAGTGTCTGCTGGCATTCTAAAGCCATTAATGCAGCAGCATATGTCCTGTGTTTTCATAGAAGGCTGGAGACCTCAACAATCAGGATTATAATTTTACATTTTTGTTTGTTTTACCACTTGTGTGATAATGTGATTTAAACAGTAAATGTCAATTTGTTCTTCAGATACACACCAATTTGTCACAGAGATGCTTAATTTTTGTTCCCAGCTTTTTAAATGTTTTTATAACTATTCCCCACAAACTGCACAGGAAACATGAACAAAACTGAAAGTCCTAATCCTGTGCCCTTTTTAAGCTTTTTCTATGGCACTCATCACCTCACATAATTTTTTGAAGGAAGAGTCAACATGGTTTTAGTAAAGGGAAATCATGCCTCACAAACCTACTAGAATTCTCATATGGAGTCAACAAACATGGACAAGGGGATCCAGTGGATATAGTGTACTTAGATTTTCAGAAAGCTTTTAACAAGGTCCCTCACTGAATGCTCATAAGCAAAGTAAGCGGTCATGGGATATGAGGGAAGGTACTCTCATGGATCAGTAACTGGTTAAAAATAGGAAACAAATGGTAGGAATAAATGATCAGTTTTCAGAATGGAGAGAGGTAAAAAGTCACGTCCTCCAGGGGTCTGTACCAGGACCAGTACTGTTCAACATATTCACAAATGATCTGGGAAATGAGTAAACAGCGAGGTGGCAAAATTTGCAGACAATAAAAAAATAGTCAATGGCTATTAGCCAGGATGGACAGGGATGCAAAACCATGCTTTGAAGTGCCCTTAGCATCCGTTTGCCAGAAGCTGGGAATGGGCAACAGGAAATGGATCACTTGATAATCACCTGTTATGTTCATTCTCTCTGGGGCACCTGCATTGGTCATTGTTGGCAGACAGGATACTGGGCTTATGTGTACCTTTGGTCTGACTCAATATGTCCATTCTTATAAATGAATTAATTTATGGTCAACGCCGCTGTGAGCTCAGCATTGTTATCCCCACTATTCTCCACAGTCATTTGGGAGCTAGTAGCTTCTCCTTCCAAGGCTCTGGCTCAGGAGAGATGCTAATTACCTCAGAGTGAAATATAGAACATCCACTGGGTAGGTTTCAGTGGAACCTATTTAAAGTTTGAGAAAAACTCTGTGCTATAAATAAAAGGAAAGCCCACTGAAATGTACTGAAGCAATTTTAATTTCATCATTTGTTTCATTATATTGAATTTGGTAAGTACAAAATGGGCTCCATTCTCTCTGCACCACCTTTTCATATTCATTTCAGCTCTAATTATCCTTAGTGTTTTTTTATGTTGTCCAAAATGTGCTGGACTTTTCTAAAGACAAAGGAAGATAACTCTGCCCTAGAAAGTGAAAATATGAACATTGTTATTTTTTAGCACTGTAAACTAAAGGTACTTACTTATATGGCCCCCCATAAACATAGTATCTGAGCACTGCACAATCTTTAATGTATCTATCCTCACAATGCACATATGAAGTACAATTATCTCCACTTTGGATGTGGGGAATGGAGGCACAGACCCCCAGAGGTATTTAGGTACCTAACTCCCATTGAAATCAGTGGGAGTTAGGTACCTGGATACATCTGAGCATGTGGGCCAGAAAGATTAAAGTCCAGATCCTCAACAATATTTAAGAAACTAAATACCTTTGAAGATGTGGGCCAAGGCAATTGCCTGGGCTCACATAGTAAGTCTATAGCGGAGCAGGGAATTGGACACGTGTGTCCCAAGTCCTACACCACCATCCTATCCCCTAGACCACCCTTTCTCTTTAGTTCTCAAGGCTTCCACAGGTTTGCTTCTTTGGGTCTCTGTTTATTCAGCCTTTGTATTATTTTGACACCCAAGCATCCTTTTCATGGACCATGTCTGAATCCCTGAGAAAAGGTGTATGCTTAAAATGAGTGGCCACTCAATCTTTAAGCATGTGAATAGTCCCATTGACTTCAATGACATTATTTGAACACTTAACTATGTGAGTAAAGTGCTTTGCTGAATTGGGACCTTGGGATAACTCCCAGCTTCCACTAAAGTAAATGAAAATCTTTCCACTGATGTCAGTGAGAGCTAATCACATCCTAAATGAACAGAACTTATTGCATAATATGGTTAGATATAGGTTGATCAGGGAACTTTATTTTGTATTATGGCAGTGATTCTCAAACTTTTGTACTGTAACCCCTTTCACACAGCAAGCCTCTGAGTGTGACCCCCCTTATCAGTTAAAAACACTTTTTAATATATGTAACACCATTATAAATGCTGGATGCAAAGCAGGGTCTGGGGTGGGGGTGACAGCTTGAGACCCCTCCCATGTAATAACCTCTCAACCCCCTCAGGGGTCCCGACCCCCAGTTTGAGAACCCCTGAATTATGGTCATGCCTAGAGGCCCCAGTCAGGATCAGGGCCCTGTTATGCCAGGTACTATATAGACACGCAATAAAAAGATAGTCCCTGCCCCTCTTTTAGAATGGGAAATCACTTAAGGAAAGTCATAAGCTGTAACATGAATATTTGGTTACGTTTGTATTCTGTTGTGTAGTGCTAAATATATATTTGGGGCAATGCATTGAAATATATTAAGGGAAGTGGAACAGACTAACTGTGTGAGAAGGCACTGTAACAGGTATGTTTAATCACATCCCTATTAAATATAGAAAAATGGTTAGAAGTGATCATTCCATAAACTTTCAGTATTTTGAGTCCAGTGAACTGGCACTGGTCACTATTTGTGTTCTTTTTATATTTTAAATGTTTCTCCTAGTCAGTGCTATTAATTACTATTTTTATAGTGACCACCATTGTATAAGATGCTTCACAGAAAACACATGATTGGTCCCTGCAATTATGCAATCAATTCTGTTCATTTACAGTGTGATTAGCTCTCACTGACATCAATTGAAAGATTTTCATTTACTTTAGTGGAACCTGGGACATATCCAACGGCCCCAATCCAGCAAAGCACTTTACTCACATACTTAAATGTCTAAGTAGTGTCATTGAAGTCAATGGGACTATTCATTTACTTAAAGTTAAGAATGTGCTTAACTGTTTTGCTAGGTCAGGGCTATTTTTGACAATTCTACCTCTGCATAATGTTCAGAGGAGGAGACTAAAAGTAGTTCAGGAATTAGAATAATTATTAGTAAGCAATCACACCTCAAGGCCCACTTTAATTAAAACTGGTTATTTCCTCTCTTAAGTGAAGATTTATTGGTGATGCTAATTTGTAGCTTTATTTTAAGAACACGGTAGGAACTGTAGTAAGAGACCCAGTTCAGTCTCATCAATTCTTTAAATACTAAGGACAAAAATTTCATAAGGGGACACTGCTTTGGTGTGCCTCAGTTTCTGGAAGCCTTGATCCTGATTTTTCCAGGAGTGCTGGGCACTCAACTCCCTTTGACTTCAACTGCAGTGGTAAGCACTGGTCAGGATTCTGGAACAATCAGGCTCTAGGTGCCATTAGTCCCAATCTATTAGACAATTGCAAGCAGTTTAGTTTACTCGGGATACTTTTCCTTATATTGTGGATTATTATACCATCAAGACACTGCTGCAAAGACAGGCATGTCTTTAAGAGTTTTTCCTCACTGGAAAACAGTTTGTCCTCATTGGAAACAAGTTTTTCATCTCTACAGATTAATTAAAGTGAATTATACAGAAAATGACAAGAAGGACCCGTTTACTTTAAAGCTTTCATAAGTAAGTTCAAACAAGGTCAAGTTACATACTGCAGAGACAGTCTGTAATATTGGTTTTGAAAGAAATATCCCTAGACAGAGGACTGTACCCAATGGCTACTTTTAAGAAGCCACTTATAGATAATGTGTGTTCAAATGAACAAGGAACTTTACAGAAAGCATGAACATGAGCTTAATAGTGTTAATAACTAGCTTTACATTTATGATCCCAATAATGACTGGAAAGTGTACAATCATACAAAAAAATAAAGAAAAAAACTTAGCTGCCATATCTTAGGCTGCTGTTCCCAGAAGCTAAAACCCCTGACAGTTCTTTTTAATGAAGTTTTTATATTACTGATCCACACCACTGTAGAATTTATGGACTCATTTCTATGGGAGACTATAATTGCATCAAAGCATTTGAAGGACAAACACCAAAGAGCTAATGGAATTATTGAGGAAGGCCCTAGAAAGTGTAGTAAGGAATAAAGGGATAAAATTAAAGAGGAACATTTAGATCAGATATCAGGAAAAGTCCTTTCAGACTATGGAATGATCTCTGAAGGGGAGTAAATAAAAACCCAATCTCCAGGGTCATCTGGGACTGAACTGACCAAACTAGTAGAGAACATACTGTATAAAACAAACCAGCATTGGTAGTGGTGTGAATAAGATGACTTAACAGGTCTTTTCCATCTGTAAGATAGAACAATCCTCTTCAACTAGCCAACCAGTTACGTATTCAGTGTAGCCAATCCTGTCTCAAATCACAAGGGGTGTACCTCTAATTTTAGATGGCTTGTCAACCTCTTTTTCATGTCTGGTAAAGTATAAATTACAGGTCCGTTAAATACATAGAGGGCTACTTTCAAACTAAAAGACCAGATTCTCATCTAGTGTAAATTCACATAGCTCCACCGACCTCAAATCTGAATCGGCTTTTAGAAATCAATAGAGCTATTCCAATTTACACTAGTGGAGGATCTGCACCAACACTTGTTAGCAGAAATGTGGTAAAAAACTAAGGCAGAGGAAAGAAGTAGGTGTTATTGTCACCAGAAAGTTTTGTTTATACTAATGCTGTCTCAAAGACTGGCCTTCATCCTACTCTCTCTCTCTCTCTCGCTCTAGTCTCGCCATCAGCAGAGAATGTTTGCTATAACTAGCTCCAGGAAGACCACTTTTCACTCCAATTTGTGATTAAGAGATTGTGGCTATGTCTACACTGTAATAAAAAAACCCTGCAATTTTATAGCCCCGTAGCCCAACCCCTGAAAAACCAAGTCAGATCTGTCCATGCTGCAGGTCTTTTATTGCAGTGTAGATGTACTTCAAGAGGTCAGGAACCTGCTCCTGGGCTCCTGCCAAGGTGCTCAAGCCCACCCTCATTCTATTGTTGTTCCTTTGGGTACTGTTAAGTTTGGTGCCAGTTTTTCCCAGTGCTTCCTTATAGGCAATTTCTTCCTGCCACACCATATACTGAGTAAACAGCAGTTACTCACTTGTAACTGGAGTTCTTGGAATATATTTTTCCTCCGGATCTACTTCATGGAAGCTCCTCATCTCTACTGAGAGTGGTAATCAGTGAGGCACATGAGCACACCCATGTACACATTCAAACAGATCATGCAATACTACATACAAGTCAGCATCCTGAGCCACTCAATGACATGAAACTCCATTGAAGGATTCCAAAGAAATGGGAAAGTGAGTGTTGAAATGTAGGGGTCATATACTCAGAACTCCACTGCTGGCCAGCAAGGATTGCCTCTGCAGATCTCAACTCCTATGAGATTGGTTAGCAGTAACAACCCCAGAGGTGGGCTTAATCAAATAAAGAGTGAAGGGGTGCTCTCCCAAGAGATTTATTCCATTGGAAGAGTCAAAAACATGGATGTTAGGGCCATTTTGTGCTTGGCACTATACAGTCCTGACACAGTCCTTGTCTCAGACAGGTGATCAGTGTGAAGGAAACTAGATATGTGGAGAAATGACTTGCTTAAGGTTATACAGAAGATTTATGACAGATACAGGAATTAAACCCATGTCTCCTGACTCCACATCCAGTGCCCCATCCATTAGATCTTACTGCCTCTCAAATGATACCAGAGAGAGAAAATAAAGCATAAGCAGAGCCATAAAGTAGGTCTGCAACACAGTTTCAAAGCTGTATATGCAACTTGTGCCCTGCAAGTAGTATTATCCATAGACAAGAAATCTAGTTGCTTTCTCAGACTACGAAATCCTGAATTTCTGAAGATGCTCTTCCCCTTATGTACTGAGCTGTAACCACAAGACACGGGAAGAGAAAGGTATTTTGGTTGCAACTGTGAGGTTCCTCTGAGTGTGTGTAAAATGTTATCCTTTTTCAATGTTGAGTAATCTCAAATCCATAACTGTACAGTACTTATTATATAAAGGAAGGATAAGAAACATCCCCACACAATGGTTATATTTTAGCATATACTAGAACATGGAAATTCTAGCACTCAGCATAGAATAACTCATATGATTTATACTGTAGCATTTACTTTGGCCCAAAGAAACAGAAGCCATGGGGAGGAGAGATGGATTGTAGTTGGATTAATCTGTCTCTGCACATGTGCACAGAGCAGGGGAACTCAGCCAGAAGGGCACAGAAACATCCAGAAGTAGGGTCTGACAGTTACTAGTCATACTCAGTAGCTGTTTCTGAAACTGCATAGAAAGGCTGCATCGTGGGCAAGGAGCGTTGCAGCCCAACAAAGCTCAGCCCAACAAAAGTAGAGGGGGAGGAAGGTTATAAATAATAGTTAAAGGCATCCCTCTATTCAACAGCTGATTGACCAGAACCAAGAGATGTGTCTACAGATCCCAACATCTGTACCACTGTGGATACAGGCTACAGATTTCAGCTTCACCAACAACTGAGGACCAGTCAACTATTAACCTATGGCTGGACCACTGCTAGCTGTGGAGATCCCCAGACTATTGAGTTTCTGAAGTACTTGAAAGGACTGAAGTGTTGCTATTGTCCTCAAACTCTGAAGAATCCAAGTGACACACTACATACTAGTCACTACAAAGACTGAGAAATCTCTGAAAGTAAATAAAAGAAGAATGTGTTTGTGCACGCCAATGTACAGAAATATAAATATTATGTTGGAACCTTATATTTAAATATAACAGCTACAAAGTGGGGATGTCTGTATAAAGAATATTAGTCAATTTACTGCCTGTTTAAAAGTTATTCATAGTATTCCAATTACTGCTTACAATGTTGTGTGTATTAAATGTTTACTAAATTATATGGGACTCTTAGACTGACTGGGAACTATTAACACCTACTTGTCAGGATTTTATATACAATAGCCCCAAGGTTTAACTCCGTGTAATGCTTTTTGAAAGACCTTGTCCTGTGCTTCAACAGCCAGTTAAGCTGAGGTGCAGGAAGATGGAGTGTTTGGTGTACTTATTGCCTCAGCCTCCCACTACCTCATTATAATAGCGCTTTTGAGCTAGTTTGGACACATGCACACAAGCAGCATACCCATCCTAGTGGTACAGTGGTGTTTCACATTAAGTGGTCCTTGTAGATTAGGGTGACCAGATGTCCTGATTTTATAAGGACAGTCCTGATGTTGGGTTTTTTTCCTTATATAGGCTCCTATTACCCCTCACTCCATCCCAATTTTTCACACTTGCTGTCTGGTCACCCTATTGTAGATGCTGCTGGCACACTTTAAGTAGTGCTGTTTGAAACTGTGTTATGTTAAAGCACACTAGGGAACCTTTGTGCACCAGCAGGGTCTACATCGACCAATTTATGCACAACACGTTAGTGCGCTTTAGAAATCAAAGCCCCACAGAGCACATTATCTCATCACGCAGACAAACCCATGCTTGGGTGGATAGGGCATGGGGCTGGAAATCAAAAGGTTTACGTTTCATCTGCATTCTGCTGCTGATCTACCTTGTAACTTTGGGCAACACACTTAACATTTGTGCCTCAGTTTATCCATCAGTAAAGCTGGGATAACGATGCTTACATGCCTTTGTAAAGTGCTTTGAGATCTATGGATGGAGAGTCTTATGTAATTGATAAGCATTCTTAACTAGAAAAGAAAGGGGGAAAGTCAATCCTTTCTGTATGACGACATTAGGCCAGGTCAGAACGTTGTCATCTGACCCCTATGTTTCCAATCTGATTAAGGACTCCAGCTCACATTCAGTGAGAGATTAACCCCAGTTGAGGCCTTGGATCTTAATGCTTTTACATTTTGAAGGAAGAGTTTGGATCATGATCCAGATGTGAGCTTTGCAAATCGCTATTTACATTTGGAATAGGAAGCAGGTCACTAGCAACATGAGCCTTCTCTCTAACTTCTATTATCTGAAGGCTAAATGACTGCTGGCTGCAGAACCTATCAGCAGAGCTCTGTGAAGCTGGCACCCCACTTTCTGTTTAAAAAAACTCTTCGTTTTGTTACTTCTTAACATATATGCTCAAAACTCCTCCCCAGCTCTGCATTGAACATTGGTTAAAGCAATTTTATCCAAGAGTTTTAGGGTATTCGATCCAAATGCATTCCTTGAAAAATCTCTAAGAGAACAAGTAGAAGGCCAAACTATGGATAAAAAGGAATAATCTCAACTTGCTGCCTGGATAAAAGTGACAATTTTTGCAGCTAATGATTTCACAAATCATTAACCATAACAGCAATCAAAGCCAATGTTTCCTGCCTATTTTAAAACACGGTATCATAGGGTAAAATTGTAATGTTCCTTGTGAGTGGCCATTAGACTGACCATTACATGGAGGGCTAGTGCATAATTGCTCCCATAGTGTCATGCTCAAATAGAAGATGCAGCTGGTTATAGCTCCAGGGTCAGAAACCACAAGTACTTACTATGATTGCAAAGGTCTCATCTGTGTCCAGATTACTCATTTCTTTTCCAAGAGAGAACTCCAGTTAATCAGCTTTAATAAAGCAGCACAACATTTACATTTAAAGAGACAGTGTGTGCATTGTATTCTTCTCCGCTTGCGACTGAAAAATACCTTTACTTCCGAAGTCTCATCTAGACAACAGGCCAGCTCTTCAGCTTGTGTAAATGAGCATAGCTCCACTGATTCCCTGGAGCTCCATCTATTTATGGTGGTGATGGTTCTGTCCTGTTACACTGCCATGTGAGGAAAGTATTTTTACACTGAGTTTCTAAAAAAGGTGGGTTTTGTTACCATGTTTAAACAAACCTATGGGCTATCTGCACTCCAGCACAACCATTTTAGCATAAGCCTTTTAAAAATGTTTAATGTAATGAAGATCAGACCTTCTACCACACCCACATTGCATCAGCCTAATGGGCTTGGGATAGTGCTCTTTGCTGCCTTGCAGAGGACCAAACATATTATCCCCAGTACTAGACTTTCTCCCGAGCCCAGCAAAATATGAGTGTACAATGAGGCAGAGTGTTTACCATTTGTGGAGGTTCTTAACATTGCTCCAAAGCAATAATCCCAGTGCACAAAGGAGGAACTTCACTGGATTCTGAGGGAGTCATATTCCATAGTTCACCAAATGGCCAGCTACCACCCCACAGAACCAGAAAAGTGGCTAAAATAAAGAACAGTAAGTCAGTTAGAAAATTAGGACATGGAACACCCATTCAAAAATACATTCTGAGCCACTTTACAGTGGAGTCCAGTCCTTGTCCCTTTATATTAGACTATATTTTACTTTTCTTCATATGCTTGAGTAAACCATGTAGATAAAAATAATGAGCAGTTAGTGGATAAATTGAAACCAGGATGTTGGTTCCAGCTGCTTTTTTCTTGAGGAAAGACTGAGAACATCATATTCCCTGGAATAATTTTATCTAACATCTTGCAGTTGTACAAGATCAATCAGTAATGCTCTGAGACAAACAAAACTAAATTCAAACTCTCTTTACATTGGATTGTTGGGTTTTTTGTCATCCCTTCCCCATGTTCCCACAATCTTTCAAAGTTACATTTCTTGCCTGGTATCAATGAGCTATGGAGAAATTTAGTTAAAAGATTTAAAAACAAAACAACACACTGGCCTTTCCACTCAGTCAAGACTGAAATTAGAATAGAATATGGACACTTGGAACTTGTTCTCACAATTGGATCAGTCATATGCTATAACACTGACTATTACAATCATTCAAGCACTGCATTTACATCTTATTCATGCCATGACATGTTTCATATACTCTATATAGCTTCAATTTTCTCTCTTAAGAGATTCCAAAATATCCTTAACAGTCAAATATTTTTATAGGAGCAGCTTTGAACTTATGGGGATCAGCCCTGCTTTAACAGAACTCTAGATATTATTAAGAAAACAGGAAGAAAGATTTTGTACTAGTATCAGCTGCTTTGAATTAAATATTTACAGGATCATATTCTGAGAGATGCCAAGTACTCTCAAAGCTTGAATTTTGGAGGGCAGGGCAGGAAAAACAGCTGAGGGTACTCTACACCTCTCAAAAGGGACTTAATACCTGCAGGATCTGGCCTATAAACCCTGAAGCTGTTACTCAGCTTTTACTCACCCTCCTTTCTGGGGTGGGGTTCTTGGCGTCTCCTGTGGAAGCTGTTCCACTTTATTTATAAATCATCACTGGAGCAGGGATTGGAACCTGAGTGTTCTTCCTCTCACAGAGTCACTCTGTCCCAATTTGTATTTATTTATACATACCAGGTGGAATAGCTTCAGCAGGAGACATTGAGAAAAACGTCACCAGGCTGTTGGCTATTCTGGGGTGGTAGGGCATTCACCTGGGAGATTGAAACAGGGATTTGAACCCCTGTTTCAGAGTGGGGATTCAAACCTAGGTCTCCTCCATGCCAGCTGAGTGTCCACAACACAGGGCTGTTGTTGCTGCAGATAACCTTTCATAACCTTTGCTTTTATTAGAGGTGAGAAATGCCTGAATACAAAGTGTTTAATTGCAGGTTGGACAACATGTTTTGTTGAACCCAAAGTGAAATTCCCCCAACTTCTCTAATTCACCAAAAATTCTGAAGTTTGTTTCAGTTTCAACCCAAACTGAGGTCTCAGCATTTTAGAACTGCCACTGAACTGAGGCTAGTTATTCACTCATCTCCAGGCAGGAGGCAGCAGGCACTGCAGAACTATGTCCCACATTTTGGGCAGAAGGCAGCAAGGAGCATGCAGAGCCTTGACTCCATCATCCCGCAACAAGCCCAGCGGCTTAGCTAAGCCAGCATGTTGGGGCACACAGTGTGACCTTCCTTATTCTGGGAAGATCACAAACTAGCCTTACTTGTCTAATTTATACAATGTAAGGATTAGTTGGTTAGCATTGCATAATCATGTAGTCTCTTATACAAACCTAATGCCATATAGACTAAAGTAGCAGCAGCTGGCTTGAAGATCTTGGTCTTCACACTTTCCTTCTTGGTGACTTTGTGCTAAGAGAATTGAGGAATTGATTGCACAGAAGCAGCTTACTTCCCAGAAACCATGCAGTACGAGCAGGTGTGTGACAACTTCTGCACCTCTAAGTTTTGTCTAGAAGCAAGCTCTACAGCAGCTTCTAACATTTTTGGCGTACAAGTTGAATTCCAGGCTTACAGATTCACTTTTTTCACAAACAAGGAAACAAATGGATTCCTTTATTAACCATTTAAACTTTCCCAAGAAGTATTTAAGGTGCAACTAAATAATCCACTTCTGTATCATGGCATAAGAATGTACTGTAACCCTATTTTCTGGGGGAAAAAATCTGCTATTGCAAGGACTGGACATAAATCTAATACATATTTTGATAAACTTGAAAGCAAACTGCAAACTAAGTTAATTCACAAACATTGGACTAAAGATCAGATATGTGAACTCTCTAGGGCAAATTTTCAATGCAACATGTGGAAATACAAGCATAAATCCCACTATGAACTATAAGGAGTATATGTCTGTCACTCTGGTACACCTTATGGAACACCGAGCCTTCGGGCTGATAATACACCACCATTCCAAAAGCTCTGGTGGGAGTTTAGGGTTCTCCTGATCAGTTGAATAATTTGGAGGCAATTGAACAGAGACAGAAGAAAGGAAGCAATGACAAAATAAACTCTAATTCAGGGATGACACTAATGGTCGTCTATGTAACATTCAGGTGTCTCAGTTGAAGTGCATGAAAGGCACTGTAAGCTGGTATAATTTATATATCCAAGTGTAACAGAAAAAGCAGTTAGCAGGAGAGGTCAGGTTAAGTGGGCAGTCAGTCTGTTATGCACCCTCAGAGATTTGTCAGTGTGTAACTTGCACTACCATTTACATCAACTCTGAATGGGGCCCTGTACTGCTGAGTTTTGGAACAGAAGAATTATTCCTGATTTTAAGGGATGTTTATGATCTAGTCTGTCCTGCATAACCCAGGCCATAGAACCTCACCTGGTAATTCCCACATCGAGGCCAGTACTCTGAAGCTGTTAGAGTATATATGTCAGAAAGTCATCCAGTCTTGTGTTGAAGACTTCAGGCAATGCAGAGTCCACCAGAGCCCTTGGAAATAAGAACCACATATGGGTCATCAGCATGGCTCAAAGCCAGAACCTGCCACTTGGCTACAAGAGTAACTAAACAATACTATATTATTTGTTTAGTGATTTCTCCCCATCCCACCATCCCCAAACATTAGGAATCTACAATTGCAGTTAAAATGACAAAAAGATTAAAGTATTAGTAAGAACACAGGCCCAAGTCCTGCAACAAGTGCCATACAGGCAAATCCCACACAGCTTCACTGGAATCAGTTGGCCTCTGTGCAGGCAGAAGTTTCATGGAGTGCTCACTGCAAGGTGACAGCTGTAAGCCAGCATGCAGACTGACCAGCTAGGGATAGGAAGGTAAAGGTTCAACTCTCTTTATATTCCTTTATTTGGGACTTGCTTTATTTCCAAGTCCCAAACTCAAAACCAGAGCAAGTCAATCCAGACTATTGGATACCAACCACCTACAACCTTTCCAGAGTCAGTCAGCTGGGAGAAAAGAAAGCATACCTTTACCCAGGGTAGCCTCCTTTCTATCAGCTTCCCCTTTCTTTTTGTAACCCAGCCTGAACAGGTATGTGATAGTCAGGAACACATTAACCCCTTACATGCTGAAGTGCCTTTAAACCTCATCACACAGATCTTTTAGGTTAACAGCAACATAAGAAATAAATCACTTTTAAAAAAGCAATCTCAACCATCTCAAAACTTTGTGTTAACATTATAAAATATGTGACTGAAAGGACTGCAATAGATATAACTTATTAAGGTCTAGACTGCAGCATTCAGCACAGAACCTGTAGTAGGGTTGTTGTTAACTGAGCACCCCCTCATAGCCTGAGGTCACTTTGCAAGCACCTCGACCCTATTAGCCTCTTGCTTGCCCCTTAATAACACCACAGTCTCTCTCCTAGCTAACAGCACACCAGCACGGATCTGGTTTAGTTATAGAAATGGTTCAAACAATCCTCAGCTCCCCAAAATAAAGATTATAACTATAACACAAAGGTTCATAGTCAGCCCTGGTTCTTCTACCACACAAAAGCTCTTCCTGTCCTAATTTACTCCACCCACAGCCACCAGCCCTAGCCCTTTCTGGCCAGGGCTCAACCCGCTAGCTTCTTTCTCCTGTCAGCCCACTCTGCTCACAGGCCCAACCAGGCTAGAACCTCAAGCTTCTAGCTGCATGCCTACAACCTCCCGGTATCAGGATCTTTCCTGCAGGGGCATTTCTTTGTACAACTTCACAGCCTATCCCTTCAGTGTAGCCACCTGCTGACCTTTATGGGGAATTACCTGATCCAACCCAGGTGTGCCTCTTTACTAATCAGAGTTGACTAGCCCTAAGCCCTCCAATCCTCAAGGGGCAAGCTACCCTGTCATAGTGCCATACAAGGTATATTGGAGACAATAAACTGAAATGGATCAAAGAATGGTTGACAGACGGGTTAACAGACTGTAACACAGAATAGTTACAAATAGTACTGCATTGCATTTAGATGGGGTGAAGTATCTAGTGAGACGCTGGAAGGGCCCTACTTTCTTTATCGGCTTCATAAATGTCCTTGAGGAGGAAGTAAAAGGAACATGAATTACATTTACAGACAATACCAGGTTAAGGTAGGAGAGGCTGAATCGAAAAACAACATGCATAGAAAATATAAGCAAATCTACAGACAATTGTGAAATATCCAAATTAATAAAGTGAGTGTTATTGGGGGGAAAAACGATAATACATATGGGCAAGAAAAATCTTAAACAAAGTAGTTAGTTAGATTGTTGGTTAGAAAGTAGACAAGTGCCAAAAAAAGCCAAAGCTGTATTGAAACAGATTCACAGAGGTATACCGAAAGTCAAAAGGAAGTTCCTCTTCATACCGGTGGGATGCAGTGGACTAGGCCCAAAGGCCCCCTGCTGGAGGCCTGAGGGTTCTGCCACACCCATCCCAGGAAAAGAGAACCGGAGAGGTCTTCCATGCAGCCTAGAGTGGTTGTGAGGAAGCAACCAATCAAAGGGCCTGCTGGAACAGCCAATCAGGGGCTAGGAGGGCCATATAAAAAGAGCTGCAGACTAGCATAGTAGCTAGTTGTTGCTTAGAGCTGGAGAAAAAGGACTTGTGTGTCTGGCTTGAAGAGTAGCAGGCCCAAAGATAGTCTGCTGGTAGGGACCAGGGGAGTGAGAGGCTGCTGGCTGCTAGGACTGAGCCAGAGTTTGCTAGCAGAGACTGAGAGAGCAATGAAGGCTGGCTGTGGGGACTCAGCCTGGGCAGGGATGCAAGAAGACAGTATCCTCAACGAGGAAGCCCTGGGTACGCAGCCCCATACCAGGGTTGGAACTGCATAAAGACTGAGCCCAGGGAAGACCAGAGAGACAACACTAGAGGGATATGGAGATAGGCCCTGATGGATTGTATACCCTGGAAGGGGTCTGTTCTGGTTCACATACAGTATGTGAGACTTGGCAGGAGGGCTGAATCAGTGGGGAGAAAAAACTGCCTGAGAACCTCTGTAAGGTGTCACCAGAACTGAAAGAATGCAGATACACCCAACTAGAGGGGGTGCTCATGGGAGGTGGGTGCTTGACCCCCTTACAATAAGAATATATTATCATACTTGCTTATGTTGAGTGGTTACAGTGTGCATTGTTCTACTGAAGCTAATGGGGCTACATGCAAAGTAAAGCACTATTCAAAGTCAAAATCAGACCCACAGCATAACTGTGCTCATACTTTGAGCAGCTATGGGAAACTCATGATAGGAAAAAGGCAAGTAGGAGAGGATCCAGGAAAGGGTAAAAAAGATGAAACGATTGGGATGATGGTGGAATAAGGTTTAAAGGTCAGACATGCTCTAAAACAATATATAACATGGTAATTTCACAACTGTGTACTGAAAGGAGTCAAGTTTAATAAAGGTTTAGGGAGGACCTTGAATTAATGGCATGAAATAAGGTAAAGGAAAATGTTGGCTGGAGATTGAGAAGTCAATTAATATTGAAGTCAATTAGACTATGGACTAATCTCCTACAGGATGTCATTTAAGTTCCATCATAATCTGGAGTTATTCAAAATAAAACATGTTAGGATGCAAAGCAGAGACAGAAACTAGGTGACCTAGCAGGTGTATTCTATTCCTAATAATGACAACAGTAGAAGTTTAGTTTTGGGGAGCTCAGTGACTACAATGCTGGGAGAAAAACAACAATTTGTAAATTGATATTTTCAACAGTTATAAAGAATAAGACTCATACTAACATGTTAGGGAAAGAGTACTTAGAGAAAGCTCATTAATAAACAAGGAGGTGAATTAATGACAACTCTGCAATTCTAGACATTGAACTCCTTAAGAGCTATCTCTAATAAGAAAAATACAGAAAAGAAGTTGGCACAATTAAGACAAAAAGGAAGAACCTACAAAATAATTACTGGAAATGAGCAGAGAAAGGGCAATTTGAACAAATACAAACTGATGACTCTAGATGGATAGGGTATTAAAGGAATTTGATGATGAAAAATTACCATCAGCTGGGGAAAAGATTGGAGAAAAGTGATTGTAGTGACAAGTTTCTAAAAAGGAAAGAATGATCCTGGTAATGACTGTCCATTAGGTCTAAATTCTATTCCTAGTAAAACAAGGAACTAATATTAAGAAAGAAAATCACTCACTCTTTTAAAATAGACTGGAAAAGAAGAAAGCAGTGTGAGGGTAAGATCTCTCTGAACAGCAATGGGTTCAACCCTAGAAGGGACATAAATGAGGTGGAACTGCTTTCCAACATTTTTAACAGTTTAATCTTGATTTAGAATTCCCTGGCCTTCCAATATTTGCTTTTGGTTACAATTTGTATTTGTTACAAGGTTCCTGTAAGATTCTCTTTAAGTGACTGATACATATTTACAACTTAACTCCACTCTTAAAGTTGTTTTTTGCTTGTTTGTTTGTGGGTGTTGGTTGGTTGTTTTTTCTTTTTGTTTGTTTTCTCCTATGAATGTCCCTAGTTTTATAAAAACATGTTTAAGAATTGCCCACTAACAGTTCCTGCAACAACATTTTGGGGAAAGTTTTATTTATTTGAAACCTACAAAGTTGGTAACTAACTAATTAAATAAAATTAACTATGAATATTTTGTTTTCTTGTGTCTGTTTATTAACGGTAATTCACTCTACCCATATTTGAAATGTAGTCTCATATCTATATTAATTTGGGCACTGTGCCTCAATTTCAGTCCATGTGGACTCATTTCCAGTACCCATTATTCTTGAATACTGAGTACAGTACAGTCCCATGATGTTTTTCTTTGTTGATATCAATGCAAACCCTAGGAAGATCAATAAACACAATGAGACATTTTCATTGAAGGTGCACCTACAACATGTGGTTGCTACTAACATTGTAACAAGAATGTGCACAAATTCTCTCTGTGAAACTAAGTTGTTGTAAAGAGGGTTCATCTAGGTTCAGCTTTCTCCACCACCACCCTCCATTTTCACTGATAAATATGCTGAACCTTAACCCTTTGTTTTGAATTCAATATACTGTAGTTAACTGGTTGGTATATGTGTGCCATGGTCATCTACTGGTTATAATGCAAAATGTCAGCTGTGTGGAGCTGGAGAACTGAAAACTATCTTCACCATTGCAGTGACATTCCAAGCAGCCATAGTGTACAACCCGGTGATGAACATGAAGTCCTAGGTGGCCACAGGCCTGTCACAATTATCTAACTCTCATCTAAAATATACGCCACGAAATGCAGAATGCTGCATGAAGAACTGTCTGTTTTGCCATGTGATGCACATTTGCTGCATTAATCAAACTTTGGGAAGCAATCATCCATATCTTCTGGGAAATCATGAGAGGAGTATCTCTCTCATGGGCTGAACTTACTAGCTGTAATATTTTCCCCCATTCACCACAGAAACTTTATTACCAGCTGGGAGAAGAGTTAACATCTATGTGTTGTCAAAGTTAATTTCTTAGGTGAGTTTATGCCCATAGCTGCAATGGGCTGTTATAAGTAATATAAGTTTACTTTGACTGACTGCCGCATCAAATTTCAGTCAATCTTCAATTATATTTTTACCAAGATCTTCTGCATTTACAGGTCTATTACAAACATCTCCTCTCTCCTCCTAGCATAAGAAGGTTTAAAATAAACAAATAATTGTATTTAGGTTACCAAATTTGAATGCATACTATGGCAAAATAAACTGTAAACAAATTGAGCTGCTTTACTGTTCAAAGCAAAAACAAATCATGTTCTGTTTCAAATTTCAAATAGGGTAGTACTGTCCAGCTAAAGATCTAAACCTTCTCTTCAGTTCTGAATGAAAAAACAAAGCAACTATATTCTGAATTTAATAAATTAGCATGTTTAGTCTTTTCCCCATAGTTAAATGACGAAAGAGCTTGTTTGATATGAGACAGACATATCTGGACTTGCTTCAAGAGCTATTTTTTTATGTCCAGGTGCAGGATCTTTAAGTAGTGTGTCCATGGAGAAATAGTGACACCCAGTGGCCAGATCAGTCAACCACTCGTGTTTCCCTGGCTATAAAATATACACACATACCCTGAAGGGATACAGTGAAACTGAAAATACATACATGCTTTAAACATTTGTATAGTCAGTCAAAAAAAACCCCTCCAAAACAGAGAAAACTAAACCCAACTTCTTTAATGGAACTTCACATACAGACTTCACATACAGCTGAAGCAAAACCCCAGATCCAGCTGACTCCAGCGACCCATCCCTGACCTCTGTGAAAGCTGGGATCCAGAGTCAGATTTTGGACTTGGTTCCATCTCTATTTTTAGGGTTCTTTGAACCAAAGCAGTAGGAATACTGGAAATGAAAGTTGGTTACCCCAGTGGTCTTCTATATAAGGATGCAAAGACGGTCACTTTTGATGTCACTCTGAAGTCTAGGTTGCCTGTTGAGTCTATGTGAAGTGATGGAAACAGCTACAAGTATAGCTGAGAGCAGTTTTTGTTCAGAATATTACTAGGCTCACTCATCTCTGGGATTCAATCTGTTACCATCTGATTTTTAAGTTCTCGGCCATTTTAACTTGTGCAGCAGGAAGGCATGTATCTATGTCAGGCCAAGAGTCCTAGACCATGTTGATATCAGAAGTAACTCAATCAGTCACCACCCTTACCCTGCAGCTAATTTATATGCAACAGTTTCATTGGTTATAGGATGGAGACTGCACAGAGGGTGAATTACTTTGCCAACCCACCACACTTGGTGGCCAGCACTGGCTTTCAGCTGCTAGTAGTAAAATAATAGTTGTGATGGGCACAGTGTGTGCAAATACTGAAAGTTGTCTCTAAAATGATTGGGAGAAGAAATGTCAGAGTATTCTGTAGTGTATTTGGGGGTGGGGCATGTTGTTGGTTTTTGGTTTTTTTAACGAGTCATAACTAAAGTACCTGCTATGCTCAACACTTCTATAGCCTTTTGATCAAGTGAGATGCAGATTGCACAGTCACTAGTAACAGGTTCTTCAGTTAGGTTGCTACCTGTATTTATTATGGAAATGAGATTGGTGGGACATATATAGAAACTTAGCACCCAAATAAGTCCAAACATAAGCATCAGCACACAGAAAATAGATATGCAGAATATGACAACTCTAAATGTTAACATACTCACAACATTGTGAAGACTGTTAGAAACAAAAACTGAAGAAAACATTAAGTGGAGGACATCATAAGTGGGAAGGGATGATCCAGGATTCTGCCATCCCATCACCCCAATATGCCCAGTAGAGGTTAAAAATACACATTACTTTATGCCCCTTTTTCTCATATAGTCACACATGTCCAGTGGCTATATTTATATTACCTCCCAGCCTTCTATTCCAGAGAACTATAACTTGGATTCCAATTGTTGATAGTAAGTTGTTTGCATCAGTACATTTCCCAATATTTCCAACACCTTAATGTAGTTAACCTTGTAGTTACTTATGCCAAAATTACCCTAAAAATCCATGATTTTAAGCTTGTCTTTGTTCTTTTGAGGTTTACTTGTTCATTATAAGGCATAATATTGCAAGCAGCCCTTATAACCAAGGTCTTGCTAATTTATGCCATTTTATGCTGTCAGGCCTTACTAGGCCTTCTGCTCATGGCAAAGCCTATTTCCAAAAATGGTTTAAATAATATTTTCCTCTATTTGCATAGGATTTCCTGAAGCAGCTTAGCTTACTCTAACAAACATAAAAATCCTTTATATGGAAAGTTCCAAGATCAGGTCATGGATCAAAGGTCAACACTTCCCAATATTTAACAAGGCACGAGTTAGCGTTAAGTAGCAATTTTATTTTTATCTTTCCTTGTGGAAAACTAGTTTCTCCCTCTTACAATCTTCCCTCAGCAATTTCTACTTTCCTGTTCAGACAGATCCTAGAGTATATTCATGAAAACAGTATTCTCAGGTTATACCATTAATTGCATTTGTCAGTGTAGGGTCTATAACAGAGCCTGTAATACAGTCAAACTGTAACTGCTGGAATAGGGAAATTTCAGAAAACTAAGGAATGAGACTTTTGTCATCTCATTGAAACAGCCATAATGCAATTTCTGTCATACAAGGATCAGCCTGAGGGGGAAAGGCCTTAAAAGTTATCTCAAAGAGGAAATTTATCAGATCTGATCACATATTAGCTAGTTTTAGCTTCTGAGGAATTCTGAATTTTAAAAATGGAAAATCAGATTGGTAATATTTGAGTTCCCAACAAAAGAATATGAATATATGAAAGAATATGATCTACAGTTAAAAGTGGACAAGACAAAAAAATATGGTGGTATGCAAGTATCCTCGGAAAACATGCAAAATTCCCATGAACTGAAGAAAACATTAAGTCATACAGCAAGTGAGAAATTATTGCTACTTAGCAAGCATTATTACAGAAGATCCAAGATCAGATACTGAACTCAGCACCAGATTATCAAAAGAGGAAGAGACATTCTGGAAGAATAAACTTCTGATGAGAAGGGAATAAATTTGAAGACTAAATTCCAGCTCTTAAAAACTTACATTTGGTCTGTGTTAAATTTTGGCTGTGAGATATAGACGGTCAAAAAAAAATCAATAATAAAGAAAATACAGTCCTTTAAATTATGGTGTTATAGAAGAATTCCAAAAAGATCATGGATAGGCCTTGTAACCAATGAAAAAGTCATGGAAATGATTGAAACTCAGAAACACTAGTTAGAGATCTTATGAAAAGAAAGATTTGGTTTGCAGGCCACATTTTAGGAGTTCAGCGGGTGATGCATGTTCACCGGCACTAAAAGGGAAAATTGATGGCAGAAGAATATAAAGCAAAAAAAAAAAAGATCTTGCACAAATGATGTGATATCCTAGGTGGATCAAAAGGATTATTAATCCACAAAGAGATTAGCAGTGGATCATGCAGAATGGGATACTGTGGTTGCAAACTTCTAGTAATAAGAGATGCCACATAAGAAGAATGAAATACTGCTATATATATTTTATAACCCCTAGTACTCTTTTATAATTTTCCTCAGATATTCTCCCTGTCTTATATTTAGCTACTCACATGAAAAATTTCATAGAATGGGACTTTTACAATGCTGAACATGCAGGTAATGGAATTGAATATTCTAATACTATTAGATGGTAATGGATAGTATTCCCTCACCTTGAATACTATGTTCAGTTCAGGTCATCTTATTTCATCTCAAAAGAGATCTAGCAGAAAAATAGAAAGGGACCAGAGGGGTAACCAAAAATATTACAGGACCAGAGACTTCCCTATGAAGAGAGTCTTTTATACAAACATACTTACGTTCAAACTGAATGTTAAATGCTACCAGATCAAAATTCAATACTCACTTTGCCCAGGAGAAAATGACTGCCCATGGTGCAAGGCAGTGGAGAATCAGGTTCTAGATATGTAGTTACTAGGGGAGATGAAACAGGAGGTACAAGGCAGATAATTATTCAATAATGAATAGCCTAGAGAAGGCAAATCAGGATACCATTTTTCTCATGATACAACAATAAAGGGAAATCAGTGAAAATGCAAAACTTAAAATTAGTACGAGGATTTTTTCGCACAACTCATTAACCATGTGTGGATGACTCTGAGTCCAAGAGCTTAGCAGGATTTTAAAAAATTGACACACGGATAATGAGAACATCCACATTTATATTAGAAATGACAAAACATAGCAGAGAAATCAGCCATTATGCTTCAACCATAAACTAATCACTAAAAACAAGGGTCATAAAAAAAACTTACCTGACAAGCAGCATGTTTTGAAGATTCTAACACCTTCCTGTGAAGTATCTGATACTGGCCACTATTGGAGACCGGATACTGGAACTCTGGTCTGATCCAATATGGCAATTGCCTCCTTCCTAAAATTCCTGTTGATTCTGTATAAATTAGACCCAGCTGGATGTCCCTGCTGGACATAAGGATGAAATATTCTTAAAGTTAAAAAGAGATGGAACACAGTACTTGTAGCTTGACTGCAGCATGTGCTATAGTGACCTTGTTTAAACGATGGATTATGTCACCAGGTATATCTAGGCCCGAAGCAAAGTTTTACTAATCAGTGGAACTTCTGGTACTTTTGAAGAATATGTACAGCATACAGAGTCTAGTCAGTGCAGGTACCATTACCAAAAAGGAATGAAATTGTTGCCTGTACTGAAACCTAGTAAGAAATCATAATACTACATTCTTTGTAATATTCCAAGCAACATTTAAAAAGAAAGTCGAGTATCATTATTTTTATTATTGTAGCACTTAATGACCTTGTCTGAGATCAAGGGTCCTTTGGATAAAAATGAATCTTGTTTCTAGTGGTCTGAAACAGTTCCTAGTATAAACGATAGTTTACTAGATGAAAGTTTTGGAGCATAGCATCTCATGTATCTGGAAAAATATATATTTTACTGCATTACTTCAGTAACAAGAGTTCTGATTCTCATGAATCATAAAGTCACTGATCACATAGGTAATTATATGCCAAGCCAATGCAGAAATCATTTCTGAACTTTAGCAAACATGAAGTCGATTCAAGTTCAGCACTTCTTTTTTATTGACCCATTAGGTTTTGTATCCATCCCAGACACTGCTGGGGCTATTCACCAGTGAAGGCTCTGGTCTGAACTGGGACAGAAGTAATCCATTATAATTATTGTTACAATGGAATAAAATAGCTCTAAAAAGGCACTTAGAGAATTAAACCCATCCTCCACAGCAAGCCTCAGTATTAAGCATCTAAGTGTTAAATCCATGAGCCTTAAGGATGCAATGGCTAGTGATCTATTTAGCAGGGGATCTGTCTTTGCCCTTCCCCTGGCCTGCCCTCCAAATCCAAGTGCACAGGGTTGTACATTTAAGCCAGCTCTGTTGAAATCAGTGGGACTAGCTGTGGACTAAGCTACCACTCATCATGAACATGGGTGGTAGATTTGGCCATTAAGTGCAGGAAAGACAAGGAAAATTCCTAATGGATACATGTGTAGCACCTGAATACAAGTACAACTTCTACCTCAATTTAACATCCTCTATACACCCTGCATTTGAGGACTGTTTCTTTTAGTTGCTGCTGAAAGTCTAGGGCTAAAACAAATCAAGACAGAGTGGCTGGACTGGCCTTGCCTTGTTCATCAAATGTTTGCCACAGGTTTGGGCCCTGTGTTTATAAAGTCAACAGATTGAGAGTTGTGAATCAGTGACTCTCCAAGAGGAGGGCTTCTGCCAGCTGAGTTGATATTAATTAGGATTGATAGATGGTAGCAGCATGGACTGAAATACAATATGGATTGTATCAATACCTGTGGCTGCTATCTGCGCTGCTAAAGAAATTCAGAACATTATTACTCTAGAAAGCCAAAATGAAAAAAGTTATTAGTCCAAGGATAAAACTGGTTCTTCTCTGCTGAGGGGCGTAACAGGAGCCAGCACCCTGGAGGCCAAATCTTAGGTTATAGACCATATTTATTGTCTGGGGTTATAACATGACCAGAACTAGATTGACAGCATTCACCCATGGATGAATGGGGAATAGGGAGGAGGGGGAGGCATTATTTGTTCGGTTTTATTTTTATTTTGTTTAGCTTGCAATTAAATGCATATATCTTAATGAGGGCTATGGACATATCCTGCCACCCTTCCTCATGTGTGTAATCCTTGCTCACATTACAAAACATGTTGATGTCAAAGGGACACTTGTGTGAATAAGGAATACTCATATTGGTAAGGGTGGCAGGATGCATTATTATTAATTGCATAGTTGTAGCACCTAGGAGCCCTAGTCATGGACCAGGACCCTACTATGCTAGGTGCTGTACAAACAGAACAAAAGAACAGTCCCTGCAGCCAGGAGCTTTCAATCTAAGCATAAGACAAGAGATTACAGATAGAAACAGACAGAGGAGCACAAGAAAACATTGAGACAATATTGGTCAGCAAGATAAACAGTGGTCTCAGCACACCAGCTACTTAACTGTTGTCAAGTTTTCTGTAGGCAACCTGGCAAAGGAGAGTTTCTAAGAAGGGTTTCAAAGGAAAAGAATGAGGCAGGTTGGCAGATAGCAGCCCCAGTGTATGGGCTGCTATTGGGAGCCAGCTTGTAAGAGGACTGTGCTTGGACAGAGTGTGTGGGGTGTGTGGAAAGAACTCCACACACATACCCTTGCACAGCCCACCCAAGTACCTGTCATGGCTGTGATCCCAATGCTCAGGGACCACTTCTACTTTCCAAAGGCATCAGGAAGGCCTGTGGGAGACAAGGCCATGGCCTTTCCTCTTCCATCCAGGCTCAGAGGGGGTTACTAGCAGGCGGCACTGTCCAAACCACCAGCGCAGCCTGCACAGTGTTCCTGAAGACAATGGTGCTCAGGGAGGGATTGTGTCATTGTGAGTCACAGTACTTCACAGAAATTTCCATGGTCAGGCCAGTAGCTGCATGCCACACTGTTATTCACCCAGTAGGGTTTCCAGAATGCCCTGGGATTTTAAAGTCCCAAATCCTCTTGTTTTATTTATAATACTTGAAAGGCTGTGTCTTTTTTAGTCAGTGTGACAGGGTGCCTCCCCCTTGTGGCACAATATGGCCCTGCAGGCACACTGCCCAGTAGTAATTTACTCCTGAACCTGAGTGCTGAGATCTTATTAGTCAACTTTTTTACAGAGTAAAAAACTCTTCTTTAGACCCTCAAATCCAACCCTAATTCAGACAGAGTTGCTGTCCTAAATTTAGCAGTCCAACAGCCCTCCTTCTGGGGTCTGTGTCACCATTCAGGTAGGCTTCCTCTGCTTAAACCTTAATTCTCTTAGCCCTCCTTTCAGAGATGAATTGTAATTCAGGGCAGCTGTGGCCCTCAATCAGCTTCTTCCAACTGGCCTCTTTCCATTCAGTCCTTTCACCCCTAGGCACAGACACAGCAGTTGCCTTCCTCCTGCTACAATCTCTCCCTCCCCACCCCAAGCTATCATTATAAACTTGGAAAAGATTTGCTATGTATATGCACTATAGCTGCATTATAGGTAACATATTATTTCCTAATGCAGCATTTGTTGTATGTTTCCACAACAGAGAGAACAGGATGCTGTTACATTTCCCATTTGTCTTTCCTCCCCTCCCCCGGGTTCTTTTATCAGCTGTTGCAGGTAATCTCTTTCATGTTCCCTGGATTAGTCTATCTTTTTCTGGCCCAATAAAGCTTCTGAAACATTTTGAAAACCTTGTTTATTTTACATATAAAAGTAGTTTGGTTATATAATATATAGACTTATAGAGAGACCTTCTAAAACACTTTAAAATGTATTACCGGCACGCGAAGCCTTAAATTAGAGTGTATACATGAAGACTCGGCACACCACTGCTGGCAGGTTGCCAACCTCTGGCATAGACCTAAGAGGGAAAATCAGCAGTCCCTAATAACAAAGGGACATATTCAAGTGCCAAGACTCACAGAATATTATCCCAGGCAATTATTTGTCAAAGGTGCAGAGCTATGTTCATCTCATAGAAAGAAAGGCAAAAAGTGTTCATAAAATGAAGCATTCTGCGGTGTACAAACAAGAATATCATAGTAAGATGCAGGAGGTAATTGTCCTGATCTATTCAGCACTGGTGAGGCCTCAGCTGGAGTATTGTGTCCAATTCTGGATGCCACATTTTAAGATAGATGTGGACAAATTGGAGAGTCAAGAGAAGAGCATGAAAAATAATAAAAGGTTTAGAAAACCTGACCTATGAGCAGATAGACCTTAATATCTATTGATAGGGACACAGCGGTGAAATGAGGATATATGCATGGAATTAAGCGGTAGGTTGCAACTTTTATTAAACTTTAGCACAAGGGAGAGGCGCTACCTGCCCATCACCCATACCCTCCTATACCAGGCATTTAATTGGTTCCAGTGTGGTGGTTGCAGGGCTCCGTACTATCTAATCCACAACTCATGGCAGGGTCTCCTCAGCCTATGCCCAGGACTCAGCTCACTCTGAGTCCTAGCACTAGCACTCTCCCCGCTTGCAAGGGAGACAAACAGTGTGGAAGGGTGGGGGCCTCAGCCTTCCAAGGCCACAAGGTCTCCTCCTATCTCATGAGTCTAAGACTCATCACCAAAATCCAGAGTCTTTTACCTGTGGGAACTGTTCATGTTATACCTTTAACCGCATGGTTAACCAGCCACAAGGGCTGCCAGTGAGTAGCTTGGTTGCTCCCCCCTCATCCACATGCCTCATGTCACAATTCCTTCCAATCCATTCCCTCACATTCCGTTGCCATATGTCAGCACCTCCATCTGACGAAGGTATGCTACCCTCCGTGAAAACTTCAGACCAATTGCAAGGAGTATCCTTATGCTATATCACTGAACCCCTTTTTCCAGGAACATCTTGTTGACCTCCCTATTCACTTTCTTTCCAGCCTTGTCCACATGGGCTGTTTGTGGCTCCCTGCCAAACCTGTCTTGCAGCAAGCATTTCTGACCATACTAACCTCATCTCTGGCCATGATTGCCTAATCTGTTTTACACCCTCTGGATTCCATCCCATATGCTGACTCTTGTACAACCCTTGAGATCTTTATCCCCACGGTGAATAGCCAGGATGTGAGGTGAGTCCTCGTTGTTTGTCAGTGAGTGCACAAGTGACATGAGCAGATCACACTGCATGCCTCTTCTGCCGAATCATTGGCTGCAAATAGCTTCAGCCCAGAAGCCCAGGTGAGATCTTGTTGCCATCCTGGCCTCACTCTTGTGGGCCCAGAGCACTGTAGAGTGCCCACAAATCCAAATATTGTGTACGCTCTGGGTAGCCTCTGAAACAAAGCACATTGGGTTAATTATGTTTTATTGCTCCCTGCAATCTTTTCCTTGGTACAGACCTAAGTCCTGTAACATATTGATTTCCAGCACCCTAGTGCCTGCACCTGCCATGGACCAAACTCTCTGCAGCCACTGACATTGCTGTCCTGATCCTATAAGAATGAGAACCACATTTTCCCAGGTGAAGACTGCAGTAGCTCAAGGTTTTTGTGTGTGAACAGTGGGTCTGGCTGCAACCCCGGACTTTTAATAAGTCTTGTATCACCTTTACAGGGCACAAGTGCTTGTCTGCACGTTCCTTCAGTACCACATACACCCCCTTAAATAAAATGGCCTCCCTCACACAGCTGCAGAACTATGATAGAGGCTTTAATAACCCTGAAAGGGTTTCCTGTGTTATGAGTAGCCTGTAGTCCCTCTAGCACTTGCCTTTCCATGACCACTTTTCTAAGGGTTTCGTACTATGAAATGCCCATATGAGTTTTAGAAACCCACCAATCTACTCCAGGAGGACAGGCCCACTAGTCGGCTAGAGATAGTGGAGTGTGTCAACCAGTGGTGGGTCAAAGACACTACACCTGGTGTGGGTATGGGCCACCCCCCCAATGAAGCCCTTCCTGTGCCCTAAATTCCACCAACTCTAAACACTGTCCTTATAGGCTCTCAGAGTCCACAGAGCTACCAAGTTCTTGACTAGTTCCATATCTGTCAGGAGCCAAGGTTCCAGAGCTGTTGGGGCATCGCCTGTGGATCTTTGAGGGTCAGCAAGGCGAGTTTCCAGAATTTGTCATCCTGAAATCAAGCTAGAGCATTGGCAATACCATTATCCACTCCTGGTACATGCACTTTATGAAAAAGGATGTTAAATTGCAGGCAGCATAAAACATAGGCCCTCACCAGCCTCATTACCTGAGCAGTCTTAGCCAAGTGTCAGTTCACAATACGTACCGCAGATTGGCTGTCACACCTGAAACAGATTTTGTTTCTGAAAGTTTTCTCCCCAAATAGAGACTACTACCAAAATAGGGAAACATTCCAGATAGGGCATATCCATTGTAATAACCTGAACCACCCAGCTTTCTGGGCACCTCTATGCACACCACTCTTCTTGAAAGTAAACCTCAAAACCTATACCTCCTGAGGAATCAGATTGCACCTAGAGCTCAGTCTTGAGCAACCGGTCCAAATGCCATATAAAAACCCAATTAAACTCTTCCAGGAATCATTCCCACACTTCTAAGTCTTCTTTCAATTCTCTCGTCATTCTAACAAGGTGGTGGGGGTTTTGCACAACAGAGGAGGCAGACACCACATAGGCACAAAATGCCTGACCACTAGCCACCACCTGCCATGCAAAGTTTAGCTGTCCCAGCACCACCTGTAGCTCCCTCAGTGTAATTTTCTTTGCCCCCTTCAGAGTCCATATCAGTGCCCTTCCCAATTCCAGTTTCTCTGCGGGTAACATAGAAACACCCCAGACTGTGCCTAGTTCAATGCCCAGATAGGTTAAACTTTGGGCAAGGCATTCTGTTTTTTCTGTGGCAAGGGGGACCCTGAGACACTTAACTAGGTTCTGAAACACATGAAACATGTACTTACTGTTGCCTGTCACCAATCTTCTTGCATATAAGAAGTTGTTGAGTGTAGGCTAGTCTCACGCACAATTGCCCACTTCAACATGAAGGTGAAACTTTTGAAAGCAGCACATGACATCAAGCACACCATAGGCATGGCTTTATCAAAATAACTGGGGCGTTCAAACTGAAAGTCCAAAGCAAGTTAAAATTCCTGAGATACACTAGAAGCAACTGGCTGCAACCATAGCTACCACAGCATCAAAAGATGAATATCTCACTGAACACAGATGGGGATCAATAAAGTCATTTACTGATGAGCCTTGAGGGTAGGACAGATGATGGACTGCCTTCTTCGATACACTCAGGGGAGATATGTACAATTCCAGCACTGGAAGCCTTGGGAAGAGGCCTGCCACTCTCCCTGCTGCCACCTACGAGGCAATCTTTGCCCTTACTATACACTCAAAGCCTTTAACAGATTTCAAGTTCTCTGCCCAGGAATGACACCTGAAACCAGTCGAAAATCCATTCCATAAATAAGCGACATCTTTTTTCCCGGTGTCATCTAATAACAAATGCTGTAACACCTTTATACAAATTATACTCTCATAAATGCAAAAGACACCTTAGGTCTGAGGGTTTGCCCTCCTTTTGTCCTTTTTCCCCCTTCCTTTTCCCTGAACAGCAAGGTAATACCCCTTTCCAAATCTTATCCTTAAACCTGTTAGATGCTTCCCAAGCAAGCGATCGGATCCCACATAAGCTCTAGGGCATCATCTGCCATGTCTCCTGCTGGGGTTTTTTAGGAATGCTGCGACATGGCAATAGGGTGGAGGGTGATGCTCCCTGATTGCTCCATGTTCCACTGCAGGATATCACCCCAAACCTGCAATAGCATTACTTCCTCGTCAGAGAGGGGCCCACTCTTGTCAGGAAGGCTGCTCAACCTATCAACCGATCATTTTGCCAGGTCATACCATATCCCTTGATGGGGGGTGCATCTCAGAGAAATGAGAGACCTGGGCTGCCACCCTTGCCCCTGAGTGCTGAGGATCACAATTCCCCCCTTTGGTATCTGTGGGCTGCTGGCAAACCCTACTGCCATACCCTAGGATGCCTGCTGGAGTGTATGTCTAGCACTTAACCGTACTAGCCTCCACTCACATGTGTACCAGACCAAAGGAACAGTGCAGTGCACCACACAGGGACTTAGGCCTTTCTACACCAACAAGGGATGCCGGTAGAGCTATTTTTCTAGTAAAGCCATACCAACAAATTCTCCTAGTGTAGACACAAGTTATATGGGCAAAAGAGTGCTTTTGACACTATAGCTCATATTTGTTCCCCTAATCATAGAATACCAGGGCTAGAAGGGACCTCAGGAAGTCACCTAGCCCAACCCCATGCTCAGAGAAGTACCAATCCCCAGACAGATTTTTGCCCTAGATCTCTAAATGGCCTCCTCAAGGACTGAACTCACAACTGTGGGTTTAGCAGATCAGTGCTCAAACCATGGAGCTATCCCTCCCCCAGTATAACTTAATGAAATAAGCTATACTGGCAAAAGCACAGTACACAACAGCTTTTGTTGTTATAGCTCTGCTGGTTAGGAGGATGCTTTTTTTCACACTCTTAACCAACATAGCTATGCCAGCAAAACTTTTAAGTGCCTTAAATAATCATGCCATCAGAAAGCAAGTAGTACAAAGACCAATGTGTCCCATGAATTGGCAGGGATTATATTTGCAGGGAAAAAACAGAACTGGCCAGATGTTTCACCCAAGACTGCAGCATATTTGTCCAAACTAAAAATACAGCTGAGTACAAGAAAAATTACAGGCAAACTTTTAAATGTTAATTAATGCTAACACCTTGAAGCAAGTTTGAAAATCTAACAATTGCTATTACTATTCTTATTTGTTATTATTTATACTATGTCCAAACGTTTATCATATGAGACTTTATAGGTTTGCTGCATCATTTGGGCAATATACACTTATTATAAACCTGCCATTTAGAATCCATTCAGGCTCAAAATGGTTTCACAGAAGAGGAATTCAACCATGCAAGGACATAGATGAGAGAAAAAAGCACACAAGGGATGCATAGAAGCCTTAATGTTGAAAAGCATCATGAGCCCAAAATAAATGAAATTAAGAATAAGGCCCCAATTTAGCAAAGCACTTAAACACATTCTTAACACTAAAGTCATACTTAAATTGATCTCAGGTCATCAAGGGCCTGACCCAAAGCCCATTGAAGTCAATGGAAAGATTCCTATAAACTTCAATGGGCTATGGATCAGACCTCAAAGCATTTAAGCATGTTTAATTTTAAGAATCTACTTAAAACTCATTGAACCCATTAGAAATTAAGCATATTTATTAGCATTAAACCAATGCTTACTAAGTGCTTTGCTGAATTGAGACCTAAGTCAGGGGAAATGATTTTGAGGTAGTTTTCATTAAAAAAAACAAACAAACAAACTTACTGTCCTTCTAAGCATGGGTGGTGTGTGAACCGCCAGCTGGGGGAGGCTAGCTCCCACACCTCCAGTTTCCTCTCCAGGCCCCACCCTTTCTGCACCCCCACCCACACCCCCCACAGCAGCCACCAGTCCATGCCCCAGGTTAGCCCTGGAGCGCCAGTGGCATGCGGCCCCAACCCTAGAGCACCAGGAGGGGTGATGCGTCCCCAGCCTCCCCAGCCACAGAGCTCCAAGAGGGCAGGGGCTACCACACAGGGGGACTAATGGACTCTGGAGCGGCATGGCATGCAGAGAGGGAAATTCAAGTATGGGGTAGACTGGGGGAAGAGCATGGGCAGGGCCGTGCCTGGCTGTTTGGGGAGGCACAGTCTCCCTCAGCCTATGGTACCCGCCGCCCATGCTTTTAAGTGTCCTAGATACCTACAACTGAAATCTGCTTGTGAGTGCTGAACCATTAACGTCATATTGTTTTTTTGCGAGAGAGACAGTAAAGGAAAGAACTGATGTACTTATTTTGGAGAAGAAAAGTAATATCACTTATTACATGGACCTTGCAGATAGTTAATAATTTTTAAAAAACAGTGTTAGGCCTGACAACCTTGACTGTGTCCCTATCTGCTGAATAAAAAAAATGGGATAGATCTCAAAGAAGTAAAATACCATAATTTGGTCATACACTGTATGACAGATTGAAATGTGATAAAAGTAAGATTGATGCAATTTTGAGTATACTACTGCCTGAAAAAGATTGGTCAACATGCCTAGAAACCTATCTGTGAAAATGCAATGTATCAGAACATGCAGCGCTCCTCAAATAAATTCTTGAAAAAGATGTTGAATGGTTCTGAGAGAAGAGTAATGGAAAAGCTCTAGAGATGCTAAAAAAAAATGCTCACCAACGTCCTAGTGTAATAGGATTGGCATGTCAGTCAACCAGTAAAACTCTCTGTAGATGCAGCCAGAAGGGAGCAGGAAAATATTGCAAAAAAAAAAAAAAATGTCATGGCATGAGCTTTAAAAGCAAAAGCCAGAAACACAGATGTTTTGTGCTTAAATTGAAAAAAACAAAACAATGCCAGCAACAGTGCTTAGGTTGGAAAACTGCAACAATGGAAAAGTAAGAAAAAAATAAAGTTGTAAGATCAATGAGATATAAAATAAATTAAATATACTTGCCAGAATAGTCAAATCACTGGCCAGCTGGAAATAGAGTTTAAGACCCCAATAAAGGAAAGCGTTCCTTTAAGAAAAGGTATGGGATTTAAACACATGCTTAAAGTTAAGTGCAAACTTAAATTGTTTCTTGACTAGGGATGAGGTTCAGCATTTGCTTAAGTGCTTTCCTTAATCAGACCTAAATTAATAAACAGAATTAACTGAGTACTTGCAAAAAAAAAATCCACAGATTTTTTTTTCCTTCAGATTTGTTAGCAAATTTGCTTCCCATTGTGTTTGCATCCTGTTTATGTTTAGTTTTTTCAAATATTCTAGCAAATAAGTTTCCTGGCAGGAATGTTTGTGGAAATATTAAGTGAGGATTGGATAATATTCATAGGGAGTTAACTTCAAATTTGCAAACACAATATTCACACCGGACACCTGGCTAGTAGAATCTCAGATGATAATGTGCAAGGAAAACACAGCACTTTGGAGCCAGACTCTTGGGATCTAACCTATGCAGTTGGGCCCCTGTGCCCACACAGAAAGCCAATGAAGCAGTTACATGATAAAGGCCTTAAGTGGCTCAAAAAGCTTTACACTCACCTTACCAGTCTATCAGCATTTCACTTATTAAACATCTTCAGGGATTCATATCTCTTCCATTAAAAGAAAATCACTGTGTGTTAGAACTTGGATTACATAAATCCTCCGGCTACAAGCATTTTAAAATGTTACTTATTTTTTTAAAAATATTTTGAATTTTAGGCTATGTTTCATATATTGGAAGAAGGCATAAAAATTAAAGTGTATTATTTTTTGGATTGGGGTGGATTTCTCATTTTGAATGCTTTAAAAAAATATCTTTTTTTTAGAAATGGACATGTTGCACTAATTTTAATGATTCCACACCAAGGAGTGATATTAAATGGAGCCAAAGTCTGTCATCATGTCAGACACGTTTTTCTCCATTATGTACAAAATGTTATAGTTGACTCCATTCCTGGTAACAATGTTGTTTTACTAGGATTAACGTAATAAACTGGAACAGCTCTGAAGCAGCTGATGTTCTTCCCTGAATAAATAATATGTTATTGTTCTGAGGCAGGTGAAACCTTGTTATAGATCAGGGGTTCTCAAAGTGGGGGTTGGGACCCCTCAGGCGATCGCAAAATTATTACATGGGGGGGTCACAAGCTGTCAGCCTCTATCCCAAACCCCGCTTTGCCTCCAGCATTTATAATAATGTTAAATATAGAAAAAAGTGTTTTTAATGAATAAGGGTTGGGGGGTCACACTCAGAGGCTTGCTGTGTGAAAGAGGTCACCAGTACAAAAGTTTTAGAACCACTGTTATAGATTGAATTAAAACACCATCGAGACTCATAGGTGTGAATTCATCCTTCAATTAACATAATTGTAAACATAAGCCCACACCTAAAACAAAAGGGTGTGTATGAACCCTCCCAGGAGCTTTTGGCTAAATATTGTTGTTGGGATTTTGGGTTGATTTTGTTTTTTTTATTTTGTTTTCGTGTTGGGGGGGGGGGTTTGGGGGTGGGTGGGTGAGACACACAGAAACTGATAACAGCTAGGAAGAGAGAGGAATAGGCCAGAAAACCAAGAAGGAGCCTTTAGGGACAAGATGACACCAGAAAAAAAGCTAGACAGAGAGCTTTTGGGTCTGGCATTGGCTAAAGATACTTAAGGGCTATAAACTAAGAAATGGTCCTTTTGTTCTAGGTTCCTTCTGCATTCAAAAATATAGTTCATTCTTTGTAAATAAGCAAGATAGTATCAAAGAAAATAACAGACTCCATCAATTCCTACTTCAAAGTGGAACATCCTCAGAGCCCTGAACTTTGATTAGCCATGTGGGTTGTTTATTCTGTTGTTTAAAGACCTTAACCATGTCTATATGCGATGCATTGAAATAAAGTTTCCTTAGACTTATTGCATTTTATCAGGTAACTAATATCAGGCATTTAAAAAGTTGTCTAGTTCATTCACAGGATACATAGTAAGAGTCTGTCTTAATTTGTGTTTTTAAAAGTTCTTTATATATATATATATATATATATGGAGGGAATTTCCCATCTCCCCCAGAAAATAGCAGTGGCACTAATGATTATCTCATATTAGAAAAAACTGCCTGCCTAGCTACTTGTCTGCATTAAAGAAATGAAACTACTGTGCATTATATAAACAATTGCAAAAACGTCACAACAAATTAAACAAGTTTTGTGAAGCACCTGAAGCTGATTCCTACTTCTAAACAGCGCACTGGAGCTGGCCAGAGACTGATCACTCTGTTTTGCAACAACTTTTGATGTTTGTTTTCACTCCACATTGGAACAAAAATAAAACTTTTGGAATGTTTTCACAAAACAGAATTGTATCAAAATGTCCATTTGGGATCAAAAAGTTCAGATTTTTTTATTTGGGTCTCTCTGTCCCCCCTCCCAATTTGGAAGAGACAAGAGAGTCCACCCAGGACCTTAGAAACCTTCAAGTAAAACATTTTGTCAAAATTGACTCGTCTCTGTGAAATATTTTGGCATCAACAAAAGAGCATATCTAACCCTCTGCCTAATAGGGAGAGCTCTCTTTTCGATATCTATTTGAGGGGTAGGAACGAGTTGGATCTGGTTCATTGTTGCTAGGCAGATGCACAACTAGCTCTCCACACTCAGAAGTTTCTGGAATTGGTTGTGGTAGTTTTGGGCATGCTGTATAGGTTCCTTGTTCGTGGACTCAGAGACCATGAGGCAAGCAGTCAGGGCAGTTGCTTTGCAAAAGGCCATGTGTCCAGTGTGGAGTCCGAGAAACTGAGCCCCAAGAGCAGAAAGCAGGCTATTTCCCTCGAACTCTGAAGGATTTTGCAGCAGGTTCGTGATAAGGAAAATTTAATTTTTTATTTAAATTTTATACTTTGAACATTTGATTTAGCCAAACTGTTTTAGTTAAATTGTCTCAACGAGTATGATTCACCAACTTTTTCCCCTGTCAAAATGTGATGATGGGGACTCACTTATATTTTGCTATTCTCAGTTTGCATTTTTCTTGTCACAGGATTTTTTTAATTTATATACTTAAACTGAGTGATTTCAGCAGAGGAGGCGGAAGAGTCTGCATGGATCCCAGTTCAAGGTTTCTACAAACAAGAGAAGAGAAGATATCGTTGAAGTGCTTTTGACTAAGTGAGCAGACTGTGTAGATTTGGTGATCAAAGACTGTAATTGAGATTCAGGTGAACTCAACCTAAGCTTTTGGGAACTCTGAGTTTCTTTTCACTGTGTTTCTGTAAGGCCTGACCTGTTTAGATTTAATTTGTTTTCTTTATTTATGTTTATGTATAACTGCGAAGATAGTGTCTGTGGATTATAAAGTAACCATGTTACGTTGGAGAAATTAAATTCTAGTCATTATAATTTACGTTTTGTTTAACCTTATACAGTTGGTACTTAATTCTTAAGTTCATTCCTTTTGTTCTTGATTGTGGGGAAGTTGACCCTGTGCACTCCTTGTTGGAAAATCCTCAGTGGCTGAATTGACTGACTGACTGTCTAGATCACTCTGGATTGGGCTAAGCAGTGGCTAAGCAACTGGCTAAGCAGTTCTGCAGAAAAGGACCTGGGGATTACAGTGGATGAGAAGCTGGATATGAGTCAACTCTATGCACTTGTTGCCAAGAAAGCTAAGAGTATATTTGTCTGCATTAGTAGAAGCATTGCTAGCAGTGATTATCTCCTCTATTTGGCACTAGTGAGGCCACATCTGGAATATTGCATCCAAGTTTGGGGCCCCCCCTACAGAAAGGATGTGGACAAATTGGAGAGAGTCCAGCAGAGGACAATGAAAATCATTAGGGGACTAGGGCACATGACTTATGCGGAAAAACTGAGGGAACTGGGCTTATGGAGTCTACAGAAGAGAAGAGTGAGGGGGGATTTGATAGCAGCCTTCAACTACCTGAAGGGGGATTCCAAAGAGGATGGACCTAGGCTGCTCTCGGTGGTACCAGATGACAGAACAAGGAGCAGTGGTCTCAAGTTGCAGTTGGGGAGGTCTAGGTTGGATATTAGGAAAAACTTTTTCACTAGGAGGGTGGTGAACACTGGAATGGGTTACCTAGGGAGGCGGTGGAATCTCCTTCCTTAGAGGTTTTTAAGGTCAGGCTTGACAAAGCCATGGCTGGGATGATTTAGTTGGGAATTGGTCCTGCTTTGGGCAGGGGGGTGGACTAGATGACCTCCTGAGGTCCCTGCCAACCCTGATATTCTATGCTATGATACTACAGAGTCAGGTGGTCTTGTCACCTGATACTAAACATTACCTGGGACTTCTTGTAACTTTCCACTGTAAGGGAAGGGGGGTCAAGTTTGAGAAACAAAGGATTCCTACTTATGTAAATCCTATTTAAGGAGGGGGATGAAGGCAAACAGGACTCCTCCTCGCCATGGCCTGTCTGCCCAAGAAGAAAGACTGCAAAAGGGAAGGCAAGGAGGGACTCCAGGCTGAGACAAGCGTCTAGTTTGAAAAGGAATATAACTGGAAGTCTTAACCACAGAAGCTTTGCAAACTGCCAGTAACAATATCTAGGGTGAGAAATACTACACCTCTACCCCAATATAACACAAACCGGTATAACACGAATTCAGATATAACGCAGTAAAGCAGCGCTCTGGGGGGGGCAGGACTGCGCATCCCAGTGGATCAAAGCAAGTTCGATATAACGCAGTTTCACCTATAACACAATAAGTTTTTTGGCTCCTGAGTACAGCCTTAGATCAAGGCAGAGGTGTATTTGTAACCAATTTCTTTAGGGAAACTAGCTTAGTTTGTGTGTTTGATTTCATTTGCTTAGTAGTCTGCTTTGTTCTGTTTGTAACCCCTTTTATCATTTAAAATCTGCCTTTTATAGTTAATAAAATTTGTTTTGTTTATTATTAAACCTAGTTTCTGCAATTTCTAACTGGGCAGGTAAGAAGTGTGCACACCTCTCTCCACACTGAGGGAGGGGGCAAATTTCTTAATATATCCTTGGATTTGTACTCCAAGGGAGGTGGACATCTGAGTACTGAAGCAAGTCCTTTAAGCTGAGTCTTCCCAGAGCTGATCTGCAGCTAGATGTGGCCCTGCCTGTGGTGTGTGTTAGAGGAGGTTTTAAGAGCCTGGCTTAGCAAGACAGGTTAAAGGGGGCCCAGGCTGGCAAAACAGGTAGACTCAGTGGTATCTCAGCACATCAGGTGGCTTCCCAACGGGTCCAACCCATCACATCTAGATCCATGGGAAGCTCCATGCAGGCAAGCTCATCTTTCACTTCCTTGCTGAGACCAAAATGGAATTAGAGTAGCTGGTATGATGCTGGCAGGCCAGGTGACAGCTTATGCCGAAGCCCCAGGTCAATTCACTTGTGTATTAGTACAGATCAAAATCATTAACTATATAAGAGTGTATTTGGTATTTAAACGTCATGAAAACTAATGGATTGTTACTTGTTTTCACTTAGCTATATCTTGTTATAATGTAATAGCAAACATTTACATTGTAACTACCTCTGTAACTAAATAACCCATCAAACAAGGACAAAGCCATGTGTAATGCAAATGAAGAACTTTAACAGAAAAGTGCTAATTGCAAAGCAAGTAGTCATTGTGTGTGATGATCAGAGGTCAAAGATTTTAAATGCATTCCTCACTCTCTGTCATCAAAGGAAAAGCCCAGTTGGGTAGTGACCCTGTCAGTTTGTTTTCTGTGAGAAGAAGCTATAAATATGGATTCAAGGAAAAATACTTCATCTCTGGACTGTTTGGATTCTAACAGGGAAGAATAACTAAGTGAGAAGACTGAGATCCCCAGAGTTACTCTGGGTAGCCCTAAGAGACTTTTGGGAAACTGTCAGATTACTACATCTCTGTTACCTTTTGGAATTACAGACCGTGACTCGTCTGTTCATATATTTTATCTGCTTTAACCTCTCAATAACTCTCACTTCCTTTTCTTAGCTAATAAATCTTCAGTTACTTTACTATAGAATTGGCTGCCAGCATTGTCTTTGGTGTAAGATCCAGAGTACCAATTGATCTGGAGTAAGTGACTGGTTCCTTGGGACTGGAAGCAATCTAAATGTGATGTGATCTTTGATGTAAGTAACCTTTTATCACAAAGTCCAGTTTGTCTGGTTGATAAGATAGACTGGAGTGTCCAAGGGGACTATCTGTGACTCCATGGCAAGACTGGCATAGTGATCCAAAAGTTCACATTTGTTACTGGCTTGGTGAAATCTACTTTTAGAACATACCACTGGCTTGGAGTATCTGCCCTGTTTTCTGAGGAAAGCACTCTCAGTTGTGAGCCACTCCAGACAGTGTGACAGCTGGTCCAGACCATTACAAACTGTATCCACTACCAGGTGTTGAAAGAGAGTTGCATACATTGCTGATGACCCCAAGGCCTAGCAGAGTCTCTGTAGGGCCACCTCAGTGGTGCAAGCTCAGTATGGTTCATTGAAGATTGTCACAAATGCTCTCAGAAAGGTGTCCCAGCCATCCAGCATGGGTGATCCTGCTCTAGCAGAGAGGACAACCAATCCAGGGCCTCACCTGTTAGAAGGCTGATGATCAGTCTCACCTTTACTTGGTCTGTCTGGTAGGTGTTGGATGACAGCAGAAAATAAAGCCTGCACCGGTTCACAACACCTCAAAATTTGCTGCAGATCCTGTTGTAGCACTCTGGTAAAGGTATTGTGGGTTCAGGTCCTGAAGGCAACATGGGCCATGGGGTTGCTTGAATTCCTGTGGTCTTTTCTCACAGGGTGCAGTTTTCCACCTGAAGCGGGTCCATTGTGGCCTGTAAGGCTTGGTTTTTCATCTGTAGGCAAGTGCTCTGTTCCTGGAGGTTCAGTGTCCCATGGGGTGCATGGGGAATCATACTTGTAGCTTCTATACCTTTTTTGGGTAGGAAGAAACTAAAATGGTCTGAGCAAACTGTAATGCTAAGTGGCTCAGGCAGACTAGGGCAGTCCAGAGCAGTAGCCAAGTGTGCACGGGTGGCCGGATAGCTGGCAAGACAAGCTGTATCAGAGGCAGTCCAGGGCAATTCTCACAGGAGTCAGCAGCTGGAAGATGGCCAGGTCAGTGGGTTGGGGAGGTAAGGCAGTAAGGCAGAGGCAGGCGAGACAGCAGGACAACAAGCAAGGTCAGGCAATGCAGTAAGGCAAAAAGGTAGGGTCAGAAGAGGCAGCACAACAAGACAGTCTTGGCAGCAACCAGCAGGGGCCTGTTGCTCAGACAGCTTCCACATCCTGCTGGGGAGGTGTTATATAGTCCAGCTATCCAATGAGAGTACTACCTGTAGACCTAATCAGGGGCTTGGGGCATGGCTGATGTAAGCCTGTAGGCCTGTAGCAATAAGACTGTTAGCACCAGCACTCTAATGCATTGCTGTGCCACAGTGGCTAAGGATGCTGCCTAAGGACCTGGCAGGCCTGAGCTCACTACTGCAGCCCTGACAGTGGTGTGTCCCTGTAGACAAGCAAGAAATTGTCCACTTTCTGCTGAGGACTCAAAATAGACTTGCTAGCTCTTAAACATGCTTAAATGTCTGCAGAAAACATTCCACTAGTCTTTTTGTAGCAGCATGATAAGGAGTACTATGTATGTGCTGAATGCCATTTGAAATTAGGAACCTCTTCAGAACAGAATTGAGATCTATTGTCATGCACCAACTGTAATGGTAAACCAAATTGGCTAAACAAGGTACAAAGATGTCCAATGGTCTTGATAGCTGTAATAGAAGTCATTCTGAAAATGTCTGGCCATTTTGAATGAGCATTGACTACAACCAAAAACATATAATCTTCGAATGGTCTGGCAAAGTCCATGTGAATATATGTCTAAAGTGTCTGAGGTCACAAGCCATGGTGTAAATGAACTAGGCCAAAATCATTCTGAATTTGCTGAAATGTAGTACAGCACATTGCATTCCTCTCAATATCTTTGTCAGTCCCTAGCCACCAGACATGACTCCAGGCTATGCCCGGCATCTGTACAATGCCAAAATGACCTTTATGAAGAGCTTCCAAAGCCTGAGATTAAAGTGATTTCAGAATGATCACATGCATTCCCCGTAAGATCAACCTTGAGTCACAGATAATTCATGTTGATGTGACATGAATTGTGTACACTGGGGATTGTTATAATCCAACACTGTACTTTGTAGTACCATTCCCGTCACAAGAGAAAGCACATCATACTTAGTGGTTTCTTTGTTGATGTCTGTGATAGTGATGGGTAATCTAACCATCCAACTGAGATAAAACATTTTGTTCAAACTTTCTTTGGGTTAACAGGAGCGTGGGCCTGGCAGGCATGTGTCATAAACAGATAGCTAAGGGTTAATGTCTCTTTCACCTGAAGCACCTGACCAGAGGACCAATCAGGAAACCGGATTTTTTCAACTTTGGGTGGAGGGAATTTTGTGTCTAAGGTCTTTTGTCTGTCTGCCTGCTTTCTCTGAGCTCTGGAGAAGTAGTTTCTGCTTTCTACTCTTCTGTTTCTAAGTGTAAGGACAAAGAGATCAGATAGTAAGTTACATGGTTTCTTTTCTTTGGTATTTGCATGAATATAAGTGCTGGAGTGCTCTGATTTGTATTCTTTTTGAATAAGGCTGTTTATTCAATATTCTTTTAAGCAATTGACCCTGTATTTTGTCACCTTAATACAGAGAGACCATTTGTATGTATTTTTCCTTTCTTTTTTATATAAAGCTTTCTTTTAAGACCTGTTGGAGTTTTCTTTTCTGGGAAATTTCAGGGAAATTGAGTCTGTACGCACCAGGGAATTGGTGGGAGGAAGAAATCGGGGGAGATCTGTGTGTGTTGAATTTGCTAGCCTGATTTTGCATTTCCTCTGGGTGAAGAGGAAAGTGCTTTTGTTTCCAGGACTGGGAACGGAGAGGGGGAGTCACTCTGTTTGGATTCACAGAGCTTGTGTCTGTGTATCTCTCCAGGAGCACCTGGAGGGGGGAAGGGAAAAAGGATTATTTCCCTTTGTTGTGAGACTCAAGGGATTTGGGTCTTGGGGTCCCCAGGGAAGGTTTTTCAGGGGGACCAGAGTGCCCCAAAACACTCTAATTTTTTGGGTGGTGGCAGCAAGTACCAGGTCCAAGCTGGTAACTAAGCTTGGAGGTTTTCATGCTAACCCCCATATTTTGGACGCTAAGGTCCAAATCTGGGACTAAGGTTATGATATGAGTAGCAGCGGTGGGATGATAGACAGAATCCAGAAGCCAGTAGGAATATTATATTTTTCTTTTCTCTGCTAAGGGCTTTTTAGCAGAGAGAAACAGTTGGTTTTAAAAGGGAACCAAAGAGAATTTTTTTTCTGCTCTCTCTGGCAGTTTGTGGCTTGCATCTTAAGCAAGAAACCATTAAGGTGCTATTAAGAGTCTTTTGTCACACAATAGCACTCCCATTGAGAGTCATTACCAGCACTATATACATGCAAATAAAGTGGTTTTTCAGGTTTACTTAACATTGAAGATTAGCTAAAGGCACTGTTGCTAGGCAGACTCCAGGAGGCAACAGAGTCTGCAGTTCAGAAGATAAACACCGGAGGGCACCCCAACACAAGAAAACAGGAACCATGACTTCTAAGGCAAAAATTGAGGCCGAAGAACAAATCAAAGAAGCTGAACACAGGCGAGAGATGGAAAAACACAAACAGGAACTAGAAATAAAACAAAAAGAGATGGAGCTGAAAGAAAAGGAAGAAAGCATCAAACTGGCAGCCTACCAAAGAGAACAGGCAGCCAAAGAGGCAGACCACCGCCGAGAAATGGAAAAACAACAAAAAGAAAATGAAGACAAGGAAAAACAGAGAAAACATGAACTGGACTTGGCAAAAGCTGGGCTGCATGTGCCAGCCAACCCTAACAACCCGGCGCCAATTATTGCTCCACAGCACAGGAAATTTCCCACCTACAAGGCAGGGGATGACACCGAGGCCTTCTTGGAAAATTTTGAAAGAGCCTGTCTTGGGTACAGCATCCCCGAAGACCAGTACATGGTAGAATTAAGGTCACAGCTCAGTGGACCTTTAGCAGAGGTGGCAGCTGAAATGCCTAAGCAGCAAATGAATGACTATAAACTTTTTCAAACCAAGGCCAGATACAGAATGGGGATAACCCCAGATCATGCCCGTCGGCGCTTCAGAACCGAAAAGTGGAAACCAGAGGTGTCATTTCCCAAACACGCCTACTACGTTGCAAAAAACTATGAGGCCTGGATAACAGGACACAACGTTCAAACCTTGGAAGAACTGCACCTCCTCATACAAATGGAGCAGTTCTTGGATGGTGTTCCTGAAGACATCACACGGTACATACAAGATGGAAAACCCAAAGATCTCGCTGAGGCGGGGGAGATTGGAGCCAAATGAATGGAAGTGGCAGAAAGCAAGAAAGCTACTGTCAAGGGGAACGAATACCCCAGGGGGCACACCGACCATAAACCCTACAACCGAGGACAGCCAAAGACCCCACATACAACCCAAGTAAAGCCACAGACGCCCTATTGTCCACCTCACCAGTCTCCAGTAACTCACCTCGGCCCACTGACCCATCAGATGGAAGATGCTTTAAGTGTAATGAACTGGGACATATCAAGGCCAACTGTCCCAAGAACACCATGCGAGTGCAATTCATTACACCACCATCACACCAAAGATCCCCAGGCCCAGATGCCTCTCAAATACCCTTGGAGCGAAGGGAAAATTTGAGACTGGGCGGAAAGAAGGTTACTGCGTGGAGAGACACGGGGGCACAAGTGTCAGCTATCCACCAATCCTTCGTTGACCCCAAATTCATCAACCCAAAGGCCAAAGTTACAATTTACCCCTTCATGTCACAAGCTGTAGACTTGCCTACAGCTCAACTGCCTGTCCAGTACAAAGGCTGGTCAGGAATGTGGACTTTTGCAGTCTATGACAATTATCCTATCCCCATGCTACTGGGGGAAGACTTGGCCAACCAGGTGAAGCGGGCCAAGAAAGTGGGAATGGATACATATAGCCAAACCAGGCAAGCTTCCAGACCCATTCCTGTTCCTGAGCCATCCACAAAGGCCCTGTCTGTGTTACCAGAGACCCAGACAGAGGTAGTGGATCCAGATTCCATGTCAACCACTGAAACAGCCACAGCACCTCCAGTCCCAGGCCCGGAACTGGAACAGCAACCAGCACCAGCGATTGCAACCCCATCTTCAAACTCAACGCCAGTGGGCACCAGCGAGCCACAACTGGCAGAAGCAACAGACAGCCATACCCAAAAGGCTCAGCCAGAGCCTGAAATACCCTCAGGTGCACCAGCGGAGAGGGGTACACCAGCAACGGAAACAACCCCATCATCTACATCGCTTCCAGAGGGACCAAGCCCAAGTCCACAGTCTGAGGAAGAACTGGTGACCCCAGCCTCAAGGGAACAGTTCCAGGCTGAGCAGGAAGCGGATGACAGCCTTCAGAAAGCTTGGGCGGCGGCACGGAGCACCCCACCACCTCTCAGCTCTTCTAATCGATCCCGGTTTGTTATAGACCAAGGACTTTTATACAAGGAAATTCTTTCTGGTGGACACCGGGAAGAATGGCAGCCGCAAAAACAGTTGGTGGTTCCAACTAAGTACCGGGGGAAGCTCTTAAGCTTAGCCCATGATCATCCCAGTGGCCATGCTGGGGTGAACAGAACCAAGGACCGGTTGGGGAAGTCCTTCCACTGGGAGGGGATGGGCAAGGATGTTGCCAAGTATGTCCGGTCTTGTGAGGTATGCCAAAGAGTGGGAAAGCCTCAAGACCAGGTCAAGGCCCCTCTCCAGCCACTCCCCCTAACTGAGGTCCCATTTCAGCGAGTAGCTGTGGATATTCTGGGTCCTTTCCCAAAAAAGACACCCAGAGGAAAGCAGTACGTACTGACTTTAGTGGACTTTGCTACCCGATGGCCAGAAGCAGTCGCTCTAGGCAACACCAGGGCTAACACTGTGTGCCTGGCCCTAACAGACATCTTTGCCAGGGTAGGTTGGCCCTCCGACATCCTTACTGATTCAGGGTCTAATTTCCTGGCAGGGACCATGGAAAAACTGTGGGAAACTCATGGGGTGAATCACTTGGTTGCCACCCCGTACCACCATCAAACCAATGGCCTGGTGGAAAGGTTCAATGGAACTTTGGGGGCCATGATACGAAAATTCATCAACGAATTCTCCAATAATTGGGACCTAGTGTTGCAGCAGTTGCTGTTTGCCTACAGGGCTGTACCACATCCCAGTTTAGGGTTTTCACCATTTGAACTTGTGTATGGTCACGAGGTTAAGGGACCATTACAGTTGGTAAAGCAGCAATGGGAGGGGTTTACGCCTTCTCCAGGAACTAACATTCTGGACTTTGTAAGCAACCTTCAAAGCACCCTCCGACACTCTTTAGCCCTTGCTAGAGAGAACCTAAAGGATGCTCAAGAAGAGCAAAAGGCCTGGTATAACAGACATGCCAGAGAACGTTCCTTCAAGGTAGGAGACCAGGTTATGGTCTTGAAGGCGCAACAGGCCCATAAGATGGAAGCATCATGGGAAGGGCCATTCACGGTCCAAGAGCGCCTGGGAACTGTAAACTACCTCATAGCATTTCCCAATTCCTCACTAAAGCCTAAAGTGTACCATGTTAATTCTCTCAAGCCTTTCTATTCCAGAGACTTACAGGTTTGTCAGTTTACAGTCCAGGGAGATGAGGCTGAGTGGCCTGACGGTGTTTACTACGATGGGAAAAAAGACGGTGACGTGAAAGAGGTGAACCTCTCAACCACCCTGGAACGTCTGCAGCGGCGACAAATCAAGGAGCTGTGCACTAGCTTCGCCCCATTGTTCTCAGCCACCCCAGGACGGACTGAACGGGCATACCACTCCATTGACACAGGTAATGCTCACCCAATCAGAACCCCACCCTACCGGGTGTCTCCTCATGCCCAAGCTGCTATAGAACGGGAGATCCAGAACATGCTACAGATGGGTATAATCCGCTCATCTACCAGTGCATGGGCATCTCCAGTGGTTCTGGTACCCAAACCAGATGGGGAAATACGCTTTTGCGTGGACTACCGTAAGCTAAATGCGGTAACTCGTCCGGACAGCTATCCAATGCCATGCACCGATGAGCTATTGAAAAAGTTGGGACGTGCCCAGTTCATCTCTACAATAGACTTAACCAAGGGGTACTGGCAAGTACCGCTAGATGAACCTGCCAAGGAGAGGTCAGCATTCGTCACCCATGCGGGGGTGTATGAATTCAATGTCCTTCCTTTCGGCCTTCGAAATGCACCCGCCACCTTCCAGAGGCTGGTAGATGGTCTACTAGCTGGAATGGGAGAATTTGCAGTTGCCTACCTCGATGATGTGGCCATTTTTTCAGACTCCTGGCCCGAACACCTACTACACCTGAAAAAGGTCTTTGAGCGCATCAGGCAGGCAGGACTAACTGTTAAGGCCAAAAAGTGTCAAATAGGCCAAAACAGAGTGACTTACCTGGGGCACCAGGTGGGTCGAGGAACCATAAACCCCCTACAGGCCAAGGTGGATGCTATCCAAAAGTGGCCTGTCCCACGGTCCAAAAAGCAGGTCCAATCCTTCTTAGGCTTGGCCGGATACTACAGGCGATTTGTACCACACTACAGCCAAATCGCTGCCCCACTGACCGACCTGACCAAAAAGACCCAGCCAAATGCAGTTAAGTGGACTGATAAGTGTTAAAAGGCCTTTACCCAGCTTAAGGCGATGCTCATGTCTGACCCTGTGCTCAGGGCCCCGAACTTTGACAAGCCATTCCTAGTAACCACAGATGCATCTGAGCGTGGTATAGGAGCAGTGCTCATGCAGGAAGCAACAGATCACAACTTCCATCCTGTCGCGTTTCTCAGCAAGAAACTGTCTGAGAGGGAAAGTCACTGGTCAATCAGTGAAAAGAAATGCTATGCCATTGTGTACGCCCTGGAAAAGCTACGCCCATATGTTTGGGGACGGCGGTTCCAACTACAAACTGACCATGCTGCACTAAAGTGGCTTCATACTGCCAAGGGAAACAACAAGAAACTTCTTCGTTGGAGTTTAGCTCTCCAAGATTTTAATTTTGAAATTCAACACATCACAGGAGCTTCTAACAAAGTTGCTGATGCTCTCTCCCGTGAAAGTTTCCCAGAATTCAGTAGTTAAAAAGTGTTCTTAAAATGTAAAAGTCTGTTAGTTATATATTTAGTGGTATATGTAAAGGTGCATGTGTTGTATTAATCTGTTTATTTTCAAGTTCTAGAAGGAAATCGCCGCCAGTGAGCTTCCCCACTGTCTGCAATTTGGGGGGCGTGTCATAAACAGATAGCTAAGGGTTAATGTCTCTTTCACCTGAAGCACCTGACCAGAGGACCAATCAGGAAACCGGATTTTTTCAACTTTGGGTGGAGGGAATTTTGTGTCTAAGGTCTTTTGTCTGTCTGCCTGCTTTCTCTGAGCTCTGGAGAAGTAGTTTCTGCTTTCTACTCTTCTGTTTCTAAGTGTAAGGACAAAGAGATCAGAAAGTAAGTTATATGGTTTCTTTTCTTTGGTATTTGCATGAATATAAGTGCTGGAGTGCTTTGATTTGTATTCTTTTTGAATAAGGCTGTTTATTCAATATTCTTTTATTGTATTTTGTCACCTTAATACAGAGAGACCATTTGTATGTATTTTTCCTTTCTTTTTTATATAAAGCTTTCTTTTAAGACCTGTTGGAGTTTTCTTTTCTGGGAAATTTCAGGGAAATTGAGTCTGTACGCACCAGGGAATTGGTGGGAGGAAGAAATCGGGGGAGATCTGTGTGTGTTGAATTTGCTAGCCTGATTTTGCATTTCCTCTGGGTGAAGAGGAAAGTGCTTTTGTTTCCAGGACTGGGAACGGAGAGGGGGAGTCACTCTGTTTGGATTCACAGAGCTTGTGTCTGTGTATCTCTCCAGGAGCACCTGGAGGGGGGAAGGGAAAAAGGATTATTTCCCTTTGTTGTGAGACTCAAGGGATTTGGGTCTTGGGGTCCCCAGGGAAGGTTTTTCAGGGGGACCAGAGTGCCCCAAAACACTCTAATTTTTTGGGTGGTGGCAGCAAGTACCAGGTCCAAGCTGGTAACTAAGCTTGGAGGTTTTCATGCTAACCCCCATATTTTGGACGCTAAGGTCCAAATCTGGGACTAAGGTTATGATAGCATGACATCCCATCAGCACTGCCATGCTGAGTCCCTCTATGGAATTGAGTAGTATAGGAATGAGTTGAATGTGGCAATGCTCATCTTTGTATACAAGCAACAGCCAATGAATTCCATGTTTTTGTCCAAAAATTGAAATAAATGGATGATGATTGGTCAAGGTTAAATGTCTACCATCCAGATAGGATGGAACTTCTGAATTCCGAAGAAAATGTTGAAAAACTTCTCACTCTATTTGCACATAGTTTTTCTCAGGCATAGTGAGTGTTCATGAAGTGAAGGCAACTGTTTTTTCCATGCCAGCAGGAAAATTGTGAGAAAGAACTGCATTCACTCCATATGGTGAAGCATCACAAGCCAATTGCACTGGTAGGTAGGCATCAAAGTGCATAAGAACTTTGGCAGGTGTCAACAGTTTCTTTGCTTCTGTCAAGGTGTCCCCCCTACTCTGAACTTTAGGGTACAGATGTGGAGACCTGCATGAATAACCCTTAAGGTTATTTTTACCAGCTTAGGCAAAACAGTCACTGCCACCACCAAGCGCGTTCCAAATCTTAGGGGAGAGCCATTTGGAACTCTGCCTTCCCCCAAGTCTCTATACCCTTTTTCCTGGGTAGACTCAAGAAAAATTCTCCCCACCAATTCCTGGTGAGCCCAGATCCAAAATCCTTGGATCTTAAAACAAGGAAAAAATCAATCAGGTTCTTAAAAGAAGATTTTTAATTAAAGAAAAAGGGTGAAAGGAATACCTCTGTTAGATAAGAAAGCAAGATAATCTCACAGACAGCAGATTCAAAACACAGAGAATTTCCCTCTGGGCAAAACTTTAGAGTTACACAGAAACCCAATTTGATTCTCTATTTTTGCAAAAGAAATGACAAAGAGAAAAATAAAAAAATCTACCACATTCTTATCTAAATATTCAATAATTTAAACAAGGGTTAGATGTTTGTTTTCTGGATCTCTGACTCCGGCAAAAAGCACACACAGAAGAGACACAGGACTGTTTTCCCCCCTCCCAACTTTGAAAATATCTTGTTCCCTTATTGGTCAGGTGTCAGATAAGTATTGTGAACTTCTTAACCCTTTACAGGGAAAAGGGGAATTAACCCTTAACAGTCTGTTTATGACAGCTTCATTAAATGTGCACTTCCATTCTTCAGTCCAGTTCCATTTTTATTTTGCTTCTAACAGTTCATGTAAAGGTGCCAGTACTGCCACTAGATTGGGCAGAAATTTACCATTGTAGTTAAGCAGTTCTAAGGATGAACGGAACTGTGACATGTTTTCTAGTGCTGGCACTTGAATAATCACCTTCTCTTTCTCCAGTAATTTCCTTAAGCCCATGGCATCAATTACATGTCCCAGGTATTTAACTGAAGGTTTGAAAAACTCTCAATCCATGGTCTTCCAAACGTTGCAAGACGGCATCCAAATTTCAAAGATGATACTCTTGATCTTTCCCTGTAACCAGAATGTCATCCAAATAGCACAGAACCCTGTTCAGTTCCTTCAGAATCTCATTCATGAGTTTCTGGGAAAGTGCCAATGTGACACTGAAAGGCATGTGTAACAAAATAAGGTTTTTTGCATGTTGATTTTGAGATATTTGCGAGATGCCAAATCAATTTCCATTTATAGATATGTACTTAGCAAATCCAAATTACTGAGTCACTGTCCCTCACTAAAAGTAGCAAACAAATCTTTAGTATGAGGTAGTGGATACTGGTCGGTACATAAAACTGGATTCAGTGTCACTTTGAAATCTCCACAAATTCAGATGGAGCTATCCTTCTTGATCACTGTGTAGCTTGATTTAGGGTGTAGTGATAATATTCATGTGGTTAATATTGTAATTTAATGTATTTATTTAATTTTAATTTTAATTTGATTTAATTTAAGTAATAATAGTAATAATTAATTATTATCAATAGTAATTGGTATGGGTTTTAGGTTAGCCAATCTGTTTGATCAGAAGATAACAGTTCTTGTCCTGAATCAGGCTCCACAGAAGTTACAAAGGACCCCTGGGGGTATGACAGGAAGCTCATACTGAGACAGATATAGTCTTAAAGATTTTTTATTAAAATCAATAATAGTAAGTAAATGGTAAAATAAGCAGAGTTACAAAGTTACAATTGTATTACTGCTATTCAAAAGATACATATGATAATATAGTATTATATGCAACAAAGCTTTGGTTAATATATTCACATCCTTCCTTGATAACCTGGTGGTAAGAGACACAGGAACGGCCTTGTGGTTCAGGTTCTTGAGTAAGGGATGCAGTGCTTAGAAGAAACTAGTGCTACGAGCTATTAAAGTGAACCTAGGGTTTACTTGACTAACAAACTTAAAATAAAAAAAACCTAATAAACAAAGAATAAAACTTAGGGAAACCAAGCTTAGCCTAGTTCCTTTGAAACTTAAAGTTTAAGAAGAGCAAGTATAGCCTACACATAGTAGCAGTCATCATAGATAGATAGAATAAATAGAGTGGAGGAAGTAAGTGAGAATAGAGTAAAGTAAGAACTGGAGTACTCTATTGAGGTGGGTCACCTCTTTTATAGGGCAAATGCTGGAAATCCTTCCTCTTATGCCCAAATTTCATTCCTCACCCACAGAAATTTTAGGGTACACTTACCCCATAGGTTAATATGTACACCGCTACCTCGATATAACGCCACCCGCTATAACACAAATTTGGATATAACGCGGTAAAGTGGTGCTCGGGGAGGGGGGGGAGGCTGCACACTCCAGTGGATCAAAGCAAGTTCAATATAACACAGTTTCACCTATAACGCGGTAAGATTTGTTGGCTCTCACGGACAGCATTATATCGAGGTAGAGGTGTATGTGCGTATTGATGACAGATATGTATGCACATCAGTCTCTTGTGGTGTACTTGTTAAATCTGTGGGTACAACACTGAAAGAAAACCTATGCCATTCTCCATTGTCTATTGGTCTAAATAAAAGGTCATGGACATAGGTGTGTGTACTCATCTATTTAGGTAACAAGATATAGGTCAACTTTGCTTTCTGAGTAAAAGGTCTTCATACAGATATGTTAACTTTGCCTTAGCTTAACAGACAGGATATGGCCTGTAAGTCTCTTGCATTAGAGCCAAACTTATTTTAATATAAATCTATAAACCTATTACAATAAACCAAATACTTAAACTATAAGAAAAGATATATATATGCAAGCAAGCAGGTTAGTCCTATAGGCTACAACTGGTACAACTGGTGTAATACACTCACTGTGTGAACCTGGTGACAAGATTTGATGTTCACTAGATGGTCCAAATCAGCTTCTACCAGAGCATAAGGCACCACTCAGTGCTTGCAATATTTTGATTAGTTGTCAAACTTACAAGTGAACTTCACAGACATGTTGCTCAACAGTCCAAGTTCTTTTCAAAAACTTTGGAGTGTCTGTGCAGTATTCCTTGAAGATTTCGATGTGTTTTTGTGATCACATTGATATCAGACCAGTTCACTTTAAGCTTCTCAAGCCAAGTTCTGCTAGATAATGGTGAATATTTTCCTTCAATCACATACAAGAGTAAAATGAATGATTGTCCATCTAGTTGAACTTCCACCTGCAATACTCTTTTTGGGATCAATTTTTCTCTAAGTCTTCCAAGCCATGGAGTGTTCTTCCAGAGGAACTTGTAACAAGGTCAGGTGATAGGCAGATTCAGAAATCAGTGAAGTGGCAGCTCCAGTATCAGGCTCTACTCTTGTAGGAACTCCCTCAATCCGGGGTGTGACCCAGATGCCATCTCTGACTCCAACTTCTAATAACATGTGCAGTGCTAGGTCTTAGTCAGCATCACTAGAGCTTTTGTCTTTTTCCCATTATGAATTCCCAAGTTCCATCATTCCTTAGGTGCAGTCTTCATAGATGTCTTCCTGGAAGGACAATTACTTTGTGTTACTGGTCACTGAACTGTGACAGGTCACCGTGATGTGTCCTTTTTTCTGACACTTTCTGCAAATGACCTAAAATGCCTAGTAGTCCTCCGTATGCATAGTTTGTGCACAATTGCCACATGGAAAAACACTACATTCCCATAGTCCTCTGTCTCACCAATTCAGGAAGTGAACTTCTTGTCTCACACTAAATTCCAGAGAATCCTTATCTGTGGTTTCTATGATAGCAATAGCTAACTCAACCTCCTTCTTAAATGTAAGCACTGATACAATCAGTAACTTCTTCCAGATCAGGTCATTGCATAATACAGAGAGAAATGGGTCACGGAGGGCATCACTTAATGTTTGATCAAACTGACAATATTCTGACATCTTCTTTGGAGTGGCAACAAACTGTGCTACTGATTCTTCACTTCCCTGATATTGCTGATGGAACCAATATCATTCCACTCTCATTGATGGGATCAGAGAAAAATCTTGCTGCATCGCTTTAATAATTGTGGTATATGTAGCAATTCCAGACACATCTGGAGACACAGCTCATGCAGCAGGCCATATGCCTTCAAACCCATTACTGTCAGCAATGTTGAAACTGTCTGTCTGGAGCAGAATTGCAAGCTACAAATTGTTCTAAATGTTCAAAGTATACCACCTATGTTTTGCAGTTTTCATCCAACTCATCAACTTTGTCCAAAAAAGTTGTCTTTTCTCTTCGCTCTTGTCAGACTCCGGGCCTCCCAGATGTCTTCGCTGGCACAGGGAAATGTGTTTGTTTTTTTTTAAGTGAGTGCTTCCTGTGCTTGATTCCCCTCTCCTGTCAGTGTGCTTATACTGCAAACTGCAGATTCACTCCCTTGGTTGTACTTGGACTCCCTCTGCTGGCTATAGACACTTAATGCAGGCTTGCAGGTGGTCAGCCAAGATGCTTACTTGCTTACTCCTCCGTGCTTTGTCTTTCCAGAAATTGGATAGCAATGGCAGAAACCACCTCCTTTGTTTTGCCTTTAATTGCTTATTTCTCCAGCTGTCCCTGCAGCATAAAAAGCAGCAGTCTGCCACCTTGTGTCTCTAGGTGATCATTTCCTCCCTTTTTAATATAGTATTTGCTTACTGTTTCTTCTTCTTAGTCAGGCACTGGGAGCACAGGAGACTTCTGGGATACAAGATTCATGTTGTCAGTATGTGATATTTGGATCCAGCAGAGGAGATAGACGCAGAGTGGGCAGATAGAAACACAGCTGTCTACTATGATAGCTTTATTGTTCTGGCAGCAAAACTGAAACTAAAGTGATGTTCTTGTCTAAGTGAGCACAGAGTCCAAATATTTAAAGAGACAGGACATCACAACATCTGAGAGCTATTGTTTCAGGCACTCTGCAAAGTCAGGTTGCATTATTTATACTCTGGTCACATTTTGAAGGTTTTCTTCACAATCATTACAGCCAGAGGCTAATTTTTCATTAAATGAAAGCTCAGGCTCTGGAGAGCAGCTGAGAGGCGAACTTGGCCTACATACCCTTAGCTAGTCCTTAGCTCACTCCCTTCCTCAGAGGAGTGCACCCCACATTTTGAAAATCACTAGCTTAGTAAATGGTAATAGGGTTGATAGTAAATCTCCCCAATAAGCCAGAGTAATCAATGCCCAAAGCATTATCTGGGAGTAAAGTGAATTTGGCATTGACTCATGATCTTGTCTGGTGTCCTTCCAACTAAATGGCTGGAGGTACCTGAGAAAGCTGTAGTACTGCCTGACTTGTCCTCCCAGCATTTAATCTAAGACACTGTTTGTTCTCTAGTAAGGCCGTATGCTTCTAATTAAATGTGCTTACATACAGAAATGTTTTCATTTCTTTTTCTCTTTTCTTTTTTTGAGAGAGAAGATGTTCTCAAATGCATATATTATGGCTTAGTGGAGAGGTGGTATCACACAGCTATTTTTAGATTCCATTTGTCAACTCCCCATTTAGGCAGGAGTCACATGTTTGAGGGAGGAATATGTGGCAAGAGACAGATGGGAGCATGTTCAGCACATTCTGTAGCATAAAATATGGGGTGCCATGCATTATATGTAACACAAAGCACAGCTCTGAACCTATTACTATATGAAATTTGTTAGTGGTAGCGTACAAGCAAAGAGCATGCAAACAAATGGAATGTCATTATACATGATCTGTCTCAGCTGCAGGAGGTAGCAGAAAGACTGACATTCTTTAGATTCTGGATCTTGGCTTTCACTGCCCTTGGAAGCTATTTATAGCTGGCTTTATTATAAGTGCACCACAGACATGTCTGTGAACATGTGCTATAGTCACCAGATTGAATGCAATTTCTAGAATCATTTGGGTTTGAAGAAACTTCTAGTTGGTCATTAATCTACCCACTCACTGTATAAGATCAGCATTTCATCCCTAAAGCTGAGTATCTATTGTAACCTTGCACTCTATTGTAACCTCCACTCTCTTTCTCATTGAATTGCTTGCTATAATTAATTTTTATCGAACTTTCGTCTAATATCTACCCTGTACTTTTCCTTCTGCAGCTTAAGAACATTTCTTCTTCAACCCTCATTTGCTAATGGGAATAATTGATCTTTGTCCTTTTCTGAACATTCTTTTGTGCATTGGTGACAGTTATGTTTCTTCCTCAGTTATTTATATAACTTGAGGTTCAAGGAGCATAGTGAGTAAGACTCCCTGACAGGGGAAGTTAAATTATGCATCTCGGAAAGCCTAACATAAAGCCCAATCCCGCTAGGTGCTCAGCAACTTCTACAAGATGACCAGCACCCTCAAGTCCCATTCCATGAGTCACTGAGTTCTGAGAGTATTCTGCATCTTGGAGAAGGTGTCTGGACCTTACAGATCAGGCAGCCTTGAGTTGTACATCTAGAAAATTACCTGGATATCTCACAAAACCCAATTAGTAGATAAAGCGTGGATAGAGGATACATATCAGGGTTTATGTAATTCAGATTGAAATAAAAAACCACTTTAATTCATTTGATCTTTATTACAGCTGGTTAAATTTTGTGTGTGTGAAAAGCTTTCCTGTAGAAAAACTGTCATTTAATTGAAACAAAAAATTTTTGCATGAAAATGTCAATTCCAGAAGAAAAAAAAAAGTTTCCTTGGGGGAAATTTTGAAATGCAAATTTTCATTTCTAATCAACATCTCAAAAATTGTGGATGGCTACCACGGGGTGTAGGGCAGAGACTGTTTCCTGACATTTTTGGTGGATAGTGTTGATGATGGTGATTGTTCCACAGCAATAACACCACCTTTAGGAAGTATGTCCCTCCCTGTGTTTTTCTGGATGAGAGTGTCTTCATGGCTCTGTATTAGAGACCAGTATGAGTCTCTAACATGCACAACTCTGTCTCCTCTGTTCTCTGCGGCACACAACAGCTAAGTCTCCTGAGGACTGACCTACTTCAGCTGAACCCAAGGTATTGGGATCAGTATAGGAGTAAATGGTTTAAATTAATGGCCTGTGATATATAGGAGGTCATATTAGATGGTGCCTTCTGGCTTTAAACTATATGAAATATAAAAATCTTGATTTATTATTACTGGAATTTTAGATCCTTGAGGGGTTAGGATGATCTGTAACCTACCTCCTACTAAAAGCACAAAACTAACATCCCACAGCCTGGCTGAAGATCTCTTAATGGCTGGAAAGTAGTTGTACTCATCACACCAGCACTGCAATGGGGTTGCTCTCTGTGGATTAGGATTAAAACTGCTCAATGGGGGTGTGGCCTTTAACATTTCAGTGATATTTTCAGCTTGCATGCAGCAGAAATGGAAGTTAAGTGTATCCACATGGAAAGTATAACTCCTAATCCAATTACCCAACTGTAAGCGAGCATGGCCGTCCCTCTGCGTCTGCCTCTGAGGTAGGCCATGTCAGCTCGCAGTCTGGTCTGCTGGAGTACTCTCAAACAAAAGAAAAGGCAGGGAATTAGCAGTAGTCAGCAGGCGACAGCCTTCAAGCAAGGTGGGGCAGCAAACAGAACTGTGGCCTGCAGTCACGTAGAGCTGTAGCACCAAGCACAGTCTATGGGGCTCCAGCCAGGGTGAGCACCAAGCACAGTCTGTCATCCTGGCTCTGCTGGGTGAAAGACAAACGCAGGCCTCTCAGCCTAAGGAGAAGGAGTACTACCACTCCAGGGGTGGTGTGTCAGGGGTAGGCGAACGTGGGCCCACCTAACTCCAGCCACTGGGTCAACGGGGGATCCAGCCACAACACACTGACTGTGTTTCCAGCGGCACCACAGTCAGACGGTAGTCTGGTTCCCCTGGGCTCCTTCCTAATCTCCCCCTCAGGTGTACCTGGATCCAGAGGTCATCCTCAGTCTCCCTGGATACACTGCCAAGGGTAGCGGTAGCAGTTCCTCAGCGTCGGAAGTGGCAGGGCTCTCCAGAAGCTCAGGCAGGTCCTTAGGGAGCCGCAGTTCTCCTCAGCATCCCACTACAGCAGCAGGGAAGAAGCATCTGTCTCCCTCAGCTGTTCCCTTCCAACTGAGCTGCTGGGTCGGCCTTTTATATTTCCTCTTCTTGTCATGCCCCTCTGCTTCCAGTCTGCAGGGCATGGCCCTCTTGGTTCTGCCCACCAGGAGGCTTGTGGTGTTCCCTCTGCATCCACCTCTGAGGGCAGCCATGCCTCCTTGCTATACCAACCTTATTCTTATTACAATTTCAATCCTCAATAAGGTGCCCAAATGATCTGTTTTGTATTCTGATAACAGGCTGTTCAAAGGAAGCTACAGAAGAAATTATGATGACAGGTCAGGTCAGACACAGTTTCAATGGCATCAAACTACCAATTAAAATGAGATGTTATGAGCACTAAAATGGTCCTGCCATGTCTAATACGTTTTGTGCAGTTAGTGCAGCTATAGTAAGCAGATGAGTGGGCATGAAGTTATTTATACAGAAAATGTGTTTGTGTCATTGGAAGAAACCGTGCACACTCTGCAGATCTTAAGACATTATTATCAATCTGGTGAGAATATCTGTTCCTGCTTGTAAGGATCTGTGGGACTAAAACGAAGGCCTGTAGAGCCTAGGATAGGTGATATTTGCGTATCACCACCAGAATGTCATACAGAGGTGCAGCCGAAAAACATTGTGGAGATTAGGCACTGCAGGAAGTACCACCTAAAGTGTCTAGAGTGACAGCACCTTGACACCCTCTGATTGGACATGCTCACTATTTAACCCTGGAAAGTGGCCTAGGCAGTTGTCTGGACAACAAAAAAGACTCTGGGCCTGCTGCAGCTTCAGACCTCACCTTGCTTTCCGATCGCCAGTCTCTGACCCCAACTGGACCTTCTGATTCCAGACTGGTAACTATCTCTACTATCTGCTCTCCAACCCCAGCCTGTCTCTGACTTTGACTCTTACTTACTGATCCCAGCTCTAGCAATTGCACTGATCCCTGCTTGCTGACTACTGCCTTCTGACTGTCCTTGACCAGTGAACACTAGACTAACTGTCACTTGTAGGCCAGGCTGCCTACACCCTGGTCCCTTACACTACTGTATTTATGAATGATACAAGATGATGTAAAAGCTTTTTAATATTGCTTGCTCTCTTTTCCACACAACAAGTTAGTCACATAATTTGAAATTGCCCTCTTTAAAGAGTTTGGAGTGGGGGAATGGGTAAATGCAGTTTTACATCACCTTTGCCTTCCATGTAATGGAAATGATTCAGCCTCAAGAATAAATTGGAGCAACCTCAGAGCTGCTCTTACTTGGTGGCCTATCCCCCAGCAGACCATTCTAACAGCCTGAGGACAGCAGGGCGCCAGCTACTCTCTCCTTCATTGGCCATATATCAACACTAGGGGCTGCAAAGGAGGGGTGGTGTAGAACCGATACACTAATTCTGTGCCACCTGGGGTTTTCCGCTCCATGGAGCAATAGGTAGGGATTCCCAACTAGTCAGTTAAGTCAGCAAAGTGTTGTAAACACACAATATTGCAGCTGAGAATGGGTCTTAAAATAGCCACAAGAATAGACAGTGATCATCTTAAGAACTTGCAGAAATCAGCTGGGGTTTTAGGAGGCAGGTTTTTAATTTTTCTCCATTAACTGCAGATTGGGACTTCTAGATAAGATGTAAACTGTTTCTTGCAGATTGCCCCAAAATGAAATAAAAAATAACAAACAAAAGAAGCTAACAAAAACCAAGGCATCTTGTAAAGTGCATCAGTCCATGGTTTCCTTTGCTATTATTGCAAGCAGCAGATATTATTGGTATATTGTTCCAACTACACAATAGCAAGGGAGTTAACTTGGAAAAATGTTATTGCTGTACTGCATGATAGTATAATTTTCCAGGGGCAAGAGAGGAAATTCAGGACACTCTGCCAAGAGCATTGTCAGTGTGATGCAGTCTTCATTCACTGTCAAACTCATCTGTTTTGAATTTGCCTTGTGACCAGCAAAATATGTAGACAAGCAGAGATATAGTTTTCAGTGGTAGACAATTTCTAATGCTATTCTCAAAGTATTTGATTCGTTTCCCTCCATTACTGGTAACTGTAGTTTCTATAGTTACTATATAAACAGTCCATCTGAAGTCTACTGAGAAATTGAGTGCAGCTCATTGAGGTAAAACTTACTATCAGCATGCCACAAGTTATTCATTTGATTATAATTAGGGCTGTCGATTAATCGCAGTTAACTCACGCAATTAACTCGAAAAAATTAACTGCAATTAAAAAAATGTATCATGATTAATCGCACTGCTAAACAATAGAGTAACAATTGAAATGTATTAAATATATTGGATGTTTTTTCTACATTTTCAATTATATTGATTTCTATTACAACACAGAATACAAAGTGTACAGTGCTCACTTTATAATATTTTTATTATAAATATTTGCACTGTAAAAATGATAAAAGAAATAGTATTTTTCAATTCACCTCATACAAGTACTGCAGTGCAATCTTTTTATCATGAAAGTGTAACTTACAAATGTAGATTTTTTTTTGTTACATAACTGCACTCAAAACCACAACAACGTAAAACTTTAGCGCCTACAAGTCCACTCAGTCCTACTTCTTGTTCAGCCAATTGCCAAGACAAACTAGTTTGTTTACATTTACCGGAGAGACTGCTGACTGCTTCTTATTTACAATGTCACCTGAAAGTGAGAACAGGAGTTCGCATGGCACTTTTGTAGCCAGCATTGCAAGGTATTACGTGCCAGATATGCTAAAGATTCATGCTTCAGCCACCGTGATGCCCCTTCATGCTTCAGCCACCATTCCAGAGGACATGCTTCCATGATGATGATGCTTGTTACAAAAATAATGCATTAATTACATTTGTGACTGAACTCCTTGGGGGGAGAATTGTATGACTCCTGTTCTGTTTTACTCACATTCTGCCATATATTTCATGTTATAGCAGTCTCAGATGATGACCCAGCACATGTTCGTTTTAAGAACACTTTCACAGCAAATTTGACAAAATGCAAAGAAGGTACCAATGTGAGATTTCTAAGGATAGATACAGCACTTGACCCAAGGTTGAAGAATCTGAAGTGCTTTCCAAAATCTGAGAGGGATGAGGTGTGGAGAATGCTTTCAGATATCTTAAAAGAGCAACACTACAGTGCGGAAACTACTGAACCCAAACCACCAAAAAAGAAAATTAACCTTCTGCTGGTGGCCTCTGACTCAGATGATGGAAATGAACATGTGTTAGTCTGCTCTGCTTTGGATCGTTATCATCAGCATCAGCATGGACACATATATATATAGTATTGTAATTGAAATCAATATATTTGAAAATGTAGAAAACATTCAAAAATATTTAAATAAATGGTATTCTATTATTGTTTAACAGTGCAATTAATTGCAATTAATTTTTTTAATCACTTGACAGCCCTAATTATAATTATAGCTCTTTTGAAAATAGAATTTTTATCCTGTAGGGAAGTTCAACATTTCAAAAATTAGTTACCATTCAGAATCAGAATGGAAAGTTGAAATATAAAAAAAGTCTCAATGAAAATTCTGAAGAGTTTTGAATCAAATGTCAAAATGAAAAATGTCAACAGTTTTAAATTGAAACTAAATTAATTTTTTGTGTATAGATGGTGACATAAAATGGGTCAATTTTTTATACTGAAAAACAGAATATTTATGACAAAATGTCTTGAACTGTCAATTAAATGAAAAACTTAATTTCAACACTTTTTGCCAGAAAACTGAAATTTTATTGAATTGACATGTTCCTGTGAAAAAATTCTACTTTGAGAAAAATATATTTTTCAATGGGAAAGAATTCTGTATGAAAATTTTGGCCTGCTCTAGCTGTGGTGATTCAGATCTATCTGATGTTCAAACAACAAAGTAAAATAATTAGTATATTATTAATTATATTATATTATATTACTAAAGCTGGTCGAAAATGTTCCGATTTCCATTTTCCAATGGAAAAAAAATCCAGTTTGTCAAAATCTAAATTTTTTGCTTGAACATATTGATTTTGATGAAATTTTGTTTTAAAAAAATTGAAAAATATTTTGATAAGATCAAAACATTCCATCTTGACCATATTGGAACAGAACATTTGATTTTTCATATCAAAACAGCTTTTTGTTTCAAAATGTAATTATAATAAGAAAAGTCAAACTAGGAACAATGTTTCTGTTTGATTGAAATAGAATATTTCAATTTACCTCAAATGATTTTTTTCTCAAATTTCATTTTGAAAGGACTTTCAATTTTTATTTTTGTTTTTCATTATCATTCAGAATGAAACCAAATTTTCAATCTCAGAATTTTCTGTGAAATGGAAATGAGTTTTGAAAAACAGACCTGTAACAAGAGAGCCCATCTATGCGAGTGTCCTGCTGCTGACATTCGAATCAAAGTTATTGGCCCAATAGCAGGGCCCTTTCAAGGTGGTGAGATGAGTGGGGGAAGTTGACTATGAGGTCTGACACACTTGAGCCAGCTTCTTCCTCCCAGGTTATCATGTCAGCCTGTTGAAGGCATGGAAGGACCAGGTGGGTCTCCTCAACACCCTGTTCCCTCCCTAACCCCAAACTGGGGCTCCCAAGCTTCTATGACCCAAGATCATACTCCTGTACTGGTAGGGAGACATCTGCAGCCTGACTAGGAGCAACAAGTTTGTCAGCTGGTTGCCTCATTTCTAAAGGTATTCTTGGTGTTTCCAAGGCAAATGCCTCTGGTGTACCACAATATTGACACCAAACCCATAGGTGCACGAGAGTCTGCAACCCCTTCCAAAGATGAGTGGGAGATGGTATGCCAGGCGCTCTGGGTCATGTTAGATCTAAGCATTGAGGAAGAGTTCAGAGTTAGTGGAGAAGCCCTATTGTGCTTGTGCCGAAACATGACAGGTTAATGTGCTACTGTATCAATCTCCAAAAGAGGAATGCAATTTCTGAATTCAATGCATACTCCATGCCAAGGGTCACAGACTACTAGAAGGACTGAGGGTGGCCAAGTATATATTCACTCTTGACCAAATGAAGGGGTATTGGCAGATCGCTTTGACACCCAAGTCTAAAGAGAAGACCACCTTATCCACCCCATTTGGATTGTATCAATTCAAGACCATGCCTTTTGAGTGCCACAGGGCCATTGCCACCTTTCAGCAGCTGATAGAATACTATGACCGTATGGGGCATATGCAGCTGCCTAATCAATGACATCATCATATATGGTCAGCCCACCCTTCACTGTATAAGTCACCTTACTGCGATACTACATGCTTTTAAGGAAGCAGGGCTGATGATGGACAACTAGACCAAGCGCCACCTGGCCGCCCAAAAAGTGACTTATCTGGGGTATACAGTGGGAGGGGGACAGTTACAACCTCTGCCGGGCAAAGTCTAAGCCATAAATGACTGCCCTGTCCCCTCCACAAAGAAGCAGGTTTGCCATTTCTTGGGATTGGCGGGGTACTATCAGTGATTCATCCTGAACTTCGTTACCATTGCTACCCCTTTGATGGACCTGGTAAAGGATTTGCTGCCCAAAAAAATCTGTTGGGTGAAAAGCACTCAAAGTACTGAAGGACAGTTTGAGCCATAAACCAGTGCTGTCCCAGACTCCACAAAGTCAATGATTGTACAGATCAACATGCCCGTCATCGGACTCAGAGAAGTGCTGTCTCAAGAATTTGGAGGAGGAGAAGAGCATCCCATCCTCTCTCAGCAGAAAGTTTTTCCCCTTGGAAATAGCATACTTGGTCATTGTGAAAGAGACCTTGGCAGTAAAATGGACTGTTGATGCCCTTTGTTATTACTTACTAGGCAGAAGGGCTGCCCCCATAACTGATCATGCACCACTCTGATGGCTGAACTCCATAAAAGACCATAACATGCGCATCCTGCAGCAGTACCTCTCACTGCAGCGGGAGAGCTTTCAGGCATCCCATCACACAGGCATGGCAAATATGATGGTGGAGACCTGGATAAGCCCTGTGACACAGCAACTCAGGGGCTGAGGGGGAGGGTGTATGGTGTGGTATACAAACCCTGAGCCTGAGAAGGGACCACAGAACAAGTAAGACCCACAGACAGAGCCTTCTCTAGCCACCACCACGTTTGAGAACCAGTAGGTCCTGCAGGGCCCTGCTTCCTTTGTCTCTTTTGTTGGAAGATGATTGACTGTTTGGACTAAGGGGCTATGCCCCAAACTGAAGGGATCTATGGGTAGGAAGTAGCCCAAGGAAGCAATTAAGACTCACTTCAGGGAGAACCCTGCTGGTCTTACTTCCCACAGGGCCCTGGGCTCAGACCTGGTGGAGAAGAAGGGCCCAGGTCCCTCTATCACACTCCTTAAGGGCCTAGGCCCACATGTGGGGGGAAAGCCGAAAATCCCCAGCTTAAAGATGGGAACAGATACCTCTACTGCCCTGACAGAGGGGCAAAGGGTTGGAAGTCAGGTCCATGGCTCTCCGAGCCCCCAATAACAGTCTCTGCCATGCTGCATGACTCTAGGTAAGTCTCTCTCTCTTTTCCCATCTCTAATACATGCCTAATACTGACATACTTCACAGGGTTTCTGTGAGGCCTAATTCATGGTTTTAACCATTTGGAAAAACTGTAGCTTTTAGCTATGGCCAGAGACACTCCAAGCAGGACCATATGACAGAGTATGGTAGGCCTTACTCCTCCTTGTTCCCCTGTATGACTAAGAGCTTCGACAATCCAACTCCGAGAGCGCCTTGGATGAAAGACACAATCAAAGTGACAGTTATGATCATTATAGGGCTGAATTGTCCCCTAAGAGGTAACTTTAGCATCTTCAGGGTTGGATGGATGTGGTGTTTGGTCAAGTACACACACCCATCTATTTGAAACAGCAGCTCTAACAGGACAAAATAACAGCTGTGAAATGAATGTCATTATGGACAGCCAGCTGAAACTAGAGCTGAAATGAGATATTGAATTCAAATAGACCTTCTCCCCCATAGTAAATTACAAAGCATAGATTGCACAAACATGCTATTTCTATTTTTTCCACTCACACATTTTTCTCTGTTTTTTTCTTTCACATCCACCAAGAACTAAGACACACTTTAAATCCAGGAAAATATATTGAACATTAAAACGTGTCTAAGTGAATCCAGAAGGAAATAAATGTTAAATGGCAAACATTAAGCCTTACACATGCTGTACACGTGGGCCAGGACTGTGGCTGTCCCTGTGCAGGTGTACGGGAGCAGGAGAAATGCAGGAGACAGGCACAATGAGATTTCTCTGTGCCCACCTCTATCAACACTGTACAGTGTCCAGCCACACTATGACTTGGGAGTGAAGCCACTGCCCTCTGGTGGAGCTAGCTTCCTGATGCAGGATTGAATAAGAGTAGAGCCTTTTGCTTATATGCCAGTCACCACAAGGGATTGAGCCTCCAGAGCTGAAAGCATCAACTGCTACAGCTTGAGCTAAAGAGTCAACCTCTATAGTTGGGGGCTGTAATGGACTTTACTATCCTCTGTGTACTGAGCACAGAGGAGAAGACGCAACACACTGATGAGTTTGCTAGACATGCATCCACCGCCTGCATTTGTCCTGCATAGCAGAACAAAGTATTCAAATAGTGACATAGCTGCAACTTCAACTTGCTGTCCCCCAGGAAGAATTTTGTCGGAGTCAGCCAGAATTTCTCCTGGGCCTCCAGATGCAGCATGGTCTTTGTTCTCCCCAGTGCTTTTACCTCACACTGTAACTATAAATATACACAGTCCTCTTGAGATGGGTTAATAGATTGCTTTAAGGCTGTGTTTTAAGTTCACTAACCAAATATACATTGATTTTTTTTAAGATTTACTCTACCCGCAGTTTAAAAGATTTATAAACAGCTTTTCTGCTAGACAAAAGAAGCATCAAGCTGAGCATTTTGCTTCAAGTTTTCAGTAGGTGGAATGACTGGTTGCAAAACAATTATCTCACACTTTAACTCAGTAATGCCAAATGTGTTGTGCCTGCTTTCTGCTTCCAGCTAAAACGATAGTGTATGATTCAGACCATAAACTGACCAACAAAAAAAAAAGTTTTAGGTGTTCGATGTTTAAATCCAATAGATACGGTCTAAAAATCATCAAGCATTAAAATGCCATGCTAGTCCACGATTTCTTACATTTTTAGCTCTTTGGCATAGGGACCATGTCTTTGCATTGCTTTGTGTAATGCCTAGTACAATGGGACCCTGATACCAATTAGGGCCTCTATAAATATGACTAATAATGAAGATAATGGTGTCTTCAGCTTTTGCAGTTTCCACTCCATTTTTTACAGAGTAGTAGAGAACAATATTTCATTGAATGCTGCACATGTGAATGACTAGCCTTCAGGATCTTGGTCTGTCTTACAGAGAAATATAATAGAAAGTCTCTTTATTTTCCAGGATGGCTGGGAGTGATGATTTGTAGTTGTGTCAATGAGCTACTCTACTTACTAGGGTTAACATCTACATTTGAGTGGACACGCATTTGCTTTAACTGGTGGTCATAACCTCACTAGCTCACATGACCTGACTAGAGTCATGTTAGGAAAGAAAAAGTCTTTGCTATCTAAACAAAAAATTAGGCAAACAGGATTTGCTCCCTTGTATATCTCAGACAAGTAGTCCATTAAACTACTCACAAGAGAAAGATGAACAGGATTTCCCCTGGAATTTATCCAAGAACAAAAATTAATAAAAATAATTTAACACAGATGTAAGACAGCAGAACAACCTAAGCTTTTAAACACATTCTTACTTTTAAACACAAAGGATTTTATGCTATGTAACCCACACCAGCCTGGTGTGACACTGTCCCCTGTATTGGTGGGAGGCCACCACATAGTGACCACTAGTACACAGTCATGGCTAACAGGCCTGAGTCTTTTAGCTCAAGCATTAGAGTTAGTCACCACTAGATAGGAAAGGACCTTAAAGTCAATGAATGGGCTCTCAACATGGACACAAGGGCCTGCAAAGATCCAGTTGCAAGATGGAGATAGGGTGACCAGACAGCAAGTGTGAAAAATCAGGATGGGGTAGGGGGGTAATAGGCGCCTATATGAGACAAAGCCCCAAGTATCAGGACTGTCCCTATAAAAACAGGACATCTGGTCACTATAGATGGAGACCTAGGTTTGTAAACTGCTTAGCACAATAAGGCTCTGATTCTGTGCACTAGCACAATATAAATGTTACAATAAACAATAATACCCCTGACGAGGCTTGCCTATCTTTTGGTGTGTGTATATATAGTTGCATTTTTTCCTGATGTATACATCTCCATTACGACTAGTTAATGTAAACCACAGTATAGTTACATAGCACAAGGTACGGCCTGTTGGTCTTAAAAGAGGAAAATGACAGTTTCTATATAACTGATAAAATATACTTCAGAGGTTTTTTTCAAGCATGTTGACTTTGCAGTTGAAACTAGGAAGTGGAAGTTGGGAGATTAGACCTGTTAATTTAAATTTAGAAATATGAAGAGCTGCATGATTCCCACCCCATAAAATTAAATTACAACCATAGGTCATATGAGTCACCAGGAAGGTTGTGCTTTTTGGGGAGATCATTTATAAATATTGCAGTATTAAGCTAAAAGAATTCAGTTTTCCTTAAATCAGATTTTTAAAATAAACAAATATTGAATAATTGTACACAGAGGCTAGACTTAAGATAAATAGGTGCCACACCAATGAAGTGGCATTGAAATCTTGTGGAAAAAAGTGCAGACTATTTAAAGAAAGTGTACATACAGCTTGATAAATTAGCATGTAACAGATCTGAAGATTCAAAATTCTTTTGTGCTTTGAAAAGAAGGGTGAAAAGCATCTCAGGCAAAGCACTATTATTTATTTATACAACACCACAGCACTGCGTAGTACTTCATAGAACAATAAAAGATTACAAGCTCCTTGAGGCAGCAATACTGGGCAAGATTCTAATCTCATCTAGTCTTTGTCAATGCCATTAAAGTAAATGGCATTTCTCTAGAATTACAAAGGTATAATAGTGATCAGAATCTGGCCCCAGTATCTCTCTCTCTCAAAGAGCAATCTTTGGCCCTGATCCTAAAAATATGTCTATTTTAGATGGGGTTTTATACTGCCCTCATCACCATAGTTTCTGAGCACTTTCCAGTTGCACATTAATATTCATTGACTAACATCTGTCACATGTGGTTCATTCTCTCTTATCCTCTTCCCGGGGCGAGAATAGCATGTACATTGCAGTGTTATGCTTTGGTAGGCTGGTGGTTGTATTTTTTGTTTGAATGTGTAAATATTGGTATGTGTTTGTTAGAGTAGGCAAGAATGGGGAATTATGCCTTGCAGTCAGAACGGAAGATGGTGAGGTTTGTGATGCTCTTTAGTTTCCAGAGCTGTTCATTCCACAGTCTCAGACCAGCCCCTGAGAAAGCTCTGTCTCCTACACAGATCATGCTTTTAACTTTAGGCAAATGAGTAGTCTCACTGAAAAAAATGGGGCTATTCGTGTACCTGAAGTGAAGCATGTGTTTGCACGATCAGAGGCTAGATATGTATTATTTACAAAGGAGCAGTTAGATGTATGAGAAATCCAAATTAACATGATTACTTATTTTCTCTATGTTGTTAAAAATCATGCATGTATTTTTACCTTGTTGGTAAGACCAGATTTGTAACATATACTGGACATGTAGATGATGAAACAGGCTGGATTTGTTCTTCCATGGACAGTCTGAGGTCAGGAGCAGGTTTCTAGTATGTATTGTCAGGTCCCAGGCTCTATAAATTATCAATTAGGTAATATTCTTAGTAAGTAGGAGAGTTTATTAATTCACTCTGTTTGCAGAAATCAGAATTATACACACAGTTAAATATATGCTTGCATCGTCCATCATTGCAGCTGCTTGATATTTTATAGATAAGTATGAAAAACTTGGTTTATAAATTGTCCCTCAGCTTCCCATATGTCAATTTTGGAAGGGAGGTGTGGCACTAGCATAGCAGAATTACTTAACTGGTGCCTGAAACTAAAGACAATTTATATACAGAGCTCCCAGATGGAATTAGCATCATCTAATTCGATTTCAGAAAGAGAAACTCCAGCACTTTGTCCATTTGCCAAGTCTATTATGATTAAAGGTCTTGAGAACATGACCTATGAAGGAAGGCTGAAAGAATTGGGTTTATTTAGTTTGGAAAAGAGAAGACTGAGAGGGGACATGCTAGCAGTTTTCAGGTATCTAAAAGGGTGTCATCAGGAGAAGGGAGAAAACTTGTTCACCTTAGCCTCTAATGATAGAACGAGAAGCAATGAGCTTAAACTGCAGCAAGGGAGCTTTAGGTTGGACATTAGGAAAAAGTTCCTAACTGTCAGGGTAGTTAAACACTGGAATAGATTGCCTAGGGAGGTTGTGGAATCTCCATCTCTGGAGATATTTAAGAGTAGGTTAGATAAATGTCTATTAGGGATGGTCCAGACAGTATTTGGTCCTGCCATGAGGGCAGGGGACTGGACTCGATGACTTCTCGAGGTCCCTTCCAATCCTAGAGTCTATTATAGACTCTATGAGTCTATAAATCTCATTTTCAAAAGGAATTTAGGTTCTTAGGAGCCTAAAGCCTTTTTGAAAATGAGATGTAGGCTACTAAATAAATTAGGCATTGTAGCACTGAGTGCAATGTCAAAATATCTTTAAAAATCTGGGCCTATAACAAGCGTTTCTGAATTTACCCATTTTACAATTTTCAGTTAAAGTTTATTTTAGTGCTTGAGAAGGGTTCAGCATGACAGCCCTGGAGTCAGACTTCTCCTAATCGATATTGATCAGGCACCACACTGCCTAAGCCTGCCATGCAAACGCTGCCTAAACGGCCACATGAATACTTCTCAACTCTATTCCAGAGGGGCCGGTTGTTCTTGAGAACATATCCCTCTCTGCTGAAATGTGCACCAATTGCTTCCTACTGCACTTTAAACATTGCCAGAAAAGAAGGAACATTTTTTCAAGATTCTCATAGGTTTGGGCATTTTTATTAATCTTTCTCCAATAGCATTTTGGTTTGGTCTAATCTGGAATGTTTGTTTTGTCTGTGACTGGCCTAGTTATCTTGTTATAAGTATGTGATGATGTATTTGTCCCTAAACCCAAACTGACAGGATTATCAGTTATGTAGTAGCCTGTATTTGAACTGGGTTAAAGTGAAATGCACACATCACTGAGCAACACCTCTCATCTGCTCCCCTTTACTGGTTTTATCATTCTTACGATTAATTGACCATTTATTGAAGTGAATGTAATAAATGAAAATATCTCCAGCTTCCCTTTTTGTATTCATACCATTTACTGCTCTTTAATTTGACTTGGTAATTGGTGACTCTCATGTTTAATTTTTCCTCTCTCTAATTGAATATTATCAGAATGTGACCTTCTTTATGGATCTGAGGAATGTCCTGGTTTATCACATCCATTCCCCAGGGAAGTTCCAGAGGTTGTCAGAATCGCTTTTAATCTCTAGCTTTTGCTTATAAGTCTTTGACTTGTATGTCTACACTGGCAAGTTTCTGCACAAGAAGTTACCACTTTTATTAAAGTGCTGGAATTAAACCGCTGTTGCATGTCCACACTGTGCGCCTTGTGACGCTGGCGCACATCCACATTAGTAGCGCTTGCAATGACAAAGAGAGCAGTTCATGGTGGTAGCTATCTCATGGTGCAACTGGCAGCATGCTATGGGAAGAGTTTGCAATGCCTCATGGGACAGGCACAGCGTCACATGATGCATCCTACTACATTGCCAGCAGCTTTTCAACTGAAGTGGAGGTGGGGAGGCAGAGTGTGTGTGTGTGTGTGTGTGTGGAGGGGAAGAGGAGAGACAGTGTGCTTTGGGGGACAGAGAATGTGTCAGCAAGCTGTCTTGTAAGTTCAGACAGCATTAGGAAGCAACCAGTCCTGAGACAGGGGAAACCCCAATATCAGCCCCCAGCTCCCTCTCCAGCTTTCTGCACAGCACTCTCTCTCTCCCTCTCTCACACACACACACACACCTGCCTCTGTGTACAACAGCACGAGCATTCCACATTAATGCTTTGCTTTGTGTCCCAGAGCAGATCAGCACAGCATGCATGGGCTGTCAGAAATGGAGCTTTGATAGGGGAGGAGTGCATGTCTCCAGGGCAGCCAAGTTCAAAACAATGAGCAGAGTGGCCACTTGAGAAATTATGGGACACTTCCGGAGGCCAATTGATTGCTTTCTGTCCTATAATGTGTTTACACTACAATATAGCGCTGGACCCTCTGTGCTGTAAGGCTTATGACTCTTTTGCAATGCTATAACTGAGGAGTTTCTGTGCACTGAGAGCCTGGCTACACTTGTAGATGTACAGCGCTGTGAGTTAAACTAGCCCTCGGAGACTGCAGCAGGGAAAGCGCTGCAGTGTGTTCACACTGTCAACTGTAAGCGACTGGCATGGCCACATTTGCGGCACTTGCTGTGGCATTGGAAGCGGTGCATTATGGGCAGCTATCCCACAGAGCACCTCTTCCCATTCTGGTCCTGTGGCTTATGGGAAGATGGTGGCTGGGCGGGGCATTCTGGGTCCTGTCCCAATGCCCCATGATGCATCGCTTCGCACCCCAGCAATCCCGTGCTTCTGTCCACATCTGGCACCACCTTTCAATGTTTTTTGTACTGCGCGCTCTGTCTTCCCTTTCAGTCTGTGGGAATGGATCCTGAACTGCTGAGGAATATGCTGATGGGTCTCACCAGCACATCACGAACTGCAGTTGAGTTACTCCTTAAGCTACAAACTTACAGTGAAGAGCCCGACGATGATGTAAACTCGCATAACACATATGACACGAGATTGCTTGTGGCATTCACAGACATGCTCACGACAGTGGAACACTGCTTTTGGGCTCGGGAAACAAGCACTGAATGATGAGATCACATCGTCTTGAAAGTCTGGGATGACGAGCAGTGGCTGCAGAACTTTTGGATGAAAAATGCCACTTACATGGGACTGTGTGCTGAGCTTGCCCCCACCCTGTGGCGCAAGGACACAAGATTGAGAGCTGCTCTGCCAGTGAAGAAGCAGGTGATTATTGCAATCTGGAAGCTGGCCACTCCAGATAGCTACCGATCGGTTGCTAACCAGTTTGGAGTGGCAAGTCGACCACTGGAATCGGGTTGATGCAAGTTTGCAGAGCTATTAATTGCATCCTGCTCAGAAGAACCATGACTCTGGGTAACGGGCATGACATTGTGGCTGGCTTTGCACAAATGGGTTTCCCTAACTGCAAAGGGGAGACAGATGGGATGCATATTCCAATTCTGGCACCAGCCCACCTAGCCTCTGAGTACATAGATCGGAAGGGGTATTTCTCTATGGTTCTCCAGGCATTTGTGGATCACCATGAGAGTTTCATTGACATTAACGCAGGCTGGTCCGAAAAGGTGCATGACCCACGCATCTTTCAGAACATAGGCCTGTTCAGGAAGCTGCAAGTCGAGACTTTCTTCCCAGACCAGAAGATCACTGTCGGGGAAGGCAAAATGCCCATTGTGATCCTTGGAGACCCTGCTTACCCTTTAATGCCATGGCTCATGAAACCCTACACAGGGAGCCTTGACAGCAGCAAGGAGCAGTTCAAAAACAGGCTGAGTCAGTGCAGAATGACTGCGGAGTGTGCTTTTGGCCATTTAAAGGGCCGCTGGCGCAGTTTGTATGGGAAGCTGGACCTGGCCGATGACAACATCCCCACGGTTATATTCGCATGCTATACCCTCCATAACATTTGTGAAGGGAAGATGGCAATAAGAACCCAGATGTTGTGGAAAGTGGGTTGGTGGTGACATGGGTGCACAAGGGAAAGAGTTTTGGGACAAGGGCTGCAAAGGGTGGCGGGCACGGAAGTGCTCCGCCTGCATTGCTACAAGCACCTGTATCGAGTCTGCTTGGTGCTCCATCATGCTTAGCAGCTGCTCCATGCTTTGGTGCCAGTAATCCGCATTCTGCTGGCAGACTCTCCTTTCACTCTCCTGCCACTCCTGCACTTTTTGATTTTCATTAAGGGACTGCTACATTGCTTCATGCAGCACGTCCTCTTTGCTTCTATGTGGCCACTTCCTGATTCTCTGGAGTCTTTCGGCCATTAATAACCAGGATGGCTGGGATCTCAAGGTTGCATCTGTCAAGCCAAAATGCAATACTTAACAGAGGCAGCATTGTTCACACCAGACACAGCAATGAATTCAGCTGTACTTAAAGAGAAGCACAACATACGCAATAGCAGAAATTTCATGTCCCGAAGCTAGCATACATAACCCACAGGAGCCCCAAAATGGTGAGTAAGCACAGGGGCAAAGGGGACTGATTGTTTCACGGCCATACTGTCCTCTGGGGTTCTGTGCCTTGAGGAGAGCCAACAGCTGCAGAAGGCCCCTATACTGAACACTGTCCCCACATTTTCCACAGGATGAGTTTGTCCTGGAAGATATCTCATTGCTGAGGGTGACCTGGGAAGCAAGGGAGGGTCTTCTACTACAATGCAGCTTCCGCCCTGGACCATATGCAGTTTGTTTGTGTGCAGCAATGGTCCCCCTGCCCGTCACAGCACAGTGGTGTGGACATGTTAGCCTTACTGGGACAAGAAGCACAGTAGGTTTGCCAAGGAACCTGTGCAAGTGGATTGCCCAGCTTCTGCATGAGACCTCTGAAGAGATCACCGAGGCCAGTTACCACAATGTGAAAGAGCACATCAATGCCTTATTCCGCATCTAGGCATGCCTTCAGCCCTAACTCTCCTCATCACAAGAGCCCACACCGAACAACTTCCTTCCCAAAATAAAAGCCGCTTACCGGGCACCTCCTCTGGTGTCTGTTCTTCCCCAAGCACCATCCGCTGTGACTGGCTGCCTTCCTCCTGGCTTGAAAACAGCTCGTGACTGCATGCATCTAGGGATGCCGGGCTGTCCCCCTCCTTCTCAGCACCCTCACTTCCGCTTTTCTCCTCCTCCTGCCTTGTTGAACTGGACTCTGAAGTGTCCATGGTGATCTTTGGAGTGGAGGTGGGGTCGCCCCCAAGTATTGCGTCCAGCTCTTTGTAGAAATGGCAGGTCACGAGGTCAGCACCAGAACGACGGTTTGCCTCACGTGCTTTGCAGCTCCTTCACTTTAACCCTGTCCTGCAGTGCATCCTGGTCATGGCCCCTTTCCATCATGTCCCTTGATATCTGCCTGAAGGTATCATAATTCCTACGGCTGGAGCGCAGCTGGGACTGGACAGCTTCCTCCTCCGAAACACTGATGAGGTCCAGCACCTCACCATTGCTCCATACTGGGGATCACCTGGCGCATGGAGGCATGGTCACCTGGAAAGATTCACTGAGAGCACTCCACACCTTGCTGAGCAAACAGGAAAGGGATTTTCAAAATTCCCAGAGAATTTAAAGGGCAGGTCTGATGGTTGGTCACCTGAGGGCAGGGCAGTAGAGTTCAAAGTGATGACCAGAGTGGCCAGAACAGGCATTGTGGGACACTTCTGGAGGCCGATCAGAGTGCATTAATAGACAAAGGCATCCACATTGGTGCCATGGTGCTCCAGCCGGGGCGCAGCAAGCGTTATGCTCCTCATAGAGGTGGATTACCAGGAGCACTCCAGCCGCAGAGTCTGGGCGCTCTACGTGCCTTGCTAGTGTGGACGTGTCATTAATTAGGGCGCCCTGGACTGCTTTACTGTACTCTAACTCGTAAGTGTAGCCATGCCCTAAGTGGCTTGGAAGTGTGTATACTTCGGGACTTACACCGCAGAAAGTTGCCTTACTGTGCAGTAACTTGCCAGTGTAGACAAGGCCTCAGAATGGAATGGCTATGCAGCCTCATGTGACAATGACAAAGAAGCACAGAAAAGGAAACTTTTTCACTGAACAAAGGACTGCATTAGAATAAGGAAAACAGTATTACCCCTAAAGCTACTCTGTCCAGCATCTCCTTAGAAACATTCCCAGCCCCTCCAGACTGGATTCCTGTTAAAGAGTTAAAGAAACAGAGCACGTATCCTCACATTGTGGTTTTTGGGGTTTCTTTTTTCTTTTCTTTTTTAATATATACTCATAAGAACACAAGAACGGCCGTATTGGGTCAGACCAAAGGTCCATCTAGCTCAGTATCCTGTCTACCAACAGTGGCCAATGCCAGGTGCCCAGGAGGGAGTGAACCTAACAGGCAATGATCAAGTGATCTCTCTCCTGCTATCCATCTCCACCCTCTGACAAACAGAGGCTAGGGACACCATGCCTTACCCATCGTGGCTGATAGCCATTAATGGACTTAACCTCCATGAATTTATCCAGTTCTCTTTTAAACACTGTTATAGTCCTAGCCTTCACAACTTCCTCAGGTAAGGAGTCCCACAGGTTGACTGTGCGCTGTGTGAAGAACTTCCTTTTATTTGTTTTAAACCTGCTGCCTATTAATTTCATTTGGTGACTCCTAGTTCTTGTATTATGGGAACAAGTAAATAACTTTTCCTTATCCACTTTCTCCACATCACTCATAATTTTATATACCTCTATCATATCCCCCTCAGTCTCCTCTTTTCCAAGCTGAAAAGTCCTAGCCTCTTTAATCTCTCCTAATATGGGGCCCTCTCCAAACCCCTAATCATTTTAGTTGCCCTTCTCTGAACCTTTTCTAGTGCCAGTATATCTTTTTTGAGATGAGGCGACCACATCTGTATGCAGTATTCAAGATGTGAGCGTACCATCAATTTATATAAGGGCAATAATATATTCTCTGTCTTATTCTCTATCCCCTTTTTAATGATTCCTAACATCCTGTTTGCTTTTTTGACCGCCTCTGCACACTGCATGGACATCTTCAGAGAACTATCCATGATGACTCCGAGATCTTTTTCCTGATTTGTTGTAGTTCTAGCACAGTTTGAAACCACTGTACTATATTCTAAACTACAATAGTAGCACTCTACCCTAAATGTCAAACTATAATAGTTAGTCTGAAAGTCCTTAAAAATTATTAAGATTAGCAGAAACTTAGTAGCTTTACAGATAAGTTCTGATAGCAACTGAGAGGCCCAGCAGTAAGGATCCTGAAAAGACCTCCTTTTCCTCAGAATGCACACGCCAGCACCTCCGCATATTTCACTCTGAAGGAAGATCTTAGTGATGCAATTGAACACTGAAATCCAGAGCTCTATTTGTTCTCGGGATCAATCATACACACTCCAGCCTCTTAGCTAAGATGAGTATCCTAAGGCATACAAAACATTAAATACATTTCCCTGAAGCTGAAAGCAAAAATAAATACAACTGAAAAGATTTTCTTGTGTATTTTCTATTTTGAGCAAATGCAAGTGATATTTTCCTTTGAATTTAGGGTTTCATTTATCTTTTTTGGAGTTTGAGAGCCAAGCTCATCTTCTACAGTAATGTAGGACTGTGGAAAACAATGGATTTGTGCCAGGGATGAAGTTAGCCCAATTAGTCATTCCAAAGTTAAGGCTGAAGCTAGACTTCTACACAATATAGTTAAAAAACACAAACTTGCAAGCTCTATAGACACTTAAATAAACCTAAAACACCATGTAATGAACGTATTTCATAACATCATACAGATAAATCATTCCAATTCTGTTCATAAAAACATTCTTCTGTAACTCTTCTGTGACATGGTTAACAGCAGCAAATAAGGGCTGTGTTCAATATATGGAGTGTCTCTCTCAACAAATAGCTAAACTGGCTTGACCCACCACCCAGAAACCCGGCAAAACTAAATGTGCCCTCTCTGGGTGCCCTTAGCACCAGGGCCGCCCAGAGGATTCAGGGGGCCTGGGGTCTTCGGCGGTGTGGGCCCCCTGCCGCCAAAGACCCAGCACTTTGGTGATGGGTCCCAGGGCAGAAGGACCCCTTGCTGCCAAAGACCCAGAGCAGAAAAAGCTCCGAGAGTTTTCCAGGGCCCACAGAGTGAGTGAAGGACCCCACTCCAGGGGCTCCAAAAAATTCTCGTGGGGGCCCCTGCAGGGCCCCAGGAAAATTGCCCCCTTGCCCGCCCCCCCCCCGGAGAGGCCCAGCTTAGCACTGGGTTTCCCCACTCTCAAGCACTCCAAAACAAACAAGGAAATCTTTATTAGGGAAAGGAAACAGAGTAATAAATTTGGGAAAACATAGTAACAAAATATATGTAAATAAAGAGTAAAATACCATGCCCCTTCCAGTAACATGGCAGTAATCTATCTAACTCCCATCCCACTCACTGGTGAGAATGCAATAGTCCCTTGACCTCACCCACCCACCAACCTGAACTCACTGTTTGGATCAGCAAGTAGCAGAAGTGCAAGTGTCTCTTTACAGCTCTGTCTCCAATCCCAAAGGAGCAGCTTGCTTGGTCTGCCTAGAAGCACCTCCTCCTAACCCAGCTAGTGATTAAGCTTTATTTAAGGTGCTGGGGAAACAGGACCTCACCAGAGTCCACTCAGCTCTGCTACTCTCCTCTGCATCATCTCTCACTCTCACAGCTCTTTCCTCATTACCCCCAAAATCCAAGTTTATTTACAGTTATGGTGATTCCTCACTAAAGGAATTGTGGGTAGGTAGCTTATGCATATAATATGTTTGATGGCAGCATTTTCTCTTTTCACTAGTAGAGGGAGTAAAAAATGCTTTCCCCTGTGGAGTTTCTGGCCATAGGGCTTACACTTCCATTCCATGAACACAATTAGAAAACACACAGAACTCTGACAAACCTAAAGGTTACCATAGGACTACATTACTTTTTAAATCCGTACTATACATTTGGTAGAATATGGCCTATATCCTCCAGTCTAGCCAAGCTGCATGTGGCATAAGACTGGGAAAATCTCTCTGCTCTGAGGACTCCTGGTTATGAGGCCATCAGGCAGCACCCCTATCTCAAATCAGGAAATGGATGAGGGCTGAAAATGGAGAATTAAAAATATAGTCACTTTCAGTGTATTTCTTAAAACTATATAAAGTTTAACAATACAGGATGGTTAGATTTTGAAAAAGTAGACTTGGTAGTGGGAACAACAGCTGAAAGAGGTCTGCATTACATATACTTAAAGGAGTGTCTAGCTAATAGCTCACTGCAGCTCCAGTTTGGCCATTCTTCCAACCCCAATTTCAGTCTGTTTTGACATTTGATACTTATAAATTGCATTTCCAGCAGATCGAGGGACGTGATCATTCCCCTCTATTCGACATTGGTGAGGCCTCATCTGGAGTACTGTGTCCAGTTTTGGGCCCCACACTACAAGGAGGATGTGGAAAAATTGGAGAGAGTCCAGCAGAGGACAACAAAAATGATTAGAGCCTGGACCACATGACTTATGAGAAGAGGCTGAGGGAACTGGGATTATTTAGTCTGCAGAAGAGAAGAATGTGGGGGGAAGGGATTTGATAGCTGCTTTCAACTACCTGAAAGGGGGTTCCAAAGAGGATGGAGCTAGGCTGTTCTCAGTGGTAGCAGATGACAAAACAAGGAGTAATGATCTCAAGTTGCAGTGGGGGAGGTTTAGGTTGGATATTAGGAAAAACTTTTTCACTAGGAAGGTGGTGAAGCACTGGAATGGGTTACCTAGGAAGGTAGTGGAATCTCCTTCCTTAGAGGTTTTTAAGGTCAGGCTTGACAAAGCCCTGGATGGGATGATTTAGTTGGGGACTGGTTGTGCTTTGAGCAGGGGGTTGGACTAGGTGACCTCCTGAGGTCCCTTCCAACCCTGATATTCTATGATTCTATATTTCTACTTTTTAAGGGGTCTTCTAAGCAGGCTACTAAAATTGCCGTCAGCCCTATCCCTACTGCACAACCCCTTCCTCCTGGCTAGGTAATGGTAAGGGCCCTGAACCAAGAAATGGCTGGGCTCTGTTTGGAAGTGTCAGCCACCTAGCAAGCCAGGAGCTGCTGCATGGCAAGCAGAGAGCTGGAGAGAAGCTGAAATCAGAGGTAAATCCTCAGGAACCATATGCAGAGCTGAGCATGGAACAGATGGAGACTGCCAGACATTACAGTTGGTGCAGGTCTATGTGGGATTTGAGGGGGAGCAGCAGTCACTGGGCAGGAAGCTAGTGTAAAGTGGATCCAGTCAGAGACACTAACTGTTTGCCTATAAATCTGCAAGGTCCCAGGACCCAAACATTTACCACTATTGCTCACTTTGAACTGTAACTGTTTTATGCCTCTGAACCTAAGGTATTTGCAACCTTTCCCTTTTCCGCCATCCCTAGTAAAAGGTGGAATTCCTCTGTTTTAGATTCACGGAGCTTGAATCTGTCCATCTCTCCAGGAGCCAGGGAGGGAAAGCCTGGGAGGGGGAGAGAAGGGGGAGAAAAAACCTGATTTCTCTGTGTTGTGATTCAAGGAGTTTGTATCACGGTGATCTCCTAGTGTACCCAGGGCGGGAAAGATCTGGGAGGAAGAAAGGAGGGGGAGGGGAAATGGTTTATTCCCCTTTGTTGTGAGACTCAAGGAATTTGGGTCTTGGGGTCCCCAGGAAAGGTTTCTGGGGGGACCAGAGTGCCCCAAAACACTATATTTTGGGGTGGTGGCAGCTTATCAGATCTAAGCTGGTAATTAAGCTTAGAGGAATTCATGCTGGTACCCCATCTTTTGGACTCTAAGGTTCAGATTGGGGAATTATACCATGACAGCCCCCTCCCTTTCATGTGTAAAGAAAAGATTCTGTACTGCCTAGACTATCATAGCAGCGGGATGCTGGGCTCCTCTCCCCCGCACCGTTTAATGTCCTGCCTGGACTATTATAGCAGCTGGAGGCTTCCTCCCCCTCATTTTATCTCACTAACAAGTCAGTGTTTCTTATTCCTGCATTCTTTATTACTTCATCACACAAATGGGGGGACACTGCAATGGTAGCCCAGGAGGGTTGGGGGAGCAGGGAAGCAACGGGTGGGGTTGTTGCAGGGGCACCCCCTAGAATGGCATGCAGCTCATCATTTCTGTGGGATCTGACACGGAGCGGCTGTGCTCTCTGGTTCTCTGGTACACTGGTTCTGTAGTACACTTGCACCATATTCTAGGCAGGACTGACTCTATTTTTAGATACCATAAAGGAGGGATTGACTCGGGGAGTCATTCCCATTTTTGTCTTTGCGCCCCCCGCCAACCTCAGCCAGGGGCACCCATGACAGCAGCAGACGGTACATAATGACTGATAACCGTCATCTCATCACCAATTTACAATGGCATGGCAGACGGTACAGAACAACTGATAACCGTCTCTGCTGTCTTGCAAAGGCAAATGAATGCTACTGTGTAGCGCTGCAGTACCACATCTGTTAGCAACATCCAGTAGACATATGGTGACTGTAAAAAAAAGCTGAATGGGCTCCATGGTTGCCGTGCTATGGCATCTCCCAGAGCAATCCAGGGAAAAAGGGCGTGAAATGATTGTCTGCCGTTGCTTTCACAGAGGAAGGAATGAGTGACGACATTTACCCAGAATCACCCGCGACACTGTTTTTGCACCATCATGCATTGGGGTCTCAACCCAGAATTCCAATGGGCGGGGGAGAGTGCGGGAACTATGGGATAGCTACGGGATAACTACCCACAGTGCAACGCTCCAGAAATCGATGCTAGCCTCTGATCATAGACGCACACCACCGAATTAATGTGCTTAGTGTGGCCACATGCACTCGACTTTATACAATCTGTTTTACAAAACCGGTTTATGTAAAACTGGAATAATCCCATAGTGTAAACATGCCACTGAATTTCAGGGTATAACAGGTTTCAGAGTGGTACCCATGTTAGTCTGTATCAGCAAAAACAACGAGTCCTTGTGGCACCTTAGAGACTAACAAATGTATTTGGGCATAAGCTTTCGTAGGCTAGAACCCACTTCATCAGATGCATGAAGTGAAAAATACAGGAGCAGGTATAAATACATGAAAGGATGGGGGTTACTCTACCAAGTGTGAGGTCAGTCTAACGAGATAAATCAATTAACAGCAGGATACCAAGGGATGAAAAATAACTTTTGAAATGGTAAGAGAGTGACCCATTACAGACAGTACACAAGAAAGTGTGGGTAACAGTAGGGAGAAATTAGTATTGGGGAAATTAAGTTTACGTTTTGTAATGACCCAAGCACTCCCAGTCTTTATTCAGGCCTAATCTGAAGGTATCCAGTTTGCAAATTAATTCCAATTCTGCAGCTTCACGTTGGAGTCTGTTTTTTTGACTTTTTTTTTTTGTTGGAGAATTGCCCCTTTAAGGTCTGCTATTGAGTGACCAGAGAGATTGAAGTGTTCTCCTATTGCTTTTTGAATGTTATGATTCCTGATGTCAGATTTGTGTCCATTTATTCTTTTGCATAGAGACTGTCTGGTTTGGCCAATGTACATGGCAGAGGGGCATTGCTGGCACATACCACATTGGCAGATGTGCAGGTGAATGATGATGTGGCTGATGTGGTTAGGTCCTATGATGGTGTCCCTTGAATAGATATGTGGACAGGGTTGGCACCGGGGTTTGTGGCAGGGTTTGGCTCCTGGGTTGGTGTTTTTGTTGTGTGGGGTGGTGTGTAGTTGCTGGTGAGTATTTGATTCAGATTGGGGTGCTGTCTGTAGGCGAGGACTGACCTGGCTCCCAAGGTATAACAATTATACACAGTCTCATTGAAGAGAACAGTGATTGCTGAAATGTGTAATCTCAAAAGAAGGCTGCACCAGCTGGTGGTGTACTAAATCTGCAGATAAAGCATTGTTTTTATACCTGTACTAAAATCTTTTAAATAAATGTGCACCTTGTGAGATCAGAAATGAGCATTTTGAACACTGGCGTGACAAACAGAATCCTCTTTGTTAAAGCATGGGTCAAAGAGAGAGTTCACCACAATTCTCATCCCAATTACTATCATATGCTGCAGTTCACTCAGCCTGATAGACAGACAGACCAAGCTGTGAAGTGTGAACAATCATCTTCTCGAATGAGGCATGTCAGAAATGGGCTGAATGAAAAATAAATTCCTTTCTATTATATTACCTTTTTTCTTATTCTGTGCGGTACACCAAAACTGAGCTATCACACAATAGAATCTGGGAAACATGGCTATTATTGAGAAGTATAAAGATAGAGAGCTCAAACTTCCCTTGAAATTAACTTTTGTCATTTTGGGAAAGAGCTGTGTCAAATGAGATTCTGTAGTAACATGAATTTTAAAGTAAACTATATCATATTTTGTAGGAAAAAAGGCACTCAGACACATTCTAAAAAAAATCTTGCTTTAAAATAAAATGGTAGTACACCTTATTTTACCTTTACAGACTTTACCTAATATTCTCCCATAATTTAGTATGCCCAGATCAGCTAACAAATCTATAGACCAGTGTTTCTCAACCAGTAGATCGTGACCCCCAGGCGACCACTAAATGGTGTTGAAAATTTTATTACATTCTAGAGCAAAGAAAATCTCAGTTTTCCATTCCTCTCACACCTTTACCCTTCAAGGTTCAAAACTCTGTCATCCTCTTGAAATACTCACACACAAATAAATTAGATAGGCCTGTCATTGACACATGTGTTACTCTTACATTTACAGTAAATGTAAGAGGATCATGAACATTTGACTTTGAATAAGGGATTGCCAACCTGAAAAGGTTGAGAGATACTGCAATAGACCATCATCATCTCTATTGTGCCTGCATTGCAGTAGCTTCCAAATGCCTGCATTTTTTCTTAGCCACTGAAATTAAGAGGTTGAAACATGCTAATACTTACCAGTATGAATTTCTCCTCTGTATGGAACACAGAAACCTCTTCAAATGTGACATGCTGCAGCAATATTAAATAGAAATTCTTTTAAAACAAAAAATGCCATTACCATTACATTTTCATTCTAAAACCTTATGGGTTTGACATGTTATCTAGATCAGAGGTTCTCAATCTTTTTCTTTCTGAGTGCCCCCCAACATGCTATAAAGAGTCCATGGCCCACCAATGCCTCACAACTGTTTTTCTGCATATACAAGCCAGGGCCAGCATTAGAAGGAGCAAGCAGGGAAATTGCACAGGGACCCACGCCACAGGGGGCCCCACAAAGCTAAGTTGCTGAGGCTTTGGCCTCAGCCCCAGCTGGCAGGGCTTAGGGCCCCAGGCTTCAGCCCTGCACAACGAGGCTTCAGCTTTCTGACCTGGGTCCTAGTGAGTCTAACATTGGCCCTGCTTGGCAGACCCCCTAAAACCTGCTAACATCCCCCCGATCTAGATAAAAGAAGAGGAACCAAACTAGTATGGAAAAAAATGGTTATTTCTGAAACCAGGTTCGTTGACAGCTTCAAATCTAGCAATAATGCTCATGCAGTCACCTAATTATGTTGGGTACCAAATCTCATAAAATAGTAACTTATAAACTGAGGCTAGGGAACAAAAACATACTTGCAAAAAGGGGGTGGTAAAGGTAAAGTTCACTCTAAACAGAAGAAATACACAGTCTCTGAGAATTTGTGTACCTCATTATATACAAGTGAAAGGCAAAATAATGAAGACCAGATCAGCATGTGCGAATTTACCCACTCTTACTAAAGACCTTGGATGAGATCATCAGCCCCATCCCTCAGCCCTTTACAGCTCCTAAGAAGGCCAGAGTACCATAAAGGTACTTGAGATGCCCCAGTTAGTGCTGGATGAGGATACCCCAGTCCGGGAACTGTGTCTTTCAAGGACCTCTTCACAAGCCCCAAAGGAGGGGCAACAGCACTCAGTGCTACAGAGATTTCAGGAAGTTTTATGGCCCATAAGGCAACTTAGAAAGTCCCCTAAAGTTGTAGTTACATCAGGGCATCGCCAGTCCCCAGAGCAGCCCAGAATCAGGAGGGCACAGTGATGGCTTAAATACATCATAGTTTTCCCTCCACTGTGATGAGAATTCTGTATGACACCTCTTAGAGGTGCAGCACAAAAATCTCAGCCCTAGAGAAAAGCATAGATAGACCTGATGCAGAAGAGGTTGTAGTAACTAAGGCCCCAAAATTATTAGCTTTTACTATTTTAGAATTGCCCAGGCATTCAGGCTTTTTAGAAAAGAAAGGACAGAGGGTGGAGAGAATTAAAAAAAATAATCTAATCAAATCTAACACAAGGTTTCATCAGACTTTCCAAATAGACCAAGGAAACTCAAAGTTTCTGCAGCCTTTCATAAGAATGTACTACTAGGGCAGCTGAAGAGACTTTTTCCCTGCATGTGAATGAAGGAATTGAAATATTGGTATAGAATATTAAGATCATAATTAATTATATTATATTATCTTCAACATTGTCATCGACTGGGTAATGTGGCGTACAACAGAAGACATGCCAAAAGGCATTAAATGGACACTCTTATCCCTTGAAGACCTGGATTCCCAGTCTCTATTCAAGCCCAACTTGATGGTGTTAATTTTGCAAATGAATTGAAATATGAATAGAAATGAATGAATTGAAATGAAACGAATAGGGACTGGGAGTGACTGGCTCACTACAAAAGCAATTTTCCCTCTCTTGGTATTGACACCTCCTCATCAATTACTGGGAGTGGACCACATCCACATCCACCCTGAGTGAACAGGCCTTCAACATTGGTTCTCCACTTGTAAGTTAACTCCCTTCTTTTTATGTGCCAATATATATTTATGCTTGTATCTTTAATTTTCACTCCATGCATCTGACGAAGTGGGTTTTTTGCCCATGAAAGCTTATGCCCAAATAAATCTGTTAGTCTTTAAGGTGCCACCGGACTCCTCGTTGTTTCGGAAATGTAACTGTTTGATCAATAAGGCACAGATGCAACTCAGCTATACATAGAAAAGGTCCCACCATTGTTGTTAAAACAAGGAGAACAGAAATGGAATATTTATACAGCTGTTCAAACCTGCTGGAGAACAACAGATCTTGAAGTGACTTTGCATTGTATAATGGACTGTTAAAACAAAGTTAAAAAAATGTGGAGGAACTTTGTGTAAACTATATGAACTTTAAACTGGACATTTCAGCAGCTAGCAGAGTGTTGTTGGAGAAACTGCAACTTGACCAAGCTTAGCATGCAAAGCTGGCTATTTGATGCACTGCAGAGGGGCCCATGAAAAGTACTTACAGAGAGAAGTTGCTGACCAAAGCAAACCAGCCAGTATTCAATATATGTCCTAAGGTGGTTGTACCAACAGCTATGGCCTAATTTGTCTGACGTGAGAGGTGTGACAAGATGTTTTGGAAAAGACTCTGGAAAATTCTAGCCCCAGTTGCAAGAACTCAAAGGTGATGCCTCATTCCGATTGGATGGGGACAGGAAAGCTAGGGCCCATAATATAGGCTGCCTGACCTACTGGTCAGAGCCAGGAGTGGAATCAGGGTCAGAAATCACACCAAGGATCAAAGCCAGAGTCACACCCTGGGTTAATACCAGAGTCAAGAATTAAGGTCAGCACAAGGATGCAGGAATCAGGCATAGTGACAGGGACAAGGCATGGTAGCAGGAACCAGGGACTCAGTCTCAGAGGTCTGGACAGCAACAGGCCACACAACTAATTGCTCAGACAAGGGATGGGACGGGAAGAGGAAGTGGAGACCAATCAGCAGTCTGCTGTTAGTTATCTTACCCTGCTGAGTCAGTGGTTGTAGCTTCTCCTGGTGGTGTATTAGCAGCAGTACCCTTAACTAGTCCTTGGAACTTTGTGGTGCAGAGGATCAGGCACCGGCTTAGCAGCTCTAGGAACCTGAGCTTGAGACTTGCAGTGCCTGACACAGACAACCTTTCAAGTTCTTTGTGTCTAGATGTGTTAATAGATCTTGGAGCTAATGTAACTTGTTGGGAGGTAGGTTAAAAGGGTTGACTGCTATGGACCTATTGAGATGGAGACTTTAGTGAACTGGTATGTAAGGAATTGTCTTATGCTTTAACTTTGGATTGTTTTCCCTCTGTTGTGTTACCAACAGCAGAGCTCAAAACAAATAAATTGACACAAGTGAGGTCCTATTTCGAGGGACATTTAGTCAAAAATCTAAACAAAATCCCTTCCCAGAATAGTGGTTAAGTAGCAGTTATTGTCTATTGTGGTTGTGTTATTTGATTCTGAAAACCCGGATGGTTATCACATCGGCCATTTTTTTTTATATTGGCAAAATTGTAGTCCAATACTATTTTTACCTACCTATATCCGATACTTTTGGATGCTTTTGCTAAGGATAGTTACACTATTGAAACTAAAAGAACCCAAAGAAAGGTGGCCTGGGTATTCAGCTAAGCAGTTTGCTTAACTAAGATTTGCTTTACCTTATCTTTCTTACAAGGTTCATAGTGTAAACAAACAGATTATTGTAGGCAAATGGCCAGAGCCTGATGGATTTTCAAGCTTGCAAATTTGTCTGATAAATTCCAAGAATCCTCTCAGATCCCTAAATCTATGGGTGAAGCACATGCTTTGTTGTCTTTGAAACTTGCCAAAGACAACATTTATTTTGCCTCTTATAAACAAATTTCCTGACATTTTCCAAGGTGCTCTATGGTCTGTGCTGGCTGCTTAATAGTTTCTAGATGGAGTGTAAAGTGTAGATTTTGACCCTTAAATCCCTAAATGGCTTCAGGTCTTCCTTGAGGGAATGCCTCTCTCCTTGTGCCATATTACCACAAATAAGTGGAAGCTCTCAAGTTCGATCATCCTTAGTTTAAAAGACGGGGAGCTGATAGCAAAATGTTCTCTATGTCAGCTATGGACCAGCTTCCTCCTTGGTCTGAGCCCAGACCTGCTCACTGCAGAGCACGCAGCAAGAGCTATTTATCAAGGGAGTGCTTGTGCTGTCCAAGCACAGGCCAAAGTAAAGGCTGGAAAGGAAGCTGCATTAGCCCACGAGAATCAATGGAGGCAGGTGATTCAAAGAAACTAACAATAAATACCAACTAGACACCCATCAATCAATGACTACAAAGCTCCCAACCTTCACTCAAGCCTTGACCTCCATCAAGCCCCTCCCTCTCCAAAAGCCTTGAGGCTTGACTGTGCCCATGCCTTATGCAAGGGAAGTGCAGGGAAGCAGAGAGGAATAAAGCTGACCTTGGTTGAGCTATGTAAAGGCTCCCCAGAGTCACAGCCCTGTGATCAGGAGCAAAAACAGGTTGCACCTTATCCGCTCCATAGAACAACTGTGTAGAGAGGGGCAGCTGTGGAGTAGATAAGTGTCTTTTTGATATATTTTATACATAAATATGCATGAGCTAGAATATTATTTTGTCCAGTTTCACAGAGTTTAAGACAGGAGGGGGCCACTAGATCACCTAGTTTGACCTCAGTGAAGGCACAGAGAAGGGAAGTGATTTGCCCAGGGTCATGCAGCAAATCCGCAGCAGAGCCAGTAATAGAAGCCAGGTCTGCTGCCTCCCAGTCCAGTGCCTTATGTGCAGCACCACACATTGCCAGTTCAGTAAATGAAATTAATATATGCTACCCTGCACATCTTCTGACACAGGGATACTCAGCATTGGCCTTGAGTCCTGTGACAGCAGAAGTTGTGGACCTCCCTTTGTTATTTATTTTTTTAAAAAGTGAAGACAGCCCTAAATAATAATAATAAATAAATATACACTGACATGAACTGATCCCTATGTCTGAAAGGGGAAAGTAATGAGGCTCTATTTCTGCAGAAGAAAGCTGGGAAGGCATAAAATACCACACACATTTGTAACAAAAATGAGTTACTAAGTTTGGTTTGTATTCCAACGCATCATCTCTCCCACCCTTCCTAAAATCCTTAGGCCAGCCCTGTGTATAGCTGTAGGACTCCAGTGAAAAGGAATCAGTTACCGTTAGTTTTTGTGCAATGGGCAGCAAACACTTCTTTCAAAGGTGAATCCAAGGTCAGTTCTGTGTGGAAGACAAGAATCCGCAGGCTGGAATCTTCTGCTGCTTCTCTGAGCAAGGGAGATGAGCATACCCAACCATCTGCCAGTGAATTCCTGCACCTGAGGCCAGTTTTGGCAAGGCACACCGTGGGGACATGGTGCATCCTCCAACATTTTAACCAAGCACAATTCCTGTGAACTATGGAGGGAACTGCCTGGCTGTGTGTGCAGTGGGAAGGGCTCCCTTTTCCCATTTTCCCAGTCTTGCACACTAGTGCACAACAGGGTACGCGTTAGCCCTCAGTACATGAAGACTTTCAGGATACTTCAGGCTGACAGCACAATTTAAAATGGAAGCTTATTTAGGATGTATTTTTATTATTTATTTAAAACACCTCATATTCAGCTGGCATACACTGACATATAGCATCACTGAAGACAATGGAACTGCACTGATTTTCAGCAGCTAAGCATCTGGACCGCCCTGTTTTCATTCTGGGGGGAAATCAATAGTTCAAATAAAGTTGTTTTGCAAACAACACAGCAAATTTCTGTTTTGTCTGTCTTTTACTTCTACATACTATAGTGTTATTTAGCAATATAATGCAAAATTTCCTACTGCAAGTCAATATACAACTATCAATACTTTAAAAAGAGAGAGAGTCATAATTTCAAATTCCATTTTGGAAATCACTTGAAGTTGTTTCGATAAATTATTTCCTCTAGAAACCAAATTTTCTTGACCTGCTGGCAATTATTGCACTAAGGTAGAAAGGGTTAGGCTGGACCAGAGGGATTTCCTATCTTGCACTTCGATCTTGACAAAGATCTATACTATAAGCAGTTTCTGAGAAATTTCTCAAGAGATGTCAGCTAAGCATGCCAGAGGCTAACTTCTTCTTTTGTGATTTGTGACTTGTATTTGCATGATTTCACACTTAATCCATAGTGTAGACTGTCAAATGGATGGTATAACTCAGAATTAGCAATCTAATGTGTGAAGATTGATTGGAAAAGCCTAGACATCAATTTAAGGTGACACTCACATGAAAGTTGAAGCTTAATTTTCAGAATGAGTCCAGATATAGCTCAGAAAAGTATAGTTTTAGTCCTATTTTTCATTAACAAATAGTATCTTGTCATATTCATAGCTTGCTCTTTGGCCTACTTATGCCCATATATTTACCACTTGTAAAAGGAACATGTATTTTCCCTATCTTACAATTGTTGGGCTTTCATAAGCAATATTATATTTAAAATTCCTCGTGGCTTCAAAGACTAATAAGGCTATCTACAGTCTAAATGATGACAAAGCAAAATTCCTTCCCTTCCTAAACTAAATTTCCCCCTTTGATTCCAGTCCTGTAAGAGGATGAGCACCTCCATAAACCCACTGGGATGTAAGCACTCAGATGATTGGGTCCCTTCTTCTCCAAATACACTCACTGCTCAAAAATAGATAAAGCATCTGTAAATAACTACATAAACCTGTATCTACGGTTGTTCGTATTCAAAATGTTTTATGTTACTTATTATAATCCAGAAATATTAGCAACTGCCACAGAGGATATTCCAAAAGAGGTGTGTGTGTCTGTGTGTGAGTGAGAGAGAGAGAGATACATTTTTCTTATTTCCACAAGAATCTATGACTTTCTTTTGCAGCTCAAAGGTGTGTGGGGCTTGCAACAACAGAGTTTATACGTAAAGATCAGCTAACATGTTTCACATTTTCCACCTAATCCTTATGCTCTTATCTGCTGCTATCTTCAATATTTGCTAAACTGGGAGTTTAAAAAATTGTGAAGAAGGTTAAAATGACTGATAATCTGCATTCTCACGAGTTTCACTATAGCATCCATGCACTTCATTTCAAATATAAGGTGAAACATGACAACTGCTACATAGAAATTGATTTTTTAAATACTAGTTGGAAATGTCATTTATCAAATAAAGCAGTGTCTCATAACTCAATGCCAACTTATGCGCCTTGAGTGACAATAGCTTATTAACATCACAGCTCAGAAAGAACAAGCATTCTCCTGTAGCTTGCTTGGTAGGAGCTTAATGTTTATTATGAGTTTAAAGAGTATTTTTTAATATTTGGAAATTCTTCAATATTTTTATATTAAAAGATGCCCCTTCCTTCCCATTGTTATCATTGTTATAATCAGTTTTTCTTTAAACTACACGTATTAAAAAAGGAGCAAAGTTCTATAGTAGCTATAATGTTAAGGAACAGATGTAATTCATAGTCTCAGGAAAGAAAAGAAAGTCTATCTTTGTTATGATCTACTGATTACTTAACAGGACTGGGAATCACGACTCAAAGGTCTCAGTCCTAGACAAAAGACTTTCCTAAACTGGGATTAACACTAAACTTGTATCAATAACATAAGGAAAATAATCCAAACCTTTCAGATCAATAGATGACCTGTGAAATTCAGATCCAGAGTTTGAAAACTCCCAAATGGCAGGAGTGTTCAGTTCCAGAGTCTTGGTTTAGCCAGTTGTAGAGAATGGAACCATGCATTATAGTTTGAATCTGTGATCCAGCACCCCTCCCCTACAAAAGTTCAGTGATGCTCAGATCAAATCGCCTGGTTTGGACCCATCTCTAATCAGAGCTATAACATCTTTCAAAATAAAACATTTGAAGTCAAAAAACACTCTAAGTTAAGATCACCCTAAAACGAGCAAAGGCCTGAACACTGGAAATGCAGAGTTATGGGGCCAGATCCTCAGCGGGTGTAAATTGGCCTAGTTGCATTGACTTACTTGGTGCTCAACCAATTTACATCAGCTGAGCCTCTGGCCCATCATTTCTGATAAAGGAGTAATTCTACCGCTTCACCCCTGCACTCTACACACCACTGGTCCTAGCCTATCTTGCATGTTTTGTCAAATGACATACCCTGGGTTCTGAATCTAGGATTAGCATCTAATATCTGAAAAATGGACAGCATTAAGATAGATATTGGGTTGTCTTTCTCAGGCTTCTGTTAGAATGCTGGACCCAGCTGGATTCCTTTCAGTTAAGAACAAGTTATCTCCAACACTCATGCACTTTCTCTTTGACATCATTTGAGAGGAATTCAACTGCCTTGATGTTTCACAGAGAGGCACAGTAGCATTATCAGGGAGAGGACCCATACAGCCATTGCTGTACTCTGAAACAAGGCATGGCATGTGCTGCCTTCCTTTCTGCCACGCTAGCTTCTGACAATGGCCTCTGCAGAAGAGTTTGGGGACCCTGAGCCCCACTCCAACATCTCTTGACAACTCTAGCAGTGCCAGCAGTGGCATTGAGGTTAAACCGGTTTTTCAAGGAGGTTTTACACTTTATGAACTCTGGGAAGGTGACCGTGCTAGACCTAATCATATCTTTTTACACTCATTTTAAATGTTAAGTAAATCTGGTTTTCATGAGGTTTTTATTTATAGCTAATGCGTCCTGTTTCTAACGTGGCTGGGGTACATGTGTAAAATGTTTAAATCACATTAAACATACCCAAAATATAATATCCTCCATGCTGGTGTCTTGACCTTATTCAAACATATCAAACACTAGCTACCAGTATCAAGTGAGATTGCTCTTTAAAAAAAAAATAATTCACATCTGGATCAAATAAACTCTGCATAATTAGTAAATATCTTGTTCATCTCTTCGTTACCTGCAATTTGAGAACTCTTCTCATCTTTGATAGCATTAAGACCAACATCTCATTGTTTACATTACTTCAGTCAATATGTCAGTAGAGTACCCAGTTTCTCTCTCCCTCCTGATAAACAAATCCTAACCAAAAAACTGGAGGTTCAGCTTTTCCATGCAAGATCTTGTGTTAAACATATACTTGGCATCCAGAAGCTACACAACAATGCTCTCCTGTTCAGTGCTCTGTAGTTATGTCATTTGCACCTTTCTTTTTCCTAAGTTAATTTGTTCTTGTAATTTGTGTTTTTTTTTTAATTTGCTGAGGCACGAGGTGACCTTGTGATTTAAAGATACTTGTCTAGGCCATGAGATATTACCCTCTATTCCATTTTCTTGAGCCATCTCAGTTTATGAAGGTTAAATCTGGTAAAAGCTCCAGAAATACAAATTTCACAAGTTAGAATGGGAACTGTCTTATACTTCATGCCAAAGATGCAAGGTCTGACAGCTACTTAGGGAGGCTATGCAGTTCAGAGTTACACAAGCTTGTCGTTTCAGAGCTATTTTTATTATGCTATAATGGGAAACAAACTTAACTAGACCAGTATCTGTACTTTATGCTGCATTGTGTATCCCAAAGTTAGTATTGTTTTTCTACATTCAAATTACATTTCAGCTTATTAGAAAAGAAAATTGCTTACCCGTAATAACTCTTCTGTAAAGACAGCATCAAATGACTCTGACTCTTGGCCCCTTATGTTGGAAGCACAACGTCCAAGAAATCTCCTAGCTTTTAGGACCTCTGTAGTACTGGTAGTTGAGCCCCCACCCAAATCCCTCCAGTCCAATTGTCAGGGTCCCCCTTAGAACCATCCAGTAAGTTCCTGACAACACAGCAAGCAAAAATTCCCATAAACACACTGCTGGAACAAACACACAAGAGCTATCTGACAGGATGAACAAAAATCAATGTAATGAGTATGGTTTGGTTTGGCATGTGTGAGTAGAAGGCTAGATTTTGCATTACACTCCAGCCCTTTCCCATCACCGGAGCTGCACAAAGCTACCAGATTTTACCATAACTTACCAGCAAAGAATTTCCCTAAAGGAGGTGAACTCTTCACTGGAGGAATGCTGGCAGAAACATTTCCTGCCCCAGCTGTCCTGCTTGCAGTGTAGAGGGTACTGAGGGAGGGAGGATGTTGTGGTGGAATTCTGTTCCACTGTGGTGAGCCTCCATTAGCATAAGGTCCCTTAGGGTTAGCACTTTCCCCTTTGCCTCTCTACAGTAGCAGAGTTTGTGGAATACAGTGAACAAAGTGGGCCTTGATTTCCTTTAACTCTGTATACTGACCTCAGCCTTTTCACCAAAATGATTCTCCACAGAATAGGGGGGTGGATTAGCTTCTGTTCTACCTCATATGAATGATACATGTATGCAGCCATGGATATCTAATTCAAAGCAACAGCTTTTACTACTATAATTCCTGCATCAAAGGTTGCCAAACCAAACCAATACCCTACAAAGACCTCTTTTACATCTCCTGTCTTACTTCTTGGGAACAGAATTAATTAGTGCAAGCGCTCCTCTACTATTATGTATTATGCGTATTATCATAATGCTAAGGAGCCCCAGTCATGGATCACAACCCCATTGTGCTAGCAGTTGTACAGACACAGAAGAGAAAGTCCAAAGAGCTTACAATATATGGATACAAACAGACTGACAGGGAACAATAAGACAATATTGGTCAACATGATGGGCAGTAGTCTCAGCACACCAGCAGCCTAGCCATTGTAGGGTTTTTACTCTGGAGTTTGAACTGCCCTTTGGACATAAAAAACTGGCAGTTCACAGCCCTCAGTACTGCACTGATACTCTCTCCTTCCATTAGAATCCCAGTGTGATGGCCAAGTGCTCTCTGGAAGCCCTGGCTAGTGGCTAGGGGGGTCAGGCCTTTAGTCACCACATTCCTAGTCTTCCCCTTGGACCACATTCACATCTGGTGTCAGTCTGTCTTTGTCTTTGTTTGGGATGGAGTCAATCCTCTGGTTGGGTTGTCCACTCAATCTTATCTCTTCCCAGTGTGGCAGAGTACCTGGGAAGATAGAGGTTTGGTTATTGACTCCCCCACAAGAATCCAATGCCAGCTATGGGTTTCAAAAGACATTTATCCTTCTCCTTCTCCCTACCAGGGTAGAGTCTAGAATGTAAGGAGCTTTGGACCCTTTTTAATGAGACTTGGGGAGAGGGTTGATGGGGAGCCTGGACCCTCCCACTCATTATCAGGCTCCAGCCCAGGGCCCTGTAAAGGTTACTAAATGTCCAGTATCCAGGAGCACCTTAAGGCTGTCCCCAGGCCACTTCTTAGCACCCATGCTGTTGTCCAAGCCTTGCACTCTGTCCCAAAACAGTAACAGAACAAGGTGCTGACTGAACCTTCAGTCCATCTGGGCTCAGCAGGTATGATCCTCTCCTCCAGGAGATGGTTTCTGCAGCACCCTTGCCCAGGAGCTCTCAGGACAGCTCCTTCTCTCTTCCTTGTCAGCCTCTTTCTGAGCTGTTTGGCTCCACCTCCAACTAAAGCATGCTCTGCATGTATGGCTAGATGGGGTCATCTGGGCCTGGAGTTGCTCTTTAACCCCTTCAATTCTAGTGCATCCCACCACACTCAGAAACAAATCGGAGATTCAAGGATGCAATAAATTTGGTTTTTCCTTCTGGGTGTGAATACATAATACATGCTGTCTCACTCTGTTCTCCAAACACTAAGCATATAGGCCCTGATTCAGGAAAGCATGGTTCAAGACAGCACATGTGTTTGCAGAAGTACTGTCCTGAATCAGGGCCTTAGTCACAGACAGCTCAAGGAGTAATATTGGCTAAGTTGTTCCAAATCTTTCATCTCCTGCATATTAGTTGTCAATCAGAATTGTGCTGGCCCTACAACAAACATTTGTATTTCATGGAAGAACAGTTACAAATTCATGAATGCTACATTATGTAAAGATATGGCTAAAAACTGGTGCTTATCATTAGGGAAAATGTGGGTAGGAAAGGATTTATTTTATTTGCAGGAAACAACAGATATTTCATTTTGTTTGCACAGAAGTCTGTCTCTTGCTGATATGAATGCTAGGCTGCAAGCACATTTCTGATCAAGTTTAGTAATTAAATTTAGCAGCAAATATGTTTTCTTATCAGGTTTGAGAATTTTTTGCTACCTCAGTGATTTATGTCATGTTGACATCAGATCAAGACTGGTATTTTTAATTTAACTGAGGTGAAACTCCTTCATTTTCCAAAAGCATATAGCTGATTGAGGATTCTTTATATTTCCTTGTTATGTTGGGACTGACTTGAAATAGATTGGATTATTTCTAAAATGCTATTCTGTTTTTTATAAAGGTCATCAAACCACAGCAAAGGATCCACATGTCATTCTGCTTGAGTATGTGACTGTTATTACTTTATTCTACATAATTTAATCATCAAACGTATTCATCTCATGAGACAGTAATTTTCTTACAAGTGCAATTATATTTCACAGTATGACTGCTGATTAGGCAGAAACAGAGAAATAACTCATCAGAAAATTACAAAAAGAATTAATCATCAACAACATGTATAGTAAAGATTACAGTACTTGGCAGTCATCAATTAAACTCCTTCATTCTCAAAAGTACTAGCCAAGGCTTACTAGGAAGCACGTATACATACCCAATGAATGAGAAAAGATCACATAACCACTCACTAAAGGTTTACACTTCTAATTGTGCAAGAAAGATGGAGGAATTTATTGTTTGTTTCTTTATGAGGAACTGTCTTAACTGATGTTGTGGAAGATAGTCCCCTGTAGTAGACATGATATTTCATGAGTTGCAAACTACATCCTGGCCTGCAACATTAAAATCCTGAAACAGAGACATGAAAAGATAATGTCAAAACATAGATGACTGTTGTTGTTTGTTGTTATTACTGAAGTCTCCCAAAATATGATCAATGTTGTATAGACACATAGGATGACATAGTCCCTACAAACAACAATTTACAATCCAAGGCCTCAATCTTGCTAGCGTGCTTAACTTCATGCATTGTGAACAGTCCCATTGACTTCAGTTGGACTATTCACAGTGCATAAAATTAAACAGGTACAAAAGTCTTTGCAGGATTGGGGCCTAAGGCTCTGGTCCTATAGGTGACAGTACACAAGCAGATGGCTACATGCACACAGAGCCCCACTGAAGTCAGTGGGGCTCTGCAACAGTGCATCACATTATAAATTGCAGGTTAGGAGCCTAACAAAATGTATATGAAAGTGTGCAAACAAAAACTATCACTGTAAGGCACTGAAAAGTTTGCCAATTTACCTACTAAAATCCCAATCTAAAACAGTTGGACTTTAAAGCTCAATCCTGATCTGAGATAGAGTTCATTGACAGATAAATAAAACTCATTGGCACCTTTATAGGTTCCTTCATTCAAGGATCTAAAAATAACATACAAAAGTAGGTATTATTACCATCTTTTTACACACAAGTGAGGCACATGTACCCAGGTTCACATAACAAGTCCATGGCTGAATCAGTAATAGAACCTTAGGTCTCTGGACTCCTAGTCCAATACTGTTATCACTAGACAACGCTGTCTCCCTCACTGGCCATATGAATTTGCAAGCACTGTAGCTAGCTTTAAAAGTTATATAGAGATGCACTATTATGATTACTCAATCAGAACTAACTACTTAATGTTTAAATCAGGTTTGCTTATCTCCATTCCCTTCTCCCCTCCCCCACACATCTGCTTACGAGTTTCACTTTTAAGAATTATTTATTAATGTATTTGTGTTTATACACACACTCAAAAGGTGGCTTTATGCTGCCTGTGGTTTTCCCCATGGAATTTAAGCTAATGGTTTAGGATGTATCTACCTGAAAAACCACCTCTGTCTCCACCCCACACTATCATAGTGGATGTCAGCAGAGTCACTTGAGCTGTCATATACTCTAGGAGTCCTTCCCATAAATTAGAGACCCACCTCTAAAGTAACATTTCAGTATCCCTAAACAGCAGCAATACTATTCAGTATATCCCATAATCAGCAAGCTAGACAACTTAAAACCTCAAATCACCATCCCTTTTCAATAATTCACCACCCCATAATTCTTCTCCAGCCTTTTTCAAAAAAGATTGAAGACTAGCTTTGCAGCATACCCTACCTCTGTGCTACTATGGACCAAGGGAGGTTCCTAAGCCCTGAGGCCTCTTGCATCAGCTTAAGCACCTTTACTGATTTACAACACAAATGCATGGCATGCTGGGATGGTTTCTTTGGTCAGTATGTGCTAAGCCATTTAAGGCTCTATAGATTAAAACCTGTACCTTAAACTCCTCCTGAAAACCCACAGACAGCATAAAGCCACCCTCAGGCCCCCATTCAGGTTCTGTGTCCAGGAGAACTTGGCCAGCCCTGAGGATCTGCCCAGTTTCCAACAGCTACTGTGAGATGATTGTAGCACAGTTATGGCTGTTTCACCTTCCCATCCTCAGGAACAGCATTGCAAACAGGATACTAGACACGCTGAATCAATGGATGCTACCAGATATGATGGTATCCTCAAGAAAAGGGTAGGGGAAATCCATGCCCTGAAGCAGTAATTTCAGCAATAATAATATTGATTGAACACTATGATTTTATATCATATAGTTATTACATTTATGGTACAAAGTAAAGTATTATATTTATTAGGTAATATATATTTCCTTCATTTAGTCAAAAAAGTTCAAACCGGAAAGAAGACATTTTTAACAGGCAGGATAATTAAGTAGTGGAACATCTTACTAAGGAATTCAGTAACCTTTCCCCCACTTGGAATCTTTACATAGAGACTGGATGGCTTTCTAAAACGTATGTATTTGTTCAGCCACAAGTTATGGGTGGGGTGAAATTCTATGATGTTATGCAGGTGGTCAGACTGGACTATCATGGTCTCTTTTGGCCTCAAAAATCTATAAATTTACTGTGAAATTTAAAAACAGCATTAAAAATATTTGGGTCCTAAATCAATTTAGGAGTAAAGAAACATTTTCACTCGATCCTTGGACAAATGCCAGAGTCTTAGGGCAGGTCTACACTTAAAACGTGGCAGCAGTGCCACTGTAGTGCTTCAGTGAAGATGCTACTATGCTGACAGGACAGCTTCTCCCATAGGCATAGTTAATCCACCTCCGTGAGAGTGGGGTAAAGTCAATACAACTGCGTCACTCAGGGGTGTGGATTTTTCACACCCTTCAGCAACTTAGTTATACCAGTGTAATTTTATAGTGCACGCATGGGCCTTATATTCCAGCACATTAATGAGACATTTTCAATATCAGGGATATTTAATCTTCAGTTTCTATTGTTTTTTAAAAAAATCTTAATGTCAATCATTTCAATCCAGCTCATTTTGCAAATAAGAAAGGAAGAATATAAGAGGAAAATTAAATATTAACATCTTTCGTACCTCTATAGTACAACATAACATGACATTTGAAATCATCTCTTTATGTTCCTTTTTTTTCATTAATTTGTTCTGGTAGGGGTTCCTCTGCAGGCTGGTTTTGTTCGGATTCTCCCTTTTTGTCTACAAAATAAATAAATGTTATAAAACATTTTATAATCAGATTCTTTGTTTTCCTTTAAAATAATATAGATTTTGACTGCAATAAGCTATAGTCTCCCTAAACTATGTAAACCACTATATAAATACTAATTAATGGTTTCATTAAAGTAACTAGTACCCTTTCAAGAAATAACATTTGTAGCTCCAGGAAAAGAAAGTGAAAACAACTTCCATGTCAAATAACCATGTGTCAAAGTTCACTAGACATGATGGATTCAATTCTGTACCTAGATATGTACGTAGAGCTCACACTGATTTCAATGCGGCATCCACATGTCCAGTTGAGTGCAGAAGGTGGTTGAATTATCTTATTTCTTCCTCTCACTCTTCATTGGCAGCCCCTCCCCTGGCCTATGTTTCTTCTGTCTTCCTGCTTTGTAGTTAAAAAAAAAGAGCAGTTGGGGCTTCTTCTCTTCCCCTCCAGAGAGGCCAGTGTAGGGGCTCTGGGCTATAAGGGTCTTTTTGTGTATGAAATTAAGGGGGGAGGGGGAGGCTACTCACATCCCCACTGCATTCCAAGAGTGGGGAAGCCGAAGTACAGCTACTTCCAGTAAAACAGTCATAGATGCCAAAAATAGGATTTACAATTTAATAAACAAACAGATAAATCCCCTAAAAGCTATGAATAACCACTGCTATCTAGTCATCTAATTCCTTGTTGTCTATCTAGTCCATTCCCTTATCATCACTTTAAGGACAGTTGTTTTTATGGTCAGCTTCAGTAACAACTCTTGTCCTTTCATGGTACTTATGCCCAGGCAAGATGTAATCTTTCACAGCATGTATGACCTTTTGCAGGTCAGAAGTTGGGAGGAGTTTTTATTGATATTGATACCTGAACGATAGTTTGAGCAGACATTGTTTATGTGTTCTGTGCTACTGTGAAAGAAAATGGCAAGAGGTGATTTTTTTTTTCTGACTGCAGAAGACGCGTCAAGGTAGCAATGAAGAATATACAACAAAACTAATGCATGTTAACGTGATTCACTTGCATGCTTAGAGAGTAGGCAGATTCACTTCACCAAGTCGAACAACTAGGCATAGCTGATCATAGTTGATACAAAATATCCAAGCTAATAATGAAAATGATATAAAACTGAAATAAAAAGGGGGGGAGGGGAAAAGCAATACCTAAATACATTATATGTTCATCAAGCATATGAAATATATAGAGTACATTGTATATGTAGTATGTATACATACATAAAAATATATACACAGGACATATACTGTTTGCATATACGATTCTGCTTTCAAAGTTTACAAAAAATCAATGAAAGCACACTTTATTTTGTTACTACATTCATGATGCATTCCTCTCATCAGTCATCTATTCACTGCAAGTCAACCAAAATTGAAGACATGAAATCTACATTTGAGAAGAACAGCCAATGGTGTATGTTCTGTTATACACTATTTGGCACACCAGTAAGGCTGCCAACACAGAGAACAAACGGTATAACAAGGGTATTGAAAACCAACCCATTTTACCACTAGTAGCCAGAGCTGTGCAAATAATGGAGTGTTCAGTTTGCTGACAATTTTTAAAAAATCTTTCAGACAGCACTGAAAATGAAATTTTCACCAAACTGAATAGTCAAAAAAAAATTAAGGTCAAATTAAAAATTTTGTTTAGATTTCAAGTGGAAAGGAGAGGCCTGCTTTGAAGTATTTTAAATAAAATTTGAAAGAAATTTCTAAAGAATTGTTTTGCACCAAAAAACATCTAAATGTTTTGTTTTGGAAACAAGATAAAATAAAATGTTTAAACCTATTTTTTTGGGGGGGGGGGTTGTTTTGTTTTCCACATGAACAATTCAGTGAAACTGCAAAATATTTCCATGTCACCAAATCTGCATTTATTTATTTTTAATTCAGCAAAAAAATTTCAGACAGCTGTACTATTAGCCTAATCTTGCATTCCTTCAGCACCAAAAACCACCATTGGAAGCAGTGGAAGTTTTAGGTGTATAAAGAATGCAGGTTCAGAACCTCTAGGAGATCCATACAAGAAAGAGTTTTGGAAATAGAGCAGGTTATGTACAAAGTATGTCAATAGCTGACGTCTATCAAATCTGTTGCCACAAATGTAAAAACTCAAACAGGCAAATGAACCAAAAACTCCAGTTCAACAAAAGAGACTGGAAAACAGTATGGAAAATGACAAACATCAACTCAGCAGTATTAAGAGGTTTTCAGAAAGATACACAATAAGTTTTTTACTGTATCTCTCACCCTCTCCCATAGAGTATATAAAGTAGGACACTATCAGGGTTAAAAATGCAATAAGCCTGTAAGTACATCTTTGCAGACCCATGAATTAAGAAAGCTGGTGCTGCATATGGTCACCTTTATCACCAAATCTGGAAGTAACACAGAACCTGTTTACAGAAAAAAATCAAAGTGTATAATGCTATTGTCCTCACAACATTGCTCTATGGATGGGAAACATGGCCCTGTTATCAACAGCACATTAAGAAGCTTGATGCGTGTCATAGATTGCCTATCCCTGGTCTACATGATAATCAACAATCAAACAGATTAGCCTGATTTGAAATCTGAAAGAGTGCTCAGAACAAAACAATTCTTTCACTACATCTTGGTCTACACTAGATGCCTTTGCCAGTATAGTAATATTGCTTAAGGCTGTGATTTTTCTTTTTATGACATTTTTATACCATCAAAAGCCCTCATGTAGATGCAATTATACCAACAAAAACTTTTTTTCACGGAACTGGTAAAAGCCATACCAGCAAAGCACTCTTTTGCGGGTGTCAATTGCATCTACACTCAGAACATGTGTGGATATAATTGTACAGGTATAGTGATACCGACAAACCGTTTCTAGAGTAGACAAGGCCTAAACTTAATCACAGCAGTAACTTTAAAATAATTCTATCTTTGTCCTTTGATTTGTATAACAGCTAAGTAAGTTTTAAAAATTAGACAAGATGGGTCAAATTTTCACAAATGTTTGTAAAAACACAAGAACTATTGCATGCCAACCCTGAATGTCCATTTCCTGTGACTGTACATATAAACAGCTAGTTATATGCATAAATGAAAACCAGCACACAAAAGGAGGTGCATGTGATGGGGTGTCCACCCCACACAAGGTCTGCAGGGTTACAGTGGCTAGCTGGGCCAATTAACTCCCTAGGCTGCATCTGGAGGAGTCAGGGAGCAGGGATTAATTAGATAAGGCTCAACGGGGCAGGAACAGGAGGAGCCTGTATAAATCTCAGGAGCTGAGAGCAGCTAGGGGCTGCAGGGAAGGAGTCTGAAGTCACTCCCTGGAAGAAGGGAGGTGTGTTTGGGACTATAGAGGGTAGTCTACAGTTCTCCCTGGGGAGAGGAGTGTGAGCTGGTAAACCCAGACTTCAGGGAGAGCCAGAAAGGTAGGAAAGACTCGGGGGAAAAGCAGCAAGGTATGGGACAGGGTAGATCTTGTCTGCTGATGAGAGGGCCCCTGAGCTGAGACTTGGAGTAGAGAGTGGGCCCGGGTTCTACCACCAGCCACTGGGAAAGCGGCACAGACCAGGCAGTGGAGAGCGGACTGCCTGAGACAGTTTTTTCTGAAAGACTTTGATACCTCGAAAGATGAGGGTGCATAGTGACCTGGCCAGAGGGTCAAGTTATGAAGGAGGAGTACCTGGAGTTACAAAGATGGGTGAAGAGACTGCCAAAGGAAAGTGCAGCACGTGGAAGGAGCTAATCCCCAGAGTAGTCAGGTGGAGGCAACCCTAGTGGTGAGTGGACCCCATGTTTGTGCCAGATTGTCTGCCAAGGTTTATAATTCTGCCTGTATCCTTTAAGATCCATAGTGCACTTAATCTTGAATTGGGTAAATCCATCATTGACCACTGCTTGCCAGCATGATCTGCCTGCTGCTGACAATGCCCAGCTGTCAACATCAACATTGCACTGTTTCAAGTTATGCTTCAGTGTGTCCTTGAAGCATTTATTGTGCTGCCTCATATGCAGCTGAGCTCTGTGTTCGCCAGACAGCTACTGCTTTGGCATGCTGGTGTCGTCCATCTTAAACACACAACCAGTCCAGGGGAACTGTGATGCGATAAACATGACTTCAATCTGTGTAGAGTGACTATATTCCAGAACCTCATTACTCGTAACTTTATCTACCATATTTGATGCAGGGTACGGCACACAGACGTTGTAAATAGAACTTATCTAGCAGCTTAACATAATGCCTGTAGCAGGTCCAGGTCTTATGGCCATACAACTAGCTGGATAGTACAACCACTTTATAGAGTTTAATTTAGTTTGCAGCTTAATATCATGTTGCTGCCAGACTGCCTTATAGTCTGACAAATGATGAACTGGTCTTGTTGATACAACTTGTCAGCTCCTTGTCTACAGTAACATCATTTGACAATATACTGTCAAGGTAGCAAAAGTCTGTAACAGCTTTCAGCTGTGTGTTGCTGATAGTGACTTTTGGTTTCATGTAGGGTTTTCCTGGTGCATGTTGATACATGACCTCTGTCTTTTTCAGATTGATTGTCAGCCCTTACCTTTCTGCAGACTGTATGAATCTGTCTGTAATCCACTGTATATCTTCTGGAGTATATATCTCTAGAGCACAGTCACTGGCATACAGCAGCTCATAAATAATTGCCTTAAAGATCTTCATGGAAGATCACAGCCTGTTCAGATTAAATAATTTTCCTGAGGATTGGAAACTTATCCTGATACTGGCATTTAGGTCTTTTGTAGCATCATCATGCATTGCTGCATAGAAAAGAATGAACAAGAGTGGACCAGTAATGCAGCCCCGCTTAATACCATTGGTAATAGGAAATGGGTTGGACAGAACACCATCTACTACTTCCATCATGAAATAATCTCAGAATGTTGGTGAATTTTTCTGGACAACAAAACTTACATAACACTTACCAAAGCCCAGGTCTACTGATGGTGTCAAATGCTTTAGACAAGTCAATAAAGACAATGTAAAGGTCCTGTTGCTGTTATCTGCATTTCTTATGCATCTGATGCGCTACCAATATCAAGTCTGCCATACCTCATATTGGCCTAAAACCGCATTGTGATTCCAGTACCATGGAGATAATGATGAAAAAAAAGCCAAGGCACAAAACGAGATCAAACTAGCTAAGGACATAAAGGAAACAAGAACACATTCTATAAATACATTAGAAGCAAGAGTAAGACCAAGGACAGAGTAGGCCCATTAATCAATGAGGGGGGAAAGACAATAACAGAAAATGTGGAAATGGCAGAGATGCTTAATGAATTCTTTGTTTCAGTTTTCACCAAGAAGGTTGGTGGTGATTGGACATCTAACATAGTGAATGCCAGTGAAAATAAGGTAGGATCAGAGTCTAAAATAGGGAAAGAACAAGTTAAAAATTATTTAGACAAGTTAGATGTCTTCATCTCACCAGGTCCTGATGAAATGCATCTTACTCAATACTCAAGAAGCTGACTGAGGAGATATCTGAGACATTAGCAATGATATTTGAAAAGTCATGGAAAACCGGAGACATTCCAGAAGACTGAGAAAGGGCAAGTATAGTGCCCATCTATAAAAAGGGAAATAAGGATAATCTGGGAAATTACAGACTAGTCAGTTTAACTTCTGTACCAGGAAAGATAATAGAGCAAATAATTAAGCAATCAATTTGCAAACACATAGAAGATAATAAGGTGATAATTAACAGTCAGCATAGACTTTTCAAGAACAAATCATGCCAAACCAACCTCATAGCTTTCTTTGTCAGGGTAACAAGCCTTGTGGATCGGGGGCAAGCGGTATATGTGGTATATCTTGACTATAGTAAGGCTTTTGATACTGTCCCGCATGACCACATAAACAAACTAGGGAAATACGACCTACATGGAGCTACTATTAGGTGGGTGCATAACTAGTTAGAAAATCATTCTCAGAGAGTAGTTATTAGTGGTTCACAGTCATGCTGTAAGGGCATAACTAGTGGGGTCCAGCAGGGATCAGTTCTGGGTCTGGTTCTGTTCAATATCTTCATCAATGATTTAGATAATGGCATAGAGAGTGCACTTATAAAGTTTGAGGATGATACCAAGCTGGGAAGGTTTGCAAGTGATTTGGAGGATAGGATTAAAATTCAAAATGATCTGGATAAACTGGAGAAATGGTCTGAAGTAAATAGGAGGAAATTCAATAAGGACAAATGCAAAGTACTCCATTTAGGAAGGAACAATCAGTTGCACACATACAAAATGGGAAATGACTGCCTAGGACGAAATACTGTGGCAAGGGATCTTGGGGTCATAGTTGATCACAAGCTAAATATGAGTCAACAGTGTAACGCTGTTGCAAAAAAAGCAAACATCATTCTGGGCTGTATTAGCAGCAGTATTAGCAGGAGTATAAGCAAAACATGAGAAATAATTCTTACACTCTATTCCGCACTGATTGGGCCTCAACTGGAGTATTATTTCCAGTTCTGGGCACCACATTTCAGGAAAGATGTGGACAAACTGGAGAAAGTCCAGAGAAGAGCAACAAAAATGATTAAAGAAAACATGACCTATGAGGGAAGACTGAAAAAAAATGGGTTTGTTTAGTCTGGAGAAAAGAAGACTGAGAGGGGACATGATAACAGTTTTCAAGTACATAAATGGTTGTTACAAGGAGAAGGAAGAAAAATCATTCTTCTTGACCTCTGAGGATAGGACAAGAAGCAGTGGGCTTAAATTGCAGCAAGGTCGGTTTAGGTTGGACATTAGGAAAAAACTTCCTAATTGTCAGAGTGGTTAAACACTGGAATAAATTGCCTAGGGAGGTGGTAGAATCTCCATCATTGGGAATTTTTAAGAGCAGGTTGGACAAACACCTGCCAGAGATGGTCTAGATAATACTTAGTCCTGCCTTGAATGCAGGGGACTGGACTAGATGACCTCTCGAGGTCCCTTCCAGTTCTATGATTCTATGTTGCATAGCAATGATCAAAGAATACTTTGGTCAGAACCTTTCCAGCCATTGAGAGTAATGAGATACCACAATAGATACCAAACTGGACTTTTCACTTTTCCTTTCGTGTATGGTGACAATGGTAGTGTCTTTGAAGTCTTGCGGTACATCTTCAGTACTGTGTATTGAGAAATAGTCCAAGCAGTCAGCTCAGCAGGATCTCACCTCCATACTTGAATATTTCTGCAGGAATGCCATCAGATCCAGGAGCCCTGAACTATGTGGCACTGACTGCAGTGCTGACTTTGTCAAGGTACGGGGTTGGATCCATGTTATTACATGTTGGCTGATCAACTACGCTTATTAATGTCTTGTCTGTGATGTTGGACAGTGTGTTAGATCACTGAAATGCTGTTGTCACCACTGAAGGATTTCTCCTTTGTCAGTGATCAGTGTTAGGCTGTCCACACTCTTCAAAAGCACTGTAGTGGTATGTGTAGGAACATATAAATCTTCAAAACAATAGTCTTTGTTCTCATGAGGGTCAGCATAGCCCTGGATTTCATATGCCTTGGCATTCCACCATTATTCTGTATGTCTCTAAGCTTAGATCGGATCTCATGACCAGAGATCCTAGAAATCCATTTCCCACAGAAAAATGTGGAATTTGCGTTTTTATAGAATCTTTAATTTTTACATTTTGTGAAAAAAATAAGAACATCTATTAACTAAATGTTACTGAAAGTACCAGTGTTACTTATTCAGTGTGAGCAACCTCCCCATCTTGTAGCTGATTTTTTAATGTGATTTAAATTTATATGGACCTAAACATACTCCAATAAACTGCTTCCAGTGTATAAAGGTTTTTCCATAGCATGTAGGAGTTTGAGTTTTAATGCATCTCAAATTTCACTTCAGCCTCCAGACATGAGTAATTAAAGTTATGAAAAAATGCTGAAAACTTTAAAAATCTCCCCTAAAGACCATGGCACTGAGTTTGGCAAGGACAAATTTCACATTGATGTTAAGGTGCTGTTCTATACTGTATACAGCAAGGCTGTAGATTATGTTAGAGTGCAGACAAATATAAATTGCAATTCTATTAATTTTATTATAATGATTGATGGCACTGGTAGGCTTCAAACTTGCTTAAAAATTGTAACTATATCAATAAAATATTGTGTTTAACTGATACTTTATATATTGTAGCTAGGGAAACTAAAGTTCAGTGAAAAGAACAGGAGTACTTGTGGCACCTTAGAGACTAACAAATTTATTTCAGCATGAGCTTTCATGGGCTACAGCTCACTTCTTTGGATGCACAGAATGGAACCCACAGACAGAAGATATTTATACATACAGAGAACATGAAAAGGTGGAAGTAAGCATACCAACTGTAAGAGTCCAATCAATTGAGATGAGCTATCATCAGCAGGAGAAAAAAAACCTTTGAAGTAATAATCGAGATGACCCATAGAAGGTGTGAGGAGAACTTAACATGAGGAAATAGATTCAATTAGTGTAATGACCCAACCGTTCCCAGTCTCTGTTTAAACCTAAGTTAATTATCTAATTTGCATATTAATTCGAGTTCAGCAGTCTCTCTTTGGAGTCTGTTTTTGAAGTTTTTTTGCTGCAAAATTGCCACCTTCAAGTCAGTCACTGAGTGGTTAGAAAGGTTGAAGCGTTATCCCACTGGTTTTTGAATGTTATGATTCCTGATGTCAAATTTGTGTCCATTTATTCTTTTGCATAGAGACTGTCCGGTTTGGCCAATGTACATGGCAGAGGGGCATTGTTGGCACATGATGGCATATATCACGTTGGTAGATGTGCAGGTGAACGAGCCCCTCATGGCACGGCTGATGTGATTAGGTTCTATGATGGTGTCACTTGAACAGATATGTGGACAGAGCTGGCATCGGGCTTTGTTGCAAAGATAGGTTCCTGGGTTAGTGTTTATGTTCAGTGTTTCATTTTAATCACAGAAAATGCAGATTCTTATTTTTTTTAATTAGAGAACTTTGTTTTTTTTAACATGGAAAATTAGGATCCCTACTCATGACACAGATTCTAGTATGTTATAACTACCTACAAGGACATGAGATGCAACAATTTGAGGATGCAGCTCATGTTTTTTAGTGAGTAGCTGTTGAATTTCTGGACCACTCTTGTCAAACTAATCGATGATGTCATTTTGCTATACCTAAATTGTCAGGAGCAGCTTGATGTACCATGTCATGAAAAGTAGCCCATCCACTGTTTACATTAGCAGTAGTAGCCAAGCCAGCACAGTCAGACAAAGCTGTAGTAATATTATTACAGAGCTACACTTATGCAGCTTCATCTTGTAATCGCTTTATGTTAAGCAGTCTGGCTTAGATGACTTACGACACACTGGCTGACTTACTAGTAATAGTTTGGAACAGATCATGTGGTCTGTACAGCAGTCTGCCCCCACATACTGCTGCAATGATTTGTATATCCTGTAGATCTTACGGATGGATGGTAGTCAATAAGATCCCATTGTTTGGGTCTTGAGTGCATCCATTATCTCTTTTTGGTTTTGTTTTTTGTCTGGTAGGTAGAAAATGTATTTGTGATCATTAATTGCCACTTAACAGTCACTAAGTAGCAGAGTTCCATTGCTATTCTCTTTTCCAGTGCCATACTATCCAATAGCAGGCTGCAAGATTTTCATGTTACTTCCAACCCTTGTATTAAAGTCTCCCATGATAATCAGTTTGATACTGATGTAGACACAATAAGTTTGTCTAAGTTACTATAGAACTTTTCTCTCTCATTGTCAGCATTTGTCATGATAGAAGTACAAGCGCTAATGATGGTAACGTACCACTTATGTTTCAGTGGCAACCACAGAGCCATAAGACTATCACTTATGCCATTAGATAGACTTTTGAACTTGGAAGCACTGGAGTTGCTAATGGCAAAGCCAACACCCAATTGTTGAGGCTCTGAGGATGGCAACCTCATCAGAAGAATATGTACCCTGCACTGATCTCTGTGAGTTGCCCTTTGTCAGAGAGTCTGGTTTCAAATTTCAAATCTGCTGATTCAAGAGATTCCTAATCTACATCATTCAGTGTATGAAACCTACAATCAGAGATTTGACTGGGAGTGTTTATGCAGGAAGGCGAAAGTCTGCTTATCTAACACAAAATTAGGATGATTCTATTAGTTTTCTGTTGTAAATTTGTCTTGTGCATGAGTTCTTTCTAATCCATCAATAACTGTATAACATACCTTTAGATTCTCCAGGCTTTTTGAGAAAGAATCCAAACATATTTCTGAAGCTCCATTCTTTCTTCTTTTCCTGAAATACAAATCATCAGTATTTTTCTATGCAACAGGTTCAGAGACTGTGATGGATGGACTTCTAAGGAAAAATTAAAACAGCTAATGTGTATGGAATGGCTAAAGGAAAATGAGTGGAGACTTCCTAGCAGTCTACAAATATCTGAAGCATACAAAAAACCAAATTCAAACACAATTTAAATTATTTTCTTGGACATACAAATGCAATTCCCATTGAAGTTAGTGGGAATATCCAGAATCATTTCCAAGGAAGAATTTGGTCCAAAAGATAAAAGAGAATTATTTAGGTGTAATTTGGCGTAATCAGATGGAATCAAGGAAGATTAGATATAGTGAAAAACTTCCTTATGGGGAGCTACTACAGCATTAGGCTGTAAAAGAACTCCTAAGTGAGTGTGCAAACTTTTGCAGTTGTGCCACCCTTACTATTCACAAAATTTGTCCCCCTCAACCTATCGCCCGCTCTGAAGACCAACAGAAGTAAGGGTAGCAAAGCTGCTTCTGCTGGCAGCAGTGCTGCTTTCATAGTTGGGTAATGGGAGAGGGGTGGCTGCTGATTGGGACATTCATGTTGTTTGTGGCAAAGGAGGACTATCTTTTTCTTAATCCTGCTTCCGTACCACCCTGCAATACCCACTCTATTATTATCCCAGTTCTGCCATTATGGAAGCAAGTCCTGCAGGATCTGAGTTCTTTTGTGTCTCCCCAGAGAACCTCTTGTGCTCCCTAAGAGGGGTGTGTCTCCTAGTTTGCGCACCATTGCTCATTAGAAAAATAGAGGCTGGCACCTGTGACTGCTCTAACTCATTGTTGCATTAATGACTTGATATTCCTCTACAGATGATATGCTAAGTGAAGGGGCAAAATCCCAATATGTAAGATCTTGACCACAGTGTCTGTAAGAACCTTTCACATAGGCCTAAACTCCACAGCTTGGTCTGAGGCATGAGGCCTAGTTAACAATGGACAATACATAGAATCATAGAATATCAGGCTTGGAAGGGACCTCAGGAGGTCATCTAGTCCAACTCCCTGCTCAAAGCAGGACCAATCCCCAACTAAATCATCCCAGCCAGGGCTTTGTCAAGCCTGACCACAGGAAAAGAAAGCTGGGATAAACAGGAGACAACCTTGTTTGTTTCGACTATACATGAGATAAGCTGAGTCAGCATAACCGCAGATGGAAAGCAATAATTGGGGGCCTATCAGGAGGTATAGGCACACAGCTCACTGAGAGGAGCCTTAAAGTCTGCTCTGTGGTTCAGGAAGAAGATAGCGATACATACTCCCCAAATGCCAAGCAGACTTCAGGGAGAGGCCTAACACGATAGCGTGAGTTATGGCATCCTCCCTCACAGATGCCAATCCTAGTTTGCAGAAAGCAAGGGTGAATCACACACAATTGTGTATGGTTGTGTACTGTTTACTCTTCTTTTTGCTTTAAACCCTCCAGAAATGTACCTGTGGACCAACTTGTCTGGAAAGAGCCAACGTTATTGCTATGGACCTGAAATCAGGATTTAACTTGCACATTGCAAGAGGAGAATTCTGAGGAATAACACCTGTGTATTAGCAAATATGTATGGGCGGAGCCATTATGTAATCTTTTAGACTACTGGCTTATTCTGCTAATCTTGTCTTGCTGCTAGAACCTATCCAGGGGCTCAAGAACTCCCACCTCGTAGTTTCTTTCCACCTATTTGCACCCTATATAATTGATTGTAATCAATTGTTTAGCAGTGTGTCACTGAACCTAATAAGCAAAGTGACACTCTGCCAGCGCTGTGCATAATAAACCCTCGTGCTTGACTCTACATGGTGTTGAATTTCTGTCCCTTCACTAAGGAATATGGATAAAAACCTAAATGGATGGATAGGACATTTAAAAGTTCAGTTTTGAATGTTCTTTCCATTGTTTTCCTGTTTAGCCTTATTGATAACTGATTTTTAGTTTACATAACTTCTAGGTGATCTATGGTAACCTTGTCTAGTTGGGAAGTATTAAAATATTTAAATGTAGCCACAGAACAGTATAAAGGAAATAAGTGGAGAAAAAAAATTAAGATACTGTATGGGCAACATATTATTAAATCAAACAGAATCAATGTGGCTTTGATTTTTTAATCACAAAATTTCTATGCAAGGACACTTGATCAAACAATCTGAGTTTTATTGGCAGTTCAAACAATATTAATTAAAGTGAACCCTTTGCTAGTATACTGATAAAGCAACCAAAAAAAATCAATTATTGTTATAGTTTTTTACATATATTCAAGTCCCATAACTTGTTTAAACTACGTAAGCAGCTGTACACACTGATAATATAGCCAGTGCAAATATCTAATTTTCAATTTAAAATTTTCATGAGAGGGAAAAATAATAATTTCTCCATGGTACTTGTCACCTTTAGCTGAGGGTCTCAAAGCATTTTACAAACATTAACCTTCATATTTTTAGACACAAAAAATAGGGAAGAGTTTAATACTCATAAAGGAAGATTTGTAACAAGCAAACTATAAAATTATTTTGGGTATTAAATTTTAAACATCCAAAATCAAGTTTTGCTTTAAGTTACATGCCTGCAAACCTATTTCAAATGTACATTTCAAGTACAATTGTTATCATATTCCCATTCTGAATATTAAACTCTTCTCCACTTTTCCCTTAGAGTTTCCTTGAAGCATCTATGTATCTTATATCTGTTGTTTTTGCAAATTAATAATATTTGATATATAATGTGTTCTACAACATATTACAGAAATTATGTGTGGGGGAGAAAAACTTATCTGAATTTGAATTCTTAAAAGCTAGTAACATGCACAGATCCAAACCCTATAAATTATAGAGGGTACAGCTGAAAGCAGAATTTGGTCCACAGGACATAATGATTTGTAAATACTAAAGGATAATCGTGCTAACATGTAGGTTAAACTAGTGTACTGGTGTCACATGAAACTAAACTAAATATACATTAGAGATATATACACACACACACATTCTCTTCATTAGAATCAGAAGTAAAAGATGAAAACCATTTTACTCACGTTAATAACATTTTACTCCAACATAAAGTTGTTTAAGGCCTTGTGTCAGGAAAGAACTTATGTATGTGCTCTACTCTGTCCCTAGTCAGGACAGAACTTATGGTCATGCTTAACTTTAAGTGTGCATTTGAGTCCCATTGACATCAATGAGACTCAGGCACATGCTTAAAGTTAAGAACATGCTTAAGTGGTACACTGAATAAAGATGCTTTCCTGAATTGGTGACTGTTAATGGGTTGCTGTATATATATTTAATTTGTTTACTACTTCTGAAACACAAATTTTTCACTCTGAACTCTACAAATGTTTAACAGATTCTCTGTCATATTTTTAATCCTAAGGAGTTTTACTAAGTGATTTCTGTATACTATAGGAAGATATTACCTCTTAACAATGGGTAATTGTATATTTCTCCTAAGCTTAGGCCAATTTTCAATGCCAAAATTCCCATGGGGACAGCATGTATGATCATGTTTCTAATACAGTGAATAGACAAACAAATCGTTCCTGGAACTATCATGACAACTCACTGTGATGGGGCGCACTCATTTCTTGTGAGCACGTCCTGTTGGTTCAGTGTGAACCTGCACTCAATCTCTCTCTGTCTCTACTCCGACACCCTCTGTGGGCTGTTAACCATGTCAGGTGGGACTTCAGTGGCCCAGCCCTCTGGCGAAGTCGCACACAAATCCCTTCCAGGGCAAAAGGTCCAACAGGGCCTATCCCTGTGCCCTTGTTAGTCTTTAGCCTATCTCTGGGCTCCATCCTCAGCCCCTTCTCAACTAGCTTTAAGTCCATACCTGCCCTGGTATAGAGCAATGCCCCCAGGGCTTCATTTCTGGAGACTCTGCCTTATCCGTTTCTATTGTCCCATCTCTCCAGCTAACTCACTCCTTCAAGTTCAGTCCCTTCTTGGAGCAACAAAGTCCAACAAATGATTGGCCCTCTGCATGGTCTTAAGCCCTAGAGCCCTTTAAATTCCAGCCCTGTGCTTGGGCTTCTCCATGAAACTTGTCCCCTTCTCAAGGCTTTGGACATTGCCGGGGATGGGGGAGGCAGGGAGGAGGCTGGATCTGCCCATTACTCAGGATCCCAACGCAGGCATTCTACAAATAGCAGTCACAAGCTGCTTCCTTTAACTTCATTATTGCTGCTGCTATTCCCTGGGCCACTTCCCACATAACCCCTTCCTCTTTACCCTTTTGGTCCCAACCAGCAACTGATCTGCGCAGGCCCTGCAGCTCCTTTTAACTGAGCCTGCTGCTGTCTGATTGGCTGCTTCCCTGCAGCCTCTCTAGGCTGGCTTGGAGGACTCACCTTCACTGCTTCTTTTCTAGGGCGGGGTGTGATAGGACTGCAAGGCCTCCAGCAGGGCACCTCAAAGGGCCTGGTATACCCTGTCACACTCAAGCTCAGGTTCTACAGCAGAGGTCGGCAACCTTTCAGAAGTGGTGTGCCGAGTCTTCATTTATTCACTCTAATTTAAGGTTTCACATGCCAGTAATACATTTTAACATTTTTAGAAGGTGTCTTTCTATAAGTCTACAATATATAACTAAACGATTGTTATATGTAAAGTAAATAAGGCTTTTAAAATGTTTAAGAAGCTTCATTTAAAATTAAATTAAAATGCAGAGCCCCCCGGACTGGTGGCCAGGACCCGAGCAGTGAGAGTGCCACTGAAAATCAGTTTGCGTGCCGCCTTCGGCACCTGTGCCATAGGTTGCCTACCCCTGTTCTACAGTATGTTCTTGATGCTGATCATCACTAATGCAAGATAAGGCTTTCAAATGTCAATGCACTGCACCTCATAAAAATTATTCAAGTATTCCATATAATCTATTTCACCTAGTCATTAAAATGTGATTGGCTGTAGCCAATGGCACAGTGAAATCTATTCCTGTTAATACATTTGAAAAAAAGATGCATGAATTAGCTAATCTTTGTAAAGCAAAGATGTTAAGCTCTGTATGATACTAAGTATTATTGTGTGTATTTAGAGAGAGCCCTTGTGCTAAATATGACAATTTCCTGCAATGTCTTTGGGAGATCTTATTATATTAAGTTTAGGTGTCACTGTGAGCCAGGGATTGTATGGAGTTCCATGAGGGTATAATCACAATCCTCCAGATACTAAGAACAGAGTGTGTGTGTGTTTGGAGGGGGTGGGGGGTGGAGAGAGTGATCCAGAAAATTCACTCAGGTTGTAACATCTCCAGAAAGTACCACCTACACTAGTTCAAACTGGATTCTCCACAGGCCAACAGACAAAGAAAGGACTTTTCGATAAATGCCTGAGTTTAAACTGACAGCGTTTTCTGTCTGATCCAGCGAACAGACAGAACCTTTTGCAGGAAGGGGAAATTCTTAGGAAAGTGTTAGAAGAGCTGACACCTGTCAGAGCCTGAGGCTAGAATTGGGGTGACCTTTGGTAAGCTTTTTAGCATGTGTCTAGGTTCTTTTATTGTTTTAAACATGATTTCTCTGTAATGATTTCACCTTAAGAATAAATGTGCTTGCTTATAAAGAGCTTTGTGGTAACGTATAACTTCTGGCACTTACAGCTTTCCATCACCTTCAAAGAAAAAGCAAAGTGAAGACACTGGCCTATTTAGGCAGCCTGACTTTCTGGGAACATCACAGTGTAGGCAGCCAGCTGTGCAGCCTGGAGATATCCCCAGTCAGAAGCAAGAGACACTCCCAGGAGAGGTAATGGCTGAGGAGCCTGGAGCCTTCAGTGGGTGCCCTCAAGGGACCAGAGAAGGGGAATACAGATGCAATTGCCCTGAACTGTAAAACCTCTGTTGAAAAGTAAAAGTTTGCCCTGATATGAGGCAGTGGATCAACTGGATGGAGATTGGTTAAAATGAAACCTGTCATGTAGTTTTTTGGCCTTTGCGTCCATTCCAACAAAACACAAAAATTGAGACAAATTGCATTATGGTAGCTTTGTGCTTTTTTCCTGGTGCACAGCTTTTAACTCTTTTTTCCTGGTGCACCTAAAGCAGATCTGGTCAGTGGAGGAGTCCTTCTGTATAGGGGTCTCCTCTGATGGCACAGAGCCACCATACATATCAGATCTATACCCTTATGTCTGAGGAAAAAAGGGGTATAGCAAAGGCCTCCTTGCATAGCAGCAAATCTCCAACTGTGGGGGTGATAGGTGGCATACACAGGTCAGAGCAGCCAAACACTGAGAAGGCTGAGAGTTGGAAGCTGAAAATGTCACCTTTGCCCCCACCCCCTCACATTGTGTTGATCAGCTATATTTTGTCATGCTTTCTTAGATAGTGATGCTGCATGAGGTTATCACTTTTCACAATGCGCAGCAATAAAGGTTCAGCTATGCTGATAGATTAGACTAATTCAGATTGATGAAATTAGACCAGCAGGGTGCTAGCATCTGAATGTGGGTATTCACTTGCATTTAACCGTATGCTGTGTCTTGTTTCAGTGGAATGATCACTCACTGAAGCAGCAAATAATCAACATATTTCTTCAGCTCAAGAGTCTGTGAACCTGTGTGTTCTGGATAGTGGGGAAAGAACGGGTCAACAGTCTGTAGGGTGGATTAGACCTGAGACCAAGAACCATTTTGTACCAGATTAAGGTGAAGGGAGGCTGCTGTAGGGCCAGGATTGTCAAGGAGGTGGAGGATGCTGCCTGCCTGCTTACCGGCCAGAACACAGATGATCCCCCAAGGACTTCCAAGGGAAGGGTAAGCTAGTGAGGGACTTTGCTTTTTGGATGTTTTATTATTTTGTATGATCTGTTCTCTCCTGTGCTTTATCAGTTAAATAATGAGCAGTGAGGTGATAGTTTGTACATAGTATGTGTATGTGTTTTGTCTGTTTCACAACCATTCTTGTGTCAGCAGCACATGTACTAAAATTGGAATGATCCACGGAAGATTAGCACGGTCCATGCCTAAGGATGACAGGCAATTTCATAAAGCATTCCATTAACTACTGACTGCTTCTATAAGTGTTAAACTGTAAACCAAAAGCTTCACACACCTTCAGAGGACTATTGGAAGAGTGGTGTGTTTAAGTACAGGGAAGTCTGAAGGGTCAGAGCTGTGCCCAGAGGGGCCAGGCAGCAGCACAGCAGATTCCAACACATGGAGGGGGTGCTAGATAGAAGGTCTGCACTCTGAGAGTGTGCCTAAGATTGAGAGTAGTAGCTGGAGTCCATTCAGACTCCAGGAACTTGAAACACCCTGGGGACCCAGAGCAAAAGAGCCTGGATTCCCCTCACAGAAGTCCTAGTGGGTGGCCAGGAAGGGGCACTTGCTAGAATCTGTAGCACTGCCCACTACTGGTCCACAGCCTACACTACTCCCTACACATCCCATCTCCCCACCAAATTGTTGCAGACAAAGGAATCTGCCCCACCCTGAAGTTGCCTACCTGTGTCAAATGCTGCAGCTTCATGTGTTGCTCTCTCTCATTGGGTGCACAGCTCAGCCTACAGCAGTTAGGAAGTGTATGACCTTCTAGTCTAAGTTGTATAACAAACTGTGGTATCTGAACAGTGGAGCCCCATTACCCAGTGGAAACACAGAAAGGCCTCAGGGAGTTCCCAGTGAACTGGGGACGTGCACCTGCTGCTACATCCTTAAATCAAGTGTAGTATGCTCATCCTACCCTGCCACCCCCGTCCTACTGGTGACCACTGGGGCACAAGAAAAGAGCAGAGGGATGATTACTATAACCAGCTGGTGCACAGGGGAGACAAGTGACAGGTGAAAGTCTCTTTGAATCCTCCATGTGTACTTATACAGTGGTCAGACATAATCTGGTCTTGAATATATTGAATTTCTGGCCATACAGAAAGGTCAGACATAAGAAATAAAGGTGCTGCAAGTGGACCCTGCAAAATTTACAGAGTCCTACAGAGAAAATGTACTTTCTAAATATAAGCGGCAAAGAATCCTGTGGCACCTTATAGACTAACAGACGTTTTGGAGCATGGGCTTTCGTGGGTGAATACCCACTTCATCGGATGCATGTAGTGGAAATTTCCAGGGGCAGGCATTCTTAATATAAAACAACAAAAACAACAAAATAAAACAACTGGCTAGCAGATTGTGACCACTGCATTTCAAGACAGCTAACAGTCTGTATGTAAAATGGCAAAATCCCTGTTACACAGCACAGATGCACAATGGATTGGTGTCCAAACTCACCTCCCTGGGATTTGCCTTTATTGTTAATGGTATATTTCAGTCTAAATTTTCTCCTAAGCTTCATTTATTCCTAGGGTTTGCCTCCACAGAGCCTCTCTGTTTCTACCCCTATTTGAAAATCCAGTTTCTTTGCTGCCTGCAATATTACCCTTTCCATAGCCATAAATAAGATTCATCGTGCCCCTGAAAATCCTCTGTAAATCAGGAGATCAGAAGTGTGCTCTAAATCTCTCTCCAACAGAGCAGCCTTTGTTAGCCCACAGGATCTTCTTTGTAATGGGAAGACATGTGATAGAGTAACACCAATGTAAAACTGGTGTAACATAGTGGAAAATCTGACCTGGCATAGTCTTACTCAATACGTCTGTTCCTGGATTATAACCTGAGCCATATCTGCTTAGTGTGACAAAAATAAGTTTGTATTACCTTTTACTTTAATTGGTACTGAAGAGCCAATAGAGCTATGGAGAATGGCCTGGATTTTATTTTGCTTTATTGATATCTCCAGAATCTCTAATTTAGGGCCCATTCCTGCAAACCTTACCACCAAAAGTAATACTATTTCAGCTAACGTGACTGCTCATCTGAGTAAGAAATAATCACATGACTAAGATATTATGGGATCAAGCCTTGAATTCCAAATGTGGAATCTTTGTTTTTAGTGATGTTGCAAAATTCTGAAAATCACTGACGGGCAGTAAACATGGAACTCCACGGTGCCATTTTTTCAGAGTACAACCTCACTTTAATTTTAAAAAACAGAGTGAAAAATATAGCAACATAAGAACTAGGGGCGGCTCCAGGTCCCGGCACGCCAAGCGCATGCTTGGGGCGGCAAGCCGTGAGGGGCGCTCTGTCAGCGCTGCAAGGGCAGCAAGCAGGCTGCCTCCTGTGGCTTGCCTGCGGAGGGTCCGCTGGTCCTGCGGCTTCCCACGGGACCAAGGGACCCTCTGCAGGCAAACCGCTGGAGGCAGCCTGCCTGTCGTGCTTGGGGCAGCAAAATCCCTAGAGCCATTCCTGATAAGAATGGCCATAGTGGGTCAGATCAATGGTCCATCTACCCCAATATCCTGTCTCTGACAGTGGCCAGTGCTAGGTGTTTCAGAGGGAATGAACAGAACAGGGCAATTTCAAGTGATCCAATCTCCATCACTTAGAGGTTTAGGGACACCCTCAGCATGGGATTGCGTCCCTGACCTTCTTGGCTAATAACCATCGATGTACCCATCCTCCATGAACTAAACACACTGCTGCTAAGAACAGGAACAATACTTTAGTTGCTTATTGCTAGAGCTGGATGTGAAATGGCATTTTTGTCCCATGGGGAAATTTCAACATTTTGAAATTAGTTTCTGGTCTAAACTGGAACAGAAACTCAAAATATCAATGAGGAAAATAAATAAATAAATAGATAAATAAATAATCCATAGATCAAAATATTCCCAAAAAGTCTGAGTATAATGTCAAAAGAAAAAATATTGACATTTGCCATCAAAATTAAACAATTTGACATTGCATTTCAAAATGCAATTTTTAGTTGTCTTCTCATTACAAAATTTAAAAAAAATTATTATGTTTTTGAATATACACGGTTTTTTCCCCATATTACCAGAAACACTGTCACAGAATTTCAGCAGTAACTACATATTGCTCATACAGTTTGTGGAAGTAGGGAAAGAATTGACAAGGATTTGTAGGGGATCTTAATGCATGTCAGTCTGTTAGCAAGAGTCAGGCTAGCAGTTAAGAAGAGTCAGGCCAGCTGTAACCCTAATGACGTGAGACTTGTAGAAGCAAGGATGGTGTGAGGCGAGTGGGAAAGAACTGTGTGAGAAGTTGTCACGACCTTGCACTGATAACCAAATATGTAGACTGGCGTCTTCTAGAAGTGAGAAAAATAAGATAGCAGGATGGCCTATGTATAAACAAAATGCAGCTGTTGCTTATTATTGTCTGGATTATTGCTTGTTATTGTCTGTAACAAAGGTATAAATGCTTGCTGTAATTGTTTACCTGTTGAGAGACCTGTCCGGGACTGGGGCGACCCTGTGTCCTAGGGCATTCCCTCCCTCTATTGCAATTGCTGGAGAAATAATAAAGTATTTGATTTTGCTGCACCCAAACAAAAAGTGAGAACTGAGTTTTTCTCCGACAATTTGGGGGCTTGTCCGGGATGGCAATGCCTACTGAGACAAAGGCAGCTGCTACGGATCGTTTCCCTTTGAACCCCATGGTGCCACAAGAGAGGTATGAGACCTTTTGAAATCTCTATTGGGGTGTCGTCGGAGGACTGTCCGTGGGGCCTTCTGTCTCTGTTGGGCTCACGTCATCTGAACTTATTGATTGTGCAGCAAGATCAGATGTAGAGTGGTATTGGGGAAAGGCCCCAACAAGGTTAGTTTATAGCAGTACTGGGGAACTGCTTGGTTGGCCAACAAGGTAATGCATAGGAAAATGCATTAGGTATGCACCGGTGCTGAGGGGTTTTTACCACCTCAAGAGGGGTTGTCATACCGCCTCATGGTATTGGGTCCAGACATAAGGTACAGATGCATCGTGGTATTTGGAAATAAAGCCTTGCGGGGTGTGTGTGTGTGTGCACACCAGTGTGAGTGACTGTTACTGGAAGACGCCCAGAGTACCCTGTGAAGCGAAAGCTCGTGACCAGGACTACTCTAACACAAGCCCGGTAACTAGAGGATCTTTAGAAGATCCGACCCACAGTGGGCTGACTGCCTGGCATCGTCCGGCGAGGAAGCTACCTGGGTCTAGGAGTGTGTGAAGCCATCTTCCCTCCCCCTTTCCTTTCCGTGTGGGCTACTGACAGTCTGATCATTTCACTGGATGCAATCAGAGTAAGTGGTGCCGTCTCCCTGAGACTAGCCAACGCTCTTTGCTGAAGGGAGATGTAGGAGGGTCGTGGCCAGCCTCATTAGCCTCTCCTGTGTGAGTACCCTGTAGGCAGAGACCCTTAGTTTATGTGCTGCTAGCATGGACAGGGCATTCCCCCCATGTGTGTGTGATTGGAAAATGGGTAGGGGACAGTCTAAGCATTCCAGCTCACCCCCTAAGGGTACCCCATCTTATTTCATGTACGTATATTATGGTCCAACAACCTGCAGGTATTTAGACAATTGGAATCTTTACACGCGTGAAAATCCATCTAAACAATGCCCACTAGAAGGTACCTTCAATCTAGATAAGATCGTACATCTAAGAGGAGCTTTTAATCACCAAAAAGCCTGTGACAGTGTGAGCAATTTGTCTATTGAGGAAAGGAACGGGTTATTTTGAAATTCAGCTTGGCCCAGAGATAAAGAGAAAGTTGCTCTGCGTTCAAGGTCAAGAATCAACGCAGACTATGCTAAGTACAAAGAAAAACTGCTTTCGGCCCCAGCTGGTTGTGAAAAAAAATATAGACAGAGGCAAACCAAAGACAATACAAGTTACAGAACTGAGATTACACTTGCAAAGCTTAACTGTCCAGTGAGATCCAACAGAGTGCCTTTGTGACCCCGAAGCCAGTGTGGCTTGGTGATACCGAAGAAGCCACAGGCAGACGACCTGGACTGGAATCTCTGAAAGAAATGCCGCAGGAGATTCCAGGGTGTAAAAGAACAGCCCTCCCAAGAGCGGAAGCATGTTGGAAATTCTGAACAAGCTGTATACAGGATAATCTCCCGTCCACCTCTCCTCCTTCTCTGAACGTTATACGCAGACGTGGCCATTCTGGACATATGTGAGTATGAAAATGGCTTAGAGCCTGGGGCATTAATGTTTTTCCTGAGTGATGTGGGAGCGTTCCCAACACTCTCCATTGTTGTTTTATTATTTTATGAAGCTTTAAAATTCAGTCATATGGTGTGTTTTCTTTATCTTCCCCCAATGTCCTACAGTGTCAGCCTGATCACCTGACACGAGGGATATACTGGTAACAGAAATTTGTCACAGTTTGGTGAGCAATTGAGAAGGAAGAAGTCCTGCAGAATTTACACCATCTATTTGTTTTACCCTTGTTATTTTTATGTTTGCTTTGCTTGGTATTGTTGATGTTATATGTTGAGGATTGCATGATTAAAGGAGTGCCCACTCTCAGCTGCAGTAAGTTTGAGAACCGGAGAGGGGTTTAGCATTCCTCTCTCCACCCTGGTTGACCGGGAAGGGTGGCAGGTGGATCTACCCCAGTTGTAGCAGGACTGGGCAATAGAGAAGTTGGAGAAAAGGGAAGAGATGTGTACTTGATAACTAGAATTAAGCAATTAAGAGCATAGATCATGAACCAGGCAGCAGCTCAAACCTACGCCCAGGGCAAGTTGCAGGCCTTGAGACAGGACTTCAGGGTAGAAAAGGAAGCCCTGGCTAAGCATGTACTGGTTCTTCAGGGACTTGTCAAAATGTAACCATTTGTGCTCAGCATACGCCATAACAACAGTGTGTTTGCTACAAGAGGAAATTGAATAGTTAAAAGAAAATGAGCCATGCGTTTCTGCCCAGGTGGCAAGCCTCACGAGGGAGGACTCGGGTAGTCTTGTGAGTAAGAATGTTTAAGGGAAGAGACCAGGAAGGGTGGGGGCTAGTTGAGAAGCCCACCCTCCTAGCTAAACTGGTAGTGGAACAAGCCGGTGCCCATGGAAGGGACGGTTCAGCAAGAAAAGCAGGATCGGTCCCAAGCGGGCAAGTAATAGACAGAGATTGGAAAACAGGTTGGAAAATTTTGAGGGCATAGTGGAAGGAAGGAGTAAGTAAGTATAAGCATGGGGATTTCAAATACCCAGGACAATATTTGAAATGGTGATTTGAGTTGATAAAAGTGGCTGTTGGGAGACAAGCAAGTGATTTAAGGAAGAAGTGAGAAGTTAACTCTGTAGCTGCTGGAGGGAACAGCAGTTGAACTTTGTAAAAATGCTAAAGAGGAAAGTTCTTGGTGTCTTTAAAATGTTTGTAAATAAATTCAGGCAAAGAAATTATTAGATTGCAATATTTGGCTATGAACAATTTAGTTGAATTAGCTAAACAATGTATACAGTGCTACGTAATGGAAATCCTATTAGGCTCTAAGGGGCACTATAAGAAGTGCTTTTCTTTCAGTGTTTGAAAGCAGGAGTTAGAAGTAAAAAGCCATCAGAATTCTGGTAAAGTTAATTATGTCCCTTTTAAGGTAAGAATCTTTAAGCTGTGAATAGCTTTGGATCCAGAAGCAAGCCAGAAAGCATCTTATTAATGCAAATTATCTAACTGATAAGGTGGAAGCCACTGAAACCTGGGCTGCCTATGAAACAAATACAAGAAAATATGGGGTAATTCCTCTGTTTTGCCTGAAATCAACAAGGGTATTTGTATATTTTAAGTGATGATTGACTGCCCAGAAGGGGTAGATCTCTGTTTTTTTTGTCTTTCAGATAATCAGAGAAAACTGATGCCAGCTGAACAGCATTCAGCGTATCATGCATTTACTGGCACAATAGGAATTATGTTTTGTGTTCTATGTCCTGTCTTGTGGTGTCTGTCTCGTGGCCAGAATTGTTGTGTTTAATATTTTCATAGGATAGTCTAGTTTAAAATCAAACAGAAGGGTTAAATTAAAATGCTGATACTTGTTTTATTCAACTTTGGAATACAAAGTGGGATAAATCAGGAAAATGTGATATACTAAAGTCTAATACATTTCGTTAAGTAAGAAAAAGAAACTTCATTGGCCAAATCTTTTAATTGAAAATTGTTAAAATTTGCTACCAACAGTCTTTGGAAGCAAGGACATGAAAAGTTAACCCACTTCCCATATTGTACATGGGATCCTTCTGGCTACCTCAGATTTCTAGCCAGAGGGCTGGGGATGGTGAGAAGCTATTGGACACCAGAGGTTGTATTGAGTGAACTCCTCAAAGTAGGTGTACTTGTCCTGGCTTGTTGCTCCAAAGCTCTATAATAAAGTTATTTTAGTGGAAGGGTATATGTGGCATACATTGAATGACTAATGTACTGTATAATGGCAATGTTTATGTGTTCATGGTTGGGAAAAAGGTGTAAGAGTGGAAGTTTCCTTTGTAGGTTAAAAGAATCCAAGAAGGAAAGAAGGAAAAAGAGCAGAATGAATTAACTGGAAAAAATAGCTAGCACGTTCAGTCTAAAGATAAGACACTGGCTCCATTCAAGGACACTGCTCACAGCTAAGACTTGGCTGACAACCAAGAAAAGGCGGGGGCTTGAATGTGCCCAAGCAGCTATGAGATATGCAAAACACTGCCAGGCACTAATGAAATATGTTAGGTTTCTTTTCTCACAGGTAAAGAAGCACTACCTAAAGACCCTAGCAGCCCTGCCACTCCTTGGAACCTGGAGACTGGATCTATGTAAAGGTCCACCAATGAAAGACTGCTTTGGCTCCATGCTGGAAAGGCCCTTATTAAGTCCTGCTGACTACCAACACCGCTGTGAAGTTCCAAAGACTGACTGCTTGGACCCATGATTCTCACTGCAAAAAGATCCCTCCACCTCGGGAGAATTCTCCTACTGATGATTAGCCTATTTCTCCTTCTGTGCCTTCTGGACAGCAGGGAAAAAAAACAAGGTGAAGTGCGAGTAACCTCTCCCTTGTCCACTGACAGACCTACTGTGCCTTTGGATTTTTCTAGAAGAATCAAAATCATTACAGGGTGATGTGCTGGTAACCTCTCCCCTGTAGAATGCTGAACCACGACTGTTTCGGGAAAGAAGAAGGAACACTCACTCCACTGAAATTGCCAAAGTCCAGGAATTCCTGACTAGAAAGGACATTAAGAACTGATCCTGGTGAAGAAACAAAGAATTATACACTGGCAGGAAGAAATTTGTGGGACCCTGCTTGGGAATGTGGTATTGATTGGATTTTGGGGTTTATTCTACAGGCTGCGCCCTGTGTTTTGAATAAATCCTTCAGCATATATTGCTCTCTCTAATTGGATTTTAAATGACAAGTACCAAAGGCACTTTGCTGCCACTGCCTCTGCCATCTCCTCCATTACACTATTACCCCTGTAATACATCCAAATACAGACAATGCCATATATTTGATAAAACCAATGGCCAAGGCCTTCACACTTTAGTGATTTATTTAAAGACTGTTTGGAAAAAAACAATATTTTTAAAGTTCAGGATATCCCATATAAGTGAACAATTGAGTGGAGAATAAATGGATTAGTGGAAATAAAATCTACGATATCACTACAAATGAACGCCAAAAATCTGTAATTGAAATTGATGGGTTCCATAGTGAAGTAGATATGATGGCTATTCCTGGAATTTGTACTGTGTTACATGGAAGAAGTCCTTATTGTTATTTGGTTACCCAATTAGTGAATAATCAAATGAATAAGAAGAATTTGTTCTGCCACTGGAAATTTTACTTGTATTGAAACCATTCCAGTGACTAATAATGTAACCTGTACCTTATTGCAATACACCCCACCCTATGCTATTAATGTCAATGCCTCTTGAAAGTACCTGAGATTAGTTAAAGGTATACAACCAACAGATGTGATATAGTACTACACCAAAGAGATATGTATTAGGATATCAATGGACTGTGATTAATACAACACTAGGGACTGTCAAATTTACATTGCCCTTATCCAGTTTCCAGATCACCTCTACATACTCAAATTGCTCACAAGGGGCTGCCATTAGATTAGGGTTTTTGGGTTCAGAACATGATGAGAAATTGGGCCAACTAGAAAAGGCCACTAGCCTTATTTCTGGAGCTCAGCTAACCCAAGTACAGGCTAGAGTTGGTGAGTTACATGTTATTTCCACCCTTAGTTCTATGACCCAGAAGTTACTGACAGAGATGGTATTGAATATCACTGAGGCTGGGAAGGCATTGCACTGGGATCTAGTATGCTTAGAAATTCAGGATTTCCCGAATGACCAGCTGATGGCCATTCGGAGTGATCTTGAGCACCAGACTTGGCCCACTGCCCTTACAGACACATCAGGAGTACCATCCGATCTGTGGCTATGGAGATATACTGGAGACTTTCTGGGTGGAAGTGTGGACATTCACAGTGCTCCTTCCAAGCATTTGGACCAGTTAGGGGGGTGTGGGCTCCCACATACCGAATCCTGACGGGCCCATGGGGAGGATGCATGTGGGACTGGATTATTCACTGAGACATCTGGGAAATTAGACCACCTAGTATGGCTAACTAATTTATAGTCAGTGCCCCTAGAATCACACCTGATATTTTGGATAGGAATAGGGAGTCAATGGACATTTGGCTGTTAGAACCACTACAGCTTCAGTGCATCCATAAACTGAAGCCAGGGGAAGTTGTCACTGTTCATGATAACATTTGCTGGGAGGGTAGAGGACAAGGAACTATCCTGACAGGACACCTATTTTTTCAAGCTAATGATAGCTGTGTGTATGTTAAAACCACCACATTGCAAGATATACATTTTAATCTCATTACCACTGCAGGCAATCATATTGTTTATTGGCCTGCAGATAGAATTTTGCAAGTAGCCCTTAGTTTCCAGATACCCTTTAATTGGACCAGCTTAGTACCTGATCAATTTCAAAATTTGCTTTCATTGTTACCAGAGGTTCAAAGAATCTCTGAAATATAAGGGCAAATTCACATGCTTCAAAATATATATGAAGATGAACAGAATGCCTTTCATACAGCTTATAGAGTGTTTATTTTGTGTACTAAGTATGATGTATTGTGCTTTGTAACCAAAACTGTACAACAACCTCATCATATTATTGCTATGGGAATGTTATTGCTTACACTGCTGTTAGTTAGTTTAGGATTATGTTATTGTTGTTGTAAAAGACATAATAATAGTAATACCTTTCATGTCCATGCTAATCATGCATTGTCATTACATCCAGTGAAAACCCCTAAGGTTGAAACATCTGATGCAGAATCAGAAATCCATGGCTTAATGCAAATAGAGATTTGAAAATATCTGTTGTATTAGAAGTACAAAAGGTGGGAGTGTGGAAGTAGGGAAAAAATTGACAAGGATTTGTAGGGGATCTTAATGCATGTCAGTCTGTTAGCAAGAGTCAGGCTAGCAGTTAACAAGAGTTAGGCCAGCTGTAACCCTAATGACGTGAGACTTGTAGAAGCAAGGATGGTGTGAGGCGAGGGGGAAAGAACTGTGTGAGAAGTTGTCACGACCTTGCACTGATAACCAAATATGTAGACTGGCGTCTTCTAGAAGTGAGAAAAATAAGATAGCAGGATGGCCTATGTATAAACAAAATGCAGCTGTTGCTTATTATTGTCTGGATTATTGCTTGTTATTGTCTGTAACAAAGGTATAAATGCTTGCTGTAATTGTTTACCTGTTGAGAGACCTGTCTGGGACTGGGGCGACCCTGTGTCCTAGGGCACTCCCTCCCTCTATTGCAATTGCTGGAAAAATAATAAAGTATTTGATTTTGCTGCACCCAAACAAAAAGCGAGAACTGAGTTTTTCTCCGACAAGTTTAATAATCTTCCAGTGGGACTTGATAAGTCTATCTTAGTATGTGGTAAAGGTAATCTTACACTACAAATTTTTTGCAAATCTATTATTCAGAGACCACCCATGCCTGCCGATAGTTGTGGGGGGCGGGGCAGTGAGGGCAGCCCGCTACAGCAGTGTTACTGACCATAATCAGTCCGTGTGAGTATGCTCAGTACAAGCCAAGCAGCAAATCTGGGGGAGCACATGACCCAACATGCCTCCCAAGCATTGCCTCTGCTATTAATTATTATTATTATTATACTTTGTATTACTAGTCATGCACCAGGACTCTGATGTGCTAGTGCTGTGCAAATGAAACAAAAAGATGGTCTCTGTCCCAAAGAGCTTATAATCTATAAGCAATCAAGCTGTCTTTCTGCCTTAGATGGGGAAATTTATGGTGGTTATATATTGCCTCTATATAAATCCATGGTACACCCACATCTTGAATACTGCACGTAGATGTGGTCACCACATCTCAAAAAAGATATATTGGAATTGGAAAAGATTCAGAAAAGGGCAACAAAAATGATTAGGGAACAACTGCTGTATGAGGAGAGATTAATAAGACTGGGACTTTTCAGCTTGTAAAAGAGACAACAACTAAGGGGGGATATTATAGAGGTCTATAAAATCATGACTGGTGTGGAGAAAGTAAATAAGGACGTGTTATTTACTCGTTTTCATAATACAAGAAGTAGGGGCCACCAAATGAAACTAATAGGCAGCAAATTTAAAACAAACAAAGGAAGCATTTTTTCCACACAATGCACAGTCAACCTGTGGAACTCCTTGCCAGAGGATGTTGTGAAGGCCAAGACTATAACAGGATTCAAAAAAGAACTAGATAAATTCCTGGAGGATAGACCCATCAATGGCTATTAGCCAGGATGGGTAGGGATGGTGTCCCTAACCTCTTTGCCAGAAGCTGGGAATGGGCTACGGGATGGATCACTTGATGATTACATGTTCTGTTCATTCCCTCTGGAGCACCTGGCATTGGCCACTGTCAGAAGGCAGGATACTGGGCTAGACGGATCTTTGGTCTGACCCAGTATGGCCGTTCTTATGGTGGGTACTTACTCAAATGAATAGTCCATGGTTACTCATTTACCTATGTGGTCATCAATACAATCTACCCCACAGTAATTAGGAGTGCTATTGCACTTGAGATATATTGTTTTCTAGTTGAACTACTGCTCAACAGTTAGAAATACACATAAATTTCCTTCTAACCTACAGTACTGTACTCAGCTTATTATTTCTTACTTTCTTTCCTATACAGGAAAACAGTAACCTGACACTCTATTTTATACAAACCTTATTCTCAATATCCTCATAGGGACTGCCACCTTCCTCAGTCTATAAAAAAAAAAAAGATATAAAGATCAGTCCCTTGCACTTTCAGTTGCAATCTCATTACTAACATTTCTCACTCTTTCTTTGCTCTCAGTTTTAATCTCACACACGGAAAATGTTTAAAGAATAGTTTTGACATGCACACCTTTTTCCTTTACTGTAAGTTCTATTAAATCTCAAGTTGATATTTTTACTGTATTTTAATGACCTGAACAGTGTTTGTACATTTTTACTAAAAGTAAGTTATAGGCATCAATTTTGCAAGAGACATAGTGCTTGGAGAATTACAAAGACAAACAAGTTTAATCTTTTTTCCATGAAGAATATAATGACATGATCACAAGCACTCAGGTATGCTAACATTTTGGATCAACATGCCAAATTATACATGTTTTGTCATTTACTTTTTTTTTTATCACTGTACAAGAGGTTGATTTCTGCTTTCAGATATGCAGGCACAATTTCTTTTGTGTTCAATTCTAAGGGCAGAGTATGGCCCTCAGGGCAAAACTGGGACTAGCCCTTTGAACGTGCGTAACTATAGAAGAGAAGGAAAGCCACAAGTAGCTCATCCTCTTCTCAAGCAGAAGCATTCTGTAATCTCAACCTTGAGATCACTCTGTGAATAGCCTGCTAGAGTCTTGTGTCTCAGGCTGTGATTATGGGGCTGGAAGGGAGAAGTCTCTCCCCACATCTGCAAAGAGCTAGTCGGGTGAAGACTGCAGAATGGAACATACACTACCCCCTTTCAAAGAGTATAGCAAGTGACACACTTTGCTCCCCTGACACTCCTGGCAAAATTGCACCTTAAGAGATGCTTAAAGCTGCAATATGGATATAAAAATGTAAAACTAGAACTTGGAATAAAATGATATTTAAAAATCTCTCTTACAACTATATTAGAAGCAGTACAACAGTGACAGTACAGTACACTGGAAGTATGATCAGACACAGACATACAGAGCCTAAAGTCCTTACTCAGCTTTTACTTTTTTTTTTTCAGATAAAAGTGTAAATACTTCTGGATTTGATCTGTTATGACTGTTAAAGGCCATATAAAGGTGCAAAAACACTCCATGTTTATTCAAAATTATTTGTTCTTCCTCTTAAACAGTATCCCTTCAAGTGCCACAAGGTCACTCATTTCATTATTTCAGTCCCCAATGTTCAGACTGATAGATGATTTTCAGTTTCTTGCAAATGTTCTTTTCACAAATGAAGATGTTCTTACTCAGAACTGTTTTGGAGGACACAAACACCTAACAACTTACAGATTTATTCAATTATATATTTGCTAATCTGAGCACTCCTTTGATATCAGATCTCTCAGTAGATTTGTATTCAAAATTATAATTAGCTTCCTCTTCCCAGTATCTGTTTTTTGGGCAATGCCACAATAAATCTAGAAGATTCCCTTTTCCTTCCACACAATGCCAGTAAACAACTCCCATATCCTGACTTTTTTGGAGTTATTACTTGAAATAAGACTCTATATTTCATTTGTGTGTGTCCTTCACACTAGTTCTATGTAGGCTGATCCAAACTCCTAGGTCCATGTTCCCTGCATATGACTTGGGCCTGATCACAGTTTTGACAGTGACTTCAAGTTCTAAGTCCAAAATTTGCACACAAAAAAAGGTGCTTAAAGTCAGGCACCTAAATCCATATGAAGGCACCTAAATAAGGATTATGGGGCCCTAACCTTAGGCACCCATTTTTTAAAATCTTGGCCTGAGCCATTAAACTGCTTTAGCAGCGGATGGCAATGTATCTCCCAGCTGCTGAGTCATTACAAGTAGTAACTGCTTCACGCATAATTCTTTCTTTTTTCTACCAAAAAAAAAAAAAATTAAAAAATGAAAAAAAAAAAAATCTCCCAGTTCCAGCTAGGAAAAAGTGAGTGAGTGTGTATCTACCAGCAAACACATTCAGAACAAAGGTTTCAGGATCCAGGTACCATAATTGGCCTTAGTTTTCACCACTATTCCTTGTGATCACAGTGGTTTGCAAATACCTCCTCTCCACTCCTCATTCTGCAAACCCCACTAAAAGAAAAAAAAAGTTTACTGGAAGTGAACAGTTAGTTCATGGAATTATGTATTGTTTATTATTTGTGATACTATTAATCCCTTTTCTGATACTGATTAATTCTGTGTTTCAGGCATATCATTTAGCATCTTTGTTTCTTCCATATAAACTCTAGATAATGCCTTACTCAAAGGCTCACTGTGATTATTAACTGATGTTTGTAAATTAATCTGACAATGGAAAGCACTATGTGAAAGATTATAAGAATAATATCTAGGTTTGCATTAGGTCTTTAAAATAATCTATCAGATTATTAAGAGTATGTCCAGTTCTCTAGCTACAGGGTATAAATTGGTTATAAATCTATGGAAGGGGATGTGTGTTAGTAAACAATCTGATTAATAATTATTGGGCATATTCTTACAAATAATTATCTTGAAGGTTTGTTTCTAATTATCCTGTGGAATCTGGGATCAAAGCTACTTACTCCATTACTGAATCATTTAGTTACCTATTATTTATGTTTCAAAGGGCACAGTGCCTACAAACCAGCCTTTGGCTTACATGTGGCATTAAAAAGAAAAAACAGAAGCAAATGTGTGTTTAATACAGGCTTAAACCATTTTGATTAAACGATACTGATTAAGAACACTTTTCTTCTATTTATTCCTTTTTTATATCGTTTAATTAATCTGAGAAAACTGTCTTGTACATCACCACACACCTTCAGCCTATAATAAGGATTATTATTTTTGAGTGTACTGAGCCTTAATTAAAAGTAAAGCTATGCAACCAAAATCTTGTAGTTATCACAACTGTGGCAGACCAACCTTTCAACTGTACAAGTTGGTGTACCTTGGAGCCAGCACACACTGGTATCCTTTGAACTTTGGTATCCTTTGCGCAGTGTTCTGTTCTAATTACTAGACCACACTGACTCCATTTTTCATTTTATAGTGCCCAAAGGGGAAGGCACTGATACAGGTGCAATGCTTGGCAGATTAACAACTCCCTCAGAATGAAAACTACATACTGGATGAAATCCTAGCCCTATTGAAATCAGTGGCAAAATCCCACTGACTTCTATGGGGCTAGGATTTCTGCCACACTGTGTACTGCGCAAGGCTAGAGTTAGCACTTTCTCTTAAAATCTTTTTAAATAAAATATGAATAAAAATCCAGGCCAAGATTTTCAAAATGTTAGGTTTGTGAATCCAAATTTAGGGACAAAAATACATGGCCTGAGTTTCAAAAGCACTCAACAGCCAGCTACTTCCCCTGACTTCTGTGTGAGCTGCTGGATACACAGCACTTTGGAAAATCGAAGTACTTATTTAAGTGCCTAAATATGGACTTATGAACCTAACTTTAGGCACTTAGTTTTGAAATTAAGGACATATTACATTACTACAAATGTAGTGCATTTTAACTTATGGTACGGATGGGTTAAGGAAGTGATGTTTAGATCTAGATTAGATATAGGCTAGGTTCAAGTCTCAGTCAAGGCTGGCTCAGGAGCAACTGAAATTTTATGAACTGTTATTGTAAAACTGCAGCCCCAAATGACAGAAATATAGTTAGTTCAGATGATCCTGCAAGATTTCCAGTACCTTTGAATAATGTATATCTCATGAGATCAGATGTTCTTGTGAGAGTTCAGTGGCATCAAAACCAAAAGAAGAAAATAGATCCAGCCCAGTTTGGGATCCAGCATAGGACTAAAGCTACATTAGTTGGTTTGGATGTCAGAATCAAATACAAGTGTTTCACATTCAACCCTGAAATTCAAAAAGAGGATAGATTCAAGGATTCCTATTCTAGTCCACTCTTAATTTACAGATTTATACACTTTCCTCCCTACTGAGAAAACAAAGAAAGCTAACCTCATCAGCAAGAGTACTGGCAGGTGCCACAATTTCTTCTTCTTGGACAATCTGAGCTGGAACCTAGGTGAAAAAAATCAATTAACAGACAAAATTTGTATCCTAGCTACTAACTACTTTTCTATTACATTTCTTTTGGTTTCAATTTCATTTTAACATACATTTTAAAAGAAAATTTTAGTCTATGTGTCAGGGCTTCCCCTGACTCTGAGGTACAGATGTGGGGACTCGCATGAAAGACCCCCAAGCTTATATTTTACCAGCTTAGGTTAAAAATTCTCCAAGGCACAAATCCCTTTCCTTGTCCTTGGACTGGTATTGCTGCCACGACCAAGTGATTTACATAAAAATTCAGGGAATGGTCACTTGGAATCCCTCTTCTCCCCAATATTCCCCCAAGCCCCTTCACCCCCTTTTCTGGGGAGGCTTGAAACTAAAATACCAAGCAGTTGCTTCAGCAACGTGAGCACAACCAGACCCTTTGTCTTCAGGACATTGAAATCAATCAGGTTCTTAAAAGAAATTTTATTATGAAGGAAAAAGTAAAAGAATCACACCTGCAAAATTAAGATGGAAAGTAACTTTACAGGGTAATAGAAAGATTTAAAACATAGAGCATTCCATTCTGGGCTCAGCTTCACAGTTACAAAAACAGGAATGAAACTACCTCTGCAGTGCAGGAAAATTCACAAGCCAAAACAAAAGATAACCTAACGCATTTCCTTGCCCTACTCACAGTTTCTGTGGATTTAGATGGATTATTCCAGGTATATTTTCAGGAGATATTGTACTGCTTGGCTCCTCCCTCCTCCGAAGAGGGAACAACACACAGAACAACAAATAAATCCTTCCCCTCCAGATATGAAAGTACCTTCTTTTCTGGTTGGTCCTTCTGGTCAGGTACCAACTAGTTTATTTGAACTGCTTAACCCTTTACAGGTAAGGCAATCCAGTACAGCTGCCAAGGATACATAAAGGTTGCTACCCTTCCCCCTATATTCATGACGCTAGAAAAAGTAATAATAGACTGAGAAATACTAGTTTAATAATTCATGCTTCAAAATGTGTACACACACAAAAAATATGTACTTGTTAAGAAATAGAGACCCTGAACCAGCAAACTTTACTTAAGATAAAACTCCCTTTGACTTCAGGACTGAGTATGGACTTCAATGGGACTTTTGCCTAAGTTAAGGATGAAGGATTTGGCTCAAAGTATTTAAATAACGAAATGTGTATATTTCATATCAGTAAAAGAAAGTTAGTTCATAAATAATGTATATGAACTCATAATTAACATTAATGTTTGAAAGTGATTTAGCAGAACTACAAGGAATGAGTGTCAGATTTACAACACCAAAAACATTATACCAAATACCAAAACCTCCTTCCATGATGCTGAAATGGCTAATGGTTAGCTTAGCAGAAGGTTACTGAGTAAACAGGTCATTTAAGGAAGTTTACAAAATAGCATAATTATGACAATCTCTATAAAGTTTACAGGAATTGAAATCTGCACTAAACTGAATATGGAATAAAATGAATTTCAGAAAGTAATTCTAACAATGAAAAGGAAAAATCTCTTTTTCACAGCATACCACTAAAAGTAAAAAGTAAAGTAAAAGAAAAGTAAACCATTTTTTCCTGCTATACAATGAGGATATAGATTAAACCTAGTGGGCCACGATCTGCACTTCTTTCTCACATAAGTAGTTATATTAACTATGTAGGGACTAGTTGTATGAGTAAAGCAAGCAGTGCTTGATCCATTGTCAGGACACCTTAGTTTCCTTTTCAATGATATAACACCACTTTCTCCATGGAAACATAGGTATTTAACATTGCAAGTACCAGCTTAGCAGGTGCTTTGGAATTTTAAAACAAGAATGAACTGTAATTAACTAATGGAACATAGGGAGTGAAAGGGACTGGGGCAGAGAGGAGGGTTTGTGAGAGCAGAAAGCTGTAAATGCTCTGCAGAAAGCAGAGGAATTTCATTTTGGCTTGATGGAATAAAATAGATTTTGGAAAACTACCTGACTAAATACATTCTAAGAAAAATATAAGAGAAGGAAAACGATTAACAGTCAGAGATGTGCAAAGTAGCTTTAGAGTAGAGATAACCTTAGATGTATTATTTTTCCAGGCAAGGAAAAATGTTGCTGTACCTCCCACAATGCATCTCCCCAAACCAAACAAAACTAAATCATCAGAATTTTATACTACAAATATAAAATCAAATCTATGCTAGGAGCAAATAGGAAAAAGAAATGTGTATTTACTGCTATTTCTCTCTCATTCTCTCATTTACACACACATTCTATTCTTTTGTATCATATTTCATTTCTTTCTGTTTTCCTCTCTCTCATTTGTTATTTCTGTTCCCATCCTCCGTTTGTCCCATTCTTTCTCTTTCCTTAGGACCTTTATCATTGTTCCCCCTCTAAGGCTATCCCCATATCTTCTGATCTCTTTCCATCACACATCTCCCTGAATCACCAATTCTCCACAGCTGTCTTTCTTTACCCTTTGTCCTTCTCTCACTCATTCTGCACCATTTCCTAGAAGCTTAACTATGCCTTTTCCAAGAATATTCCCCAGTAAAGCACATTGCACTCTAGCCTTATAGTTACTTAGGCACAGATTATTGTGGTGGAGACTTCAAAAGGGTTTATTTCCCAAAGCGGAGGGAAATTATGGGCAAAACTAATTGGGAGGAAAAATTTAGACAGAAATAAACGAAGGAAAATTGGGAGTTCTTTAAGATGAGTTTCTTGGATGGCCGTGTAGTGAGGTGGAGTGGCCTCTCACCGATGCAGAGGGGGAGGTGTCACCCCTTGAACCGAGGTGGGTGGAATCTGGCCAGGCTTGGTTAAAGGGCCGGACAGGACGTATAAAGGAGGAGCCCTGCAGCTCAGTAGGGTGGGAGCCGCAGGAGGAGACAGATCCCTCTGTCTGCTCTGGGGACTGGAGCCCAAGGAGGATCCTACCCCGCTGAAGACTGGCTGAACCAGGGCTTCTCCTTTATACTTCCTGTCCTGCCCTTTAACCAAGCCTGGCCAGACTCCACCCACCTCGGTTCAAGGGGTGACACCTCCCCATCTGCCTTCGCGGTTCTGCCCTGCCTAAGGGCCAGAGCCTTCAAATGTTTACTTCTCTGCTAAATCCCTGACTGTGGGCGATGCCCACTGGTGTAGTGAGGCAGAGTGGCCTCCCACTGACCCAGAGCAGAAGGATCTACTGCTAACCCCTACAGGCCAAAAAGCCACAATTCCATAGTCATAAAAGAGGACAATACTGGCAAAAAGCATACCCCGGTTCAGTGGCAAAATGAAGTCAGCAATGAAAAATAAAAAGCAATATATAACAAATGGAAAGGGGGGAATAGATAGGAATCAATATAAATTAGAAGTTTTGAAGTGTGGAAAATTGATATGGGAAGCTGAAGGAATTAGGGTGACACACAAGGCTAGAAAGGGTTAAACATCATGCAAAATAAATAACCCTCAGAAGATATGTGGGGAGATAATGTTTGTGTTTTTGTGTATTTATGTACGTATGAGTAGGGTCAACGATGTAATCAACAGTCCCTGTCCAGGCTGTATTCTGATAATTCAGAGATCAAAAGAATATGCTAGCATTTAAATTAATTCTAAATATGGGATATCTCTGTATACATCTGTCTTTGAGATCTATAGCAAATAATCTGTGAATGGTGGAGGAACAAGCAAATTGCCTTATGTTAATTCTACAGCTAAGTACCAGTGATGAACCACCTTCAAAATCATGCTAATTACACCTTTTGAACTCCAGCTTGTCAAAAAGGACATGAAATTGTATAAAAGATCCTTGGCTCCTGATTCCGTTATCTCAGATCTGCTTAAGCTTCATAGGGGGAAGTTTGAATCGCAAGACTGAGGTCCCAGTTATGCTGGTAAACCCTGAATATGAGATTTGAACATTGGACTATAACCTATGAACTATTTCCAAAAGAACTCTTTGCAACTACAAAGCTCACATCTCTGCTATGAATCTGAATCTTAAGAATTGAACTCATGTCTGTAGGTATATTGATCTTTTAACTATACTCTCTCTCTTTTGTTTTTAATAAAGTTTAGTTTAGTTAATAAGAATTGGCTGTGGCGTATATTTGGGTAAGATCTGGAATATTCAGTAACCTGGGAGGTAATGTGTCCAATCCTTTGGGATTGGTAGAACCTTTTCTTTTATACAATGAAATAAATTTTTCAGAAATCATCATATTTGATTAGATACCTGGATGGAGGCCTGAGGCTGCATCACTTTAAGGGAACTGTGTTGTTTGGACTTCTGAGTAACCAGTAAAGTAATAAAGAGACTGTTTTATGCTGTCTTGGTAAATCTAAGTATTGGAATATCCGCCAGCTTTATGCGGATTGTCTGGCCCATTCATTGCAGTTCACTCTAATTGAGTGACTATAGCGGGCCCTCAGTGGGACTCCAGTTACATAGGGAAAAATCCATGCTGACAGGGCTAAGGACAATAGGAAGGAGATCCCTGAGCAGCATACGAAAATTTTCAGAAGTTTGTGAGCCGAGGGACACCTGCCGGGAATCAGGGCTTCAGTACCATGGGAGGCACCTGCCAAGGCTTGGGGTTTCAGCCCTGCTCCTGCTGAAGCCCTGAACCCCAGCAGGCACACCTTGTTAGGCTGAAGCCCCGAGACCCTCCTCCCTGCTGGGCAGAAGCCCCATCCCATCACCCAGTTGCAAGGCAGAGGTCCCATGCTCCCGCCTCAGTCTGGTAGATGGAGAATGGAGAACCCCCAAGGGGGACTTTGCAAGCCACACTTTAATTATAAAAGAGCCACATGTGGCTCGTGGGCCACAGTTTGGCCACCCCTGGTATATTAGGAACAAAAGAAATCCTGGCAATGGTATAGGCCCAATGCTAGATGGAGGTGGTAAAATTGTTAATAATAGTGCAGAAAAGACAGAAGTGTTCAATAAATATTTCTGACTTTTTTTTTAAAGAAGAGGGAGGATGTACTCATATAACATGAGGATGATGAAGCAAATTCCAGTCCATTAGTTATCGAGGAGGATGCTAGACAACATCATCTACTAGTGATAAACATTTTTAAATCAACAGGCCCAAATAGCTTGCACTAAAGAGTCTTAAAAGAATTGGCTGAAGAAATCTCTGGCGCACTGATGTTAATTTTTAATAAATCTTGGATTCCAGAACACTGTAAGAGTATTACTGTTGAAAGTGGCAAAACTCAAAGAGAAAAAGCAGGATGACCCAGGTAAATATTGGTCAATTAACCTAACATCAATTCCAGGAAAAATAATGGAAAAGCTGGTACTGGATTTAATTGATAAAGAATTATACAGGATTTAATTGATAAAGAATTAAAAGACAAGAATATAATTAATGTCAGTCCACATGATTTTATAGAAAGTAAGTCTTTCTTGTCAAATAACACTGATTTCATTGTTTGGTGAGACAGTAAATTTGGCTGATAAAGGTAACTACATAGAAAGCAGTGACTCTGACAAGGATTTAGGGGGTTACAGTGAACAAGTAAATCAACACGAGTCCCCAGAATGATTAGATAGCAAAAAGGGCCACTGAAATCCTTGGATGTATAAACTGAGGGGATAGAAAGTAAAAGTAAGCAAGTGATTTTGCATCATGTACAGCATTGATGAGACCAATATTTGAATATTGCTTATATTTTCGCCACTCATATTTTAAAAAGGACGTTGAAAAATCAGAGAGGGTACAGAAAAGAGCAACAAAACTGATTCAAGAGCTGGAGAAAATGCCTTAAAGTGAGACATTTAAAGAGTTTAATCTCTTTATCTTATTAAAAAAGAAAAGATTGAGAGATGAATTACTTACAGTTTATTCATACTTTCATAAGGAAAAAATACCAGACCCTACTCTATCAGAAAAAGGCATAAACAAAAACTAATGACTGGAAACTGAAACCAGTCAAAGTCAAATGAAAAGTTAGGCACACATTTTTAACTGTCAGAGTGATTCACTATTGGTACACTTACCAAAGGAAGTGGTGGAGATTCTCCACCTCTGGATGTCGTCAAATCAAGCTATTTGGTTCAATGCTCGGTAACTAGATGAAATGTAATGGCCTGTTATATATAGGGCGTCAGATAAGATGACACTTAATGGTATCTTCTGGCCTTAAACCAGTGGTTGTACTAGGGACCCCTTTCACGCAGCAAGCCTCTGAGTATGACCCTCCTTATAAATTAAAAAAAAACATTTAAATATATGTAACATCATTATAAATGCGGGAAGCAAAGCAGGCTTTGGGGTGGAGGCTGACAACTCATGACCCCCCACGTAATAACCTTGTGACCCGCTGAGGAGTCACGACCCTCAGTTTGAGAACCCCTCCCTTAAATTCTATGAAGAATCAGAAAGAAAGGATGGCAGTCCAGGTTAGTTGTATCTGAAATAGCATCGCATATCACCAAGAGCAGAGGTGCATCCAATACTTCCCTCTTTCTCCCCAAGAATGAGAATAATGAAGATCAAAGACACTTCAAATAGAAAACTGCCCAAACCCAAGACCATACCTTCTAGATATTTCCTCTTCCTCAAATCAGCATCTCCTCCATCTTATCTGGGCTCCCTTTAAACCAGTTTCCTCCCAACCACTTCACCACATTTGTCAGATTGATGACATTGCAAAACAAAATTCTCACTATTTCCCCTGAGGTCTTGACATACATATTGGAGAGGATGGTTGGCAAGTTGGAATCCTGCAGTATTCTGCTTGTAAAAGACCTTGGGGAACCAAAATAATGCTTTCATTGTATCCTTTAGCACCTTTCAAAGGGGCAGAAAAGAGTCCACTGAAGGGTTATCTTCCTGAAAGATCCCACAGGCAAGTCATCAAAGCCCAGTAGTTATTAGTATCAAAGGCTGCTGATAGCTTTTGATCCTCATCAGCATGTACACCATTGCTAGAGATACTGCCATCAACAAAATCACCTGTGCATTGCACCTACAGCTAAAACAAAACTGACAGTGATCTTCAACATTTGCAAGTTCAAGATATAACTGGAGCTACTCAAACAACATCTTTCCAATAACTTCCCCAAAAACGAAAGGTTAGAGACTGTTAACTTCATGAGATTCTTTTTGGAGCAGGGCCTCAAAAATGGCAACCTGCCCTGTTGAATACTCTTTCTTCAGAAATATGATCTAAAATTAAAATATAGTGTGTGGGAGGGATAGTTCAGTGGTTTGAGCATTGGCCTGCTAAACCCAGGGTTGTGAGCTCAATCCTTGAGGGGGCCACTTAGGGATCTGGGGCAAAAATCAGTACTTGGTCCTGCTAGTGAAGGCAGGGAGCTGGACTCAACAACCTTTCAAGGTCCCTTCCAGTTCTAGGAGATTGGAGATATACCCATTTTTTTTATTATTTTCAAATATTTTAATATTTAAAGCCATGCAATTTGATTAGAAGTCTTTATGACTAAATATAATGAAATGCATACTCACTGTGATTATTTAAAAATACAAATAAATAAGTAGTTTGGAGTGTTGGTATTTGCTGCTCTATATTATAAACTCTTTGAGACAGAGGTCTTATCTACACTAGATAGGCTTTGCTGGTATAGCTACACCAGAAGAGCTATACCAGCAGCCTCTCCTAGTACAGATGCAGTCTATTTTATTCTCATTATTTTGCCAGTATAGTTTATACCAGTTCCCTGAAAAAAATAAGCAAAAGTGCTTTGATGTCACTATCACTGTGTCTATACTCCTAACTGGCATAGCTATGCTGGCAAAACTTTTAAATGTAGACCAGGCCACAGACCAAGGTTTCCTAAGTGTTTAAACAAAGCCTAACACATCAGGAATCCCAAACCTGATTATTGAAAGCTTTTCATCTTCACCATTGGACCAAATCCTGATGCCAGGGAAGTTAGTGGCAAAAATCCTGTTTACTTCAGTAGACCAGGATTTGACCTCAAGTACTTTAGCACTACAGGCACAAAATCAGTTTGAAATTCTCAGTTAAAAAGTGTGTTGAAAGTTGTTTCAGGTACTACAAGGGTACCCGAGTATCCTGCCAGTTGTGGTTTAGAGCCCTATTTATTTTTAAAATACATTTCTCTTCCCTGTTGCTGTGTAAAAGATTCACACACACACACACAAAGAGGGAAGGGACCAATTAATGGACTATACAGTGGAGACATGAATATTAACTTTACACAATGGGCTGTGAAATGCACAACATAAAGAGAATTTTTGTGGGGGATTTTCTTCCTAAACTCTTTCAATTATTCTGATTTTAGGGGTTACTTGTATCAACAGTGGTCAAAAAGTCTTCAGAAATAAGTTTGATTTTTAAATTTTTGGTGTCCCTTTAATTATGGGCAAACTGCATTCTAACATCAAAAGCCTGTCTGACTTTTCTAATAAAGTCTGCAGTGGTGTTCTGCATTGATATCTTCAGCAAAAGTGAACAGACTCTCTTCTGGAAGACTGCTTGGAAGGCTCTCAAGATACACCTTTTAAGACTGCAGCAAGATTTGGAAATTAGATAAGCTTTCTGTTTCCATCTTTCCACGAGGTCATGTTTACCAAGCTAGGTTGGTTCTGTGTTAACCATCCCCACTGCAAATTTTACCACAAGTCCCAAAGGCTTGTATTATCCAACAAAATTTCTTTACTGGTGATTACATTTCACTTTTTGGTTTTATTTCAATGGGAATGATATTTGTATTCTTTAGCTGAATTTTTTTTCCTGCTAGTCTTAGTCCTAGTCTTCACTTAAAAATTGGATCGACCCAGCTATATTTCTCAGGCTTGTGAAAAAGTTTGCACCCTGTGCATCGTAGTTAGGTCAACCTAATGATTTAGTGTGGCTAAACAGTGAAGAAACAGAGTTTAATATTTCTGATTTCATAATTCCACTTATCCGTATTTTTTGTCCTAAAGTATAATTTCAAAGCGTCCACTGATGGTAGAATAATGGAAATGCAGTCTTACTGCCTGTCAGTCTCTTGAATGAAATCTTCAAAAAATGTCAGCATTGTAAATATAGTATCAGTTAGAGAGACACCAAAGTTGTATTTAATTTCTTAGCAAAAGAGACAGATGAAGCCAGTTTATTTTCAGGATAATCTTTTCATATATAACAGGTTGAGGTCTATCTTGTGATAATATCAGGAAGAAGCTATGTAACAGGCAGGCCCAGTTTCTGAAATAGTATGAGTTTAAAGATGGCAGCAAAGAAATTCTTACAATAGCTGACCAGTTTCCAATCTCTATATGGCTAGTAGAGTTAATAAAACATCATGACTAGACAGCTGAAATGTATATGCAAACCCATGCAAACTGTGAACATGAGTCACTAAAGATTTCTTTTAGCATTAGTATCATAGAAGCAAACAACACAGGTATGATCTTTGTCTCTCAACCAATGAGCATCATTCTTGTGCTTAAGTATTCACAGTGGAGAACAAAAGTAGTTTGGTAAATTTTTTATTGATCTAGTTAACAGTTAGATGGACTTATAATTAAAAGTAAATAATGGATCTGTACAAAAGCCATTTTTTACCAAGCTGGTGATGGAGTGTTTGGCTCCAAATGGAGCACTAATATATGGAAAGCCTAGTTAATAGAGCCTATAAAGTCAGGTTTTATTCTGCTCTTGTATACAGAGCTACCAAAAAAGGGTCCAGTGAAATATCCAGGGAAATTCAGAGAGCAGTGATGATAAAGCATTTTCTATGCAAGAGTGTGTGACCCACTTCCTTTCCAAGGCCAATTAAAACTAGTCACAGAACAGAAGAGAAAGCTTCTAAGCTCTTAGCGTACCCTCAAACAGCTGTCTTTTTCTCAGTCTCCAAAAGTAACACTGTGAAGCTTAGAGTGCAGGCAGAACCAAATATATCTCTTCCTCTAGTAACTTCCAATTGTTACTAGAATTAGGGGACCCTGTGGGAAATTAGAAAAAACTATGTCTCCTTTTATAACAGCAGCTGCCACTGGGATGTCTTAAGGAGGAGTATGACACACACACACTCTCTATATGAGTGGAATTTATATGAACAGAGAGGCAAAGGAGTGTCAGGTCACGAAGCAAGCTAACCTGAGCTAATCACTCCAAACCAGTTCATACATATTGGTGGGCTAGTAAGAAGCAGACCACTGCTGCATCCTGAGCAGCATCTGTTCCATGAATAAACAGATGACTTCACTTCCCTGTGCTGTCCATCTGGCACCTTTCACAAGCTCTAAATTCAATTTAAAATACAAACAAAGATTTTACTGATCACAAGTGGTTTGACCTGATAGAAGAACGGAATGAGAGATTTGACAGGAGGTAATAGTTCACTGCCTTTAGGCAACCTCTCTCATTCTTCCTGAAATTGAAAGATGATGGTGTCTTTAATCAGATTTGTTTTTGTTTATACAAAAAAGAAACATAAAAGCCATTATTTGTATTTGGAGAAGATCAAGATAGAGATGAAGCAGCATATATTATGGATCCTGACTGGTAAACACTTCACCTTGCTTCATTTTTTAAATATCAGCAACACTGGTGTTTTAACCAATCTGTTAGAGTACCGTGCAAGTATTGTTATCCAGATATTTAAAACACTGAACTGGTCTAATCACTTCCTCTATAGACAATGAAGCTTGTTTTTCACGTGTACAGTAAAGGCTGAATGATTCTTACCCACACTGCAAAAAAAAGCTGAAGTTCACGTGAAATGAATAATGCATTCACATTCAGTTGTGCTCAGCAACTGTCCAGTAGTAAGTTTTTGTAATATTGTGTTGTTATATTGTTTGGAAGTGTCTGCATTCCTGCACAATAATATGCAATTGTTTGTGTCAGTCTGTACATCTGTAGGTGCAGCTGTGTCACAAAGTAACTGAGTGTAAGCATTAGAAGAATCTTGCTGTTCAGCTAGATCCAAGTCCCCACTCTGCTCTCATTTTGCCAATGAAACTGGCTACGTCTCCCTTCCTACGTGTGCTGTGCAGAAAGTAAACACTATCAGGTTTTGTGTCTATCTCCGGGGAATCTAATAGATTACAGATCAAAAAACTTTTAATATATACAAACTGGGAAATCAGAGTATTCTCCCAGAGGCCACAGAATTTCAACAAGTATCCATACATCATCTCCCAGATCCAGTGTCTGTCAGGGATTAGAAGGCATAGCCTTGCTCAGGAGTATAAAGCTGGAAGCTATGCTTTGAATCACTGGAGGAGCTAGTGCAAGGGAGCAAGTAAAAAGCTGCAGCTTTTTCTCTCATTTCTATCATCATCAGAGGGACTAAAATGTTATAAACACATGTTTTATAGTTTATATACTGCAATTTAAATCCCTGGTTCGTACCCCTCAGTTACATGCAAATACTTAGCCCACAGTTTTTGGTAGATGAATGAAGGAACTTGATTTTAGCATTTTTCCTTACCTTGATAGTTTAAAAATTTAAGGTATGGTATTTAAGTAGCAGAGGAAAAAGTTTTAGGTGGTTTCCTTCAATACATGCTACTCTAAAAACTAAATGGTATCAAGACAACCCTTATATATCAGATCATAAAACTTTCTGATTTACTAAAAACATTGCCGATACCACAGCAAAGACAGAACAGAATCATGCATTCTGGAATGTCTTTTATTGCATTGAATGAAGCATAAGCGATTACCTGCCTTGTGGGCAGGTGGTGTGTGTGTCCATTCACTGAGCTCTTGAGATCCGAATGAACTGGAGGAGCTAGGGAAACAGAGAGGTACATAGACAAGACTTTCAGGGACACAACAGAACAGTCCTATCCCTGCTCAGACAACTTCTGTGCTGTGGAGGAGAATGAAAATCTGGGGAAAGGAGAACATCAAGCTGGAATGGAGGGAAACAATCCCATAATTGGGATTCTCCTACAGATGATGTCATCCTCTCATCCCCTCCCAGGGGAGGAGCCCCCAGTTATTATGAAGAGCCAGGTAATAGTAATGGGGGATTCTATTAAAAATATAGATAGCTGGGTTTGTGATAACCAGGAGAACCACATTGTGAATGGCCTTCCAGGTGTGAAGGCTGCAGACCTCTCAAGACATCTAGATAAACTTACATTCAGTGCTGGGGAGGAGATGGTTGTCACGGTACATGTATGTACCAGTGACATAGGGAAAGGTAAGAGAAAGGTCTTGGAGGCCAAATTTAGGTAGCCAGGTAAGAGATTAAAATCCAGGACTTCCATGATAGCATTCTCTGAAATGCTTCCAGTTCCACACACAGGGCCAGCTAGACAGACAGAACTGCAGGGTCTCAATGCATGGATTAAATGATGATGTTCGGAGAGGGGATTTAAGTCTATTAGAACCTGGTGAACCCTTGGGGAAAGGAGGAGCATATACAGGAAAGACGGGCTCCACCTAAACCAAACGGAACTAAATTGCTGGAATGTAAAATTAAAAAGGTCTCAGAGGAGGTTTTAAATAAAGGGCTGGGAGAAAACCGACTGATTCAGAGGAGTACATTGTTCAGACAGAGACATCCCTGAGGGGAGGACTTATTAAAGGGGATACTCTATATTCTCGTACAGATGAGAGGATAGAGGTTAATAAAGTACAGGCCGAAACTGAAGAGAAACAGTTAAAATGAAGAGTCTCATTGAATTACTTCACACAAATGCAGACAACTAAATATTGATAAATTTTATAAGTGCTTGTATACAAATGCTAGAAGTTTAAATACTAAGATGGGTGAACTTGATGCCTGGTATTAAATGAGGATATTAATAAAATAGGTATCACAGAAACTTTCCATGCTTCAATAATAAGATCATAGCAGTAGGAATACACTGCCAACCTGATGGTGATTGTGAAATGTTCAGGGAAATTAGAGAGGCTACAAAAACTGAAAACTCAATAATAATGGGGGATTTCAACTATCCCCATAACGACTGGGTATATGTCACCTCAGGGCTGGAGGCAAAGATAGAATTTCTAGATAGCACTAATGATTGCTTCGTGGAACAGCTAGTCCTGGAACTCACAATGGGAGAGGCAATTCTTCATTTAGTCCTAAATGTAGCACAGGATCTTGTCCAAGAGATGACTAGAGCTGAACTGCTCTGTAATAGTGGTAGTAATAGTGTCTATAATGTAATTAAATGTAACATCTTTATGGGGAGGGGGGAGGGAGACATCAACGAAGCCCAACACATTAGCATTTAACTTCAGAAAGGGGACACACACGAAAATAAGGATGCTAGTTAAATGGAAATTAAAAGGTAAAAGTCACAAAAGTGAAATGACTTCTAGCTGCATGTTATTAAAAACACCATAATTGAGGCTCAAATTAAATGTATACCCCAAATTAAAAATCATAGTAAAAAGACCAAAAAAGTGCCACCACGGTTAAACAAAGTAAAAGAAGCGGTTAGAGGCAAAAAAGGCATCCTTTAAAAGTTAGAAGTTAAATCCTACTGAAAGAAATAGAAAGGAGCATAAACTCTGGCAAGTCAAGTGCAAAAGTATAAGCAGGCCAAAAAGAATCTGAAGAGCAGCTAAAAACTAATATTTTTTGAGAGCATGTAGACGGTTAAATGACTTTGCTACTGCAGTCCGCGTCCCAGAAGTTGTAAAGAACAAGGCAGGCCCTCACAAGAAATCTACCCTTATGTTATCCAGGAACTTAGACCAACTTTGAATGAATTGGGAATCTCCACTCCAGAGGCTTTCGGCCTGGACAAAGCATAAACATAATTGATGGGCTGCATATGCATTTTACTAATGCTTCCTGATTGTACACAGTTGCCTGGAAACACAGATGTTAAAATATTACCCTATTTGAAATAACTAATAAAAAACTAATAATTTTTTAAAGCACATCAGACGCAGGAAGCCTGCCAAACAATCGGTGGGGCCACTGTCCAATCGAAATTCTAAAGGAGCACTCAAAGAAGACAAGGTCATTGAAGAAAAGCTAAATGAATTTTTTGCATCCATCTTCACTACAGAGGATGTGAGCCATTCTTTTTAGGTAACAAATCTGAGGAGCTGTCCTAGACTGAGGTGTTAGAGGGATGTGTTGGTACAAACTGATACATTAAACAATAATAATGAAACAATCAGAAAAGGCTGGGAAGCAGCCAATCAGGGCCAGGTGGGCCCCATCAAAGGGCTGCAGGGCCAGAAGGTAGTCCGTCCCTCTCCAGCTTGGAGAGGGAAAGACTGGTTGCCTGCAAGCAGAAGGATGTACCTTGGGCAGAGTAGTGGTGGGAGGAACAGGAGGAGCTCCACCCTGGTGAACTCCCAGGCTGAGGCTTTGCTTCCTAGGCCTGAGGAGGTACTGGAGCTGTGGGGAGCAGCCAGAGAAGGAAGAGGCAACAGGTCCAACCACCTGGCTGATGATGAGTGGCCACTTCAGACTGCAGTTTGCCCCTGAAGGAAGGGGCTAGATGAAGACTAGGAGTGGGTTACTGAGGCAAGGTGGGCTTAAGGGATTGGGTTTCCCTGGGGAAGGGAGGAGCCCCGAGTGTGGGGATACTGCCATGGGCAGTACCCAGGAGAATGGGCACTGCAGGCTGGTGAGGGATGTGGGGTCAGAAGTACTATAAGTGGTGGAGGTTGACCAGGAAGCAGGTACCAGTAGGGAGACACCGGCCAGCAGGAGGCGCTTGGAGGCTGGGATGAGCTAATTCCTGGACGACCAGCAGGAGGCACTGCAGCAGAGAGTGCATGCCGTGCTACAATATCCCACAACTCAGAGCAAGAGAAGTCACAGAATGCATACAGAACAGCAGCAAAGCAAAGCACTCTGGGATACTTGCACAGAATGTTACTCACCTACTCTGCCCAAATCCATGCCATGCATACACACTGATCCATACTGAAGCAGACAATATTTTACAGTTGATGCACAACTATTGCAGACTGACTAATATGCACCAATCAATGTGCAAGAAAAATCAGTGCAAATTAAAACCCCCAAGTAGACAAGCTTATTTAAAGCTTGCTGATTTTTTTCAGTAAGACTAATAGAGAAGACATATGCTTTGATATGTATAATTCAGCAAGCTGTAAGGAAAGAGGAAGATCATACACCAAATTGTTTCACTTCTTCTAACTTTGTTTCAACCGTGGGATTTTTACAGACTAATAGCTTAGTCAGGTCTCACTAATTTTTCTAATATAATAGTTACAGTAACTTAAACAAAGGGCTGCTTTTGCCCAGAGACTCCAGGAAATCTATTTCTACCTTATTCCTGTAAAAGACAGACAGAGGGCAAGAGGGGATATGCTAATTAAATTCATTCTTCCTACTTTACAGGACCAAGAACATTTATACCAATAAATTTATTAGAGGGCAATAAATTTGCCCTGAATTTACCTGATCGATAGGCATTTCCACTTTCAGATTTTTGTCTTCTTGTACCTCTGCTGCCCCTTGGACTTCTCCCCGGGGTTTACCAGCTTTAAAAATACTTGGTGCTGGAAAGTAATGAAAAACATTAGTTATAAAATACTCTTTGTATACCTCCATGAACATGTCATAGTTCCTTATTCATCAAATTCACACTTAGGATTATTAAAATTCATTATTTTTATTAGTAAGTAAAGAATCAATTCTATAATAAGAAAAAAACATTAATCTTATTGGCTTTATTTCCAAAAGTTGCACACCCTATCAGTTTCAAAGAAAAAAATGTATTCCTGTTGAAATATTTTATTTTTGCCTGAAAGGACTTACTAGGAAGTGTTGTAGAGAATACTTGGCCAAGAAAGGGTCATGTAGCAGTGCAAATATCAATGTCCAGTAAACTAAAACTATTACAGAAACAGACTAAAACTGTTGAATTATCAGTCTTCATGCCCTAGAAGAATAAAGGGCAATCAAATAGCCAAAACATAATTTCTTCTTATTTTTTCTTTGTTAATGTATATTTATTATGTTTTATTTCTTAATAAAAAGCAAGAATACACATTCAGAAATTTGAGGCAGAATGAAGATCAGCAATTTGCATAATTTAATATTAAAGTATGCAGAGGCCCTGATTAGCCCTACTGTGCTAGGTTTTGTACAAATATAAGTAGACAGGCACAGACAACCCTAGTCTAATGAGCTTACAACCTAAGATGTTTAGAATAAACTTCATATAAACAGAATTAGGCAGGTGGACACAATCCACATGTGAGGAGCTGTGCCTCTGGAACCCTGGTCTGCTGGTTCCATCCACACTGCCAGGGCCGTCCTTAGGCATAGGCAGAATAGGCAGCCGAGTAGGGCCTCACTCTCCCTGGGGGCACCACTCTGCAGGCAGCCCAGACAGTGTAGAAGCAGAGCTGCTGGGTCCTAGAGAGAGCTGAATGCAGCACAGTCTGAGGAATGGGATTAGCTGCTGGGGTCTCTGGGAAGGGGAGGGGATAGGGGTTGGGAAAGGAGCTCACCTGTGAGTGTGACTCTTTCCCCCCAGCTGAGGTGAGGCTAGGCAGGCTCTGTGGCACCCCTCTCTCCCTCCTCCCTCCCCTCCGTCAGGGCTGGGTTGGGTGAGGTGCTGGGGGATAGGTGGGGGGAGGGCTGGCTGGCTGCCTGCTGAGGAATGAAAGTGAAAGTAACTCACTTCCTCTGCAGGCAGCCAGAATTGGAATGTCACACAGGGCTGGGTTAGGATTAGCCAGATGTGTGAAAAATCAGGATAGGGGATTGGGGTACAGTGAGCAGATATCCCTATTTTATAGGGACAGTCCCAATTTTGGGGTCTTTTTCTTATATAGGCTCCTTTTGCCCCCCAACCCCCACCCATCCCTGTCCTGATTTTACACACTTTCTGTCTGGTCACTCTAGGTGGGGGTAATTGGTGCCTATATAAGACAAAGCCCCAAATATGGGGATTGGCCCTATAAAATCAGGACATCTGGATCTGGCCACCCTAGCTGGGGAGCGCCTCTCCCCCGGGCTGGCAGCTGCCAGCGATCCATCTCATCCGGGGGGAGCTGCACAGGGCAGGATGAGCTGCTGTGGCTCCATGGGTGCCTCGTCCCTGAGATCAGATGCTGTGCTAACTTCACCATGGTCTGTTGGGCTGGCGGCGGTGCCCATTGGCGTGTGATTGGACCTGAGGGTTCGCTGCTGCTGTTGCCACTCTGCACCCCAAGAGGTGGATTTTGGGGTCCTGCAGTTTTCCACCTATCTCCTCCTCTACTGCAGCTGTTGGACCAGCAGGCTGGGGGGGTGAGCCAAGCATGAAAGCAGTACTGTGTTGCCATTTAGATTGTCATTTAACAACATTGTTTGCCAAAAATTCTTGCTAACAATCCTGAATCCAATTTCAATATTTTTTTTTAAAAATCAATATCTTAGCCAAAAACAGAAAATTAAGTTGTTGACAATTATTAGTGACAGGTTTGGTTTGAGACAGGGAGTGGGTCAGTTTTCATCAGAGAAACAAAAAATGTTGACTGACTTTCCTATAGCCTGTTACTCCTGATAAGAGCCCTCCAACAACTGTAATATGCTCATCTCCTTACTAGTATATAAAGCAAGGGTCGGCAACCTACGGCACACGTGTCAAAGGTGGCAGGTGAGCTGATTTTTGATGGTATGCAGCAGCAAGCTGAGCGGCTCAGCCCATCACTGCTCTGGGGTTCTGGCTGCTGCCCTATTGCCAGCTGGAATACCAGCCATCGGCCCCACTCAGCACCTGCTGCTGGCCTGGGGACCCCCAAGGAACCCCAGGCTGGCAGTGGGCTGAGCTTAACCTGCTGTCAGCCTGAGGTTCCATTCCGGCAGCTGGCTGAGTGGGCTGGTGGTGGGCTGAGTGGGCTGGTGGTGGGCTGAGCAGGGCTGGTGGGGGGTTGAGTGGCTCAGTCTGCTGCCAGTCTGGGGTGCCAGCAGCACTCAGCCTACTGCTACTCCGGGGTTCCGGCTGCCGGCCCCTTGCCAGTCAGGAGCTCAGCCGCCAGCCCCACTCTGCCTCCTGCCAGCCTGGGTGAGCAGAATCCCAGGCTGGTAGCGGGCTGAGGGGGGGTTGGCAGCCGGGATCCTGGCTGGCAGGAGTTGGTGGTCAGAACCCCAGACCAGCAGCGGGCTGAGCAGGGCCTGGGATCCTTGTCTAGGGTTCCAGCCACCAGCCCGCTGCCGGTTTGAGGTTTCATTTACTCAGCTGGCAGTGGCCTGAGCAGGACCAGTGGCCAAGACCTCAGATAATAACAATAGTTTATTTATATAAAATAGACATAGAGAGAAACCTTCTACAAACATTAAAATGTATTACTGGCACGAGAAACCTTAAATTACAGTGAACTTGGCACACCACTTCTGAAAGGTTGCCGACCCCTGGTATAGAGTGACCATATGTTGTACTAAGATTCTCCTGCTCTTTTTTTCCCTTGTGAGTCAGTATAACTTTTGCCAGCCCAGAAGTTGGGCAGCCAATGTTTTACGTTTTCACAATGTTTTCTCCAACTTTCATAAAGTAAATACATAGTTAATATGAGTTTTAAAGGCCAGGGACACTTCTTTGTGAAGAATCTGTACAGCAGATCATGCCCATAGACGATCCAGAAAAGAAATTTGAGGTTGAATTTTTTAATGTTGTGATGGATAAAGCAGTATCTGCTGTTGATGAAAGGTTTAATACCTTGCAAGTACACCATGAACAGTTTGGATTTTTGTATGACATAACTAAATTCAACGAAATAGGAAAACAAGAGCAACTAATGACAAAGTGCAAGAATCTAGAGAGCCTCCTGAAGCATGGTGATAGTTTTGATTTAAATGGACTTGAACTGTACGAAGAATTGAGTACACTGTCATCAATGTTGCCACATGCAAAATCGGTGATGGACATTGTACAGTTTATTCATACCCGCAAACTTGTTGACATATATCCTAATGTGTACATTGCCACTCGTATTCTACTGACAATTTCTGTAACAGTAGCATCAGGAGAACGGAGTTTCTCAAAACTAAAGCTCATTAAAAACTATCTCCGCTCTACAATGAGTCAGGAACGCTTGACTGGTCTTGCGTTCTTGCGATCGAACAAGACACGACTTTGTCTTTGTCATACGATGACATTATTACTGATTTTGCAGCCAAAAAAGCCAGAAAGATTGCTTTTAATTAAAAACAAATCTTTGTTTCAATACCTCTTCATATAAATTTCCAATAAAATTTTGATAAATTAAAAAAATATATTATTTGCATCATTCTGTAATATCAGAATTTTTTCTATAGTGCTTCTTCTTTAGTGCTAGTCCATCAGCATTACAGTGTGCTTAATTAAGTTTAACTGGTTTTAATAATGTGAATGTGGCAAGTTTTCCAATACTATAATCTTATGTTTGTGTTGCTAAGAGCAGATCAGGCACAGGGGCACCAGTTTAATAATCTCGCCTAGGGCACCATAAATCCTAAGGCCGGCCCTGCACACTGCTACCCAACAACTCCGGGGAAGCATGGAACAGCAGATTATGGGACTACACGTTCAAGCATACAGGATGTCCCATCTATAGAAGTCCTGAGTGGCAAAGCCTACTGTGTTCCCTGATTGGCACAAGAACACTATTTAAATTCTAGGATAAATACCTGGAGGCTATCTGCACAACTATTTGGGTCCCTGGCTTGCTGCTGCAAACAGATTGTGCTGCACACTTCTGATACCTTACCTTGCTCCTGGTTTCTGACCCTAGCCCTGCTCTCGACACCTGGCCTCGCTGCTGGACCCCTGCTCTGCTACTGGCACCTCAGTTCCTGGTCCCCTGCTCCACTTCTAATGCCTCGCTCTGTCTTGGTTCCACTAACCCAGTCCAGTTGGATCATTTGACTTCAATCTGGTGCAGCTCACTGACCTCAACTACGACCTGATCCTATGGCATGATACTCGTATGGACTGCTGCTTCTGGCCTTGACCCTCTAGACTGACCTCAGACCATGTTCGCAAATCCCCTTCAACCCGGGTCTTAGCCTCATCCCTGCACCCCAATAGCTGCAGTCCTGACACCCCAGTCTAATGAGCTTACAAGCTAAGAAATGTTTAGAAATATACACAGAAATATACATAGTATGTATACAGTACAACTGCTATGTTTTTTCCTAAAGTATGATTTTATACAAGAAATAAGTGATATAAATATGAAAAATTGATAGATTTTGATACTGTTATGTTAATCGTAATCCTTTCTAAAATGGCTGACCAAATGACCTGGACATTGCAAGGAAATTATGGATTAAGAAGCCTGTCTATATGCACCTATATTTTTAAATGTTGATTTGTGTATTTTCTCTGTACTACTTCCAAAGGAGCAATAAATATTTTCACTTCTCTGCTCCTCATACATTATACAGTATTTAATAGAAACATTTCAGCAACCATTCCATAGACTTAAAAAAAAACGAACAGAAAAATGGAAATAGTTCATCAAAACAAAATTCTTAAAACATAACTGTTGCCTTACAAAAGAGCAGCAGCATTTCATATTACCCTTATCAGATCCCAGGGGCGTAGTCCTTTCAGGTCTTGCCTTCTTGACTTCTTTGCTTTCTTTGGCGTAAAAAACTGAGTGTGCTTTTCCATCTGCTGGTTTGGGACTTTTTGGTGATTTTGCTGAATGTCTACATGAAGGTTGACTTGCACTATGTTTCTCTGACTAAATGAAACATTAAACAGAGAACATCCAAATGATTAACAATCTCTTTTATATCAACTGTTAACTATGCCCAAGTAATTTGTTTGCAACTGTGAACATTCAGTATTAACAACAATGCAGTTCAGCATCCTTCACACATATCTGCTTTATTGCTTTAGTTCTTAGAAGGCCTTTTGACTTAGCAAAGGCTGGAAAAGAAAAATAGCCCTTCCACTTGCATTCCTTCACTGCTGCTGTTACAGGGCTGAACAAGAAGCAACAGCTGGACTTGGCAGATTAAATGGATTTTATAGTATTAAAAATTACTAAATGGCTTTTATCAATTTTTACTGCACTATAAAGGATATTTCTATTAACCTATAAAGCCTTTTCTATGACCAGACCATGATTGTAATTTACAATGGCAAAAAACTAATCCAAATGATTATTGCTGTTATAATGTAGATTTTCATCCTGTTGTAGTTGCCCTTTTAGATGTGTGTGTCTAAAAATTATGACTATGCTTTTTTCAGAGAAGCTGCTACGTTTCTGTGTGTGGGTCAGCTCACTGAGGATGCTCATTAGATTTCTAGTGTAGGCAGGGATATACTATTGAGAAGTTATACTTACATATGTATAGACCAGGGATTGGCAACCTTTGGCACATGGCCCCTCAAGGAAATCCTCTGGTGGGCCGGGACCGTTTGTTTACCTGCAGCATCCGCAGGTTCAGCCAATCGCAGCTCCCACTTGCCGCGGCTCGCTGCTCCAGGCCTATGGGGCCTGTGGGAAGCGGCGTGGGCCAACGAATGTGCTAGCCATTGCTTCCTGCAGCCCCTATTGGCCTGGAACAGTGAACCGCGGCCAGTGGAAGCTGTAATCGGCTGAACCTGCAGACACTGCAGGTAAAAAACCGTTCCAGCCCGCCAGTGGATTTCCCTGATGGGCTGCATGCCAAATGTTGCCAATCCCTGGTATAGACAATAAATATATCTTTATGAGACTTCTAATACAGCAGTCCTTATGTAGTGATATCATGAAGGTACTAGGAAAGACTAACCAGACTTGCAATTAAAGCTGATTGAAAAATTTGATGGAACAATTTTCTGTCAAAGAAAACATTTTGTGAGAATGCATAGTTTTTAATGAGTTTTTCAACAGGGAAAAAGTGAAAACAATTTTGATTTTCTCATTTCAGTTTCATGAGGTCACAATGTTTCATTTGATAAGGTGAAAATGTTTTGTTTTAACTATCATTTTGATTCATTTCATTTAGACTTATATATAAGTATGCACATTTAATTTAGACTTTTATATTAAAAACAATGAGTCAAAATGAAAAAATGAAACATTTTGTTATTACAGTAATACATTTATATCTAAATGAAATGATTCAACATTATCAAGATGAAATGTTTCAAAAGTTCCAAACAAACAGTTTTGGGGGTTTCATTTTATAGGAAACTTCAAAGTTTAGCTTTTTGCTTTTTGTTCCAATTTGGAACAAAAAATACTTTTAAAAATGTTGGCATTTCCCACAGAATGGAAATTCCAGTTCCCAACCAGATCTACTTGCAACCCCCTTGGTTTTGCCACTTTAAACAGACAGCCTCAGCTTATCCAAAGCTAGCTTTGCTAAAGCAAACACTGTAAAAAACAAACAAAATAGCACATTTATTAACAAGAGTTAAGGTGTGGAACTACTCTGCAAAGCTACTGTGAAAATGGTCTCGAAGGTTCCATGTTAAAAATCACCCAATGACTTCCATAGCAAAATCACACCAGCCCTGGTAGTAAGACTTGGTAGGAGACTTTAATGCAGCATAACACAAAATGTCCAGTAAGTTCTTGAAATGTACTGGGGACAACCTTTTGTTTCAGAAGGGAGGAAGTAACAAGGGGGACAGGCATTTTAAACATCATTCTGACTAACAGGGAGGAACTAGTTGCAAATCTGAAGGCAATTTGGGTGAAAGTGAGCAGGAAATGATAGATTCATGATTCTAAGGAAATGAAGGAGTGAGTACAGTGGAATAAGTACAACAGACTTAAAAAAAGCAGACAAACTCGGAAAATATTAGGTAAAGCCCCATAGGAAGAAAATCTAAGGGGAAAAGGAGTTCAAGAGAGCTAGCAGTTTCTCAGAGAGACTGCATTGAAGGAGCAACAGTACACTATCCCGATGTGAAGGAAAGACAGAAAGAAAAGGAAGAGGCTAATATAGCTCCATCAGGAGCTCTTTAATGACCTGAAAAATCAAAAAGGAATCCTACCAAAAGTGCAGACATGGACAAATGTCCAAGAATGAGTTCAAAAGAATAGCACCGGTATATAGAGGCAAAATCAGAAAGGCTGAGGCACAAAATGAGTTATACCTAGCAAGAGACATAAGGCAACAACAAGAGGTTATATAAATACATTAGGTATAAGAGAAAGAAAAAAAGAAAGCGTAGGTCCTTTTCTTATTGGAGAAAGAGAGCTAATAAGGAATGACCTCAAGAAGGCTCAGGTGTTTAGTGACTATTTTGCTTCAGTCTTCATTAAAAAGTTTAATTGTGAACAGAAATTAACAAGAGGGAAAGAACACATGCCAAAATAGGGAAAGAATATGTGAAGAATATATAGATGTTAGATGTATTCCAGTCAGCAGGGCTTGACAAAATTCACCTTAGAGTATTGAAGGAACTAGCTGAAGCAATCTCAGAACTGTTAGCAATTATCTGTGAGAACGCATGGAGGGCAAGTGAGATCCCAGAGAACTGAAGAAGGGCAAACATAGTACCTATCTTTAAAAGGGGAACAAAGAGGACCCAAGGAATTATAGACTAGTCACCCTAACTTTGATATCTGGAAAGTTACCAGAAAAAATTATTAAACAATCAAGTTGTAAGCACCTAGATGATAATAGGATGATCAGCAATAGCCAACATGGATTTGTCAAGAGCAAATTGTGCAAAACCAACTCATTTTCTTTGTTGACAGGATTACTGGCCTAGCAGATAAGAGAGAAACTGTAGACATGGTATGACAGTGTCTTTAAGTCTTTTAACACAGTCCCTTAAGACATAGTCATAGGCAAACTAGAGAAACGTGGCCTAGATGAAACCTATAAGGTAGGTGCAAAACTGGCTGAAAGACCAAACTCAAAGAATAGTTGTCAATGGGCTTGCTATCAAACCGGGGGAATGTATCTAGTAGGCCCTTCAGGGGTCTCTCCTTGTTCTGATACTATTCAGTATTTTCATTAATGGCTGGGATAATGGAATGGAGGGTATACTTATAAAATCTGCAGATGACACCAAGCTGGGAGGGACTGCAAGCACTTTGGAGGACAGGAATAGAATTCAAAAAGGCCTTGACAAATTAGAGAATTGGTCTAAAATCAACAGGATGAAATTCAATAAAGACAAGTGCAAACAAAAAAATCAAAATGAACAAACTACAAAATGGGGAATAACTTGATAAGCAGTAGTCCTGCTGAAAAGGATCTGAAGGTTACAGTGGATCACAAATTGAATATGAGTCAACAACGTGATGCAGTTGAGGAAAAAAACTAATATCATTCTGGGGTGTATCAATCCGAATGGTGTATGTATGACAAAAGGAGGCAACTGCCCCATTCTACTCTGCACTGGCCAGTTGGAGCACTGTGTCCAGTTCTGGGCAGTTAAAGAGAACGATGATCAGTGTTCCATGTCCCTTGAAGGTAGGACAAGAAGTAATTGGCTTCATCTGCACCAAAGGGAGATTTTGGTTAGTCTGAAGGGGAACACTCACCACCAATGCCACCTAATGATCAGGGGGGGATGTGGCAGGTTGATTTCTTCCCTAGCATTCACCTTTCTTATTACTGCTCTACCCTGCAGTGATCTGTCCTTTCAGTGATTTAGTTCTCCAGCCAGGTCACATTTTCTAGTCCACCCCTTTCAGGGTATATATAGAGAGTCCCATAACAGGGAGGTCATCAGGATTAAGCAAGGGATTCAGGGCTTCCCCTTTGAGTTGGGGTCTTGTGGTCCAGACCCTTGCATCTTTAGGGTCTTCCCCCAACTAGGTTCCCCACCAAGAAATGGATTTCCGTAACTGTCCCTCTTTACAGCTTGGTAAGGGAGCCCAGGTCCACCCTTTCTAGTGAGTACTAATTCGGAGCCCAATGTTAAGCAACTAAGTCCTGCACCTTCAGGTGCTACGCAGCTACCTCCTTGGATCACTTCTTACCAGTCCCCGCTCTTCTCACAGGGTAAAGAAAAGAATTAAACACAAAGATAAAGTCTCTAACCTTCAAAGAGTTACAGGTCTTTTCTTTGTAGGCTTGTTCACATCACTGTAGCCAGGCCTCAAGCAGCTACAGCTCCTGTGGAACTCCTTCCCAAGAGCTCAGAGTGTAGGTCAGCTCACTTCCACTATCTGCCTGCCACTGAGCTACTCTGCTCCCCTTTCTAAGCTCCTCCTCCAGCCAGTGCAGGCTTTGCAGGTGCAGTAGGGCAGGGCCTCCTGGGCCCAGAGGAGCTCCATAACCCCTTGCACTCCAGTCTGATGTGTGTATACCCCACCACAGGAAAAGCTTTCTAACTATAAAGGTAGTTAAGCTCTGGAATAGGCTTCCAAGGGAAGTTGTGGAATCCACATCATTGGAGATTTTTAAGAACAGATTAAACTAAAATTGTCAGAGAAGATCTAGCTATACTTGATCCTGCCTCAGCACAGAGGGCTGGATAGATGACCTCCAAGGTCCCTTCCAGCTCTACATTTCTATGATTTAAAATTCACTTTGTTTGCTAGCAAGCAGAAATATGGTTATTGTAATTGTTAGCTCTGAAAACTCAAGCAGGGGTTTCATAGGCTGAGGGGGAGTGGGGGCATTCTTCTTTAAATAGGGTGTAACCAATGGTATAATTTGGGCCTGCAATTGGAATTTAGGTCAAAATTTTCAAACTTTGTTCCCCAAATCCAGAAATGTGGCCTGATTTTCATAGATATTCCCAGTGATTGGTACTTGGAAGTTGTTTTCACCACCAAAAATGATGTGTTTTAACTTGAGTTAGATATCTTGCTGCAAAATTTCTGTCATAACATACTGTAGTTTTTACCTCTATGGACCTAGTTGAGGTAAACTGCAGGTGAGGGATAGAAGGTTGATCTCGATTAATGACACTGAAATAAAAACTACCCGTGCCTTGACTCCACTAGGATTTTACAGCAAGATAGCTAATTCAAGTTAATGATCTAATGTAAAAATACACCTTTCTTGGTAGTGAAGGCAGACTGAAAATCCAGACACTTTATTTGGGTGCTTAAACATAGATTTAGATGCCCAATTTTAAGGACTCAAGTTTGAAAATTTTGGCCTCAGTTAATGATTTGGTTGATGATTTGGGAGCCAGAACAGAACCTTTCTTACTTTCCTGTTGCTATATTGACTTTACGATGACCACCTTTCCTCTTTCAAGTGGCATTCACATATGCATGTATCAATGTACGGTGAGCTGTGATTTTTTTTAAAGAAATATTTTTAAATTACAACATTTAAAACATAAAAGTAAACATTTTCTTCTCATCTGATTTCTTATATTAGGGATTTCACTGTAGAGTAAGAAACACCTCTATACTTCATACCTTTAACATAACAGATATACTATTGCTTTAATTAGATATGAAAAATGTAGATTATTTGTAGATTATTTTAAAGCAAATTTGAGAAGAATATATGATTTGTTAAAAATACATATTAGAGAACAGATCCAGAAAAAGTGAAGTACTGTATACTTATTGTACATCATCTGGAGGTACTCATTCGCACAAGATTTAAAAGATAGTAAAATGTATTAAGCATTCTGTAGAAATGTGCTATATTGCTCTAGAGATTGCACTTTAGTTCTCTGATGTAACTACAACATCCTGTCAGGTACTTTAATTTGTCCCCTATCCTTTCTTATGGTTGTATTGACATCATTTTTATCTTTTTTTTGGGGGGGCAGCGAATGCTTAGTTGGTAAGTTAACTAGGACCTTATTTATAGAACACTACTGTGACCAAGAATGATACCTTAAAAAGTTCACTTCAGTTTGGTGGTTCAAATATTCTCTGTTATTGCATCAGGAATTTTATCTCACTCGATCAGCTTCCAACAGAAACTTGTCATTGCAATGTATTATAGGTTATATACGTGTGTGTGTGCGCGCGCGCGCATGTATGAGGTGCGTCTATATTTCAGAGTTCCATCACCTCAGCCCAACTCCATTGAGTAGTGCAACAAGTATCTTTCTCAAACATAATACAGAGGAGAAATGTCAATAAAGGATGTTGGCTACTGCTGCTACTATGAATCCAAATACTAAAGACTTTGCAGATTTTATAATATCTACCCAATATAAATTATAAATACATAGTTCTTTTACTGCTAGTATCATCAGTGCTGCTGGTACATTGACCATTGTTACTGTATAGATCAGCATCACTTAAGAGGTTGTCTAACAAATAATACTTGTGAAATGGCTCTTGGTTGTCATTTAAGTCACTAGAACTACTCACATTGGTAAGTACTGCAAGATGGGGCAACAACATGTCATCTAAAGATAGTGTCGACTAGCGACGTTGTGCAGGGTACATTTGCTCATTTAATTTCAGACCAAATAATGTACAGATTATTATATTCGGCTAATGGATAATTGGGCTAGGGCAACATGCATGGAGAACTGAAAAGAAATTGAAAGTCAAATATTTTATTTTAGAATATATTTGTAATTTTTATAGTCTAAATTCCTAAGGATACATTCACTCTTAACTTTGTTACAGGTAAGATGTCAAAAATCACCTCAGTGCTCAAGTTCAGCACTGCTGAAAACAGGCAAGCTTCCATTGAACTCCTTCGACAAACAGACCTGTCCCTGTATTGACATCAGGGAGACAACTCACAATAGTAAGCACTGTGCCCAGTAGTAAGTGTCTGAAGAAGAGGACACTTATCAGAGATTTATATACAGTACATGTGTCTTTTAGGTTTAACCTATATTGCCATAACAATCCATAAAAATATAGATCATTACAATACAGAATCTTTCACTTCTTGCTTAGTCTCAGTCCATACTGGTTTGGAAATGACTGAATGTTGTTAATATCTGATGTCTGTTCCGTGGCCTATCTGAAATTAGCAAGAAGTCTCAGTACAATTCCTAGTGAAGTATCATAATTGATGCCAATTGTCACCCTAGCTAGGAACCATAATCCAAGATTTGAACTACTTTTCTCATTTCTAGATATAGTTTCTCAGTTGGGTAGAATTATGCTAGTAGAGGCAGTACATGGAAGATTTCATTGTGATTATCCACACTGTGCTTACTTTATACTTTGAGGACTTCAGTTTCCATTGCTTTAAATAAGAACATAAGAATGGCCATATTGGGTCAGTTTAAGGGCCCATTTAGCCCAGTGTTCTGTCTTCCGACAGTGGCTGGTCCCAAATGCTTCAGAGGGGGTGAACAGAACAGGGCAATTTATCAAGTGATCCATCCCCAGTCATTCAGCTTTTGCTCTGGCACCTTTTAGGTGTTCTTAATTCACTTAAAAATAAACCCCATTTAACCTATCCATATTCAGAAGTTACAATTACAGAAAAGGAAAGAAAGCACTAAACATGCAACATTCTATTACAAATACTATACTTATTAATTAATAACACTTATTTCAAGAAACCTAGTTACATTTCAGTATTATTGTAATAGATTAGAACACTGGATACTAAAAAAATAGTTTCCCAAGACAGTCTTGGATGAACTATATCGCCACCTAAACAAAGAACAGTAGCAGCCTGTTCTGAAGTCAATCCATCACCATACACAAAATGACTGAAGGTGCATGCAAAAGACATTTTGCTGTTTTCTCAAGTGAATCTCATCAGAGCAGAGGAGTCTGTGTTTTCATCCATAGAACACGTATCTAATCTGAACATGTATTAAAATGGAAGATTTGCTAATATTTGAACTCTGGTGTTGCTTCTTTATGATGCTGATTGATGACGAGAATGTTTCACATTTATCCTGAATACTGCCTTGTCCCTGAAATTACTAATCTAAAATGTCAAGTAAGAAGCATGTGTCCTTCACTGAACTTTATTTATATTTTAGGCTTAATTTATTAAACAGCAGTGCCCCTCCTATGTATAAAAAAAATTGAAAAAAAATTAAATCTTACTCTTACCTGAATTTTTCGCTGGTTACATAATTTTTCTCTTTAGCAATTTTTGTGAATGAACGAGTTGTTTTTAATACAGAAGTCTTACATTAACAAGCTACACTTTAACACATTGCACTCATCTATGATACTCTATGTTATCCGTAATCACTAACACTGTTGTAAGGTGACATTTCTGCTGCTCTTTCAAGCCTTCTTCCAATTCACTACAGCTGGATGACGATAATTCTATTATTAAACTGAAAAAAGAATCAGCTACATATTAGGTGAATCTGACAAAAACACTGTTTGGGTCAAATTAAGATTCAAATTACACAAAAATAAAAAACATCTGCCAGAAAAGAGTTTGTGTAAATAAATATTTCCTAAGCACTTAGGGCACTATACTATACTTAGTGCGCTATACTATAGTATAGCATATACTATAATATTCCTTAAATACTGTTACTTGCCTTAGCAGTTCCCCCCATGACTCATCCTCCAAATGTGAATGCACTGCACACACGCAGATCTTTATTAAAGATATACACAAAAATACCACAGGCTTACGTACATTCTATTTGTTTCCTACATTATAAAGAGAGCTACAATGCCTCCCCTGGCACCATTAATTTTTCCTGCACTATTGATAATCAAACTGTAGTATGCCTGCCCTAATTTACTATGATCTTTTTACCTTGATCCATATTTTTACAACTATACACCTTTTACAGCAGGGCATTTCTCATTCCTTCACTGTAAGCATTCAGCCTTTATAATTGATGCCTAACCTCCTCCTTTGCACAAATTATTCATATAAAAGATATCTTCCTACAGGAAACCCACCTTAACGATTTGGGGGCAGAAAATTTAGGAGGAGGGGCTGGGGGAAAGGGTGTTTTGGCAGTGTAGGAGAAATTGTTAAAGTGTAGAAATTTCATTTCATAGAAGACTCAAATTACAAATATTAGGAGCAAATAAAGATGAGGAAGGTAGATTTTTGCTGGTGAAGGCTAAGATCTCTTACACCATATATACCTTAATTAACATATATGGACCGAACAAAGATGATCCAAGTTTTTCTTCCAAATTAATTAATATCCCACTAGAATCAATCATAGCAAGAGATTTTAATGAGGTGTTGAACCCCTTTGTAGACAAGCCAGTCAGCCCCAGTGTGCACAATCATAGGCTAGAAAAATTATAAGATTGTATAGAAGAATTGGGGTTAAAAGATGCATGGTAGTTACAGAACCCTACAATGAAGGATTTCACTTTTTTTTTCTTCCCATATGCCCCATATTCACAGATAAATTTCTTCCTGATTTCTACAAATCTGGTGGACTCAGTGCTTAATAAAGAAATCAAGTCTATCATGATCAGAGACACTATGATCTTCTCCTCCTGAGACAAACTGGACTCATAAAAGATGGAGACTGAACCCCTCTCTTTTGGAAAATAAACATTTTTAGAACTGTGTCACAAAAGAAATTGAAGTTTTTCTTCAAAATGACAGACCAGAGATATTCCAATCCATTCTATGGTATACACTTAAAATATTAATTAGGAGCAGGTTCATTCCTACTCAGCAGGTAGGAAGAAAATTAGCCAGGCTCAGTTACTGAAATTAACTGATCTACTTAAAGCTATGGATTTAAAATGTGCAAACTACCCCACCCAAGAAAATCTTAACAAATTAATCAATCTAACATATGAAGTAAACAGACTGACTTCAGCGCAAGCTGAAATTTTCTCTTTTTAGACTCACACAAACATACTGGGAGTCAGGGAGAAAGCGGAGAAACCTCTCTCCTACAGATTAAAAGAGAAATATCAAAGGTTCCAAAAAGCATCACAAGGGCAAATCAGAACAGGGGCCAATTATTACTAATCAAAAAGAGATCAATGATCTATTTTTTAAATTCTGTCAGGCTCTTTACAATAATGATTCACCACCTGATCCAGAAGAACTGGATAATTTTGTTAGAACTCTTAACTTCCCAGAAATCTCAGAAGAGCAGCAGGCCAGGCTAACCTCTCCCTTGCAATCAGAGGAAATAATCAAACCCATGGAGGAAATACATCTGGGCAAGACCACCAGCCCTAATGGCCTTCTGATAGAATTCTATCGAAGTTTCAAAGCTATTCTGGCCCTAAGCTGTTAAACATTTATGAAGATGCCTTAACGAAAGGTACATTACCTCCTACTATGAGGGAAGCCCTAATTACTGTACTACATAAACATGGTAAGGATGCGCAAATGTATTACAGTTATAGACTCATCTCTTTAACCAATACTGGTATAAAAATACTCTCAAAAATATTGGCTAAGATGTTTGAAAAAGTAATGAAAGATTTCGTTCACCCCGATCAGCTGCGTTCTATTAAAAAGACATAGTGCAGACAACACGTATCAATTGATTAATGTTATGGCATTCCATCAACACTCCTGAGATTCCCATGCAATCATTTCACTTGATGCATAGAAAGCCTTTGACAGAGTGAACTGGACATATCTGTTTCTTACCCTGGATAAACTGTGTTGGGGAAACCCTTTATTTCATGGATCAAACTGTTATATTCCAATCCCAACTCTCATATTCTAACAAATAGCACAATATTCCCTCTCTTTGACATGATTTGGGGAACTAAACAGGGATGCTCCTATCCCCTCCCCTCCTCCACCATGTTGAATGTAACATTAGAACCACATGCAGAACTAATTAGGGAACCAAGGGATCAAATCAGGGTCTCCAGAGACAAAAATCATTCTATATGTAGATGACATCCTCCTATTAATTAAAAATCCAGATCAAGCTAGTCCAAATATTGTACAAACAATAGATAACTTTGGTAAATTATTTGGGTACAAGATACATTGGGATAAGTTGGAAACAATTAAGATCTTATTGGATTTAGCTGGCAGTAGCTCTCCTATCAGGATATTTAGATGGCAACAGATGCACCTCAGATATTTGGACATCCTGTTCCCTAATTAAATTAAAAACATAGTCAAGCCCCTATTAATCATGATTTAAATAGATGGCAGGTACTACCTCTCCTCCTTTGGGGAAAAAACCATAATCAAAATGAATGCCCTTCCCAGAATCCTTTTTATTCTGAATTCCCTCCCTATCCACATTCCTATTTTATTTTATTTTACCAAAATTGACACCATGTTCAGGTCGTTCTTGTGGGGTGCTGGTAACAAACCCAGAATCTCCTGACACAGATTACAGCTCCCTGTCAAAACAGGTAATTTTAGATTTCTGAACTTTAAACTTTACCATCAGGCAATAATTCTTAGCCAAGAAGCACAGTGGCTCATTCCCTCATGCTATAGAACCCTGGATTAGCTCCAGATGGAAGAAGAATTGGTTGTTCCTTTAGACCTTTCGAATGCACTGCACTGCACTTGGATTATTACTACTGATTTCCTAAAGAACAATTACCAACTATTGTGGCAGCCAGAAATACATGGCATACCAAGTCTACTAAATCTAAAAATCACCCTCTTCTACATACCAAAGCATCTAGCTGTGGTAACTCGAAACTCTAGAGCAAGCAACCCATCATCTGGCCAGATTGGATTAGGAAAGGGATTTTGACCAGCAGTCAATTTATTGAAAATTATACCTTTTTCCCTTTTACAATATTAAAAGAAAGTTTCAGTCTACAGACTAAGGAGTGTCCAATTTAAACATGCCATCTCCCATCTGTTTGGTCCCAATACCTGCACTACCACTACCCATTTCTCCAAATATTATTCTGATTGCCAAAACCTATGGCAACCTCTTGGCCAAGAAATTTTAATTAAACACTGATTCTCTAAAAAAGAAATGGGAGGAGGAACTAGACTAATTATTCCATCTCTGGTAAACAATGGAAACACATTTTAGCCAGTGCTCTGACTTGTTCCTTGGACCTCCTTTTAAGATTAATCCAGTAGAAAATCATACTAAGAATGCATTGGACCCCTCGCGAACTGTTTAAACCACGTGCCACTAAGTCAGATAAATGTAGCCACTATGATTCAGCAGACGCTAACTTAACCCATATGCTCTGGGAATGCTCCTATACCAATGTTTTTGGCAGACTGCAGAGTTAATTTTTTTCTATCAAATAAAATTGTGTTACAAGCTAAAAAGGTCATTTTAAACCTAATGAATGTTAATTGGATGCTGAATAAATACGAACTTTGGCTCAGCAGAGCACTAATAACTTCTAAAAGACTAGTACTACAAAAATGGAAATGAGACCAGAGCACAGACACCATAAATTTGGCCACTATGACAAAAGAATGGTATACCACAATAGAAATACCCAAAAAAACCTCTCAGAGATATGGGATGCTCACCTGGGAGTATTTGAATGACTCTATTAAATACATGGGCCTCCTCTTTTTCTTCCCATTCTCTCTCAACCAACTTCCTTCCCTCCCTGTCTTTATCCCCCTCCTCTGAATTTTGCTTCTATTTTTATCTTATTTTAATAAATTTACTCTAGCTTGTTGGATTTTTGGATTTTGGTTGTTTGTCAACTGAGTAATATAAATAAATTGATTTATATTTTAAACCATTCATATTATATATAACTAAATGTTTCAAGAATAGCCAAGATAAGGTAGCACATGATTAATATATTATGCAAAGTTTATGCATTATGACAAGTTTATATATAGTTTATGTTTTTTCTGTATATATATTTTAAAAATTTAATAAAAAGTTGATAAAAAAACAATAGGTTGTTTGCATCAAGTGTCCTATGGGATTTACCTTATTCATATTCTATAGATTCTTCTGCTCTGGAGTTTCACATCTACCAGATATTTTCACAATCAGAAAGCATCTCTCCTCATGCTTTACTGCCACAGGTAAATCAATCCATTAATCCCTTCTCCACTCTACCCACATCCATCTTCTTCTGTCATATTAGTTCTGAGCTCTTCATAATTCATCATAATCTTGCTTTCCAAAAAGATAATTCCCAATTCTTTTCTGTAGCTTATAGTCACAGCAACAATCCAATGTACAAAAAAATAATTATACTAGGGATGTCGATTAATCACAGTTAACTCATGTGATTAACTCAAAAAAATTAAACATGATTAATCGCACTTTTAATCACACTGTTAAACAACAACAGAATACCAATTGAAATTTATTATAAATATTTGGATGTTTTTCTATATTTTCAAATATATTGATTTCAGTTACAACACAGAATATAAAGTGTACAGGGTTCACTTTATATTTTTATTTTTATTACAAATATTTGCACTGTAAAAATGAAACAAAATAAATTCTATTTTTAAATTCACCTCATACAAGTACTGTAGTGCATTCTCTTTATCATGGAAGTGCAATTTACACGTTGATTTTTTTTTGTTACATAACTGCACTCAGAAACAAAACAATGAATAACTTTAGAGCCTACAAATCCACTCAGTCCTACTTCTTGCTCAGCCAATTGCTAAGACAAACCAGTTTGTTTACATATACGGGAGATAATTCTACCCGTTTCTAATTTACAATGTCACCTGAAATTTTTTAATCGTTTGACAGCCCTAAATTATAACATTTGCATCCCAGATCTTGACCAAATCCATCACCTCCATGTTTCCATGCCTATTTCCTATTACCATAAGAAAGTCCATCAAAATAACAGTAAATGTACCATAATGTATCCCCTGACTTCACTTCATATTCTTTGTTGTCAGTTAGCGTTTGTGTATGCTCTCTCTGTACATTGTACTAGCACCGCAGACGGCGGCTCAGCACACCTCGACAGTACCACCCAGAAAGACCACAGACTTGGTTTGATGGCAAAGGCACTCAACCAGGTTTATTGTTAATGAAGCATGGTCCTAGTGCCCTGGCTCAATGGTTACAGGGACACTAACACAAGTATGCCTGTTATAATGCACCAGCTCAGTCAGCAGCAGGACTTTCCACTGCTCCCAAAGGCCAGACAAAGATGCCCCTCCTGTGATTTCTCTTTTATACATTAATATAAACAAGTTACATATTCCCCCTGCCGTGGTTAATTACCACCCTACAACTTGTACCTGTTAATTCGAACACAACATCTCCATCCAGTGTACTGTCACCCCATCCCTGTCTTACTGAGGGTTGGTGTGTTCCTGTACCATCTCCCAGAAATGTACTTACATGAATATCAAGTACCCAATACTTAGAAGTGCCTGTGTTTTAGCAACATTAGCAATACTGTTGCCAAGTTCCAGGCAGTGAACTTGTAAGCATCTGCTTTAATATAGGGCCTGACTTCGGTTCAGGCTTCAGGTCTTACACCAGGCCCTGTGCTCCAGGCTCTCTTTACTACACCCCTGACATTTCATTTTCAGCCCATACACAAATCTATCAATACTGGAAAATAATCTTGTCCCTGCCTGCAGGTATATGGGATCTTGGGGAACAATTACCACACAGGTGGGGTGCCAATTAATTTCTTTATTAAAGGAAAAAGGAAGTGGTGGGAATTTAACAATGAAATGCGATGGAATGGGGTGTATAAGGTGTTTACAATAGACAATGATAAGGGCGGGGTTCTTATTGAACAGTGTAGGGAGTTTTAACAGTGGGGTACAGTAAGTGGTGTTCAGCACAATGGGATACAGTACAGTCAATAAGCAACTCAACTTTATATAGGAACAACTCTAGATACAGTGTGGAATGCAAAATAAAATGGTAGCTTCTATATAAAAATGGTATACAAAGTATATTAGAAAAATGGAGGCAACAAATGGGGTGTTATAACCACAAGTAACATGTGAGACACAGTGCAATAATACAATATGGGTGATAAGTAAAATTATGCAATGTAGAAAATTACTGACTTAATTTGTGAGGCTGTGATAGCAAGAGTGTACCTAAAAGCTGGGTCAAGAAGCGGGAGGGGGGAGGGGAGTAAGTGATTAGTGGTAACTAATGAGAGGAGAGTGCAGCTGCAAGCAGCGAGAGACTCTGAAGCCCTGTGGGGTGAAGCCCAGAGCAGCAGCCTTCAGAAGCCTGCGGGCTGCAGGTACGGGAGATAAGAGCAGCTGGAGCGCACTTAAGGGGAGTCTGGGAGCAGCAAGAGGGGAGGGCGCTGAACGTGTAAGCGATGGGAAGGCACGTGGAGAATCGGGGAGACGGCTGAGGGAAGAAGCAGGCTGCAGCAGCGGAGAGCACTTCAGGGAAGTTGCGGAGCAGCGGGGTGAAGACAAACGGAGCAGTATGATGGTGATCTTTCGTAGGGGAGGGGCAGTGGAGGAGCGGGGGCACGAACACAGGGGATACAGGGAGAGGCAGCAGAGAGGTGTAAAGAAGGGCTAGAGGGACACCCAAAAAAGAAAAGGGAAAGAAGCGGCAAAGGGTTTGGGAAGTTACACAGGGGAGGGGAGCAGCAAGGGGTTATCACAGGGAGACACGGAGAAGTACACAGAGGGGGAGATTGGAGCAGGGGAAAAACAGACACGGGAAAGTTCAGGGAGAGATTGGGACAGCGGGAAGACGAATTCAAGCAGTAAAAACCTTATCTATCCTCTAACTTAATTAAACTTATATAAATTACAAGCAGCTTATACAAAGTAATAAAACAGGTACAGAGTACAACCAGGCAATGGTTTTTTTAAATCTATCTTAATCAACAACAACTAGGCAAAACATCAAATATCACAATTCTAAGCAAACTATAACAAGCAACTATACGGAGCAACAAAACAGCGAACTATAACAAGGCAGGTGAAACTTACAAGCTCTACAAATCTTAGCAAACTATGACTTATTAAACTAAAAAGCAAAACCTATGGTGCACCTTATGCTATGGGGAAGTCACAGAGGCAGAGTGCTTTGTGCCCAGGATACAGCTCCCAAGGCAGCCCCCAAGGAAGCCAAGGGATGGTGGCTGCAGCAGTGGATACAGCTGAAAGCAGGGAGCAGAGCTTAGCAGCTGGCACAAGCTTATTTTTAGCAGCAAAGCACGGTGGAGTTTAAGAGAGATTTTAAGACACAGACCAAGGTTTAGCTTGAGTCTGTGTGCTAGGGAAACAGAGCCAGTAGCTAAAGTAATAAAATAAAAGTATGGAAAGTTTCACAGAGGGATTCTTACTAGTCCCCAAGGCAGCAGCAAAGGCAGAAGCAGCAGTAACATCAGAAGAAGAAAGGAGGGCTCGGTACGGTCTTGATAATCAGGAGATCTCTCAGGCAGCAATTCGTTCTTCGTGGGGGGAGGGGGTTAAAACCGGGGGTACGCTCAAAAATAAAACGAGAGCGGAGAAAGGACCCCCCCAAACCCCTGGCTGATTGGACCAGGCAGCAACGCAGGAACCTTTCTGATGTTTGTTTCAAAAATGTCTGTTTTTAAAGGCAAACTTAGGAAGTTTCCCGCCAGTGATCCTGATAGTGTCCCTCTGTCACAGGGGAGGAGGCACAGGGAAAAACTGCAGGTGAGCACAGAGACATGCCTGGGCAGAGTCCTGTGTAATAGGTGACTCAAAAGCACACGAGGCCTATGACTCATGCCCAGGATCTTAAAAACACAGTAGGTCTTGCAGCTCTGGACATTGCCGGCCCTACACCAAGCCCAGGTTCAACAAGGTGATAACAGGACTGTTAGTCACCCGATAGTATGCGAGGACCCAAGTAGTCAGATGCACACCTGTTATCTACCAGGTTGCAAGGGTGACCAAACGATAAAGGTTCATTTTTGGATGTTTAAGGGAGGAACAGTTGTGGCACAGTGTGCAGGCACTGACACATATGGCTTTACCTTAATGGTTTATTAGTGATACAGAAACAATATTGACTAACAACTCTATTTATACAAGGAAACACACAATATACTCATACAAAGAAAGACACAATATACAGTTAACCCAAAAAGAAAATCTTATTAACTTCCAAAAACAATTAATTACAAAGCATACTTACTAATACAAACCAATGCAAAAACATTACGGCCGGCAGACGCGTAAGCTCCACTGGAACACGAGAGCTGAGAGAGGCTTCGAGGTGATCAGGCTCGGTTACGGGTGCACTCAGGGAGCAAGTGACTCAGGTGCGTTCTCCTCTCTGCCTGCCAAACTGTGGGCAGGACAGATATACCCAAAGTGACGCCCCCGCCCCCCCCCCCCCAAGATCTAGTGAAGAAATCGCTGACAGCTATATGGGGCTTCTCGTCTACCAAATAAGGTAAAATTAACTATAGATAGGGTTTCGCCGAGTTTCCCCGAAGAGCGGGGGATATTATGTTGCAAGCTGTTTGCAAAATATCTGTAAAGTATCTGTAAAGTTGCAACAGAGCAGTCAAACTTCAGTCTTAGCCTTTACTGGAATGGTCAACCCTCAGCCTTTACTGGCAAAGACAATAACAGGAAACAGCTCGGTGTACGTGCTGGATTTGCATCTAAGCATGGAGGCCAGGGCAGACAAGCAGAAGCAAGCCTGGTGTTACAACATGCCCCCGTGCCCTGGCCGAATGCCCGTGGTTAGGGTGCCTAAACCCCCGACTCGGAGTCCGACTCTTCGCCTTCCCCTACAAGAGGGCGAGTTTCGGGGATGGAGGCCATGTAGGCCGAACCAACGGTGAGACGGATGCAAGCTTTGATACAGGCACATCCGAGACATAGCAAGACACATCCAACCAAAAGAGAAACAAAAAGGGACTGAAAATAGGATTTATATTGGCCTAAGCCAAGCCAATCGAGCCAAGACCAAAACCGAAAGGTCTCACGAGACTCCCTGACAGTGGAGCTCAGCGTCTGCAGGTCTTTAATAATAGAACTTAAGTTGAGAGAAATAGAAGGCAAAGAAACACAACACTTATCCTTAAAAGTTGGATACACTTCAGCGAATTTTTCACAAAAGTTGGGAGCTTTTAACAAATATTGAATCATTAACCTATTTTGAACAACATAGTTAGACAAATCATTTAACTGCTGATTAATTAGCGAAAAACCTTTGGCCGTAGTATTAGATAAAGTTTCTATGGCCAAGGACTGAAACAAAACTTGATCACATAAAATCATATAACCGATGGGATTAAAGGTAACTAGAGAGGTGGTAAGGGATGAAACGGCTGTTTTAAACCGAGTCCACCACCCGAGGGACCGGTGGACGCAACCGGGATGGGAGCCAGGGGCTTTTACATAGACTCCGCCCCCTGACAAATAAAGAGTGCCGATGGTACAAATTCCCCGTGGGTTGGGGGGAAGGACCGCAAAGGACACATTTCCACAGATCCAAAAGTGACCCGGCCTTAGAGGAGGGAAAAAGTTAGCACACTGGCCCTGGGCCCGGTGCTGTCCCGTGCCGTGGGTGTGGAGATACGTGTCACCTAAGGAGGAATCGAAATCCTCGGAGCTGAGGGAGCTTAATACCGGGGTAGAACAATTTACGGGGGGGGGGGGGAAGGACGGAGGAGCAAAAAGGGCAGTTTGATTGAGAAAAATCCATCGGGTACAATTGGGATAGGCTCCTACCCATGTGGGATAAGAAGTCTGGGTATTACCAGGAAAGATTGAACAATGAGAGGCGGACACGGAAGCACTAACTTTGACTGGGAAAGGGAAGGGATTGCGATCAGAGGTATTGAGATAGGGAAAAACATGTGCAGGCCACTGTTGGGAACAGTTATTCCACAACGAGTTATGGGCCCACTGCACAAAGGGGGAAGAACAATTTACAGTGGTCAAGTTAAACAAAGTAAAATTATACACAACGGGTACAAACACGAAGGGGGTGGGGGAAGAGGGTGACAATGGTGCAGAGCAGACGAGGCAATTTTGCGAGGAGATCTTGGAGACGTTTGGATTTCCTCCGAGCTCCTGGATCCAATAGGCTGCAAACCACATTTGAAGACCCCTGGGGCCCAGGGGGTTTGGGGGTAGCCACACATCACGGTCCGCGACTGCCACGGTTAGCTAATAAAAGACATAAGCGAAAAAGGGAGGGCCTTAACCGGCCACTAGGTTAATCCAATGATTACTTAGAACGCTTACTGAGCCAATTGCGGTGAACTAGGAGTTCATCGGCCTGTTCATTGCTGACCACATAGGTGTTGGGATATTTTCCGGCCTTGAGTACAACTGCTTTATAGGGCTTACGTTGACCGGAAGCCTGGGGCTCCATTACCCAAACGGGCTGCTCTGGTTTAAACACAGGGACCCAGGGTTCTCTTTGAAGGGGTGCAATGTGAGGCCACCTGGAGTAGCCGTCGTTAAGGGCAATGAGAACCTGGGGTAGGAACGTGCTCCAGTTTTTAAAGTCATCATTGGGATTGGCCGTGCGCAACATGGTTTTAAGAACTGCGATTTTGCGGTCCACTACGCCATTGCTTTCTGGGTGATACTTGGTGTGAATGTGGAGAGAAGCTCCCCACCCGAGAATGAGCCGTTCAATGTGTTTGCTGGTGAACGGAGGCCCTCCGTCTGCCTGAACCTCCGTGGGTGTGCCCCAGGCGGCGGCCGTTAGTCTTAAGGCCCCAGCGACAGTGGCGGCAGTAGTTTTATTAAGGGGGACACAGTAGGTTTATCGTGATCCCAAATCTACTATAACCAGGGCTTTCGGATGCCGACGAGCGCCTGGTAATGGCCCCATAAGGTCAATTTGCCATGTACTACCAGGAGCGAAATATCCCGCAGCATAGGCTGAGCGTTCGTAGCGGGGCCGATTCATGGACTTAACCTGCACGCACTTTAGACAAGATTGCACTATGCTTTCACACTGGTGGCGCTTCACCTCTGGCGTAATATTGGTGCAGGCTGACAATTTGTTATACAGCCTGCCGGCAGGCAAGTCACCCCATTCTTCATGGAGCCAGCGAAGTAACGGTTCTGCCTGCGGGGTCGATTCCACTGTACACACTTGGGGGGTCTGAGCCTCCCTTATCTTTTGATCTAACTTGGAGTCTGGTCGATGCAAGGGACAATGAGTGACAAACCAGGGTAGGGAAGATTTTCGCAGTAAGGAGAAGATGTCCTCCCAAAGGGGCACAAACGCAGAGGGGTGAGCCTCATCGATCAAAATGCTTAAACAAAACTGTGAATCAATACCCAAAACAACCTGCTCACTAGCAGAGTGGGCTTTGACCACATGCTGAGCTGCTAAAAGGACGCCTTGCACCTCGCTTTGCTGCGCAGTGCAGGATGAAGGCAGATGCTTCACTTCAAAGTGATCGCATTTAGCACAAAGGACTCTCGCCCGTGGGGCCGGCGAGGTGCCCCCGTCAGATACGATCCACGGGTTATACTTTGTCTCAATACATATCGGTTGGCCTCGTGGAGGAATTAAAGCATCATTTCGAGACACCAGTTTCCACCCCTGCCAAGCCACCTCCGCCTGGAAACACAAAAGCTGCCAAGTAGCAGTGGTACCATGTAACTCAGGCGGAGGGGTGCTTGTGAGCCATGGGATAAGATGAACGCGGGGTCCTGACAGAGTATCCGTAACAGAGAGTGGGGCCCAGTGACGCGCACTGGCCGCAGCTAATAACATCTTTCCCACCAGTCCATAGTTGTATTGGGGTCCGACCATGCGGTGGGCCCAATTATAAACAGTTTTGCTTTGCTGTAATACAGAATACCCTACATGGTGCGCTGTAACGAACAGAGTGATGGTAAGGGGCTGGTGCGAATCAAACCGGGCAAGGTGGGGGTTAGAGGCAAACCAGGCGGCCAATCTTTCTAAGCTTTGCTGTGCTGAAGTGCTCCATACCTCTTGATTGCGTTTGGAAGAGATAGGGGCTTGTAAGGCTTCTCTGTCAGGAGTTAGCTTTGCTGGGAGAAAGTGGCAGTGATAATTGAGGAGACCTAATAACTGCTGAAGCTCTTTTTTATGTTGAGGAGGGGTTTCCACCCAGGGATCCAACACACCAGCCGGGGCTTGGGTATAGATGGTGGGGGTGAAATGGAAGCCCAAAAATGAAAAGCACTGGGAGGCCTGTAGGTGGCTTTTTGCCGTATTAATTTGCCACCCGACGGCCTCTAATGCGTTGACAACCATTTGGGTGGTGTTTTGGACTGCCTGACAATGGGACCCACACACGATAATATCATCTACATAGGGTAGTACACTTACATCTGATGGGGGCTTCACCTTTTGCAAGGTGATGTTGAGATGGGACGCTGCCAGTACCGGGGAGTTACAAAACCCCTGCGGGCAAACTTTCCATTTATATTGAACGCCTTTAAAAGCGAAGTTTAAGATTTCTTGTGCGTCCTGTAGTAGAATTTGATAAAACATATCTTTTAAATCAAGAGTACATGCCCACTGATTACGTGCATCGCTTAGTTGCCGCTGGATTTCGGGGATGGTGACTGCACTGGCGAACGCGATATGCTTGACACGGCTGTTAGCCTGTCTATAGTCAATGACAAGATGATATTTAGAGGGGTCGCCAGGCTTGGGAATGCCCCAGCCCGGGGACAGAAAAGTCGATGCAGTGGCCCTTTCAATTTTTCTTTCTTTTAAGAGTTGAACGAGTAACTCTTCAATGAGGGGGAGCCCTTCAGGTTTAGTGGGAATGCGGGAAAATTTCCAAGGCTGGGAGTTGATAACTTCGGGGATATAGGGGGAATGACTGCCTACTGCTATGGGGAGGGCTTGCAAAACAGAGGCCTGCAGTTTAAATCTCTTAATGTCTGAAACTCCTAACAAATTTTGCGCTCCCACCAAGGCTTTTACTTTTCTCATATATTTTCCATGGGCGATAGTAACCCAAACTACAGGTTTTTCTTCTACACTATTAAGACCTTGAACGAACATAAATGAGCCTGTGGGGGTGTGGGGAACCTCGGACTTAATTACACTAATTTGGGTGCCGGTGTCCAACAAAAAGGTAATGGGGAGGCGACTATCGACCAACAAAGTTGCATAGGGCCGTTTGTCGGTGGGGGTCCTGGTTTGGGCCGGGGCGCACCCGGCCGTTACTCGTTTTTTGACTTGACATAGTCTCCCAATCTTTCCAGCCTAGTTGCTTTGCAACTGTCTGCTGTTTGGTGTTAGACATTTTACGCAACGCCTCTTTGGGGATTCCCTTGTGAAGGAGGAACCCGAAGAGTGCCCTTTCGGCTTTGGTATGCTCAGGATAATTTTTCGGGGCTTGGTTGTCCCCTTGAGCCGCCATGGCCAGGAGTACTGAGGGAGGCGTCGTTTCCGGAAATTGAATCTTGCTAACAGCCTCGTATAACGTAACCACGGGGCGCCCTATGGTGGCATGTAACATGAGAGTTGCCCCGGTGTCAAGTTGGGGACCCCCTTCCAAAGCTAAAGTAAGAGCGTCCATTGGCACCGGAATCTGGGAAGGATCGGCCACAAAAATGAACGGCAAATTACTTTGTTGTTGCTGCTGGTTAAGATTTAGCGGAAATTGATTCGGGTCCCAAAGTACTATGGAGGCGCCGGCAATGCCCCATATTAAGTCATGGGGCGTTTTAAGGCTGCCTGGGGGAACATACATGCCTTTAAAGCTTCCCCTCATAGCGAGGATGGCTGCCGCCGGGATAGTAACTGGCCAAGTTCCGTTGTTTAATAGAGCGTGACCACGGAACCCCTTTGACCAATTGGCCGTTTTAGCCAAGACGGCGGCCTCCTCCCTATCTTCTACTTCTGCCCCATGGTCCAGGGCCACACGGCCTAGCCACGCCAGGGGTGGCTCATTCTCCCTACGCTGGGTTTCCCTCATAAAGTCTTTTAACTCGGCTTTAGACTGGGTGCGATATTCGGTTGTGGTGATGGTCTGACCCGTGTTAGAGTCGACCTTGCTCTTAGTCACAGCAACGGGCATGGCTTCTACTCTAATCCCTTCCTCTACTGCCGGGGAGGGCCGTGGGCAGAGCGGGGTATGGCGAATGCTGAGACGCCTCATAAGGCGGGGGGGGAAATCACTGTCGCTGCTGGGGGGGGTTTTCTTTACCTCCCCTTCCTCGCTTGCCTCGCTCTTGCTACCCGTGAAGGAATCTGAGGCTGCTTGCTTTGCTGCAAACATAGTGCCTCCGTGAAGCACAGCACAGAGATCTAATGCTTTATTTAACACACAGAACAGAACAGTGGAAACATCCTCTGACTTATATTCGTCTGGTCCAAGTTTTTTAGGCTTTTTGACTTTTTCTAGCTCTTCTAACAGGTGGGTTAATAGTTTGTGAGCCGGATCGCCGCCTTGTACCCGCGGTGGGGGAATAAGTTTGGATATGGCGCCTCCTGATTTTTTGACTATACGACTGCACTCTCTCCAAATTTGGGAGGAGGATTCGGTCCGATTGTTCTCTGCGGCCCCCGTGCACTGAGGCTGCAGGGAATTATCGGCCGGCTGACACCTGAACGTTGGGTGACAGTGGAGGAGGCACCCTACGGCGGTTAAGGTTAATGGTGTCGTATAATTCTTGGACCCGGAGCCCGACTCAATAGAGCAGACCCAATCTAATTTAGGTTGTTCTGATTGTCGGCTGGCCACTAGATGAAATTGCAAATGCTGAAATTGCTCGAGCTCAGATTGTTTGCGGTCCACAGTGTGCCATGGACATGATCCATCCTCGAAACATCCTGTTCGTGACGCCATGTTAGTCACCCGACAGTATGCGAGGACCCAAGTAGTCAGATGCACACCTCTTATCTACCAGGTTGCAAGGGTGACCAAACGATAAAGGTTCGTTTTTGGATGTTTAGAGGGGGAACGGTTGTGGCACAGTGTGCAGGCACTGAGACGTATGGCTTTACCTTAATGGTTTATTAGTGATACAGAAACAATATTGACTAACAACTCTATTTATACAAGGAAACACACAATATACTCATACAAAGAAAGACACAATATACAGTTAATCCAAAAAGAAAATCTTATTAACTTCCAAAAACAATTAATTACAAAGCATACTTACTAATACAAACCAATGCAAAAACATTACGGCCGGCAGACGTGTAAGCTCCACTGGAACACGAGAGCTGAGAGAGGCTTCGAGGTGATCAGGCTCGGTTACGGGTGCACTCAGGGTGCAAGTGACTCAGGTGCATTCTCCTCTCTGCCTGCCAAACTGTGGGCAGGACAGATATACCCAAAGTGACGCGCCCCCCCCAAGATCTAGTGAAGAAATCGCTGACAGCTATATGGGGCTTCTCGTCTACCAAATAAGGTAAAATTAACTATAGATAGGGTTTCGCCGAGTTTCCCCGAAGAGCGGGGGATATTATGTTGCAAGCTGTTTGCAAAATATCTGTAAAGTATCTGTAAAGTTGCAACAGAGCGGTCAAACTTCAGCCTCAGCCTTACTGGAATGGTCAACCCTCAGCCTTTACTGGCAAAGACAATAACAGGAAACAGCTCGGTGTACGTGCTGGCTTTGCATCTAAGCATGGAGGCCAGGGCAGACATGCAGAAGCAGGCCTGGTGTTACAACAAGGACTAACCCTTTGAACAGGGCAGTGGTCCCACTTAGCACGCAGCACAAGTGGCCATCCCTTTGAGAAGGGCAATGGCTCTTGGTAAATAACTTAAGGGGCCCTCCCTTTGAGAAGGGCAGTGGCCCTGGTAAACAACTTAACAGCCAGGGAGGGGCGGCCACAGGAGGAGAACAAAAACAAAATGGAGTATGGGGACAGCTGTAAGAAACAAAATGGAGTAGGGGGATAGCTGTAACTGATAAATCCCATTTACTTGAAAGAAATTTTTTTAACTTTCAACTTTAGGGCTGTTAAATTGTTACGTTTAGAGAACAGATAAAGAGAAAATTTTAAGTCTGCTGTTTTCTTTGCCAGCACCTCCACAGTATGAAAGCTTCTGCAACGTTACTAGAGTCCCAAAGCTGCTGTGACTTACATCAATAAACTCATGGGAGTTGCATCAAGACTCAGTTATGGCAGGACTTGGGCTCTAATCTCTGAATGTACCACAAGCATCGAAAGGTTTTGTGAAATCACTGCAGAGTTATTTCTTGTTACGGTAACTGGTATGCAGCACAAAGTGCCATAGATGCAATATTATCAGAGGGAAATAAGTCTGGAGGATTAAAAGAGGAAAAAAATCAGCTGTGCATATAATATCTGTAGAAAAATCTCTTTGCAAGTATATTAACTCACTTTAGTCATGAGAACGTTTACTTTTTATATTATAGACTTCCACATGAAGAAAAATTGAAAAGATAAGAGCTGTTATATTTAGAGAAGAAACAAAGAAGAAGGAATATGCTAGAGATACATAAAATAACAAATGGTGCAGAGCAGGTATGTCGAGTGCTGCTGTCTACCCTTCCTCATAATACAAGAGCAATAGAATTATAAAACTGATAAAAACCAACCATTGTTTTACACAACATAAGATCTACAGGTTGATTATATTGTCATAAGGCGCCACTGAAGCCAAGAGTTTAGTAGAATTCAAAAGATGATTATTTATTTATATATAGTTTATACAGATAATGAAGGCATCCAGTTACATTAGACAGTGCACACAATTTATGAGAGATAAAAAGCCAGGGAACAAGGCAGGAAACAAGTTAGGACAAAACTTCCTCTATGGGTAGGTTATACCACAATTGTCCATCAGAGTTTCTAGTACTTTCCTCTGAAGCATCTGGTACTGGTCACTGTCATAACCAGGATGGCAAACTAGACAGATCACTGTGGAAATCTTGAAGAGACTAGTGAGCCCTTGACTCCTAGGAGTCATGCTGCCACTTGTGAACTTTAGGAGGCTCATCGGAAGCCTCCTGAATCCACACAAGCTCTAATAGGTTCCTCAGAGAACCTTCATTTGACTCATTCAATGGATCAAAATATAGTTGTCAACCCCTCTGATCACCTAGCACCTCAAATCCCTGCTCTTTCAGCCACCTCTCATTCCATATCCCTCTGCCCCATGCAGATCTCTAAAAGTCTTCGAAGAGGACTCCTTTCCTATAAATTTGGGATGGCTGAGAAGGGGGGCCTGGAAAACAGCAGGTGTCTTAGATGCAGCATAACTAGAGTGCATTACCCTCATCTTGCTCACAGACATTAACACAGACTTTTGCAGGGTACCCTGGAGAGCCACCAACCCAGCATTCCTTATAAGTTATGTTTTTTGCCTGTCAGTGCAATTACTTGGACAAATAAGAAAACAGTGCCAGAATATTTCTATTTTATAGTAGTATCAACAGAGCTTCAATGTATTTCCTGCCTTTTGAATGTATTAACCATTGTGTTCTCTTAACATAATTTTAACTGAATTATTAATCATTATAAAACAGCCAAAGAGACATAGGTGCTTTACAGACATAAAATAAGATGGGTCTCCTTCTCAAATTATTATTTGTATTGCAACAAAACAAATTAGTATCTGGTCCTATTGGAGCACAATAGGGCCTGATACTAATTCTTTTTGTTGCAATACAAATAATAAGTCCACTGATGAGCAGATACTCCCTGTTTATCAGTAGGAGTGAGACTGTGTTACAATCTAGCTCCTAGGTAGAAATGGTCACTGCTCCTAAGTGCTCACAATCTAAACAGACAATTGACAGTGCTATGGATAAAGGAAGCAATACATTTTTGGTTCATTTGGGGTTTTTTTTAAACCCTATTCCATAGCATGAAGACTCTCCTCATAAAATATCTCATTTCTCTAAATGTAAATAATGAATCTACTGAATCTTCCACTAGGATTTACAAAAACAAGTAAAGCCAAGATGGGGAGGGCAGCCAAAATAGAGATTTAGTAATGATTTTCTTCAACTGGATTAGAAAGAAAAATTTTAAAAGATTGCCCAGTTTTAAAAATGTATCAATATGTTTTTCATATTTGTCTGCATTTTATCTACTTGATGTGGCAAAAGCCTAAAATTAAGACCATTTGAGTTGAAATATAAATTAAAGCAGATTTCCCATTCTCCATTATGTAATAAGTTATTTTTATCAAACTGTTAATATTAAAACATTTTACTACTTCTACAGTGTTGATTGTACAAAACAACACTAAAATATATTGTAGCAAATGTATAAAAATTATTAATTTTATTTTTTCACTTACTCTTGCCTTTTTCTTTCTGGGCCTTTTTGGAGACTCACCATATCTGCTAAAAATAAAATATAGTTACCCTAAGATGAGTATTTGTCAATTTTAAACTAAAAAAAATTACTATCCATGATGATCCATTTCTTGCTATTTTAAACATATCTTAAATGAATGCACTACTTATGACAGCCCTAAAGAAAAAACTCCTCCATTTATTAAATAGATACAACAGGGGCAGCATATAACACATTGTAAAAGTCCACACAGTTGATGCCAGTTATTAGCAATCCTGATAAAGACAACTTTCAGTAATTAGCAACATTTTTCCAAGAACCAATCATGTTCCATTGACTTTAGTATTAACAGAATTCATATATGAGCAACTCTCATGCCACTTATCAACAACTTTATTAGAAGAGGTTCCACTTGTAATGAATCTGCTGGCTCCAAATGCAGGACCATACATGACTGTTTGTGTGTCTCTCAGACCTACAGTTAGGGTGCTCAGATAGCAACTGTGAAAAAATGGGACGGGATGAGGGGTAATAGGCGCCTATATAAGAAAAAGTCCCAAAAGACAGGACTGTCCCTTTAAAAATGGGACACCTGGTCACCCTACCTACAGGGCATACACATTACTGCTGTACATGCGTTAGCCAACAATCACAAGACACTGCACAGTGCTGCACAGTTGTGCACTTCGGCTTTGTGTCACGACTTCAAACACGTGGACCTGTCTCACCAGTAAAGCTCAGGTTCTAGAGGTCCTATGAGAGTCCCAGGCTAAGCTAGTGTGAGTAGCTGAGAAGTAGTGTCTTTAAATTTGTTGTTTCATGGATTATAAAGAACAGTGATGACACTGGACAAATTATGGTCTTAAAACTGTGTGACATTTTACTGTGTGTGACACACCTGAAGCATTGACTGCAAGTATACCAAAACTCCTTTTTTAATTTACCTGTGCCTGTCACATAAACAGTTGGTAGGGAGGGAGGATACAGTCTGACTGTTTTACTTCATTTACTTAACTTACCATTTTACTTCAGAAGCTACACAGAGAAAAATTATAATATTAAAGGAAACAATTCTGTATGTGTGGCTTTTTCATGTTAATGTCGTATGGAACAATAATACAATAAAAAAATTTGACTATAGTACATCATTGTTCCATACCAGTACATCTATACATCCATTTGAAAATGAGAGCCTTTCACTTATTGGCAACTTTCAGATACTGGCAACTTTTTGCTGGAAACCAGGAACTTGTTTACAACATAGTTTGTAATGTACTGAAATGGGATAGCTTTTATGTGTAAGACTGAACTCTCTTGGCTGGACTTTCAGACCTACTCACATGTTTGTGATGATGTCTTCCATTAATGGTTAGCATACAAAGGACATGAACCTGAATACTAATGCAACAGAAGATGTCTTATTTAGACCCTGATCCTGCAAACAGATGTAGCAGTGCTGACTCTTAATCCCACACAGAATCCCTTAGGTTAATATTTTCTGACTTGATTAGGACTCAGTGCAGGCCTGAGGGTCTGCAATCAGTTCATCTGTTTGCAAAATCAAGGTCTCATTTTGTAAGTTATAGGGTCATGTGGTTTTTGGCATAGAACAGAGTGAATTTTAATCTTCACTGGCAACCCCGAATCCATGTCATCACAACTTGTAGCGTAGCTGATGACTGTAAAGTCAGTCCAGCCACAGAATCATAAGCATCAGGGAAAAATCCCATACAGCTCCATGCTCATGGGCCATACCATGCCATCATTTTTTGAGCAGAAGTCCACACAGAAACCAGTAAAGAAGAATTCTGCCCAAAAACTGATGGCACAATTTTCCTCAATATCGTTCAAACCCTGACTTGAAAGTGAAAACATTCAATTTCCAAGGCTGAAATGAATTTCTGTTAGTGCATTTGGGATTATTGTGAAGTAAACACCTGGCCACTAGAAACTACAGGTAGAACTTCAACTCCTTTTATTTTGGTCCCTCAAAAGATCTTCAAATGATGACAGCTTTTAGTCACTACCACTCTGATCTAAATTGAACTGACTACCTACAGGTGAAAGGTTCTGTATCTCAGTGCAAATCCCCCCTGAATCATCCAGTCCCTCTCAACGCACAATAATAATGTGAATTCTTTTCATAGATTCTGTTGTGTATTTGGTTGTCATGGTTTTTGTTCCTATGGCAACTGAGTTAGATTATTAGGGGATAGCCCAGCCAGCTTTGGCCGGTTAGGCGAGCTCTATGTCTGTAAATAAATGGTAGTTTTGTTAGCTGTCTGCTGTCTGACCTCAAGTGATTTCTTCCTAAAACTGGCTGACCCCAAGGATATAACAGATTCTTTTGAACTGGACAGCAGATTCAACAAGTTCCAAAAGAAATTGCTCTAAGTACATGAGCGACAAGGTGAGTGAGGTAATATATTTTACTGGACCAACTTCTGTTGGTGAAAGTGACAAGCTTTTGAGGTTACACAGAGTTCTTCTTCAGATACTTGAAGTACCTGAGGCAGACAGTTTTAACAATACTCAGAAATATAAAATGTCAAAATTCCTTAAAATCTAACAGCAATGCAAATTTTAAAAATATACAGATTATCTACATACTATTTGCAAAATTAGCTTTACAAAAATATTTTTAAATCAAAGTTTTCAACAAAACTACAAACTATTTAAATTACAATATAATCTACAGTTATTCAAATATAAAAAAAATAAGGATGTTTCAGAGGTCCAGTATTTATAGTGCAGGTATTTGTGTTCATTGTATTGGTGCTTATATTTTCCAAATGGTTCTTTGAAAAGCTTCAGGGAGCCATTCATCATGCCATAACACTACAGAATATTACTATGACACCATAAATTGCTTCTGGAGATATATTAAGAGATACCAAGATGAAACAAATACATATACTTTTCACTGAGCACATCAGTCCATATGAATTTGAACAGTTAATAGATGCACTAATTAAAGACTACATTATTTGCAATGTATCCAATAACCAGGGTCAAAGCAAGGTTATTGAGAGAAATGGATTTGACTTTGCAAACAAAAGATATTTGCAGAATTAGCAAAAACCATGTCTTATAAATGAAAGGGCTAGCAAGCAATGAAAGAATTGATCACACCTAATTAAAAATAGAATCATAGCACTGGAAGGGACCTTGAGAGGTCATCTAGTCCAGTCCCCTGCACTCATGGCAGGACTAAGTATTATCTAGACCATCCCTGACAAGTGTTTGTCTAACCTGCTCTTTAAAATCTCTAATGATGGAGATTACAACTAATGATGGAGATTACAACCAAGATATAAAGACCAATAACAAGCAAACCACAAAGACCAGATTTGATTCCAGTAAATGTGAAGGCAATCACAACATTATGCAAAGATGCACAGCAATTTTGCAAAATGTACATGTACAACCATTTTGCAAAAGTGTGTTGCTCTCTGCATAAATTGCAAAACTGCCCCCATCAAGACATCAGTGTGGTAAGACCTTGGTATTTGGAATTTATGTTCATGACCATATCACAACCACAGGCCTCTGTCTTCCAGTAAAAGTAAAAATCCTAATGGAAAATCTCAGCTGGAAATACCATGCACAGTAAGAGTAATTCTCAAAGAGTCATTCATCAACATTCTGCTCCCAATCTGGAGAACACTCCAGAAAGCCTGGTTGCCAAAGAACACAATATCAAGTGCAACTAATCCTGCTGTAAACAATCCTGGTCTCCAACAGATGGATTCCTCTTGGATCAGATTTTTTTTTCAATGTGTTTCCTTTTATTTCTCTCACCCAAAAATGCTGAGGAAGATCAGACAAGACAGAATATAGACGCTACTACTCACATGGTTAGAACAGGCCTATGAATTTTGGTGGCTCAACATGCTGGTCCAGGCAGCATAAACTCCAGTACTTCTGCCCAACCTGCCAGAATTTTTATCCCAAGAACAGGATCAGATTCTGCACCTCAATTCAAGGTGCCCAAGTCTGAGAACAAAGATGCCAGCTGGCTGAGCAACTTGGACTGCAATGGCTTTGTGAAAGTCCAGAAAATCTTCTGCTCTGTAAAATTCAAGTGGTTCTTCATCTGGGCAAAACAAAAAGGATCTCATCCTGACCAGTCTTCCATTTTCTTTAATCTGGACTATATTTTCACTTTAAAATAATCTGGTCTCTCCCACAGTTCATGCATTTAGAAGAGATTTCACAAGTCCAAAACCACTATAGAACTCTTCTGTCTTCTTTCATCTCACATTAAGTTATTTTTAAAGGTCTAATTTCAAGTGTTGCCTCCTTTCTCGGATATAAGTAAATGTGGTGCTTGCCAAATTAATGGAACCGCTCTCTGAGCAATTGCCATAATATGCCTTGCACTCTCTCAATTAAGACTGCATTTGTGGAGTGTTTGCAATATGTAGGCCCTAATGAGAGACCTGCCATATTCAGTTTTATAATGATAACCTGGTTCTTCCCTCATACTCCACATTCATGTGAAAGGTGATCTCTGTGTCGCAATCAATTTTCCAGTAGTTTCTTCCAAGACCCTCTCTACTAGGAGAGGGTAGGCTACACTTTCTAGCTACTATCCAAACAAAACCAAGTAATTCCACAAAACACCTAGTTTGTTTGTAATACAGGAGATAATAATAGAGGGCAGTCAATTTCCACTCAGAGATTGTCCAAGTGGATTAGGTTCTGCATATTCTCTTGTATTCCAGTACCAACAGGTGCTAAGGCATATTACACCAGGTTTTAGGAGCCTCCACCGCATGTCTCAGAAATGCTCCCTTTGTTGAGATATAAAAGGCTCACACCTTCATATGGTGACCAGACATCCCAATAAAATCAGGACCATCCCGATATTTAGGTGTTTGTCCCACATCCCAACTGACCTTTGGTCGAGATGCAATTTGTCCCGATATTTTGCTCCGCCTGCAGCACTCAGCCTTTTGGGGTTTTTTTGCTCCACCTGCGGAACCCTCCCCCCCCATGTGTCCCGATATCTTCTTCCTCTCATCTGGTCACCCTTCACCTTCATGAAGCATTGGACTACCCTGGAGGCTAAGATGTTCAGTCTGGGATAGCACTCTTGCAATCTATCCAAGTAAGGCTCCTCAGACCCACCTCCTTTGGGTCTGGGGATTGTTTTTAAATCAATTATAGTGGGGAACTGTTGAAGAAGAAGAATGGTTACTTACCAAGTTAAATTGTGGGGTGGGGGTTGGGAAAGATTGCCTGCTTACGTAGATCTACGCTACCTGCTCTCCCTGTTATATCAATCTTATACTTGATTCTTGATTTAGTGAAAGGAAATGATCTCTTTGGGGGAAGAAGAGGGCATAAGTAGGGTGCACATCCAATACCACTGGGCAATGCTTTCCAAAAAGGCCCAGATTTATGCACCAATGGTGCACATATCACAAATAGAATATCTATGCAAAGAATTTTTCAAAGAGCCACAAATACTGTTATGACCCAGGGACTTCCTGGTGCCAACTGACAGAGGGCACGGGGGGGGGCATACAGTTTTACAAGGTCAAATACCTGTATATTAGTTCACCAAAGTGTGGCATGTGAGGTCTCTGCCAAAAGCTAGTAGCCCACTGGTCATCATAATTGTTGCAAGAAGTTTGTATAGGAAACAGTTCAAGAAATATGTAAAATATAAAATATTAGATTTCAAAACGGTTGACGCAAAGCTTGTGACCTGCGGCGAGGTGAACCTCAGAGCTAACTTAATCAGCATGTAGAACAAAAAACATCCATGGAGACAGGCTATGTTTCCTATCTGAGCCAGGTGCAGACCTGAGAATTTACAGAAACAAACAAACCACAAGATAAGTTTCTGAAAAGGGGACCTCCTGGGGTAAGAGACAATAGTCTGTAACTGCATTTCAGAAAAGGAGAGAGGACATCACCACCCAGGAAGCAAGCTGAAAATGTGTGTTTGCCTCATGAAAGTGGGATCACAGCCCAGCCTGGCTGTAAAATTCTGCTAGGACTTTGGGTGAACACTGTTCTGCAAGACATAAAAGTATCTAGTTAAATAAGTCTAGGGTCTGGAATGTATGTTATGATTGTAGTTTATATGTAAACATTTGTTTCAAATACTTCTATTTGCTAATACCAGAATCTCTAGCCTTTGTTACATAAACTTATATTTGTTTTCATTATAACCATATCTAAGCGCTGTCTGTTAAGCAGAGCGGTGATCTAAGGTGAAACTGATAAGCTGGGGTGTATTGGTTCTTTGGGAGCAGCAAATCTGTGACTACTGTGAATGTCCAGTGGATCAGGGGCTGGATATTCCAGGGAGATGCTTAGAAGTTGGAGTGTGCCTATTGCTAACCCGCAAAGAGACATCAGGGCCTGCATAGACCTATAGGGGTGTGCTTGTGTTGTCCATGGCCAGTGGAGTTGGGGAGCTGACCCCGGCAGGCACAGGTGGTAGCGAAATGCCTCACAGCTCTGGGTACTCCCAGGAAGGGTCAAAGCTATCAGAAGAAACAGTTCTTTATTAAACAAAGAATAAGTCTTCTAAAAAAGTATCTATTCAGGAAATATATTAAGTTAATATACTGAATAAGTGTGCGGTAAGAACTCCACCACATGGAACTCAGCTATAGGTATCTGATAATGCTGACTGCACAAGAAGCATTCCAGTAAAATAAGTTCACTGACCTTTAAGAACAAGCATCTGGGCTAAATCAGGGCATATGGAAGTACATTCAACTATCCACTCTGGCAAGTGTTGCTTGAAAATGAGTTTCCCTCGCTTTAACCCAATATAAGTCAAAAGGAGATGAAGGGATTGATAAAAGTCCCTCAAATTGTCAGTGCAGCAGCAAAGAGCTCATTTGACACCAATCTTATGATAAACAACTTCACACTGGAAAGATTAGATTGGGGAATGAACACTAGAAGAGGGGAAAATTGGTTCATATAAAAATAAGATTCCCATTGATATCAACAGGCTTTGTATGGGCCCTTACTACCTACCTTGTCCTTCAGAAAAAAACAAAAAGGCCTATGAGGGCTTGAAGCTCACTTCCCCATCTAGTCAATGTAATTGCCTCCAATAAAGAATATGAAATGCAAATGACAATCATTAATAGGCTCAGAGGGAGGATCTTCTAACTTGTTCAAGTCTAAATTAGATCCAAATCATGCAGAGAAGCCAAACTGGAAGATAAATATGTCAAAAGCCTTTTAGAAAGTGCTTTGACCTATGATTCACAGGGAGAACTTCAATAGTTACAAGATCAATTGCAAGCAATTGTAGGTGAGTTTTGATGGATTAGTCTCCAACTCAGACTTATCAATGAAATCCAATACACATAAAGAAACAAGAAGCAATCTACCAGATACCACCCATCCAAGCAAGTGTATGCTTAAGAGAAGAGGCTTTATAGATAAGGAATTTCTTGGCTTCAAGAGAACTCACATTTGGGAATGAGTGGACAGAGCTATTAAAGTGATTACACATTCCTTTTGGAGAAAGCCCAGCCATCTGAGTTTGGCAGATCCTCCATGAGTGTAATCACTTGTGAAGTCTCACACAGTTTGAAAATCTTGTTGTGACCCCTTTTACTCAATGTATATTTAAAGCAACTGGGGGAGACTGCAAGGCATTATGGTTTATAGTGTTATGAATATGCTGATGTAAAGGATGCTTAGAGCTGAGTTATATCAGCCCTGAATATGACTGTTTCCCTGTGTTAAGTATCCTCACACCTTCTATGGGTCATCTTGATTATCGGTTCAAAAGTTTTTTTCCTCCGGCTAATGACAGCTCATCTCAATCGATTGGCCTCTTACAGTTGGTATGGCTACTTCCACCTTTTCATGTTCTCTGTATGTATAAATATCTTCTTGCTGTATGCTCCAGTCTATGCATCCAATGAAGTGGGCTGTAGCCCATGAAAGCTTATGCTGAAATAAATTTCTTAGTCTCTAAGGTGCCACAAGTACTCCTGTTTCCCTGTGTTCTCAGTATCTGGCTGAGATAAGAACCTTGGTGAAACTAGAGTCAGTTCAGATGAGATAAGGGGGTTTTGGCAGAGAGAAGTGGAGTTGGCAGAGATTGCTGCAATACCTGAAAATGAGGGCCTCTGCCTAAAAATTTTTAAAGTGGTTTGCAATCTCAGGATTTTAGTGGTGTAACTTCTGCTCCTGATAACATTGGGTTACCAGAAATTGGTAATCTCTTCTTCAGCTGGACAATGGATTGCATCCTTTCATCACAGATGCAGTCTTGCTACAATTATCTATGCAATTGTCACATCAAGGTTAGGCCAGTGTAATGTCTGTGTGGGTCTACTCTTCAAAAGCATTCTGATAGAGGAGCCTTTGATAGAGGAGTATATTCCAGCCCCCATTCTGATAGCCACAGTATCTCTGTGCTCCATATTCTGTGCTGTTTGCCAATTCAATTTCAAGTGAAATTCAAAACACTGACCACTTTCTATAAAGACTTTTTACAGTTCAAGATGAACTGGATTCACAGACTGAGACTACGATAACTCAGGTACAATATTTATATAAACAGGTGGGAGGATTCAGAGGTTGTCACCAGAATTTCCAGAACGGCAGATGCCAGATCATCTATCATTTACATTTCAACTATAACTGCTTATGAATGATGAGATGATCAAAGTTGTTTACTGTGTTTATCACCCTGAATCAGAGCACTGGCAATAAAGTACCAAGCAAATAATACCAAGCAAATGATTTGTAGTATTGGAACTGCCCATCACCTTAGAGAAATGTTCATATAGTGGAATCCTACCATGTCTTTAATTAGCTGAACCCACCACTTAACTGATTTCACTACAGCTGGAAAGAGATGAATAGTCTTGATCAAGCAATTTTTCCTGGAAGAAGAAAAACGATGTGGGCATAAACTAATGAAATGTGTGCATACTGTACACAGGCCAAATCTATTAGGATTAACCCTGTTATGAGCTCTAACATTCTAATACAACACAGTCATTTGAAAGAAATCTGAATGCTTAGATAAGCAACTTCTCAGAAATAGGAGGAAGGCTGCTGACTTAATGGAGTCTTGAACGATTCCCAAAACAGCAAGAGCAATAGACTGAAACGGAAGCTGAAACTTCTCTTGTGTATCCAATTAAAGGTCTGAAAGAAAGATATAAGTTGACAGACCCAAAATGCAGAGGTCCACCACCTAATTTATATTTCAGTGACCAATCAACCAAATATATTTTTATAGACAGGGACCATCGCTACAAAGAGAATCTACCACATCTGACCAGCATGGAGACCATCATGGGTGAGTGCTCCCCAAGATGAATTCTGCAAAGTGGAGAACCTTGAGCTATCTATCTCCACCAGGGCTGAATTTCACCATTAGAGTTTTGGGTGAAGCTAATATTTAAAGCTCTAATTTTGCATTTTACTGTAAAAAAATTATTACACCCTTATATATTTCAAAATTACAAAACTGCCAAAAGATGTGTGTAAACCAACATACTCCTACTGCATCTAGATTCCAACATTCATGACATTAGTTCAAAAACTAATAAAAGAAAGCTTGATAAGAACAAGCCCACTGGAAATATCAATTTTCTAATATCAACCCGATATGAAGCACTTTATATACAACAGGCAATTTACAGAAAAAAGTGAGAATCCATACATTCGGCCAATTAGTTAGTCATTTCAAAATAATGCCTGTAGTATTTCTGTGAAAGGTAAAAATAAAAATGAAGTTGGAAGGACAACAAAAACAAAAAAGCAGAAGCCATAACGTACCACATTGGAATAAGCTGAACAGTCTGAACCATGCATCCAGTTCCACTGTACAAGAGAAAATGATGGATATTTTTCTTCTCTTGATAATAATGACCATTAAAAAACTTGACAGAAAAATAGCTTTAGCAAAGATCACTAGAAAACCCATAAATATTGCCTGATACTTCAACTGTATTTTCAATATAGCAATCAGTTCAGAGCAGTCAACAACACACATCCCATAGAGACACTTTACATAAACTGCTTAACTCAGCAGTTCCTGAAAGACATGAAAACTAGTCACTGTTCAGCAGTGCCTTTGTCGGTGCCATTTAACTGACATCTTCTACAGTCTAGAAAACAGTTAGTAGAAATTCCAAGAAAGAAATTAATTTAATAATTAAATTCAATAAAATTATACTTTTAGCTTTTATTTTTAAAAAGCAAAAGATCCAGCAATATAACTCTGGAACAGTAGTTGAAAATACATCTTAGATATGAATGATAACTGTGTTTAAATAATAAGAAAATGCAATGTAATATATATTTATGTGTGTGTGTGAATGCAGTGCTAAGACTGTGATTTAAAATACACAGAATTTAAGAAATTCAGAGAAAACATCATAACAGCAATACGCACTATGAAAAGGTGTTTTAAAAGTATCACATACTGAAACTCTTTGGCAAACATTTGTTGCAAAAATAAATGCCAATATATGCCAGTATAGAAATGGCCGATATTTTAATGGTGAAGCTGCATAAGGCTGGTTATGCAGAAACATGTATCAGTTTCCCAAAGACAGCACATGCCCTGCCTTTACTATTATACGTTAGATAATCTACAAACTAGCAAAGACAGCAGTCATTAAGAATATTAACAAGATCAGGTCACCATTTGCCTTCAATATTTAAAAACAAAAACAAAAAAACACTGACAAGGACTGAAACACTTCAGTGAAATGAATCCAAGTATCAGAGGGGTAGCCATGTTAGTCTGCGTCCACAAAAACAACGAGGAGTCTGGTGGCACCTTAAACACTAACAGATCAGATTTATTTGGGCATAAACTTTCATGGGTATAAAACCCCACTTCTTCAGATGCATGGAAGAAGTGGGTTTTTCACCCACGAAAGCTTATGCCCAAATAAATCCATTAGTCTTTAAGGTGCCACCAGACTCCTCGTTGTCAGTGAAATGAATGTTACTGGTACAACAGTCAAACTAAGAAATATGAATCAATGCACTGAATCCAGAAAATCCAAAAAACGATCTGTCAGAAATGGTAACGACGGACTTTAATCCCACTGAGCACTCTGACTCTGAACTAGCCAAACTCTGAAATTCTATGGGACAACTCATATGCTTAAAATTAAGCACATGCTTAAATTCTTTGCTGGTTCACTGTCAAAGTCATCAGCATCTTGCATAATCAAGCCCTCCAAATTAAGAGTACATTAAGAAAGAGCTTACCGCTGAACTTCTGGTGAAACTCTGGAAGAACGCCAGTATGGCAAAGATTTAAACTTTTCTTTGCCCGCTGCAACATAATAATGATTGTCTTCTAAGCCATCTGAGTTACGTACAGCATGACCATCCAATGTGTACAGCCTTAAGCAAACGAAATTGAAATAAAGATTATGAAATAACAATGAATAGAGTATAATGCAGTGCAAATTTCAGGGTTTTTTCAGTGCTCCACACAGCTGTGATTCCGGAGAACAGAGGAATAATATACATAAATTAAGTTACTATTTTAATACTAGAGGACAAGTCAACATTTTATTGCAAAGCCTTAGGAAGCAAATTAAATATTTATTAAATAAGAATGAGATATATTATATATTTGAGAGCACCATACATAGTGCTGGAGAATGTTCAAAAGATATAGACACTTATAGTAGCAGCAGCTGGTGACATGTTTTGGAACCTTCAGCAACCTCATGGGGTTGTTGTGACATTAAGCTTGCTATGAAGTTGCAAATCAGCATTGCAGTGAAACATGGGAACTGAGGAAGGCTGAAGAAAACTGGATTGACATTTTCACTTCTTGTCAGCTGCTTCATATCAAGTGGCAGAACAAGATCAGAAATTAGGATATTTGAAGCCAAACCCGGCAATCACCTCATCAGCACTGGTTCCATTTCAGCAGATTTCTTGGTATGAACATATCATTAGAACGGAAGACCACTGAATTCTAAAGTGCATATACCAAGGAATGCTGCTATGGAAAGACAAGATTGCCAGTAATGGACATAATCTGAATATTCAGTCAGCTCAGGTTAGGGATGCAGCCAGAGATCAATCCAAGTGGCACTTAATATGCAAGAAGGCCATGTCCATTTAGGCTTTGCCATGATGCTGATGATGCAATAGAAAAGGAAACAGCTACAATTATAAAGCAAAAGCTATAGTTAAGGTTGCAACTGGTTTCTATTAAATGCAGACACAATGGACAAGATACTTGTCTGGTGTAAATGGGTGAAGCTAAGTGGAGCTATGCTCAATTTACCAGCTGAGGAGCTGGTCAAACTTTCTAAAAATTTCATGTTTTGGCTGAACATATCCATGCTGTGTCTCTGAATGTTGGGTTTTCCTATAAAAACAGAGGAAAATCCATTTAGTCAGTTTAGAGCTATAATAAGATGAGGAAAATGACATGCATTCTGACCAAGATTTTTTTCATGCACATATTGTAACACAAAAACAGCTGAACCTTAAGGGCCACTAGTTACTTCCCCAAAGGTGCTGCATACCTCTTGAAAGGAACTGAGCCAATGGGAGTTGAGGGACTGGAAATTACTGAAGACTTGCACTCTAGTTTTAAAGGGAGAGGCCCAAGTTCCATTGCAAAAAAGTGCATGAATTTGTTCACCTACATTTTTGCATACAGTTACTGCAATATGTGCAAATCAGGATTTCCAGCTGCAGATAGGTAGATGCCAAAATTGAAGGGCACAAACCTGCACATATTTTTGTGCACGGACCTCAGACTTCAAAATTCTGGTGCAGAAAACTCAGACTTAGCCATGGAATTAGTCCTCTGTGAATAGTGCATTTGCTAACAGAAAAAAAGTTTTTAATTTGTGGTTATGAATATCTGAAATATTGTAGTGAGTATGGACTAAATCTGAATATGCACACTTCCTGACATATGAACGAAAGTGTAAATAAGGTAGTGGAGAAAACAGATAAGATATAGATTTTTCAGTTGTTTATATCTTTGACAAACATTTCTGTTTTAGACTTGTAATAGGTTGGCCTGCTCCTTTATGGGTCAACAGGCATGAAGCTAGCTAGCCCTGTTCCATCAGCCCACCTCCACAATAATCAACAGCATCTTAGTCAGAAGGGGCAGAACAAACTGAGATCAGGCGACAGCCTAAAACATCTAGGCCTCATGAAAGGGCTGAGAAGACTCTATTTGCAGAAGGAGCCACACCTGGGCTTCTGTGGAAGGCCCTGAAGTAGTGTCGGGAAGAGAGTCCAGACAGCAGACTGAAGAGGAGCCCAAGGAAGATCTAAGGACCTAACAACAAGAATTCTTGTTAAAAGCTGGGGACATATCATCTAGAAAAGACAGAGTAGGGAAAAGACTTGGGTCTACTGGTTGAACACAGTATGACTGTGAGCCATCAATATGATGTGGCCGTGAAAAAAGGCTAATGCAATCCTAGGATGCATCAGACAAGGTATTTCCAGCAAAGATAGGAAAGTGTTATTACCATTATACAAAGCACTGGTGAGATCTCATCTGGAAAACTGTGTGCAATTCTGGGATCCCATGTTTAAGAAAGATTAATTCAAACTGGAACCAGTGCAGAGAAGGGCTACTACAATTATCAGAGGAATGGAAAACCTACCTTACAAGAAGAGACTTAAGGAGCTTGGCTTCTTTGGCCTAATCAAAATGAAGGATGAGGGGAAATAGGATTGCTTTCTATAAATATATAAGAGGGATAAACATCAGCAAGAGAGAGGAGTTCTTAAGTTAAGAGGCAATGTTGGCACAAGAACAAATGGATATAAACTGGCCATCAATAAGTTTAGGCTTGAAATTAGACAACGGTTTCTAACCATCAGAAAAATGAAGTTCTGGAACAGCCTTCTAAGGGAAGTAATGGGGACAAAAAGCCTCACTTGTTTTAAGACTGACCTTGATAGGTTTATGAGGGGATGGTACGATGAGACTGCCTACAAGGCATATGCAACTTCTATTAGCAAATATCTCCAGCAGTCAGAGATGAGAAATGAGATGGAGAGTTACCAAAGAGAATTATTTTCCAGGGTCTACTAATCACTATATTTGGGATTGGGAAGGAGTTTTCCCCCAGGTCAGATTTGCAGAGATCCTGGAGGGGTGAAGGGGGTTCCCCTTCCACAGCAGCATGGGGTCACTTGCTGGTTTGAACTAGAGTGAATGATGGATTCTCTGTAGCCTGAAGTCTTTAAACCAAGCTTTGAGGACTTCAGTAACACAACCAGAAGTTATGGGCCTATTACAGGAGTGTGTGAGTGAGGTGCTGTGGCCTGCAATGACTATGATTATGATGGTTCCTTCTGGCCTTAAAGTCTGTGAGTCTAACCTTTTGTTTATGTGAACTTTTGTTTGGATTTTTGTTATCCCTGAAAGGGGTCCGGACTAGACATGACTTAGCAAGAGAGGTAGGCATGAACAGAAACAGGCTGAGCAGAGCCAAAAGATCAACAGAGGGCACTAGAGGCAAAGACCTTGCAATACCATGCTCTGACACCAGGAGGCACTGAATGAAACTGTTTACAGTGCCAAAACTTTACATGCTTAACCTAAGGGGACATTTTCCTGGAAAATTTGAGAAAGAATGGTTGAGCCATTTTTGAATTACCATATGTGAGGATATAATATACTTTCTGGTGTAACCACTAAAATGGTTTCACAGTTTAAAGCTGTTTCCTAAGTGGGTTCTTTGAAAAGTATAGATTGTCTCTGAACCGCTAAGTTGAGGAAGGGACAGAAGTCTGCCCATGGTGTGGACATTTTATTTAAATTCTAAGGAGAGCATCTGTGAGCAAGAAAGAAAACAAACTTCCCATTTATCTGAAGGTCATCCAATAGCTTTGAACCCAAAAAAATCTAAATTGGGCATATATGTTGAACTCCTTCGTTTCACCCTCATTCAGTTGTCTTTCTATACACTGTAAGCTCCTGAGAGCATGATTTGTCTTCTCGTCTCCCTTCTTTCATGCCTTCTTTTCTGTTTCAAAACCACATAGCATACTCTGATCACTATCAAAAATCAATAGTCACTAATAAAACAACAACTTTAGCCAAACAGGAAATCAGCTGAAGTTACACCAGTTATAAATTTGACCCACTATTTCACACTTAAAGATTGGTTAATCTCATCTTCACAACTATGTTAACACTAGTCCATTTTATCTTCCTGACCCCAGCCCTTCCATAAAGACTGTTCCTTTTCAAGTGTAGATGATGTCTTTTATGTTACTCTTGTGATCTTCTTCTTTAATGTCTGTACTAAATACAGAACACCAGGTTTTTAAAGCAAACAATACATACAATGGTGTCCTGCTTAACCAAACCAATTGCCAGGAACATTTATTAAATGTAGATATATAAAAAGGTACTGAACTAAATGAAATAGGAAACACAAATTCTCAGAAACCTGAAAAAGTCCTGCCCTTGATACTCCGTTTTCTTTCATACATAACCAATCAAAATATTAGATTGTCATTAAAAACTGGTGTGGCATACAAATACAAAAATAATCCTAAATTGCCAGACTCAGGACTTTTGTTAGCGATATTAAATTACCAGTTGTACTCTTACCTATGAACACCACCGGAGCGAGGAAAGATTTTTTCATTTATTAGTGCAAGGACGCAATTCCAGTTTTTCAGAGTAAACCTGGGTATGATAAATTTTATAGGTGGTATAAGCATATCTCCATTTGTGAAAACACTGCCAAAAGACAAAAGAAGCCATATTTTTTCAGTAGTGAAAGACATAGACAAAAGAAAAACTAAAAATATCAGTTGACAACATTATGTAATCTGGATCATTAGTAGCGTAGCCCTGTAGATTTCAACAATACATTTTAAATCTTAGTCCATTTCATAAAATATGATAACTCATACATGAAAAGACAGAATTGTATCCTTTAATATGTTTCTGTCTGACATGATGGGAGAGTCAGTGAAATATGTCCACTTGGAGAAGCCAAGAAGAATATAGCCCTTGAAAATTCAATTACTTTCTCTCCATATTGTCCAAAGAAGTCCTCACAATTCCCAGAGGAAATAATGTACAATCCTTTAAAAGAGATAATAGAATCAATTGATTTCTTCACTGCTGCCCATATTAGAAAGCTGTTCCTACTCAACCTTTAAGAGCGGCTGGAATCACTTTTTGGCTCAGCCTCACTTCTTAGGAGTCACACTAAATAATAGAGCAGTGTTGGTCTCTCTAAAACTAATTTTACTATTTGGGCCATCAGCCCTATAGGCCCCCTCCACAAAAGCAGCCTCACCCTCTGCTGGGAGGGTGGTGGTATTTTATATCAGCAGCAGAGGGCAGGACCAAGAGTAAGCACTGGCTGATTGCAGAGAATGTTCAGGCTCTTGGTGCAGCTTCCAATAACTCCAACGGCCCTAGAACATTTTGCTGTAGGGGCGAAGGAGCATTTGTGCTTCTTCACATGCAGAAAAGCAGCATCCCTACCACAAAAATGGACAAACTCTGAGGAATGACAGAGGATGTGGTGGACAAGGAGGGGGCAGTCAAGGTCACCCACATACAATGTGAAATGAGCTCCCTTCTGTTCCCCCTGATAGCCACGTACTAGTACATTGATATTTCTCCCTACCTCCACACACTCCAGCCAGGTTTTTTTGAGGCATAGGTGTTCTTTTCTCTCAGAAGAACAAGCAGCTTCTGCTATCCCACCCCAAAACCCTTGTGCTGATTACATGGGGAGCACTTTCAAGGAGATAATAGGGTTTCTCTCCCTAGAAAGGGTGAGGGATCCTGCAGTCCAAAATAGATTGAAACAGGAGAAGCTTTGACTGTCTCACCAAGAAGGAAGATCAGTTGTGGGGGAGCACAGCTTAGACTCATAGACTCATAGACTCATAGGTCAGAAGGGACCAATCTGATCATCTAGTCTGACCTCCTGCACAAGCTAAACCAGGGAGTGGAGAGAAAGCACCTCTCTGCTTCAAACTAGCTAAATTAAAAAGACTAAGACTGGTCTATTAGTCATCCTGACCCTCTCGTCTCTATAAAGCACAGATGGTGATCTGAACAATGTTTGAATATGTTTTATTATTTCCTTATTACTCTCCATGATGCCACTAACATCCTAATGAGATTTTATCCCATTAACAAAAATGAGTAGTGCAACAATCCAAAAGTGACTACATTTTTTGTGAACCTGCCTACACTGAAGCACCAAACTGTGCTACCTACCTGGTTCTGCTTAGCATGGTACGGCACACCCAAAATGCCAAAACTGCATGAGGCAGAACCATGCTACAACCATGTGGTAGGTTCCACACAAGAATTGGCATCAGGTGACTGCAGCCTACACAAAAGCCCTAAGACAGGGCTGTCAAACTCCTTCTGTGAGGAGGGCTGAGTTCCATTCGTAGGTATAGTTGTTGGACTGGAATATACACTTCCGGCTGTTTACTACGTAAAAGCAGACTTACCCAAGAGCAGAGGTTAGCATAAAGATCACAGATAGTATATGGCTTTTATGTAGCAACTGAATGCTCAGGGTCATATGCTGCGACTCTCACTCACAGTGAATAATACTGGCTCCATAAACATTAGTCCTATTAAAACCATGTTTCCCTTTCCCTTTTTCTCTTCCCTTCTTTTGTTCCCTTTCAGCTCAGGGCTTGTCTACACTACCACTTATGTCGGTATAACTTACGTCACTCAGGAGTGGAATAATCCTCACCCCGAGCGACACAAGTTACACCAACCTAAGTGCCGGTGAAGATATCACCTCTTGCAGAGGTGGAGTAATTAAGTCAATGAGAGAGCTCTCTCCCATCAGCTCAGAGCGTCTTCTCCAGTTACAGCTTCCAGATCCTACACCAGTATATAGTAGCCGAGAGCCTGCTCTAACTCCCACCCTTCATGTAAGGTCCGTAATTGACTTTGCATCTGTGCAGAATGAATGCAGCATTTTGGAGACATGCCCCTACATTGGGGCTGTCATAAACAGATAGCTAAGGGTTAATGTCTCTTTCACCTGAAGCACCTGACCAGAGGACCAATCAGGAAACCGGATTTTTTCAACTCTGGGTGGAGGGAATTTAGTCTCTGAGTCTTTGTTTTCCGTCTGCCTGCCTTCTCTGAGCTTTGGAGAAGTAGCTCTACTTTCTAGTCTTCTGTTTCTAAGTGTAAGGACAAAGAGATCAGATAGTAAGTTCTATGGTTTTCTTTTCTTTGGTATTTGCATGAATATAAGTGCTGGAGTGCTTTGATTTGTATTCTTTTGGAATAAGGCTGTTTATTCAATAGTCTTTTAAGAAATTGCCCTGTATTGTGTCATCTTAATACAGAGAGACTATTTGTATTTTTTCTTTCTTTTTTATATAAAGCTTTCTTTTAAGACCTGTTGGAGTTTTTCTTTACTGCAGGGAAATTGAGTCTGTACTCACCAGGGAATTGGTGGGAGGAAGAAATCAGGGGAGATCTGTGTGTGTTGAAGTGGCTAGCCTGATTTTGCATTCCCTCTGGGTGAAGAGGAAAGTACTTTTGTTTCCAGGATTGGGAACAGAGAGGGAGATTCACTCTGTTTGGATTCACAGAGCTTGTGTCTGTGTATCTCTCCAGGAGCACCTGGAGGGGGGAAGGGAAAAAGGATTATTCCCCTTTGTTGTGAGACTCAAGGGATTTGGGTCTTGGGGTCCCCAGGGAAGGTTTTTCAGGGGGACCAGAGTGCCCCAAAACACTCTAATTTTTTGGGTGGTGGCAGCAGGTACCAGGTCCAAGCTGGTAACTAAGCTTGGAGGTTTTCATGCTAACCCCCATATTTTGGACGCTAAGGTCCAAATCTGGGACTAAGGTTATTACATGGTGTGCAGCTGGTGGGACTAGAATCCAGAAGCCAGTAGGAATATTATATTTTTCTTTTCTCTGCTAAGGGCTTTTTAGCAGAGAGAAACAGTTGGTTTTAAAAGGGAACCAGAGAGAATTTTTTTTCTGCTCTCTCTCGCAGTTTGTGGCTTGCATGTTAAGCGAGAAGCCATTAAGAACCTGTTAAGGGTCTTTTGTCATGCAATAGCCCTCCCATTAGGAGGCAAGACCAGCACTTATAGGCATGCAAATAAAGTGGTTTTTCTGGTTTCCCTTCATTGAACATTAGCTAGAGAGAGAAAGGGAAAAAAGCACTGTTGCTAGGCAGACTTCAGGAGGCAACAGAGAACCTGCAGTTCAGAAGATAAACACCGGAGGGCACCCCAACACAAGAAAACAGGAACCATGACTTCTAAGGCAAAAATTGACGCCGAAGAACAAATCAAAGAAGCTGAACACAGGCGACAGATGGAGATGAAAGAAAAGGAAGAAAGCATCAAACTGGCAGCCTTCCAAAGAGAACAGGCGGCCCAAGAGGCAGCACACAAAAGAAAACTAGAAGAAGAAGAGGTGGCCCACCGCCGAGAAATGGAAAACCACCGCCGAGAAATGGAAAAACAACAAAAAGAAAATGAAGAGAAGGAAAAACAGAGAAAACATGAACTGGAGTTGGCAAAAGCTGGGCTGCATGTGCCAGCCAACCCTAACAACCCGGCGCCAAATATTGCTCCACAGCACAGGAAATTTCCCACCTACAAGGCAGGTGATGACACCGAGGCCTTCTTGGAAAATTTTGAAAGAGCCTGTCTTGGGTACAGCATTCCCGAAGACCAGTACATGGTAGAATTGAGGTCACAGCTCAGTGGACCTTTAGCAGAGGTGGCAGCTGAAATGCCTAAGCACCAAATGAATGACTATAAACTTTTTCTAACCAAGGCCAGATACAGGATGGGGATAACCCCAGATCATGCCCGTCGGCGCTTCAGAACCCAAAAGTGGAAACCAGAGGTGTCATTTCCCAAACACGCCTACTACATTGCAAAAAACTATGAGGCCTGGCTAACAGGAAACAACATTCAAACCTTGGAAGAACTGAACCTCCTCATACAAATGGAGCAGTTCTTGGATGGTGTTCCTGAAGACATCACGCGGTACATACAAGATGGAAACCCCAAGAATATCGCTGAGGCGGGGGAGATTGGAGCCAAATGGATGAAACTGGCAAAAAGCAAGAAAGCTACTGTCAAGGGGAACGATTACCCCAGGGGGCACACAGACCATAAACCCTACAACCGAGGACACCCAAAGACCCCACATACCACCCAAGTAAAGCCACAGATACCCTACCCTTCAACCTCACCAGTCTCCAGTAACTCACCTCGGCCCAGTGACCCATCAGATGGAAGATGCTTTAAGTGTAATGAACTGGGACATATCAAGGCCAACTGTCCCAAGAACACCATGCGAGTGCAATTCATTACACCACCATCACACCAAAAATCCCCAGGCCCGGATGCCTCTCAAATACCCTTGGAGCGAAGGGAAAATTTGAAAGTGGGCGGAAAGAAGGTTACTGCGTGGAGAGACACGGGGGCACAAGTGTCAGCTATCCACCAATCCTTCGTTGACCCCAAATTCATCAACCCAAAGGCCAAAGTTACAATTTACCCCTTCATGTCACAAGCTGTAGACTTGCCTACAGCTCAACTGCCTGTCCAGTACAAAGGCTGGTCAGGAATGTGGACTTTTGCAGTCTATGACAATTATCCTATCCCCATGCTACTGGGGGAAGACTTGGCCAACCAGGTGAGGCGGGCCAAGAGAGTGGGAATGGTTACACGTAGCCAAACCAGGCAAGCTTCCAGACCCATTCCTGTTCCTGAACCGTCCACAGAGGCCCCGTCTGTGTTACCAGAGACCCAGACAGAGGTAGTGGACCCAGATTCCATGCCTACCACTGAAACAGCCACAGCATCTCCAGTCCCAGGCCCGGAACTGGAACAGCAACCAGCACCAGCAAGTGCAACTACATCTTCAAACTCAACGCCAGAGGGCGCCAGCGAGCCAAAACTGGCAGAAGCACAAGACAGCCATACCCAAAAGGCTCAGCCAGAGCCTGAAATACCCTCAGGTGCACCAGCGGAGAGCGGTACACCAGCAACGGAAACAACCCCATCACCTACATCGCTTCCAGAGGGACCAAGCCCAAGTCCACAGTCTGAGGAAGAACTGGTGACCCCAGCCTCAAGGGAACAGTTCCAGGCTGAGCAGGAAGCGGATGACAGCCTTCAGAAAGCTTGGGCGGCGGCACGGAGCACCCCACCGCCTCTCAGCTCTTCTAATCGATCCCGGTTTGTTATAGACCAAGGACTTTTGTACAAGGAAATTCTTTCTGGTGGACACCGGGAAGAATGGCAGCCGCAAAAACAGTTGGTGGTTCCAACTAAGTACCGGGGGAAGCTCTTAAGCTTAGCCCATGATCATCCCAGTGGCCATGCTGGGGTGAACAGAACCAAGGACCGGTTGGGGAAGTCCTTCCACTGGGAGGGGATGGGCAAGGACGTTGCCAAGTATGTCCGGTCTTGTGAGGTATGCCAAAGAGTGGGAAAGCCTCAAGACCAGGTCAAGGCCCCTCTCCAGCCACTCCCCATAATTGAGGTCCCATTTCAGCGAGTAGCTGTGGATATTCTGGGCCCTTTCCCAAAAAAGACGCCCAGAGGAAAGCAGTACGTACTGACTTTAGTGGACTTTGCTACCCGATGGCCGGAAGCAGTAGCTCTAGGCAACACCAGGGCTAACACTGTGTGCCTGGCCCTAACAGACATCTTTGCCAGGGTAGGTTGGCCCTCCGACATCCTTACAGATTCAGGGTCTAATTTCCTGGCAGGGACCATGGAAAAACTGTGGGAAACTCATGGGGTGAATCACTTGGTTGCCACCCCATACCACCATCAAACCAATGGCCTGGTGGAAAGGTTCAATGGAACTTTGGGGGCCATGATACGAAAATTCATCAACGAATTCTCCAATAATTGGGACCTAGTGTTGCAGCAGTTGCTGTTTGCCTACAGGGCTGTACCACATCCCAGTTTAGGGTTTTCACCATTTGAACTTGTGTATGGTCACGAGGTTAAGGGGCCATTACAGTTGGTGAAGCAGCAATGGGAGGGGTTTACGCCTTCTCCAGGAACTAACATTCTGGACTTTGTAAGCAACCTACAAAGCACCCTCCGACACTCTTTAGCCCTTGCTAGAGAGAACCTAAAGGATGCTCAAGAAGAGCAAAAGGCCTGGTATGACAGACATGCCAGAGATCGGTCCTTCAAGGTAGGAGACCAGGTTATGGTCTTGAAGGCGCAACAGGCCCATAAGATGGAAGCATCATGGGAAGGGCCCTTCACGGTCCAAGAGCGCCTGGGAGCTGTAAACTACCTCATAGCATTTCCCAATTCCTCACTAAAGCCTAAAGTGTACCATGTTAATTCTCTCAAGCCTTTCTATTCCAGAGACTTACAGGTTTGTCAGTTTACAGTCCAGGGAGATGATGCTGAGTGGCCTGACGGTGTCTACTACGACGGGAAAAAAGACGGTGGCGTGGAAGAGGTGAACCTCTCAAACACCCTGGAACGTCTGCAGCGGCAACAAATCAAGGAGCTGTGCACTAGCTTCGCCCCATTGTTCTCAGCCACCCCAGGACGGACTGAACGGGCATACCACTCCATTAATACAGGTAATGCTCACCCAATCAGAACCCCACCCTACCGAGTGTCTCCTCATGCCCAAGCCGCTATAGAACGGGAGATCCAGAACATGCTACAGATGGGTATAATCCGCTCATCTACCAGTGCATGGGCATCTCCAGTGGTTCTGGTACCCAAACCAGATGGGGAAATACGCTTTTGCGTGGACTACCGTAAGCTAAATGCTGTAACTCGTCCGGACAACTATCCAATGCCACGTACCGATGAGCTATTGGAAAAGTTGGGACGTGCCCAGTTCATCTCTACAATAGACTTAACCAAGGGGTACTGGCAAGTACCACTAGATGAACCTGCCAAGGAGAGGTCAGCATTCGTCACCCATGCGGGGGTGTATGAATTCAATGTCCTTCCTTTCGGCCTTCGAAATGCACCCGCCACCTTCCAGAGGCTGGTAGATGGTCTACTAGCTGGACTGGGAGAATTTGCAGTTGCCTACCTCGATGATGTGGCCATTTTTTCAGACTCCTGGCCCGAACACCTACTACACCTGGAAAAGGTCTTTGAGCGCATCAGGCAGGCAGGACTAACTGTTAAGGCCAAAAAGTGTCAAATAGGCCAAAACAGAGTGACTTACCTGGGGCACCAGGTGGGTCGAGGAACCATAAACCCCCTACAGGCCAAGGTGGATGCTATCCAAAAGTGGCCTGTCCCAAAGTCAAAGAAGCAGGTCCAATCCTTCTTAGGCTTGGCCGGATACTACAGGCGATTTGTACCACACTACAGCCAAATCGCTGCCCCACTGACCGACCTGACCAAAAAGACCCAGCCAAATGCAGTTAAGTGGACTGATGAGTGTCAAAAGGCCTTTACCCAACTTAAGGCAACGCTCATGTCTGACCCTGTGCTCAGGGCCCCGGATTTTGACAAGCCATTCCTAGTAACCACAGATGCATCTGAGCGTGGTATAGGAGCAGTGCTCATGCAGGAAGCAACAGATCACAACTTCCCTCCTGTCGTGTTTCTCAGCAAGAAACTGTCTGAGAGGGAAAGTCACTGGTCAGTCAGTGAAAAGGAATGCTATGCCATTGTGTACGCCCTGGAAAAGCTACGCCCATATGTTTGGGGACGGCGGTTCCAACTACAAACTGACCATGCTGCACTAAAGTGGCTTCATACTGCCAAGGGGAACAACAAGAAACTTCTTCATTGGAGTTTAGCTCTCCAAGATTTTGATTTTGAAATTCAACACATCACAGGAGCTTCTAACAAAGTAGCTGATGCACTCTCCCGTGAGAGTTTCCCAGAATTCAGTAGTTAAAAAGTGTTCTTAAAATGTAGAAGTCTGTTAGTTATATACTTAGTAGTATATGTAAAGGTGCATGTGTTGCAGTAATCTGTTTATTTTAAAGTTCTAGAAGGAAATCGCCGCCAGTGAGCTTCCCCACTGTCTGCAATTTGGGGGGCGTGTCATAAACAGATAGCTAAGGGTTAATGTCTCTTTCACCTGAAGCACCTGACCAGAGGACCAATCAGGAAACCGGATTTTTTCAACTCTGGGTGGAGGGAATTTAGTCTCTGAGTCTTTGTTTTCCGTCTGCCTGCCTTCTCTGAGCTTTGGAGAAGTAGCTCTACTTTCTAGTCTTCTGTTTCTAAGTGTAAGGACAAAGAGATCAGATAGTAAGTTCTATGGTTTTCTTTTCTTTGGTATTTGCATGAATATAAGTGCTGGAGTGCTTTGATTTGTATTCTTTTGGAATAAGGCTGTTTATTCAATAGTCTTTTAAGAAATTGCCCTGTATTGTGTCATCTTAATACAGAGAGACTATTTGTATTTTTTCTTTCTTTTTTATATAAAGCTTTCTTTTAAGACCTGTTGGAGTTTTTCTTTACTGCAGGGAAATTGAGTCTGTACTCACCAGGGAATTGGTGGGAGGAAGAAATCAGGGGAGATCTGTGTGTGTTGAAGTGGCTAGCCTGATTTTGCATTCCCTCTGGGTGAAGAGGAAAGTACTTTTGTTTCCAGGATTGGGAACAGAGAGGGAGATTCACTCTGTTTGGATTCACAGAGCTTGTGTCTGTGTATCTCTCCAGGAGCACCTGGAGGGGGGAAGGGAAAAAGGATTATTTCCCTTTGTTGTGAGACTCAAGGGATTTGGGTCTTGGGGTCCCCAGGGAAGGTTTTTCAGGGGGACCAGAGTGCCCCAAAACACTCTAATTTTTTGGGTGGTGGCAGCAGGTACCAGGTCCAAGCTGGTAACTAAGCTTGGAGGTTTTCATGCTAACCCCCATATTTTGGACGCTAAGGTCCAAATCTGGGACTAAGGTTATTACAGGGGCAAGAGGGGAGGGCTGGGAAAGGTACCAGCTCTGCAAGTTTTATGTCAGCAGAGAATTTTGCTATGCAAGGAGAGTTCTCCACTGGCCAGCTATGGCTGGAATTCAGCCTCTTTATGCTACCCAGGTGGTGAAAAGCTGCTGCAATGCCTGTGAGAATCTACCTTTATGTTTCTCCTTCCCCAGACCCAACATTGTTTTATTACATCACATGGGAACTTAGATTACATGTCACTTGAAACAGGGACCAGATACTAGTTATATGTAATTCAGGGCACCCGGCACATACCTGAACACTGTAAAAATTAATTGCCAATTATGAATTTATAAGTGCTTTGTTCAGTTCAGCTTTAAATACTCTTTGCACCTGGGCTTCCACCCATCCCTTTGACTTCTAGTTTTCCCCAAGAGCCTCTGTGCACTATATTTTATAAATACACACTGAAGTTACCTGTACCATAGTACCACTCCTGTATAGATTAATACTGTTGTATGGTCAATGCTTCCCATGAACACATGAACATGAACACTACTCGTAAAAAGTATAAAAAAAATAATAATCATAATTCCTGCGATGAATAATACAGTATGTCAAATTCCAGCCAAGAGCAAATATTTGTGTCTGGAAGCCACTTTAAAACAATATTTTAAAATAATGAAGGCTGGGTTTGGAAGATATATGGGGCCATCTAGTGGAATTTTCAGTAAATTATTATAAAACACAGAGATCATGCATTAAAACAGTGAATCAGATTTACACAAAAAAAAAGGGTTGCTATGGTACATTTTAAATATCATTATTTTCTTAACTATGTTAATGGATGTAATTTTTATAGAATAAAATTAAGAACAAAATAGCCTACATAAAGGAAAAGTGCCTGTCAGTGAGAAATATAAAACGGTAGAATAATCTCGACTGATGGTTTGGAGGCTCCAAACATTTGAAACCAGATTAGACAAAACACTATAAAATATATTGTAGGGAGCAAGCCATGACTGTCATGGGAATGGATTAGATGACCTAATGGATCTTTTTTATCTCTAAGTTCAGTTATCTTAATTTACTCATGGAAAACCTCAAACACTGGATAATTATGCATATAAACAAACACCCTCGTCCTTTCTTGGAAGTAGCAATTCAAATCATAGGTGATGTCATAAATACTCTTTAGTCTACATTTTTGTATCGCAATTCTTTTTGGGTTTGATTCTGACATTATTTTAAACTGCTTTAAGGCTATGGAAGATTAAACATATCAGCCTGGCATGTTAGTTACATTTCTCATCAGAAGCACAATACCTTTGGATTCTGAAAACTGCACTGGCTTCCTATTTACTTCTGGGTGTAATTTAAAAGTTATTGGTTTTAATATCAAAAGCCTTGAATGGATTGGATCATAATTACATCAGAAACCATCTCTTTCCCCATATGATACCATAACAGCTGAGATTATACAAAACTCCTGGGCTAAAAACCTCTTTATTTAATTGCAAGGAGTATGGAACGCAGGCCATTCTTAAAGAGTAGGATCCTCAAATGGAGGTATAAAATGAATTCTACATTTGCCAGAGCCCAAATCTGTTAACTTTAGGTCTGGTGCAGCCTCATTTACTTTTCCCAAACTTCAACTAGGAAAGATAAGTTGTTGGCAGGGGACGATGGCAGAGGCTTAATGATTAATTGGTGGGATTCAGGTAATCTTATTATTGTCTTTTGGATTTTGTGACTTCTTGTACCTTAAATATTTGTACATGCATCCAGTAGGAACAATGGGCATTTTAAAAGTTGAAAAAATAAGTAAATAAAATACCTAAACTTTGAAAAGGGCTCTTCTTGGAATGCTCATCACTTTAAATAACCTACAAGTATTATCAGTGGCGGCTCTATGTATTTTGCTGCCCCAAGCACGGCAGTCAGGAGGCTTTCGGCGGCGTGCCTGTGGGAGGTCCACCAGTCCCACGCCTTCGGCATACCAGCAACCAAATCACCACCGAAGCATAGGACCGGTGGACCTCCCGCAGGCGTGCCACCAACGGCAGCCTGAGTGCCGCCCTCACGGCGACCGGCAGGCCGCCTCCTGCAGTTTGCCGCCCCAGGTACGCGCTTGATGCTCTAGTGCCTGGAGTTGCCCCTGAGTATTATCACTGTAGTTCTCTCGAAAGAAACTTAAAGTGGCATCATATGTTAAAGCACAACGCATTTTTGGCTCTTCTCCTCCACATCCAGTGTTTCCTTCCCCACTTCTTGTGCAACAGAATTGCACTGCTTCCACTGTCTGCACAGCATCAAACTTGTAGTGGAGGTAGTGCAGACATACAACACTCATCCTTATCAACAACACACGGAGGGCAATATATTTCATCACAGACCAATACCAAGTGTGACCATTCCTTTGCAACTCCCTCCTTCTGTACCCCTGTGAGAATCTGCTTATTTCTGATCCCTCCATTCATGGCAATTCAGTGTTTTAAAAATTTATTTTAGTAATTCTAATACAGATTTTTTTTAAAATATGACTTTCATCTTTAGTGTCCTTTTACAATATTATCTGAGACACAAAAAAGCTACATTACTTAATTCCCTAGAATATGTAATTTTTTTCCAAAAAATAGTTTGCTGCCAAAAAAATTCAGTCAATATAATTATAATGAATGCAATGCCCTCTCTCTTGTCCCTCCCTCTACAATGATAGAGGGAGCCAAATTCTGCTCTGCCACACATGATACAAATTACACTTAAATTAATAGGAGGGTAAATCAAGACTGAATTTGGCCCTTTCAAATTACATTTGTTTTACCTGAACTTTATTATAAACATTTCTCTTTCCACTGAACTAGACATATGGAGTTTTGCATATATTATAGTTGCAGAATATTTAAAATCAAATCTAGAGTTTTGATTTACGACATACTTACTTGATATTACGTGGCTTATTACTGATCAGTTGCCACCTGGAAGGCACACGTATTTTACTATGAACTACTGGTTTAATCTGCAAAAAAAATAAAATACATTATGTGGGATGTTTAAAACATTTTAATCTTAAAAGTGCTGCTCAGATATACACATGGCAGACCCAGGTTCAAATGTTATAGAGTAATACAGCCATAGAGCTTAAGGCCAGAAGAGACCACCGGATCATCTAGTCTACCCTCCTGTATATTAAAGGCTACCACACCACTAAACCCAATAACCAAAATTAGACCAAAGTATTATAGACTATAGGAGACTAGACTATTATTACCACAGGCAGTGAACATGAGGAATCAATGTGCACCAGTGGACAAGGCCCCCACAATGGCAGGGAAATGATTAAATGAGATACTCTCAGATAATTCTGGCAAGTGACCCACACCCACAGAGGAAGGTGAAGAAAATCCCAAGACCATGGCCAATTTGACCTGGGGGAAGATTCTGTCCAGATCCAACATATGGTGGCCAGTTAGACTCTAAGTATGTGAGCAAGAATCAGCCAGCCACGCACCTGAGAGAGAGAATTCTTGGTGCCACCTCAGAGCCATGCCCTCCCACCCCGAGTCTCATCTCCAGCCATGGCCATCCCTGAAGCATCCTTTAGAGAAAAAAAAATAAACAAACCCACACACACACACACAAAAGATAAAGACATAAGATACAAACTGGAAGTGAGCCCAGGCTGCTGGTCTCTGCCTTCTACCATCTCAACCAACCGCATCATACAATCACACTCATAAATTTGCCCAGCTCTGTCTTAAAACAAGTTGCCTCTGCCTCCCCAACTCCTATTGGGACACTGTTCCAGAATCTCATCCCTCTGACGGTTAGAATTAGAAACTTTCTTTTAATTTCCAACCTGAATTTTTTCTTGGCCAATTTATATTCATTTATTCTTATGCCAACACTGTCATTTAACTTAAATGGATCTTCACTCTCCCTTATATTCACCTACTTGATGCACTTATAGATGCATATCCTTTCTCAGCCTTCTTTTTACTAGACTAAACAAGCAGAGCTCTTACAGTCTCTTCTCATAAGACAAGCCCTCTGTTCCCCTGATCACCTTGCAGCTCTTCTTGGCTCCTGTTCCACTTTGAATTAAACTTTCTTGCACATGGGAGATCAGTACTGTACACCGTATTTCAAATGAGGTTTTACCAGTGCCTTGTGCAATGGCATGAATACTTCTCTCTCTCTCTACTCGAAATGCCTCTTCTGATACATCCTAGGATCAAATTTGCCTTTTTCATAGCTGTAGTTCATTGGTGGTTCTGGCATTCTGTGATCGTCCCACACATCCAGGTCTCTTGCCTTCTCTTTCACTTGCAGGTCTCTGTCACTTCTAACAGATTAGCTCCCACTTTCTAGCAGAAATTCTTGTTATTAGAGCCTAAGTCCATGATCTTTCATTTTGTACTATTGAATTTCATCCCATTTCTGTCACTCTAGTCTTCAAAGTTATCCAGATTTTCCTGTATAATATTCTGATCCTCCTCTGAATTGACAATGCCTCCCAACTTTGTATCATCACCAGATTACATTAGCACACTTCTACTTTTTGTGCCTAAATCATTGATTAAAAAATAATGAATAAGATTGGTCCCAAAACCAGTTCTTGAGGAACTCCACTAGTAATCTTCCTCCAGTATGATAATTCACTTTTCAGAACAAAGTTCTTAGTTCAGGCTTGTAGCAGTGATGGAATAAATTTCAGGCTCAAATCAAGTCTCTGGAGTAGATGGGTCATTCAGTCCATTGTTCAGAGCTTCAGTTTGTAGCAAAGTTCCGCCAGAGGTAAAAAGCAGGATTTAAGACAAAAAGGAGGGATTCCAGGGCCTTTTATAACCTCTGTCATGTGGAAGGACACCCCTTTATTCTTACTGTGGAAAATCACAGCAGCAAGATGGAGTTTAGAGTCACATGGGCAAATCCATGCATGACTCAGTTCTTTACAGGTAGAGCAGCCATTGCTCACCTGCTAGCTTGAACGTTCCCAGGAAGACTCTTCATATGTGGATTGAGTATCCCAAGGTCCATTGTCAGTTAAGTGTTTCTTGACTGGGCATTTAATCTGAAGAGTCCCTTCTCAATAAGCTAGTCAACTGCTTCACTGGTGCTATTTAATCATAGAATCATAGCATATCAGGGTTGGAAGGGACCTCAGGAGGTCATCTAGTCCAGCCCCGTGCTCAAAGCATGACCAATCCCCAACTAAATCGTCCGTGCCAGGGCTTTGTCAAGCCTGACCTTAAAAACTTCTAAGGAAGGAGATTCCACCACCTCCCTAGGTAACCCATTCCAGTGCTTCACCACCCTCCTAGTGAAAATGTTTTTCCTAATATCCAACCTAAAACTCCTCCACTGCAATTTGAGACCATTACTCTTTGTTCTGTCATCTGGTACCACTGAGAAGTCTAGATCCATCCTCTTTGGAACCCCCTTTCAGGTAGTTGAAAGCAGCTATCAAATTTCCCCCCAGCCCATTCTTCTCTTCTTGCAGACTAAATAATCCCAGTTCCCTCAGCCTCTTCTCATAAGTCATGTGTTCCAGCCCCCTAATCATTTTTGTTGCCCTCCTCTGGATTCTTTCCAATTTTTCCACATCCTTCTTGTAGTGTGGGGCCCAAAACTGGACACTGTACTCCAGAAGAGGCCTCACCAACATCGAATAGAGGGGAACAATCACGTCCCTTGATCTGCTGGCAATGCCCCTACTTATACAGCCCAAAATACCATTAGCCTTCTTAGCAACAAGGGCACACTATCGACTCATATCCAGCTTCTTGTCCACTGTAACCCCTAGGTCCCTTTCTGCAAAACTGCTGCCTAGCCATTCAGTTCCTAGTCTGTAGCAGTGCATGGGATTCTTCCTTCCTAAGTGCAGGACTCTGCACTTGTCCTTGTTGAACCTCATCAGGTTTCTTTTGGCCCAATCCTCTAATTTGTCTAGGTCCCTCTGTATCCTATTCCAACCCTCCAGCATATCTACCACTCCTCCAAGTTTAGTGTCATCTGCAAACTTGCTGAGAGTGCAGTCCCCGCCATCTTCCAGATCATTAATGAAGATATTGAACAAAACTGGCCCCAGGACCGACCCTTGGGGCACTTCGCTTGATACCGGCTGCCAGTTAGACATGGAGCCATTGATCACTACCCATTGAGCCCGACGATCTAGCCAGCTTTCTTTCCACCTTATAGTTCATTAACCCAGCCCATACTTCTTTAACTTGCCAGCAAGAATACTGTGGGAGACCGTATCAAAAGCTTTGCTAAAGTCAAGGAATAACACATCCATTGCTTCCCCCTCATCCACAGACCCAGTTATCTCCTCATAGAAGGCAATTAGGTTAGTCAGGCATGACTTGCCTTTGGTTAATCCATGCTGACTGTTCCTGATCACTTTCCTCTCCTCTAAGTGCTTCAGAATTGATTCCTTGAGGACCTGCTCCATGATTTTTCCAGGGACTGAGGTGAAGCTGACTGCCCTGTAGTTCCCTGGATCCTCCTCCTTCCCTTTTTTAAAGATGGGCACTACACTAGCCTTTTTCCAGTCATCCAGGACCTCCCTCAATCACCATGAGTTTTCAACAATAATGGCCAATGGCTCTGCAATCACATCTGCCAACTCCTTTAGCACCCTTGGATGGATTTGTGCTCATCCAACTTTTCTAAATAATCCTGAACCACTTTTCTCCACAGAGGGCTGGTCATCTCCTCCCCATGCTGTGCTGCCTAATGCAGCAGTCTGGGAGCTGACCTTCTTCATGAAGACAGAGACAAAAAAAGCATTGAGTACATTAGCTTTTTCCACATCTTCTGTCATTAGGTTGCCTGCCTCATTCAGTAAAGGGCCCACACTTTCCTTGACTTTATTCTTGTTGCTAATATACCTGAAGAAACCCTTCTTGTTACTCTTAACATCTGTGACAGACCCAGGCCAGCGGGGTACAGGAGTCTGGTAGAGGGCAAATATACTGGTCACTGGATGAGTAGTTTTCTGTTCCCTGAGTGACCAGAGCAGGGGCTGCACTAGAGTAATCAGGAACCAGCTAGAACCAATATAGGCAGACAGGCTGATTAGATCACCTGCAGCCAATCAAGGCACCTGGGTTTAAAAAGGAGCTCACTCCAGTCAGGTGAGGAGGAGCCAGAGGAGAGGAAGTGCGTGTGATGAGCTGGGAGCAAGAGGCACAAGGAGCTCAGAGTGAGAGGGTGTGTTGCTGGAGGACTAAGGAGTACAAGTGTTATCAGACACCAGGAGGAAGGTCCTGTGGTGAGGATAAAGAAGGTGTTTGGAGGAGGCCATGGGGAAGTAGCCCAGGGAGTTGTAGCTGTCATGCAGCTGTTACAGGAGGCACTATAGACAGCTGCAATCCACAGGGCCCTGGGCTGGAACCTGGAGTAGAGGGCGGGCCTGGGTTCCCCCCAAACCTCCCAACTCCTGATCAGACACAGGAGGAGTTGATCCAGACTGTGGGGAAGATCACTGAGGTGAGCAAAATCTGCCAATAAGCGCAGGACCCACTAAGGTAGAGGAGGAACTTTGTCACAATATATAAACATGGATTTATACACTAGTTTTATTTATGTAGGGGCATTTGAGTTATTTTAGTCATGAAACATCATAAAATAAAAGAGTTTTAATGGATAAAATGAAACAAGTAATTCCCAAAAAATAAAATGAAAAATTATAAAACAATATCATGGTGCTCAATTTATAACATTGATTCCAACAATCATTTCTGGGTTAGCATTACCCTAAGGGCAAAGCCCTAAACCAGAAATCACTAAGGAATCACTCCTGCAAACACAATGGGACTACTCACATGAGTAAGGACCACTCATGCAAAGGTTTGGTGGACTGGGCCTGTAAGAGATTGGGGCCTGTCTTACAGTACCCTCTTCCAACTGGACCCTGGCTTGCTCTTGCTGAGCCAGTGCCCTCCCTAGGGGAACTCTGCCTGGAAACTTCTCGCCGAGTCCAGGGAAAGTAGTTTCCAGCACAATCAGTTGTTGTGGTTTCTTTTTCCTTTTATTTCAAGTCTCCTCAACAAACAAGATCAAAACTTTCCCAAGTCTGTCCCTACCCCATTCTCTGAGCTGGGAAGAAGTAGGAGCACTCAGTCCCCAGACTGGAATTCCCTGGCTCTAGCCCCTTTATTATGCTGTCACATTCCATCATGGGGCATTCCCTGTTGGATGAGCCCAGGTTGCCTGCAGTGATAACATACCAGAGTCATTCACAGGAGGGCAATGGTGGTTCCTTGGAAGCCTGGGACTTTGGTTCTGGGTGTAGGGTCCCATGGGTGGGGTAAAATTTTGGTAGACTTTTGCTGGCTTGGTAGGTTATCATCTCTCACTGCCTTTCTAAATGTGGCTCGCTGATCGAGAGTCTGGCCTTCCCACCCATAGGTAATTCAACCTCCATGAATCCCTCAGTTGTCTCGACCACCTCTGCCATGGATGCAGGCCAAAACCATTGAACCCAGGCTTGTACCACCATATGGAGAATGTGTAGGTATTGTTCTTGGCCAGTATTGTCAATAAGCCCCACCACTGTCTCAGCCTTTAGTTTTAGCCATTGGGTAGCCCCAGAGCCACTGAGCTACTGCCCAGGGGCATGCCCCATTAAGGAATGTCTCCAATAAGCTTCTGTAGAAAGACCAGGGTGGTCCATGATGGCAGCCTTTTGTATTGCATAGGACTGTGCTTCATCCACACTCAGGAACCAATACGCTGCTTGGGCCTCACCAGTGAGTTATGCGACCAGCCACACTGCCCAGGAACTCTTCTCCCAGTCCACTCAACAGTGGTCAGGTAGGCCTCTGGACATCAGTGCTGCCCATCTTGGTCAAGGGGAGACATGGCTCCCCACAGCTGCTATGAGAGTAAGCAGCCCATCTCTTCTTGGAACGGTCCATTCCACTCAAGCTCAGATAACTGGGCTTCCTGCAAGCACTGTTAGGAGGCCAGGAGTACCTTGTGGAACTGGCGATTCCTTTCATTTTCCACCTGCTGTTGATTCACCATCATTTGGAGTATCTGCTCCATGGCCCTTCTTTATGGAGGGGGTTCAGATCTACAGGCACCACATGTAAGAGATTGGGGCCTGTCTTATAACGCCTTTTTCCGGCTGCACCCCAGCTTGCTTTTTCTGAGCCAGCAAAGTCCCTGGGGGAATTCTACCTGGAATCTTCTCACTGAGTCCAGGGAAGGCAATTTCCAGCAGGGTCAGTTGTTGTGGTTTCTTTTTTCTATGTCCTGCACTTACGACATACTAGGGACTGAGCAGCAGTTCTGCATAAAAGGACCTAAGGGTTACAGTGGACAAGAAGCTGGATATGAGTCGATAGTGTGCCCTTGTTGCTAAGAAGGTTAATGGTATTTTGGGCTGTATAAGTAGGGGCATTGCCAGCAGATCAAGGGACGTGATCGTTCCCCTCTATTCGATGTTGGTGAGGCCTCTTCTGGAGTACAGTGTCCAGTTTTGGGCCCCACACTACAAGAAGGATGTGGAAAAATTGGAAAGAGTCCAGAGGAGGGCAACAAAAATGATTAGGGGGCTGGAACACATGACTTATGAGAAGAGGCTGAGGGAACTGGGATTATTTAGTCTGCAAGAAGAGAAGAATGGGCTGGGGGGAAATTTGATAGCTGCTTTCAACTACCTGAAAGGGGGTTCCAAAGAGGATGGATCTAGACTTTTCTCAGTGGTACCAGATGACAGAACAAAGAGTAATGGTCTCAAATTGCAGTAGAGGAGGTTTAAGGTTGGATATTATGAAAAACTTTTTAATTAGGAGGGTGGTGAAGCACTGAAATGGGTTATTGAAGGAGATTCCACCACCTCCCTACTTAGAGGTTTTTAAGGTCAGGCTTGACAAAGCCCTGGCACGGACGATTTAGTTGGGGATTGGTCATGCTTTGAGCACGGGGCTGGACTAGATGACCTCCTGAGGTCCCTTCCAACCCTGATATTCTATGATTCTTTTATTTCAAGTCTCCTCAACAAACAAGATCAAAACTTTCCATGATCTGTCCCTCACTCCCTGTAGTTCCTCAGTCCAAAGTTCCTGGCTCTTACCTCAGAGCCTTTTGATAACAGGATTTCCCCAGTCTCCCATCTGTTCATTTTTGTTTCTATGAGCAGTTCTTCTCAGCAGTAGTTGAAGCCTCTAGTAGGTATTGCAATTCCTCCTCTCCATTTCCTGCTATTCCTTTTATGAGGATCAGCAAGTTAAACTGCAGTTATTTTCCTGCAGGTGCAGCAGGAGTCACTAATCAGCCAGCCAGCCCTGTGCTGGCCTCTAACCTCAGTCATATAATAACCTTTATACCTTCACAGGGCCCTAAATCTGTACATGGAATTTCAATGAACTACTATTCCTTAGGGAGCTTGAACAGTGGTTTCACTTTCAGAAAACACTATAAAATAGGAAAGATTTTGCAAAGCATAACTGGAGACAAACAGAAGATACAGAAAATGTAACAGTTAATCTAAACTGTTAAAAACTAGTATCAGAGGGGTAGCCGTGTTAGTCTGAATCTGTAAAAGCGGCAAAGAGTTCTGTGGCACCTTACAGACTAACAAACATATTGGAGCATGAGCTTTTATGGGTGAATACCCACTTCGTTGGATGGACAAAGTGGGTATTCACCCATGAAAGCTCATGCTCCAATATGTTTGTTAGTCTATAAGGTGCCACAGAACTCTTTGCCGCTGTTAAAAACTAGGTCAGAAGCATGATTCAGAGAATTCATCAGTTTAATTTGAACTCTGGTGTTTCAGTTCCTACAGGAGTAAGAGCAACTGTTTGTTGTATTTTTATTACTTTTCTCCATGGCACCAAAAGGCAATAATTGACATTATCCTACTCAGTTTCACTGCTTCTCCAACTGCACCATAGCAAGATACACTATGCTGGAGCTGCACATGAATGATCCTACTCCTGCTTCTGGAAATGCTAGTTATTCTTTCCCTCCCGCTTCCTTCTCTGCCCTGACAGTAGCATATGATCAGCACTGAGGACCCAGCAGAAGCAAAAATTAAAACTAAAGTAGAATTGCATCAGTTCTACCCTACCACTCTCACTAGTGCTGCTGGAAAAGTGCCAAAAGCAGGAGTGGCACAGACAGTTCTTCCAGTCAAGGATCCTGGGCTTAGATATGAAAGTGACTGGCAACATAGAAAAGCTTATGATGATAAATAAGGGTACAATTCTGTGATTCTGTGACTTTCCAGGACCTCCGGGACTTCTTCCACAGTGGCAGGGCTGGAGCAGCTGTCCGTCCCAAGGCCACCGAAGCAGCTGCCCCAGGGCTAAAGCAGAACCCGGGACTGGGTCAGCCCTTCTGGGGCTGGAGCAGCAGCATCCAACTCCTGCCGCAGGGCAGCAGAGAGGCTGGAGCAGCTGGCAAGCAGCCAGCCCCGGACCTGCCGGAGCAGCAATCCCCAGGGCCACCAGACCAGCGGCCAGCAGTCAGCCCTGGGGCTGCCGGAGCAGCTGGCGAGCAGGCTGACCTCTGTAACAGCAATCCCCTGGCCGCTGGAGCATCAGCCCCAGGGCTGAAGCAGCGGCTGTGGTTGGGTCAGCTCCCCTGGGGCTGCAGGAGCAGCAGCGGGCCTGGAGCAGCTGCCAGAGTTCAGCTTCGCAGCACTGCTCATCTGTTATTCCCCAACAGCATATTTTTAGTAAAAGTCAGGGACTCGTCATGGGCTTCCATGAATTTTTGGTTATTGCCCATGACCTGTCCCTGACTTTTACTAAAAATATCCGTGACGGATTCTTAACCTTAATGATAAACATTTATAGCACAGGCTTCTTCGCTGAAGGATTCTCCCAAAGGACTTTAAACAATATTAAAGGGATGGCATGGCCATGTGTAAGAAACTATAAAGTTTTTGTTATCTTGTGTTATATTTAGCCTTCCCTTTCCCCCTCCCCCCTCAATGAGTGCCATCACGGCCCAAGGTATAGAACAAGGGTTCTCAGACTGGGGGTCAGGACCCCTCAGGGGGTCGCAAGGTTATAACATAGGCGGTCACGAGCTGCCAGCCTCCACCCCAAACCCCGTTTTGCCTCCAACATTTATAATGGTGTTAAATATGTAAACAAGTGTTTTTAATTTATAAGGGAGGTGGTCACACTCAGAGGCTTGCTATGTGAAAAGGGTCACCAGTACAGTAGTTTGAGAACCACTGGGCACATGTTAACTACTTGCTGCAGTGATTTTTTTCCACTTTTTAAACCCCTCATGTTCAAGGTACATGGCAGCTACCATCTTTCTGATTGAAAAGGATTCTTTTTGGAGCTTATCAATGCTGCTCTTTAATTAGCCAAAAAGTGTATTATTACCTTGTGTAAGACATTCCCAGTCTCTTACATGGGCTGTACTTCCATAAACTCCCAAATTTTAAAGGTGATAGGACCAAATTCTGCTCTCAGTTTCATCAGTGTAAATCCAATGAAGCCAATGGTTTTACTCCAGTTTTATATTTATGTAAGCAAGAGCTGAATCTGGCCCACACATTTTAAACAGAGTCATTTGTTCTGTCATCATTGCTAACTACATAAGGTTTGCAGTGAGGTCCAATCTCTGCCTTCATCTGCATGCATGAATAGGTAGAATTTGGATCCTAGGCTATTAATGGAAAGAAAGTGAGAAAATTCAGCAAAGGATGCACCGTCCTCATCTGTTTTTTTTAATCAGTCTCTCTGCAGTCAAACCTCTCTTAGAATAAAAGATATGTCACAAACAGCTGTAAAAGTAGAAGTGCTGCTGTCCAAATTAGACTAGATGTTCTCATTAAAACAAACTTGAATGTGTGGCTTCAGGATCCCATGGGAGTTTACTGAAAACCCTTTCCTCCCAATAAATAAAATGTGATTTTAAATGTATTTTACTATGGTGCTTTCCAGACTTTGATTTTAATAGGTTATATTAAAAGTATACGGTGCTTTTAAAATTAATTTTAAAGGAATTTCTTCCTTACATAAAGGTCGCCTGGGGTTCCCTCTTAATATCTCCAGTTGATTTTCACCAAAAAGATACATTTTCAGTTAAACCAGTAATTTTAAGGAAACTAGTACATGTTCACTACATTTCACTGCACATGTATCAATGAATATAACATTTTACTACTGCAAATCTTTGTTTTCAATTTAAATCCAATGATATCTCAAAATGTAGATGTTTATCTGGACCTTTACAGTTTGATCTTTGTGAGGCTAAATCCTGTTTAATTTGGTTTAAATTCCAAAACAAGTTCTATGCACCACTTGAGACCTACTTTAAGGGCTAACATGGGAATTAAATGGTGCACAGGCTTTCTCTGGGCTCTCCGTACTGGTGTAAATATCACCTATTATGAGTAAGGCAAAATAAAAAGTCCATAGAGGTAGATGCAGACTGCAACACAAATATATACCGTATGCTATAGGTCCAGTTGTCAAAGCTGTACACCTAAATAAGGGTGTCCAGTTTAGCGTTTGTATATTCAAGTGGACTCTGGTCTCAAATGCCTATTTTGTTATCATATCTGCTGAATACAAAAACATTTACTTAGGTTACATAATCAAGTACTCAAAAGTTCGGAAAAGTCACTTTTACATGCAATTTGAATTCTGCCCACTTGTACATCTAACCTGTGCACTGAATGACACAGGGGTTCTGTGGGGGAAAAAAGGATGTGATAATGTAATTAAATGTCATAATGCAAACACACTAAGGGGCCAAATTAAGGCTGCATAGGCAACTGTAAATCTGGCATTTCCTGACTTTTGAGTGCTTGACTGTGCAACCTAAGTAATATCTCTTCAACATGTTTTGTCCTCTGCCCTGCTCCCTGCACCTTCTTCTTAAATGCAATATCCTGTGAGGGGTGGGTATAAGGACAAAGATTAAAACAAATTATGTTCTGTACAACTGTAACAACCTCCACATCATGCACTAACTGCACTGTTTGAACCCTGAGGCTTCAGGAGAGATAACTACCACTTCAAAAAAACAAAAACAAACAAACAAACCTACAGGACCAACTACATAAGCTAGCAGCAGGGGAAGCCTCTTATCCCAGAGTTGAAGGGATGGGTTGCTGGGGCAATATGCAGCCTAGCACTCCTGCTTTCCCACCTCATGGGTCTCCTTGCCCATGTGGTACCCACAGGGCAGGGTGATGGGCTGTTGGGGCCATGTGTCATGAAGGGAACCGAAACTGGCTTTTTCTTCGACCCTCTACATACAACATAGCACCATGGGAGGCAAGTTTGTAGAAATGTTGGTGGTGCTCAGAACCCGCCCCCCCAACTCCGCCTCCACCTGCCTAAGGCTCTGGGCGGGGTTTCAGGGGGGAGGTCTGGAGTGCAGGTCCTGGGCTGGGGATTAGGGTGCAGGAGGGGTGCAGGCTTTGGGAAAGAGTTTGGGTGCTGGGTGCAGGCTTCGGGCTGGGGCACGGGGTGGGTGTGCAGGAGGCGGTGAGGGGTGCAGGCTTTGGGATGGAGTTTGGGTGCATGCTCGGCTGGGGGTGGGGGTGTAGGAAGGGGGAGGTGGTCACGCCGGGGCAGAGGATCAGGCTGCAGGGGAATGAGGGTTGGGGCTGAGGATGAGGGGTTCATAATGCAGGGGGGCTCAGAGCTGGGGCAGAGGCTCAGGGTGCAGGGGGATGAGGGCTCTGGCTCGGGCAGAGGCTCAGGGTGAGGGAGGATGTGGGCTCTGGCTGGGGCTGAGGATTCAGGTGCAGGGGGATGAGGGGTCTGGCTGGGGATGAGGATTAGGGTGCAGGGGCATGGGGGCTGTGGTTGGGGATGAGGATTAGGGTGCAGAGGGATGAGGCTCTGGGTGGGAATGAGGGGTTTGGGGCATTGGAGAGGCTCAGGGCTAGGGCAGAAGAGCAGGGTAAGGGAAGCCTGCCTTGCCATTAGTGGATGGCAGGCGCTAGGACCCTGGGGCAGCAGACAGCAGTTCTGCTGGGAGCCGATCTCTGGCAGCACGAGGAACAGGCAAGGACTCGGTGGAGAGGGGACGCAGGGGGAGGGTTGGAAGGCAGAGGCCGGGACCCACTCCAGGCAGGGACGCAGCGGGGCGGGGCGGTGGGGGGAGACCCGGAGGGGTTGGGGCCGGGGCCCGATCCAGGCAGGGCCGGGGAAGAGACCCACTCCAAATATTGCTGGAGCAGGGCACCCAGCTCTGAATATTCCTGGAGCCTGGGCACCTCGAGCCCATATAACCCGCCGCCTATGCATAGTACTAGTAAGTGTTAACAATTCTCAAAGAAAAGGTTACAAGAATCCTTTATCATTCAAAAATTTAGGCAAACTTTATACCAGCTCCTCCTGTAATTACTTCTTGAGCACAGATAGTGGGCTCAGTACTGCATAAAATTAAAAAGAAAGATGTAATCCCCATCATCCAAAAAGTCTTACAATCTCAATCAAAACCTACATGCATATTTAACAGCCCCAGGGAAGAACTGGGCTCCCTCCCTTACACACCAAGTGACAAACCTGGGCTCTATGTGTTCTCTATGATGTAGACCTTGCTAGGCTCACGCAGGTTCTGATTCTGAGTTAAGCAGCATGTTGAGGAGTTTAGAATGTTAGGATGCTCTGGAATTCTGTTGCAAAGGCGATGAAGGGACTGAAGAGGTGAAGAGAGACTTAAAATACACCAGGCCAATTAATTTGTCTGTGGATTGGACTTCTGAATGTTTTAGTCAAAGTCAAGATAAGCACACTTTCTAAAGCTAGAGATGTTCCGGCATTTCTTTGCATGTGACAGAAGTTGTGTGTACCTTGAAAAAACTCTGTCACAATGGTCTTGATCCCGCCACTTTCTCCTGTGAGTAATCCTTTCTCACCATGTTTTGAATGGTATCCAAGGATTAAGGGAAATTTCCCAGAAGACTCTAAAGATTTGGAGGCCCTCCAAGCACTGGCAAATTAATCACAGATCCCCTTGATCTCTGCATCTGTGTCCTGGCTGGCAGGGATCCATGGCCCAGAAGATCCAACTATGGCAACTATTTTTGGAGAAGAGGGGGCTAAGAAGTCCAGGAGGTGGGGACTCATGTGTCAGTTTGAGTTAACACTACTTGCCCTATTGTGTCTGAATTTAGCATGCTACCACACTGTGCATTGTGTGCAATACCAGAGCCTATAATGCAAAATACAGTAGCACGATAAATTCAAAATACAAGATACAGGAAACAGGGCTACATGTGTTTGCAAAATGAGTACTATGGCTACTTGGCCCACCAGATGATGAAGACATGAAACAGCAGCTATGGCATTTCCAACTCTGCTATTTTAAAGGCATAATAAATACACCTCTACCCTGATATAACGCTGTCCTCGGGAGCCAAAAAATCTTACTGCATTATAGGTGAAACCGCGTTATATAGAACTTCCTTTGATCCGCCAGAGTCCGCAGCCCCGCACCCCAGAGCACTGCTTTACCGCGTTATATCCGAATTCACATTATATTGGGGTAGAGGTATAGTGGGTAGAGACTAAGGATTAGTCATGTACAGGTTTACATTTAATAGTTTTGCATAATCTCTCCTTTAATTTTTCTAGCCTTTATTCTCATTTCTGTCTCACTTCCATAAAAGGTGCAAGGTAAAAAAACATAACATAAAAACATAAGAACGGTCATACTGGGTCAGACCAAAGGTCCATCTAGCCCAGTATCCTGTCTCCCAACAGTGGCCAATGCCAGGTGCACCAGAGGGAATGAGCAGAACAGGTAATCCTCAAGTGATCCATCCCCTGTCGCCTTTCCCAGTTTATTGTAAACAGACGCTAGGGACCCCATCCCTGCTCATCCTGGTAATAGCCATTGATGGACTTATCCTCCATAAACTTATCTAGTTCTTTTTTAACCCTGTTATAGTCTTGGCCTTCACAATATCCTCTGGCAAGGAGTTCCACAGGTTCACTGTGCACTGTGTGAAAAAATACTTCCTTTTGTTTTAAACCTGCTGCCTATTAATTTCATTTGGTGACCCTGAGATCTTGTGTTATGAGGAGTAAATAACACTTCCTTATTTACTTTCTCCATACCAGTCATGATTTTATACACCTCTATCATATCCCTCCTTAGTCGTCTCTTTTCCAAGCTGAAAAGTCCCTATCTTATTAATTTCTCCTTATACAGAAGCTGTTCCATACCCCTAATCATTTTTGTTGCCCTTTTCTGAATCTTTTCCAATTCCAACATATCTTTTTTAAGATGTGGCGATCACCTCTGCACGCAGTATACAAGATGTGGGCACACCATGGATTTATATATAGGCAATATGATACTTTCTGTCTTATCATCTATCCCTTTCTTAATAATCCCCAACATTCTGTTTTCTTTTTTGACTGCCGCTGCACATTCAGAGGATGTTTTCAGAGACCTATCCACAATGACTAAGATCTCTTTCTTGAGTGGTAACAGCTAATTTAGACCCCATCGTTTTATATGTATAGTTGGGATTATGTTTTCCGATGTGCATTACTTTGCATTTATCAACAATGAATTTCATCTGCCATTTTATTGTCCAGTCAGCCAGTTTTGAGAGATCCTTTATAGCTCTTCACAGCCTGCCTGGGACTTAACTATCGTGAGTAGTTTTGTATCATCTGCAAATTTTGCCAGTTCACTGTTTATCCCTTTTTCCAGATCATTTATGAATATGTTGAATATGACTGGCCCAGCAGAGGCCCAGTACAGACCTCACTATTTACCTCTCTCCGTTCTGAAAACTTACCATTCATTCCTACCCTTTATTTCCTATCTTTTAAACAGTAACCAATCCATAAGAGGACCTTCCCTCTTATCCCATGACTGCTTACTTTGCTTAAGAGCCTTTGGTGAGGGACCTTGTCAAAGGCTTTCTGAAAATCTAAATACATCATGTCCACTGGATCCCCCTTGTCCACATGCTTGTTGACCTCCTCAGAGAATTCTAGTAGATTGGTGAGGTATGACTTCCCTTTACAAAAATCATGTTGACTGTTCCCCAACTAATTATGTTCATCCATGCATCTGACAATTTTGTTCTTTACTATAGTTTCAGACAGTTTGCCTGGTAATGAAGACAGACTTACCAGCCTGTAATTGCCGGGGTCACCTCTAGAGCCCTTTTTAAAAATTGGCATCACATTAGCTATCCTCCAGTCATTTGGTACAGAAGCTGATTTAAATGATAGGTTATAGACTACAGTTAGTAGTCCTGCAATTTCACATTTGAGTTCCTTCAGAACTCTTGGGTGAATACCATCTGGTCCTGGTGACTCATTACTGTTTAGTTTATCAAATTTGTTCCAAAACCTCCTCTAATGACACCTCATTCTGGGACATTTCCTCAGATTCATCACCAAAAAAGAATGGCTCAGGTTTGGGAATCACCCTCACATCCTCAACCGTGAAGATCAATGCAAAGAATTCATTTAGTTTCTCCACAACGGCCTTATCACCCCTGAGTGCTCCTTTAGCACCTCAATCGTCCAGTGGCCACACTGGTTGTTTAGCAGGCTTCCCGCTTCTGATGTACTTAAAAGAAATTTTTGCTATTACTTTTTGAGTCTTTGGCTAGCTGTTCTTCAGATTCTTTTTTTGCCTTCCTAATTATATTTTTACACTTAATTTGCCAGAGTTTATGCTTCTTTCTATTTTCCTCACTAGGATTTAACTTCCACTTTTTAAAGGATGTCTTTTTGCCTCTCACTGCTTCTCTTACTTTGCTGTTTAGCCATTGTGGTTCTTTTTTGGTTCTCTATGTTTTTTAATTTGGGGTATACATTTAATTTGAGCAGCCTCTATTATGGTGTCTTAAAAAGTTTCCATACAGCTTGCAGGGATTTTACTTTTGGTGCTGTACCTTTTAATTTCTGTTTAACTAAGCTCATTTTTGTGTAGTTCCCCTTTCTGAAATTAAATGCTACAGTGTTGGGCTGCTGTGGTGTTTTCCCTGCCACAGGGATGTTAAATTTAATTACCGTATATACTCGTTCATAAGCTGAATATTTTTGGTAAAAAAGTGACACATCAGAGAGCAGTGGTTGGCTTATAAACGGGTCTACACCAAGATTTGATGATTTTAAACTCTATGGAATCATTGAATTGAATATCTAATACACTGTCATTTTGTTTACCTGGAGCGTCTGCAGGCATGGAGCCCCTCAGCTCCCTGTGGCCGCGGTTCGCCATTCCCAGTCAATGGGAGCTGCGGGAAGTGGCGTCACTTCCAGCAGCTCCCACTGGCTGGGAACAGCGAACCGCAGCCACAGGGTGCTGAGGGGCTCCATGACTGCAGATGCTCCAAGTAAACAAAACGTCTCGACGCGCCAGAGGCTCACCCTGATGGCCAGAAGTCAGTTTGCCAACCCCTGAAATACAAGGTAGGCTTATGAAAGGGTCATACGGTTTTTGCTATTTTTATCTAACCATCTTGGAGGGTCGGCTTATAAACGAACAGGCTAATGAACGAGTATATACAGTATCTTATGGTCACTATTACCAAACGGTTCAGCTATACTGATCTCATGGACCAGATCCTGTGCTCCACTTAGGACTAACTCAAGAATTGCCTCTCCTCTTGTGGGTTCCAGGACTAGCTGCTCCAAGAAGAGGTAATTTAAGGTGTCAAGAAACTTTATCTCTGCATCCCATCCTGCAGTGATATGTACTCAGTCAATATAGGGATAGTTGAAATCCCCCATTATTACTGAGTTTTTTATTTTAATAGCCTCTCTAATCTCCCCGAGCATTTCACAGTCACTATCACCATCCTGGTCAGGTGGTCGGTAATATATCCCTAATGCTATATTCTTATTATTTGAGCATGGAATTACTATCCATAGAGAGTCTATGGTATAGTTTGGTTCATTTAAGATTTTTACTTCATTTGATTCTACACTTTCTTTCACATATAGTGTCACTCCCACACCAGCACAACCTTTTCTGTCTGTCAGATATATTTTGTACCCTGGTATTACTGTGTCCCGTTGACTATCCTCATTCCACCAAGTTTCTATGATGCCTATTATATCAATATCCTCATTTAATATGAGGCTCTCTAGTTCACCCATCTTATTATTTAGACTTTTAGCATTGGTATATAAGCACTTTAAAAACTTGTCATTTTTTAGCTGTCTCACATTACATGATGTACAGTAACTCCTCACTTAAAGTTGTCCCAGTTAACGTTGTTTCGTTGTTACATTGCTGATCAGTTAGGGAACATGCTCATTTAAAGTTGTGTAATGCTCGCTTCTAATGTGGTTTAACAGCCGCCTGCTTTGTCTACCGCTTGCAGGAAGAGCAGCCCATGCAGCTAGCTGGTGTGAGCTTGGAACCAGGGTGGACTGGCAGCCCCCCGTCAGCTCCCCGCTCCAAGTTCCCTGTGCAGCAGCTGCCCAGCAGGCTAGCAATTGCAGCTGCTCCCCCCACTGCCATGTGCTGCTCCTGCCCTCTGCCTTGGAGCTGCTCTCTGAGACTCCTGCTTGCTGTGGGGGGGGGAGGAAAGGAAGGGGAGACTAATGTTAGGGTGTCCTCCTCCCCGACCATCTTCCATAGAGCAGGGGGAACACACTAAGGCTCAGGAGGGAGGGAGCTTTCAGCAGCTACGGTCTCAGCAAGCTAATCTAATTAACAAGGCAGTGTACTTAAAGCCATGACAAGAAAGCCATAACAGACAAGAAAACCATGACAAACTTAAAGTGTGATGTGTATCTCAAAGATAAGTGGAGGAATTTAAAATTTGGGACAATTAATTTCAGGCACATGTCTTGTTCTTCATGTGAGTGTCATGACTGTACATGATCTTCTACTATAACATTGCAAATGAAATATTTTATTAACTATTTATTTATTTAGAAAGCTTTAACAGGTTTACCAATCCTTGCCATGTAAATATTGGACATAAAACAATAATCATTACAATAGTGAACCTTTGTTTAGAGAAACACATATATATACTGTATGGTGTTAATTGTTGGAGAAATTGTGGAGAGAGAGATTTCAAGGACACGTCCAGTGATTAAAGAGTATTGGAGTGCAATCTTTTTCTTTTTTTTCTTTTGGCTTCCAAATTTTCCTTATGAAAGAAGCAAAGATACGGCCAATTAATGGCCTAACTTCTGATGATATGTTAAAAGGGTAGTTTTAAGAGTTATATACTTACCACCACAACCTTCTTTCGTCTTTGTGGTTTTTTAATGCTTATATGAATATAACTGCAGGAAGGGGAAAAAAAGGAAAATTAGACAAAATATATACATCTGTTTCAATAGATTAGTTATTTCATTAAACATTTTAGCCTAGTTGTAACACCCCTAATTAGTGACAAAATATTGCAGATTTTGGTCAGTTTTACTATATTTTATAAATTGGAAGGATGAGGTAGTGGTTTAGGCACTGGACTGGGACTCAGCATATTTAGATTTATTCCTTGGTTCTCCAACAGACTTGTTGGCAAGTCATTTACTCTTTGGAAATTCGCTTCCGATCTGTAAAGAGGAAATAATACTCCCCTCTTTCCAGACTTCGTCTATCTTATCACTGTACACATACACACACAAAGCATAATGGGGCTTCAATATTATTTGAGTCTCTGGAAGCTTTTTATTTTTTAAGATGCTGATATTGTAAGTTTAAAGGAACATTGCTGAGTTATTGAGTATCCTGCGAAGACCCTCTCCATGATCTTGAGTCAGCATTGAGAATGCACAACACCTCTCCGGAAGATTCTTCAGCAGCTTGTAGGATTGAGCCCTAAATTTGAACTACTCTATTTTAAAACTGTTATAAAATCCCATATGGATTCCAATGCCAAGTTTTGTTCAGAAAGCAGCTGTTATTTGGAATAAACAAAAATGTTCATGGGCCCACTGATGGCACTATAGCAGCAGTTATCTTACACTCTTTCCAGAACTGTGTCAACATCAGAGCTTTGGGCTTCATAAGAAACTATATAAATTGATTTCTGTTCTACTATTTGAATTTCAGTTTCATGTTCAAAATACAGGGGGAAAATAATCAGTAGTGCTCAGTTATGTCCCTTTCAATTACTTGCTGTTGGAACAACAAACAATAACGAAATTTTGATCATGCACAAATACCCAGGCATATATGGGTATTCATACAGACTAAACCTATTCTCTATGAGTTTCTGCAAAAAAAAAAAATACATTCACAAATGTTTTTTAAAAGCACAATGAAGGCCATAAACACAGTCTAATCAAACAGTAATTCAGAATTCAAATAAATGTTCTTCAACACTTGCTTTGCAGCATTCAACCAGCCCAAATCTACTCAGGAATAACTTCCAGTTTCCCCAACCAGCAGCAGCAACCACAGCTGGTGCATGAAATTGTGCTGCCTACAGTTTTTCACTGAAGCTGACTGGAATCTTGTTAATTTCACTCTGTTCTTCCTTGGCAAAACTATGAAACATAGCAGAGGCAGTGGAGTTGTTTGAACATCTGGAATCACAACTCCATCATTTCCATTCAAGTTCAATATAAAATCCTAGAACAGGGGTCAGCAACCTTTCAGCAGTGATGTGCCAAGTCTTCATTTATTCACTCTAATTCAAGGTTTCATGTGCCAGTAATACATTTTAACGTTTTTAGAAGGGCTCTTTCTATAAGTCTATAATATATAACTAAACTATTGTTATATGTAAAGTAAATAAGATTTTAAAATGTTTAAGATACTTAATTTAAAATTAAATTAAAATGCAGAGCTCCCGGACCGGTAGCCAGAACCTGGTCAGTGTAAGTGCCACTGAAAATCAGCTCGCGTGCTGTCTTCGGCACATATGCCATAGGTTGCCTATCCCTGTCCTAGAAGCTGTAGTATCTGCAAGATGGCCCTTCCTATTGTAATTTACTGATTCCTGTCAGTACCACTGCTCTCATTGGGGTAAAATCCAAACTTTGTCCTTATTGTATTACTGGAGATTCTCTTTAAGCTTAATTGACCTTTAACACATTAACTCATGTTAAACTTACAAATTGCCCTCTCTTCACTAGGATTTTACTGTGTATTAGTTAAATTAAAAAACACACCTTTGTTCCTGCTGAAGACAAGGCCTAAGAGTTGGCACCACCTGCTTTGAAACTATCATCACTAGATGGGACACTTTACAGATGGGTAAAGAAATGAGTAATTATATGTAATCATAACAAGTTAACATTTTAACAAGGCAAATTACTTTTCACTATTTATACTTTGTTTGCTTTTTGCATTTTTCTTAGCTTGGACAAGTAAAACTCACTGTAGTCAGTTTCACATTTATTCAGTCAGTTTCAGGTTCTTAGTGCAGCAACATTTTGATTGCAAACTCTGCAGAGAAACTGTAGAATTGTTTAAAAACCAACTATTTCCATTAGATATAATTTTTTTCATTTTAACTTTTGGAAACACTTCTATTGGCTTCAGTTTGGCAATGTACTCCAGTGGGTATGGACGACAGGGGTGTAGGACTCCATTGGTGTTTGGCCATAGATTTACTATGTAATCTTAGGTAACAGTGTGTCAGGCCCTTTCACCCTCTGTTGGTTTTGTCTATTTAAAAGGTAGCTTTTGGGGTACTGTCTCGTATTATGTAATTGTACAGCACCTAATGCAATGGACCTAGATCTCTATTAGGTTTTCGAGGAACTATGGTAATAATAAAAGATTTTTGCAAAATTTAAATGCTGAGCCCGTTTTTCATACTTACTCCAGTTTTTTAAACCTTTCCCGCCCAGCGGCCACGTATTTCCCGCCCTGCTTTATTTCGGACAAGTTGCGGATGCGGTGCCCTTCCTGGGGGGTGTACAGAGTCCTCACCCCAAAGGGCACCTCCACCCCTTCATTCAGCTGGGCTATCAGCGCCTCGAAAGTCCTCACGTGGCGATGGTGGATCACGAACTTCCTGCCCGAGTAGAAGGGGTCCCCGTTGCGGTACACCAGCACCGTGCTGGCCGGGGTCACCCCCGTCAGGCTGTAGCTGGCCCGGGGCCGCGGCGATGGCACCATGGTCCCGGGGGAAGGCGGGCTGGCAGGGGCAGGTGAGACTAATGCACACAATCGCCCAGCCCCCAGCCAGGGCAGCGGTGGGGGCTAGTCACAGACGCGGTCTGGGCTCCTGGGCAGTACCAGGCACCAGCTGGGGCTGCTCCCCAGGTCTCCTAATTCATAGCGTCCCCAGGCTGCCCGGCCCGGCCCCCACCCCCGGATCCCGCAGCTGTCCCGAGCCGGCCCCCTCTCCCCTCCCGGCATGGGGCTGACGTGATCCGCGGGGATTGTGATCCCCATCCCCGCAGGCAGGGGGCACGCCGGGCCCCGGGCATAGACTGGTCTCCCCGGCAACCGCCCGAGCGGGGCACGCCACGGGGCCGCCATCTGGGCAGCCCGGCCGGAGGAGGCGGGGCGAACAACCCGCCTTGGTCTCCCCCAGGCTCTCCGTCCTCAATGGCCTCCTGCCCGCGACTCGCAGATCTCACATCCCCTCCGGTCGCTCAGATCCTTCCACTCTGAGTCCGCCCCGCGCCAGATCCCCTTCCTCCCCCGCTTAATCCTCTTCTCCTACCCCATCAGATCCCTTCCTTCCTCCCCCAGTCACCTCTTCCCCACCCCCATCCGATCCCCTTCCTTCCTCCCCTGCTTCACCCTCCTCTCCTACCCCATCAGATCCCTTCCTTCCTCCCCCAGTCACCTCTTCCCCACCCCCATCCGATCCCCTTCCTTCCTCCCTTGCTTCACCCTCCTCTCCTACCCCATCAGATCCCTTCCTTCCTCCCCCAGTCACCTCTCCCCAATCCCCATCCGATCCCCTTCCTTCCTCCCTTGCTTCACCCTCCTCTCCTACCCCATCAGATCCCTTCCTTCCTCTCCGAGTCACCTCTCCCCAATCCCCATCCGATCCCCTTCCTTCCTCCCTTACTTCACCCTCCTCTCCTACCCCATCAGATCCCTTCCTTCCTCTCCGAGTCACCTCTCCCCAATCCCCATCAGATCCCCTTCCTTCCTTCCTTGCTTCACCCTCCTCTCCTACCCCATCAGATCCCTTCCTTCCTCCCCCAGTCACCTCTCTCCAATCCCCATCCGATCCCCTTCCTTCCTCCCCTGCTTCACCCTCCTCTCCTACCCCATCAGATTCCTTCCTTACTCCCCCAGTCACGTCTTCCCCACCCCCATCCGATCCCCTTCCTTCCTCCCCTGCTTCACCCTCCTCTCCTACCCCATCAGATCCCTTCCTTCCTCCCCCAGTCACCTCTTCCACACCCCCATCAGATCCCCATCCTCCCTCCCCCGCTTCACCCTCCTCTCCTACCCCATCAGATCCCTTCCTTCCTCTCCGAGTCACCTCTCTCCAATCCCCATCCGATCCCCTTCCTTCCTTCCCTGCTTCACCCTCCTCTCCTACCCCATCAGATCCCTTCCTTCCTCCCCCAGTCACCTCTTCCCCACCCCCATCAGATCCCCTTCGTCCCTCCCCCCGCTTCATCCTCTTCTCCTACCTCCTCAGATCCCTTCCTTCCTCCCCCAGTCACCTCTCCCCGACCCCCATCAGATCCCCTTCTTCCCTCCCTCCCCCGTCACCTCTCGACCCCCATCCAATCCCCTTCCTCCCTCCCTCCCCCAATCACCTCTTCCCCACCCCCATCGGATCCCCTTCCTCCCTCCCTCCCCCCATCACTCCACCCCATTCTCCCACCCCCATCTGATCCCCTTCCTTCCTCCCGACTCTCAATCATTTCACCCCCTTTGCAGAAATCCCCTCAGTCTCTCCTCCTTTCTCCCTAGCACAAAGTTTCCTCAAACTCTCTTCCTTCCCTTGCTGATACTTACTATTCTCCCATCATGCCCTCTTAAATTCAGGACTGTCATTGCTCCTGCCACTGCTTTGTAGCCCTTCCAAAGCCCAGAGAGCTCCCCTTGGCAACAAGCGAACTGGCAGAATTTTTGTCAGAGAAAACACCCCAGTCTCGTTAAAGAGAAAACTGGTTGAAGATCCATTTTAAAGCCATTGGTTCCACATTGGAAAATGGTGGCATAGGACTCCTTGACAACATTTTGGCAGCTGTCCCCGGGGGGGGGAGGCAATTTAAAAAAAATAATGTAATCACTTCTGTGGTTCTCCAAGTGCAAAAGCTTGATAGCTACTGCTTTAAATACATCATTTCCGTTTGTGATTATTTGGTACCAGTTTTAGAATTATTTTGAGGCTCATTCAGGATTTTGTCATGCTTCTCTTGTGTGGGATTTACTGGTGGGAAATTCTCAAGCTATGACACTGTGGATGAGGGAAATTTTAGAATATTTGTAGGCAGAAATTTGAAATGTGTTGGAAAAAATCTCATAATTATGGGGCAGATTTTAAAAACTGCTTCAAAATGTATTGAGTATTAGTGAGTCTCTTCTTCCAAATGAGATTAATACCTAGCCAAAATATGTATGATTTTTACTTCTCATTTGCTGCACAGCTCAGTTTTCTTTCCCTAAGAGATTGCTTGTTTTGGTTATCTGAGTTCTTTTAACCCATTCCTTCACCTTCTGTTAAAAAAGGGCAGTGCTCAGTTTCTAATAGCACAGAAAAGGATGCTCAGATGTGGTCTACTAAAACAAAAGCTAGAACTGGTAACCTGTATGTCATGCTGCTATATAGAAAACAATATGACAACAAAAAGGATTAAATCTCACAATAACTGAAGAAAGGGAGCAGAGGGGCCAAAAAGCTAACTGACTTCAAGACGGAGCTGGATACGTTTATGGAGGGGATGGTATGATGAGACTGCCAACAATGGCATGTAGCTGATCTGTGACAGCTAGCAGCAAATATCTCCAAAGGCTGGTCATAGGAACTAGATGGGGAGGGCTCTGAGTTACTACAGAGAATTATTTTCTGGATGTCGGGCTGCACGGTCTTGCCTAGATGTTCAGGGGTCTAACTCATCACCATATTTGGGGTCAGGAAGGAATTTTCCCCCTGGTCAGATTGGCAGAAACCTGGGGAGGGGGGAATGCATGTGGCAGGCATCACTTGCAGATTTAAACTAGTATACATGGTGAATTCTTTATAACTTGAAGTCTATAAATCATGATTTGAGGACTTCAGTAACTCAGCCAGAGGTTATGAGTCTATTACAGGAGTGGATGCATGAGGTTCTGTGGCCTGCAACATGCAGGAGGTCACACTAGGTGATCATGATGGTCCCTTCTGACCTTAAAGTATGAGGGACTGGGTAGATAGGTGGAAACCCACAACATGATAAAGCAGACAATAGAAAATGGGAATCTCTTTATTATAGCACCACACACCATGGCCACAAATTATTATGCAAACTAAAGGACAGATACAAAGTAAGCTATAAAGGTTAAGAAACAATATGGAGAAAAGTTCCATCCTTAGAACAAGACATTACACATATTAGATGACTCATGAGAGGAAGGATGGTCCAGTGGGGAGGGTGCTGGCCTGGCACTTGTGGATTCAATCCCCTGTTTGGCAATAGGTTTCTTGTGTGACATTTAGCAAGGTACTTAATCTCTCTGCATCTCCATTCTCTATCTGCAAAATGGGAATAATTGCATTTCCCTACCCAGCTGAATGTTATGAGGAGAAACACATTAAAGATAGAGATAACAAATACCTTGGATAGATTGTAGTATTACAAATTAAGCACTTTTCACTGATACTTCATAAGAGTGATAAATAACAATACTAATGATGTCAGAAATATTAATTAGGTGTAAATCAAAAGCATAGATTGCAAACAGTATATGTTATGCCACAACATATTTTGAATGCTCCCAAATACAGTGCACTAAACAAGTAAAGTCAGATACAGTTCTGTAATACGCAGTTTTGACCCTATATAAAATATACATTATATCAAATTTCACAGTGAAAGACCACTTACATATAAAGAAAAAATGTCCCCATTCCATGGACAATTCAGCTTTAACTATAGAATCACTGCCAGTGCCTCCATAATTGTTACAGACAATGCTATTTTACATTCAATTATTATGCAAAATTCCAGAAAATTGTTTGCCGTATCTGCCTTCATATATATCATTCGGCATTTTAATTACTACAGTATAAGCTTGAGTACAAAAATTTAGAAACACCACCCCCCGCGCACGCACACACACACACTCCATAAAGATGCCTGCCCATGGCCCCAACTATTCTCCATCATCATCACAGCACTTCCACCCAGAAGCCCTGGTGCAAATGAGAGGTGCATAGGGAACAAGGCAGGTGTGTGCCCAGAGTAAGGAAAGCAAAGCAATACTTGGGGCCACCTTTTCCTATCTGCAGTATATCATGATCATGTGCCATCACACAAAAAACCTCCCTATGCCACGTGGAATCAGCCCCATGCTGAGCACTTTTTTCTCTCCAAAAGAAATATTGCCTCATTCAGTATAATCTAGGCCCAGGGTCACAATTTTGAAAACTGGGTGCTTAGAGCTATGCTTCTGAAGCCATATTTAGGCACTTAATTCAGTGACCTGATTTTTTTAAGTGCTGAACACCCAATAGCTCCCACTGACGTCAAAGAGAACCCCAGGATGCTCAGCATTTTTGAAAATCAGGTCACTGATTTGGATCGCTAAATATAGATTTAGCAACATAACCTTAGCCTAGGCTGGTAGAGAAACAGACAATATTTGGGTGTTAGGTTACAGCCAAAAAGTGCAAGGAAAAGGAGGGTTGAAATCATTCTATGTGTTTTCATAAAGAAATATGTTTCCAAATTCCACCAATATATTGACACACACACAAACTTGAGGCTGACAGGGAGACTCAACCTGTCTTTCTTCTTCGGGTTTGGAATCTTGGCAAAATAATCCAGGAGAGCACTTTGTACTATCAGAAGGATAGGCTGTAGAGATGCTTATGAATACATAATTTATATAATGAATAATTATGAAATGCCTGTATATGGGACATGAGTGAAAGCACTAGAACATAAGTAGAGCTTTTTGACTGGCTTATAACTAAGACAGACATAACAATAAAGCAAAGCCTGTCTCTGATTTATTTTTATTTTAAAATGCTATTTCTTTTCACCAGAAAGACACTGCAGGTAGTGCATTTTAGGGTAATAAGTGGATTTACATAGTGGTTAAAATAATTAGGCCTTCAATTTTGATTTTCACAAAGATGAGCTATGATCACCCAGGAGTGCACTGTGTTATCATTGATTGATTTTCCCCAAAAAATACATTTCAGCAAAAATATATTACATTCATTATTTTCCTAGGAGTAGAGAAGTCACTGTATTATTGTACAGCCATAATACATACAGAATTGTTATGTTTGAATTATTGCTGGGAAAAAGTCATGCTTAGTTTAATGCATGTGTACCATTCAATGAATATTCAAGTTTCTATAACAGGGGGAAAAGTGAACATCCATTCTATAACCCTTAAAGCCTTTTTTAGAAAATCCTCTTCATTTGCTTGCATAAAGCAGAGTCCGTGGGAAACCCCAGAGACGCATCCTACTTACACCTCCATCAGGAACAATAACGAGTCTCACATGAGTGATTACATCCTGCATTTGTAGGGCAGTGCCATCAAAGAAATGCCTCTTGTTAGGCTTAAGCTAAAACAAAAATGTAAGGTAAAACTGGCATACTTAAATACTGCCTTTTAACAGAATAACTGTTACATATAGACAGAAGAGTGCATATGTCCACTAAAACTTTAGCTACAGATAAAATAGATTAAATTCAGGTACACAGAGAAGAAGCTACAAAATTCAAGAATCCAAAATAATCTCCTTATTTGATATACTGTATAATGCTTCTCCATCCCCCAAGAAAACAAAAAGATCATGAAAACAAGATGCGTATCCACTTTTGCTTACTATACTGTGTAGTTTTGTCCTTGTAATGTTTGGAAATTGATCTACTCATATAAAAACCTATAAAATGCTTTTTTTTAAGCATTATTTCAGCAGTCCACAGTGCTCATAGGATCTAGAAATAAAAGCCTTACCTTTGTAAAAGAAAGCAAAGGATTCCATTTTGGATTCTGTTTAAGGTTCCATTTCTGTGTTATATACTCTTTTTCTTCTTCTGTGTTCAAAACACAGGCCTCAAGTTGGCAAGTATCTGGAAAGTTACCTGATGGCAAACAGTAACATGCTTTTGTATATTTTTGTCGCATTATAATTTTCTTAAGATAAATTTATTTTATAAACTAAATTTAGGCTTTCAGAGCTGAAACACAGAGTAATGAATTTCACAAAACACAGGTTTGATTCTTTACGTTTGTACTGCAGTGATGGCTAAAAAAAATAAGTAGAGCTGGACAAATAATTAAAAAGCTATTTACAAATATTTTAATATAAAAAAATCACAAAGCTTGTATTTATTCATGAATATTAGTGAATTATGCACCTGCCTTTGTCACCAGGACCAATAATGGAAAACATCCACATAATTTATTCCATAAATTCCACATTCATCATACGATATTTGTTCAATAAAATACATTTTTCTACAAATACTTGAAACCTACTGCTTGAAGGAATATGGTTTGACTCTTTGTAACAATTGATATAGAGTGCTCAGATTCTCCAATCCGTTCAACTGAGTGACTTTAATGGAATCAGGATTTTAATGACAAAATTCCCACGGACTTCAATGGAGCCAGGATTTCACCCAGTGACTGCCCTCCCAGCATCGAGGACTCCTCCCCTGACTTAGGGCAGTCCTGGTGCTGATATGCCCAGCAGAAGGGAGATACACCCTAGATGCCCCTAAGCTTAGCTGATCATCAACTGCTGGAACTGTTTAATTCCACCTTTCCCAGTGGTCCTGCACAATATATCTATGGTACAACATATATTTTTGGTATGATCAATAAAATACACGGGACAAACAAGAAGCATTTGTTCTACCTTTAAAGTGATTAGTGTCTATTTCAATGTGAGTTATTACACAAGGATGTGCCAGCCGGAAAACTGCCCATTCACTCCCTGGCATGAGGAGGATACCTTTCTCATCAGTCTGAAAATAACAGGGAAAAATCTTTTACATGGTTCGGTGAATCAGAAAAATCAAAAAGGTAAAGATAAGGCATGGTACATTTTTGCATTTACTAGCTGAACTTGGTTTCTTAAAAGTACATTTTACTTTCAGACTATTGAATGAATCTGATTAAACACCGGATCCCCAACCTTCCTTCTGACAATGAGAATTTTTTCTGCAAAGAACTACATTACCCCAGTAAAGCTACCTTCATGGAATGGGTTAGAGCCCTATTAATAGGACTGAGTAAGATATGGAATCTGCAGGTCAATACAAATATAATGCATTTAAAGAGAGAATTCACAAGAGATTCGGTATGTTTTGTTATGGATAGCTGTTATGTAGCTTTCTTCTTTAAGAAGAAATCCCATTTTTAGAGGCTGAAAGCCAAAATCATCCTAATTTTAAAGTTCCAATAAAGAAAAGTGAACTAAAGGAGTAAACAAAGTGATCTCTTTCCAGTTGCAGGTGCCAGCATTCCAATCATTCCACATATCACATCATATGCAATTCTTACGATAAGCATTAAACCTGTTTTCCATTATTTAGGGCCCCCTTTGACATCAGTGGCAAACTCTTATTGACTGCAATGGATGCAGGATTAGGCCATTAATAATTTGCTCCCTTTAAAGCTGCTTGCACATTTCTCAATAAATATTGCATCCTTTGACTTTATTATTTTATCCATTTGTCTCTCTTAAGAACCTGATTCCCAAAGATGATAGAGCTGTAGTAATAATCATCTCTCACATTAGTGTAGTTCATTTCATTATCAAGAGAGGTTAAGAATCCAGACAGAGATGGTGAGGAAAAAGACAGACCATATAGGGCCTAATAGCTTTGAACTAGACCTAGAGAATATATTGCAATGCCTACAATATGAGTTTCTGCTACCTCCTGGGAACACAAGACACCTCTAAGAAAACATTATTTTAAGTTTTCCTTTAAATCTTCTCAAGTTTCTCTAACACACACACACAAACATATATATACACCTCTTGGGGGAAAAAAGAATTGTAAACAGATCTAAAATCAGAACTGTAACTCATTTATTCCTTACTTTTAAAACTGGTGGCCTGTCCGGTCTTCTTGCTGTTTCCCAACCATCTTCCATAGATGTTGCTCTTCCTAGCCCTACAAAAATATGAAACTGTGAACAGGCTCCCCCTTCAGCTCCTGGAAACCCTGGCTGGTAAGTCCTTTTTGTGAATTAAGCAGCACATAGTGTCCAGCAGGGTATCTCCACCAAGTGTCTTTATTGATGTTTATATTCCAAGTACATCACAACATAGCAGCAGTCATGTGTAGCCCCTCTCCTTTCTTTTCCTGTCATTTTATGGTGCAGCAGACTCAGCATGTGAGACTATGAGTGTCAACTACCTCAGTTTTCACATAAGCAAAAACCTCAGTGTCCTGTATCCTTAAGAAAGCAAAGTGACGCTTTTTTAACGTTACCCCACTTTTCCAGTACTCTCACCAGTCCTTTTGGACTATCTTCCTTCGTCCCAAGGCATCTTAGATACTTTATGACTAACTTTTTCTCTATGTAATTATCCTTGCATTGCCACAGCAGATGCTCAACTCTTTCTTAGACTTTGCATGCATCACACAACCCATCTTCATGCTTGTTTAGCAAATATAAGTTACCATTCAGTTCACAGCGATCTGCTAGCACACTAAATATAGTTAATTCATTTCTTCTGTCATAGTTATTAAGTACACTACTATCCTCAAGTTTAGGACATATTTCATAGAACCTTCTTTCTTTTTTCTCTTTGGCCCATAGTTCTTGCCATTGCTTCTTAAGTTCTCTCTTAACCAAAATTCTGATGTCCTGTTTACTCAAAGAGATCTGTATATCAACCTCCTAATTTTAAGGCATTTTTCACTGCTTTTTCTGCCATTTCATTGCCCAGTATCCCAACATGCACCGGAATCCACACTGTTACAATGTGTATACCCATTTTTACTACCTTTGATTTAGTGATTCCTGTTTTATATGGCTCCCCTTCTAATCACCATTATACCTGATAAAGAGTCAGATAGGATAGAACAACAGTCATAGCTGGGCATACATCCCTTATCCAGGTGAATCCATTTGTGTCCCATGGAACAGATATGGTGAATGCTGCTAATGCCATGGTTGGATCATCGCTTCTGGTGCAGGAGAACCACATGGTGTAGTGTGATCACATCATTTTGGAAACCTGGGATAACCAGCAGTGGCTTCAGAACTTCTAAATTATGAAACAGACCTTCATGGAGATGTGTGATGAGCTTGCACCAAGCCTCCCACACCAGAACACTCGATTCAGAGAAGCCATACTAGTGCAGAACCAAGTGACTATTGCCTTGTGGAAGCTAGCAACACCAGACAGCTACCTGTCAGTTGCAAACCAATGAGGGGTAATAAAGTCCACTGTTGGCATCATGGTTGGGCAGGTTTGCAAAGCAATTAACACTGTGCCAAAAGTATGCACAGGGGCGGCTCCAGGCACCAGCATGACAAGCGTATGCTTGGGGCGGCAAGCCACTGGGGGCGCTCTGCCGGTCTCCATGAGGGCGGCAGGCAGGCTGCCTTTGGCGGCTTGCCTGCGGAGGGTCCGCTGGTCCTGCGGCTTCGGGGGACCTCCCACAGGCATGCCTGAAGAGGGTTGGCTGGTCCTGCAGCTTCGGCGGACCCTCTGCAGGCAAGCTGCCGAAGGCAGCCTGCCTGCTGTGTTTGGGGCAGCAAAATGCCTATAGCCGCCCCTGAGTATGCATGTCAATTCAGCCATCATAATGACCACAACATTGGATAGACTCTTAGATCTCTGAATTCCAAATTCAGGGATACAAAAGGCCATTCCCACTCTACCTGTGTAGTCTTCTGTAGAGTCATTGGTAGAGATTTGGCCAGAGAAATGGTGAGCCATTTGCCATGTATAAACTCATAAGTCATAGTCATCATATTTAATGGCCCTGCTCTTCCCTTTGTTTTTTCATATAATTCCAAATCCACAACAAGAGAGACAACTGTCCAGCTATAGTTCGATTTCCCATGACTAAAGATTTTAATTTCCCCAGACCTTGCTTTTCACCCAAGTCTTTTACCCATCTTATGACCCTATTAGCATATGGGAGTTTTTGTGGTGCCCAGTTACTTCTTGTCTACTTAATTCTCAACAGTCCTCATATATTTGTTTTGTATTCTTATCTTCACTATTTACATTAACCTTAGCCCAAAAGGCAAAATCTAACAATTTAATCCTTAAATTTATAGGCATTTCTACGGTTGCTACCTGAAGCACACAAAGGAGTCGTAATACTTGCACCACATGCAAGTCACAGAGCTTGGGCTTGCATCAGCCTTCTCTTTTGTGTATGCTGATTTAGAAGTTGAATTAAAGGCTTAGTATCCACAATATAGAACTGGTCTTTTTAATGTCCTGTACAGCAATAACAATGTGTTCCTATCTCTAACCCCAATTGTTCCCAGCAGATTCAGCCTATCTTTACATTTACTCTTGATATTATCTATATAACCTTTTCAAGGTCTTTTATCATCTAACATAACTTCTGAGAATGTAAAATTTTGGACAATCCGTGTTCTTTGTGTATAGAGATATAGGTTCCATTCTCCCCAAACTTTCTTTTTTGTGAAGATCATTCCCTTTGTTTTAGCAACTGAACTTAAATCCCCAAGTATCTCCCCATTCTGACATTCCCAGCCACCTCTTTCATTGTCTCCACAGCTATCTTAAGTCTTCTGTGCTTGGCCCATATAATACAGTCATCAGCAAATAGAGTAATACTTATTCCTGCCCTTATAATCTCCAGAGATCATTAATCAGAACATTACATAGGGTTAGGCTGATAATGCTCCTCTGTGCAATACCATTAGTAAGTTTATAAATATTCAAAAAAGCCCCCTCCACCCTGACTTGTATGGTTCTATCACTTAAGAAATCACTTATCCACCAGAACATTCTTTTTTATTTCAATTGCGGATAGTGTATACAGCAAGCCTTCCCTCCATACCATGTCATATGCTTTTTCAATATCCAAAAAGACAACTGTCAAACTCTCTTTTCCTCATTTTTTTTTGTATTTCTGTTTCTAATCTTACAATATGATTGATTGTGCATCTTACTTTCCTGAAACCACTTTGTACACAATTTATAATTTCTATTTTTCCCCCAAGTATGCTACTGTTCTCTAATTTATCATTCTTTCCATAATTTTGCCCACACATGATGTGAGGGCAATAGGTCTATACGCATCTGGTACTGTTCGTAATTTGCCATGTTTTGCTTGTTGCCAGTAGTATTCCTTTTCCTCACATATTGAGGAAATATTCCTTTTCCTCATATATTATTATATAATTTCAGTAAATCTTTTAAACTTCCTACTGGTAAGTGCTTGAGCATTTCACTACATATACTATCTTTACCTGAGACTGTTTTAACTGTTGTCTATAGATTTTTTGAGTTCCTATATGCTGAAATTTTCATTTAATATGTCATCTTTATATTCTACTCAGCCATGTAAGACTATATCCTTCCCTCTCTGCTTCCTGTTCTTTGGATACAAATGCTTCCATTCCTTTTTCTTCTTCCTAATCTGAAGCCATTCCTCGCCCATTACTTCTTCTCCCTCATTTTCCAACATAACTTCCAGCCTTTCACTTTCAGTCTGTATTTCCAGCTATGGTCAGCCAGTCAGTCACCAGCCCAAGCTGCCCCAGAGTTCCAAGCCCAGCTCTCAACCTCACCCAACCTCACCAACAGCTTGCTCCAGCCCCCACACTGCTCCCTGGCTCAGCCTTTTTTACTGCTTCCTTTCTTCTCAGAGCTATCAAGCTGGTGAGCTAATTAGCTCATCAGCTCCCCAGGTTTCTTACAGTTGCAAGTGATCTCTTCTGCCCTTTCAAACGCAAACTAAGTCTCTCCTACTCTGATGGCTTGTATACACTACAGGTTATATTGATATAACATGTAAGCTACACCATCCTAAGCACCGGTATGGACAGTTCTGTCAGTTGGAGACCTTCTCCCACTGACATAGCTACTCCCTTTATGGAGGAGGTTTTATTATGCCAACAGGAGAGCTCTCTCCTGTCAGCATATAGCGTCTTCTCCAGACATGCTACAGTGGTACAGCTGCATCAGTGCAACTACACTGCTGTAGCATGTCTAGTGTAGACTAGCCCTAACTACAATCAGTGCTCTAGGTGTTCTACGAGACCAGGGTGCTGGCTTCCAAAGGGCTCAGTTTATAGCTACTAAGAGCACCCTGTCACAGTAACACAGTGGAGGGTATTCTCTATAAATCAGCTGTGGTTTCTCTCTGCTTTCAATATTTCTTCTGAATTTAGTGCTCAAGAAAGATGCTAGATTGTAGTTTCCAGGTATGTCAGCTTGCTGTATATCCACTGAACATGTACATTGCAGGCAATGGATATGCTATTTTCATCACATTGCCCCACCAGTATGCCACAACCATAACCAGGCAAGCCCATTTCTAGGGGGACCAGAATAGTTGTTACTATGTTCAGTTCAGTCCTTTGCATCTGCTGAGACTGCCAGTGGTGGTGGGTTTTGTGATGTGAACATTTCTACACAGGGATATAGACTGAGAGCATCAAAAGAGAGGACGGATCATATCCCCCAAGAGCCACATGCAGAGGAGTGCTCCACCCATGGATCTCCGTTCTTCCACATGGAAGGAAGGCTCTGGACCCTCCAAAGCACCATTTCCTCTCCCTCCCTGACTTTCCAGACCTCCTGTCCACATGATCTGGGGTCTATGTGAGAGAGAGGATGGAATTTGGGAAGGGGCAGACCAGTGGTGGAAACATTACAGCCCCTGCCCTAGCCCAGTAGAATTTCCTTGAAAGAGTTAATACCACCCCAGACTATTCACTATTTTGCATAACACACCCTCCACCATTCCCAGAACACACTGGTCCCTGCGAGCCACTTGAGGCCAACTGGAAGTCCCTGGTAGCATGGCTCCAGTGGAGTCTCACTGCCAGGGAGCTGAGGAGTATAGGAGAAGAGCATGACAAGGAGTTCAGAACCTCTATATGGATGTATCTTGCAGATTCCAAGATATCTGCCATGTTTGGGGCAGCTTTTCTGTGGTAGAAGAAATAAAACCGTATTGTCTACATGATACAGAGGATTCTCCATGAGGAAATCCTTGTGATCTTCCCAAAGTTTTTGCCACAAGAGAAGATAATCTGGGCTCTGGCTACAGAATGAGCCATCTAATTGTAACAATTTATATTTACTACTGACCAGTGGCCTAGAAGTGAAATCCTTTCTTACAGAGGGCATTAGAAATCCTGGCCCCTATGGAAGATCTCATCTATCATAAATTAAGTTAACAAAACAAATTTACTGAATTGGTAAGTTCATATAGCCATGTGTGTAGGGCCCAGACCCGCATCTCATGTGAGTTTTGTTTGAGAAAAGACTACAGGACTGAATCATAGTTCAGTAAATTCTACTTTAAACCAGTTATTGTGACTACTGTGACCAAAGAGGGAGTTTTTGTTAAACTGCATAGGAGAATGATTAACATTGATTCTATGCTTGAATACAGTTTACTTTTAGTATTTAAAACCAGAAATAGTAATGCCTTTAACTTACCTAGAATATTTCTTGGGTGGCCTAATTGAGCACTGCTAAATCCAACACAAATACCTCCATTCTCCATTGCCACCAAGTCATCCAAGTCATTTGGGCCAGAAGCTGACCAGTCTTTCTGAACAGCACCATACACTTTGAAACGTGCAATCCCACCATCTGTCAAAAAAATAAAATTACAGTGAATGATTTTATCTTTAAGAATGAATAGAACCATGAGGGCCTTGCTTATACATATTCAGAAGCAGATTACAGCACAGATGGCAAATGCAAGATGTACTTTCCTTTTAATCTACAGACTTTGGAATGAAAGGAAAGAGCTTGGATTTCAGTGTGGAAGCTGATCACAACACGTTTCCACACAGGGGTTCTGTAGTTTATGATGTCATTAATAAACATCAAGACCAGTAGGATATCCGTGCAACACGTCAGTGCACTAATAATCCACAGTGCAGTCGAATCTGAGAATATTGGCAATCCCTTTAAACCATTGTGTAGTTGTAGTTTATAAAATTCACACTAAAAATCAAAGGGCAAAACTGATAGAAACATCAAACAAATTTTATAACAACACAGTTCTGGATATATTTGTGCATTCTAGGTATACTCGGTCCTGTCTCGGTGTCGGGATGGATTAGGTGATCTCTTGCGATTCCTTCCAGCCTTACATTTTTATGATTGCTCCAAGGTTACTTCTCATGAGCATTTCAGAAATTTGTTAAAAAGCCAAAATATTATTTTAAATGACAATTGAACATTTTTCTACAAAAGAAGCTGCTGTTATACAGTGCATCCTTTATCCAGATGTATACTAATGCATTAGAAAATTTCAATCAGGCAACTGTCATGTCGGGGGATTGGGCAGTCATGCTTCATGATCGGAGCAGTGATGGTCAAAGGCCAGGAACAGCACCAAATGCAGAGCTAGTCAGGAACCAGGAGTCCAAGAGCTAGAGAGGCAGGCCCAACACTACAACTGGCAGTGGCAATAGAGTCCACTTTGTTGGAACTTCTCCTGGGCTTAAATAGGGCGCCTAGACCAATCAGGGGCCAAAGAGGAAGCTGTCTTTCTGACATGGTACTTCTTGTGGTGTTTATCTCCACAGGATCTACATGGAGGTGTGCATTGCTGCCGGGCAGTGGTGTATATATTTTTTAAATTGAACTCACCAAAAAATGAATTAAACTCACAAATTTTGAAATCCCAAGATATGCACATAACACAAAGAGGCTTCTCTGGCTGACCTCTGGTCCCTCATAATTGCTGCAAGAAGGCCCCATTCTGACTGACCATGAGCTTTCTGCTCCCTGCCACCAACTTTTATGTACAGAGCTACCTATTTTGTCTCCCTGTTCTGCTCCATCCTTAGCAAGTTTCTCTCACCTACTCACCCCTGTCATAAACAGATAAGAAAAGTTAATAACACAGAAGTACTTTATATTTCTTTGACTATAAAGGGTTAACAAGTTCAGTAAGCCTGGCTGTCACCTGACCAGAGGACCATCAGAGGACAGGATACTTTCAAATCTTGAGGGAGGGAAGTTTTTGTGTGTGCTGTTAGGTTTTGGCTGTTGTTCACTTTGGGGGCTCAGAGGGATCAGACGTGCAACCAGGTTTCTCTCCAATCTCTCCAATACAGGCTCTTGTAAGTTCAGACTAGTGAGTACTAGGTAGATAAAGCGAGTTAGGCTTATGTTTGTTTTCTTTATTTGCAAATGTGTATTTGGTTGGAAGAAGTTCAGATGTGTGTTTGGCTGAAAAGAGTTCAAATTGGTATTTTGCTGAAAAGATTTTAATTTGTACTTGTATACTTAGGCTGGGAGGGTATTCCCAGTGTCTATAGCTGAAAGACCCTGTACCTATTCCATTTATTTTTTAATTTACAAAGATAATTTTTACTGTTTTTTCTTTCTTTAATTAAAAGCTTTTCTTGTTTAAGAACCTGATTGTTTTTTTATTCTGGTGCGAGACCCCAGGGGACGGGGTCTGGATTCACCAGGGAATTGGTGGAGAGAAAGGAGGGAAGGGGGAGAGAGAGGCTAAATTCTCTCTGTGTTAGGATTACTGTCTCTCTCAGGGAGAATCTGGGAGGGGGAAAGAGAAGAAGGGAGGAAGGTGAATTGTCCTCTCTGTTTCAGGATTCAAGGAGTTTGAATCACAGTGATCTTCCAGGGTAACCCAGGGAGGGGAAGGCTGGGAGAGGCAATGGTGAGGGAAAGGGTTTACTTTCCTTGTGTTAAGATCCAGAGGGACTGGGTCTTAGGGGTCCCCGGGCAAGGTTTTGGGGGGACCAGAGTGTACCAGGCACTGGAATTCCTGGTTGGTGGCAGCGCTACAGGTTCTAAGCTGGTAATTGAGCTTAGAGGAATTCATGCTGGTACCCCATCTTTTGGACGCTAGGTTCAGAGTGGGGAATTGTACTATGACAACCCCATACTGCTTCCTGTGCATGCTTCACACATAAATATATAAGTGAGATCAATATCAGGGAAATTAAGAAAAGAAGGCTGGGAGAAAACCGGTTGTTCCTACCAGAAACAACAGCTTTAGCCAGGACTGACATTGCTTGGGAGCCCTGGTCTGACACCTCCTCCATCTCAGGTCCTCCTTCCTTCACAGTCTAGTGCTCTGGCCCTGGAAAACTGCCAGAGCCCTGAAGGTATAAAACTGCTCAGGACAGGCTAGCCTCCTAAGGGCTGAAGTCTATCTCACATAACTAAAATCACCTTTGGATCACTAAATGCAATCCAATCATCAGAGAGGGGGTTATATGCCTAAAATAGATTTCCACTGTAGTAAGTGAAGGCCCTGATAAAGGCCCAGTATGAGGCCTGAGGCCTGAACTAAAGTAATGGCCAAGACTTTGCTAACATAAAGCAAAGTGAAGCTGTGAGCCAGAGGCAGGCCCTGCTCACAGAAGCTGGCAAGGAAAGGGCTGATGCCGCAAGAAGATACGTACCTAAAAGGTACTGAACACTAGAGATCAGAACATTCACATACTTGCGCATTCCACACAGATAACAAGGAACAGGCCGACCCATCCCAATGACAGGGGCAAAAGGGTAAAATGATGGATAGAGTTGTTTTGATAGAACCAACATGTACAAGGTGAGAGGCGGCACCTTACTGCTTAGAGGGGTTGTACCTTGCTGCGTGGAGGGGCTGCACCTCAATTCGTTAGGAGTGATGTGTAACTTGTTTGTACCTGTGTATAAAAATGTATCCCTGGGGCGATGTCTTTGTCCAGCCTAGGGGGCAGTGGAAAGTCCTGCCACTAACTGAGCCGAGTCCATTGACCGGGGACACTTTCTCGTAGTATGCCCTGTAGAGTAACAGTCTGGAGGGAACTGCTATTGTGTCCAAACGGCAATAAACCTGGCCGACGTGCTTTCGTACCTTACTAGTCTCTGTGGTCATTTGGGGGTTCTCTTCGAGTCTGCTGTGTCAGCTATCTGCGCAGAGCTGGGGCAGCACACAGAGGGAACACACGCACGCAGCCGAGTGATACCAACAAGGAGAGAGCAGAGCAGAGCACCACACTGGTAGCTTCTGACAACAACACACCTCTGACAACATCCACTATTTCCCTGTTAGCTGATGTGTTCATTTTGGAACTATTGACTATCTAGCAATTTTCTGAGACAGGGTTGCCTGATCCTGTGACCCAAAGATAAAGAAACCTCAGCACATTTAAGCAAAAAAGACTCAAGTCTAAAATATTAGCATTCATTGCACAAGGAGCCCAGCTTTTGAGGGTGCTTCCTTGTTTTTCTGCTGATTTCTGAAAGTCAGATTTTGCTGCATTCACTTTGAATTTCACAGGACATTTTCTGGTTCTGAACCCCAAAACACCAAGTGAACTTAATGAGATGCAAATTAAGTCTATTGACTTAGAATCATGAACCCCATGTGTGGCAGGGTGCAGGAATACAATCTAATCCCTAGCAGGGCCGGCGCAACCCATTAGGTGACCTCAGCGGTTGCCTAGGGAGCTAACATTTGGGGGGCGGTGACCGCTGTGGCCAGATCTTCCGCCATCTCTGTTGGGAGTGGCATTTTGGGGGTGAGATCTTCTGCCGCCTCTGTCAGGGGCAGCATTTCGGGGACAGGACCTTCTGCCACCTAGGGTGGCAAAAAACCTGGCGGCGCTCCTGATCCCCAGTGCACAAGAGTGAACTCCAGATGCCCTTTGAACACTTGTGAAAAAGAAAGGGCTGCTGGAGAGAAAGAGGAAGGGAAGAAGAGAAGAGGATAATACCTGGGGGAAGTCAGGGCTCCCTACCCAGACTCTGAAGGTTAGGCTAGCCTCCTGGCTGGGAAATTTTTTTGTTTGTAACCCTTTTGCTTTTGTTAACTTGTTTGCTTTGTATTTATAAATATTATGTGGTGCTAATAGACTTTACTGCCTATTGTTCTGTCTTGTTTCTGCTTGATCATCCCACTAGCCAACCAAAAGCAGTCATCTAATCTAATCATCATACCAAGTCTTATACCTAGCCCAGCACTTTGCTAGTTACTTTATTTCAAACTAGTTGCTCTCTTCCTGTTCTGATGGCAGCTGTAAGTGGGATTGGATAGACACAGGACCAGCCAAGAGGTTGTTAAATACCATAAAGAACGAGGAGTATTTGTGGCACCTTAGAGACTAACAAATTTATTTGGGAATAAGCTTTTGTGGGCTAAAACCCACTTCATCGGATGCATGCAGTGGCAAATACAGTAGGAAGATATATATACAAACAGAGAATATGAAAAAATAGGTGTTGCCATACCAGCTATAATGAGACTAATCAATTAAAGTGGGCTATTATCAGCAGGAGAAAAAAAATGTTGTAGTGATAATCAGGATGACCCATTTCCAACAGTTGACAAGAAGGTGTGAGTAACAGTAGGGGGAAATTAGCATGGGGAAATAGTTTTACTTTGTGCAATGACTCATCCACTCCCAGTCTTTATTCAAGCCTAATTTAATGGTGTCCAGTTTGCAAATTAATTCCAGTTCTGCAGTTTCTCTTGGAATCTGTTATTGAAGTTTTTTTGTTGGAGTATTGCAACTTTTAGTGTAATTGAGTGACCAGAGAGGTTGAAGTGTTCTCTGACTGGTTTTTGAATATTATAATTCTTGACATCTGATGTGTGTCCACTTATTCTTTTGCATAGAGACTGTCCAGTTTGGCCAATGTACCTGGCAGAGGGGCATTGCTGGCACAGGATGGCATATATCACATTGGTAGATGTGCAGGTGAATGAGCCTCTGATAGTGTAGCTGATGTGATTAGGTCCTACAGTGATGTCCCTTGAATAGATATGTGGACAAAGTTGGCAACAAGCTTTGTTACAAGGATATGTTCCTATGTTAATGTTTTTGTTGTGTGGTTGCTGGTGAGTATTTGCTTCAGGTTGGGGGCTGCCTGTAAGCGAGGACTGGCCTGTCTCCCAAGATCTGTGAGAGTGAGGGATCGTCCTTCAGGATAGGTTGTAGATCCTTGATGAGGTGCTGCAGAGGTTTTAGTTGGAGGCTGAAGGTGATAGTTAGTGGCGTTCTGTTACTTACTTTGTTGGGCCTGTCCTGGAGTAAGTGGCTTCTGGGTATTCTTCTGGCTCTGTCAATCTGTTTCTTCAGCAGGTGTGTATTGTAGTTTTAAGAATGCTTGATAGAGATCTTGTAGGTGTTTGTCTCTGTCTAGGAGACTGGAGCAAATGCGGTTGTATCTTAGAGCTTGGCTGTAGACAATGGATCGTGTGATGTGGTCTGGATGAAAGCTGGAGGCATCTAGGTAAGTATAACGGTCAGTAGGTTTCTGGTTAGGGTGGTGTTTATGTGTCCGTCACTTATTAGCACTGTAGTGTCCAGGAAGTGGATCTCTTGCGTGGACTGGTCCAGGCTGAGGTTGATGGTGGGATGGAAATTGTTGAAATCATAGTGGAATTCCTCAAGGGCTTCTTTTCCATGGGACCAGATGATGAAGCACATCAATGTAGTGCAATTAGAGTATGGGTATTAGGGGATGAGAGCTGAGGAAGCATTGTTTTAAGTCAGCCATAAAAATGTTGGCATACTGTGGGGCCATGCAGGTACCCATAGCAGTGCCGCTGACTTGAAGGTATACATTGTCCCCAAATGTGAAATAGTTGTGGGTGAGGACAAAGTCATAAATTTCAGCCACCAGGTTGCCATGACATTATCAGGGATACTGTTCCTGACAGCTTGTAGTCCATCTTTGTGTGGAATGTTGGTGTAGAGGGCATCAGCTGATGTGCACTGGCTGAAATTGTGGAAAAGCAGCATCATTTGCTCCATAACCTCAGCCGTGCAGAACAGACTAACACAGCTACCACTCTTAAATATCATAGTTCAGGAGTCTCTCTCTCTCACTCTCTCTCTGTATATATGTGTATTACCTGGATATATAAAAATAAATTACCTGGATAGATATTGAGCCTTATGTGAGTCCATTTCCTCTTACAACTGGCAGAAAAATAATTGTGGCTAGTATCAAGGTATCTTGGTTTCAACTCTTTCATAGGGACCAGAAGAGTCCATTCATCTGACTTCATCTGATAACAAATATTGATTAATTAGTTGTCTGAGTCAATGTGATGGATATTCTTCTTTAGTCCATATGTTTATTAATTAGGCTTAATACAGCCCAGTATGTTCTAATATATTTGAGCCCTTATTTCTCTACCCCATACATGCTAGAATTCCTTTATTAATCACCTGTGTTTTACAGGTAGGGTTGGGATGGTATTTGCATTCTAAGCCCTAGTGTTTATACAGTTTCAAAATAATTACCTTTGAGTTGAACTTTCAAAGAAATTCATCAGTCATGTAAGAAAGTTTGAAATAAACCATCCATTTTTGAGGATTGACCATTCAGATGAAGGTGGGGTTTTCTTTGATTAAATGCGTAGGGAAGTACTTTCTATTTTCCCAATGTTTTATTTACAAATAAATAAATACATGATGCTAATATAATGTTGAAGCTGAGATTTTCATTACAAAACAAAAATGAAATAAAGAGTTAAGGAGCCATATTCTGCTCTCAGTTACATTTGGTGTTGGTCTGAAGTAACTCCACTGGTTTCAGTGGACTGACTTTTGATTTACACTAGTGTAACTCTAGTATATATTCCTAGAACAACCTTAAATCCAGGTGCAATGCAACACAGACTTTATAGGTCTGATTCTGCAGTCCTTACTCAGGCAAATATCCCATGGTATTCAAGGGAGGAAGAATGGATGATCTTGTGATTCGGAGTCAGGAAATTGAATTTTTATTCTCAGCTCTTCCACAGACTTCCTATGTAACCTGTACATGACCATTTTCAAAAGTCCCTTAAATTTCGGTACCCAGCTTAATATGTTTAAAGTATCTAAAGCAGGGCTAGGCAACCTTTGGCACGCGGCCCATCAGGGAAATCCACTGGCGGGCCAGGACGGTTTGTTTACCTGCAGCATCAGCAGGTTCGGCCAATCGCAGCTCCCACAGGCTGCGGTTCACCCTTCCAGGCCAATGGGGGTTGCGGGAAGCAGCGTGGGCCAAGGAATATGCTGGCCACCGCTTTCTGCAGCCTCCATTGGCCTAGAACGGCGAACCGCAGCCAATGGGAGCTGTGATCAGCCAAACCTGCGGATGCTGCATGTAAACAAATCGTCCCGACCTGCCAGCGGATTTCCCTGACAGACCACGTGCCAACGATTGCCAATCCCCGATCTAAAGTCTGACACCTAAAAATGGAGGCATCCAACATGAGGCCACAAGTAAGCAAGATTCATTGGAACAAAGTGGAATTAAATGAAGAAAAGCCTTGTACAGGACAACTAAACTGTCATGTCAATTATATACTTCACAGTAATGGCCTGTTTATTTTTTTAAAACATAATAAGTAACTTGAGGACTCTTGAAAGGTGCCAGCCCTGAAAAATGAAGTCCTATACTCAAGGCAGAGGTACAGCACAGGCATGCAAACTTCCCTAGGCTCTCTTACAGATACACCTCAACACCGTTTTGGAGGTGCCCCTCTAAGTGTGAAATGATAATTCCGTTTCCATGCCCAGTAAATTGTTGCCCTCTTTGCTGACAGTGCCAAAGTAAATGTGCTGGTTAAAGCCATCAGCATAATTGGTATTATGGACACTCGCTCACAAGGATCTGGAATCAGATCAACACCCATTCTAATAATAGATCTCTGAAAAGCTATCAGAGTTCAACATTAACGCAGAATCAAATTAGGCCTAATTCCAACTATGATCTAGAAGTAAAAGCTTCTGTATCCCATTAGAATCCCAAGAACCGCCCAGCCTCCAACAGACTATACCTTCTTGACGGCTTTTAACTCTTCATCTGAAGCTGCAGTTCCCATCCTGTCCCCTCTTGGCCAAAACTCTGGTAAATCCACTGCAGGAGCAATATAAACACATGCATAATCAGTAACTAGTGCTACTGAAATATTCTTGTTTTTATACTAAAATATATAGAATGACAGAAGTAGTAAAAGCACTATTTGATCAGCTGAGTAATGCCATCACAAGAAGCTCATCATTTTGTAGGAATACTTATTTTAGGTGGACCATGCCTATAAAAATATATTATGCTGGAAGTGTATTTGATATATTATTTCTATTAACAAAAATAAGTCATTTAGCTTAATTATTTCAAATTTTTTTGCTTTACAATAGCTCAGATTTTTCTCTTTGAGCTAAATCCCACCTCATCTTCTCGAGCCCCAGAGTAATCCCTAGCAGTGGAACCACTGCAGTTCTGCTGTACAAAGGGAGAGCTGTATAGAAGACAGCAGAGGAACATAGCAAGGATATGTAATATCAGCGCAGAACGGACCCACTCGAGCAACTAGTGTAGCACCAGGCAGGGAAAGGAGGAGATAGAGCCAGGGCAAGAAGGGGTAGAAATGATGCTAAAAGATTTTGCTCCTACATGGTTTTTCCCATCATTCACTGTGGAAAGGCCACACCCAGAGCCATGGATACACTTCATTCTTTCTAATGGAGTAGTTCTTGAGCCATCTAAAGCTTGGTGGGAAGAGTGGTGAGATTTCTCCCATGGTACATCTGCTTGGCACCCAGTCTGACTACTCAGGCTGGTTTTTTGGACTCTGGATTTAGCCCTTTTTGGAGGATTTTCTTTCTTTAAGAATTAAAAAATGTGTAATTCTCTAAAACGTGTTTTGTTATTAAGCACACACAACACCGTGGGGTAAGTGATGTGAACTTGTGATCTAAAACAATGAAAGTAACAGCTATATTCTCCCATCATTCACAGCCTTGGTCACCCAGTGTTTCTGACACTACACTGCCAGAAGTGCTGTTTTCCCAAGGTGATATTTCCAGGAATTACATCACTCCAATTACATCACTAACACTGCAATGCCTGAAATTTAACTATTTTATCTACAATAAGAAACAATTTATTGTACTTAACTTTATCCCAAAATAATAAGGCTCTAATAGTAGCAATACAATGTAAGGCACAAATAGCTCTTCCGCTAAGATACCTGGAGACCTGATATAAATTAATGTATTAGTTACCTTGCGTCAGACATGCTGCTTGAATTGATATACGAGGAGCAGAGTTTCCAGCAAAGAAAGATGTGTTTACCTCAAATCCATGGACAATACCTGGTACTCCCAACTGGATAATGCACCAATCATGTCCTGAAAGACAGAGGACAAACTGCTTTTCTAGCTAGTTTAATATAACACCAGGGAATAAAAGCAGCAATTCACTTCAACAATATTTAGCAGGTACAATCCTGCTTTATAAATATGTTTAAGAAAAGGGCTCAAGCTGTTAACTTTAAATCCAGATACAGTCCTCCATATGACCAAAATTTGGAGGTGTTCAGTTCTGTGGTTTTGTAAAATCAGCTTATGTGTAAAACAATCCAAAAGCTACAACACATTCCAATTAAGTTTTGAAGGAATTTTCATGTAATCAAAACCCGAAGAACTCCATAAAGACACTAAGCATACTTGACAAAACATGAATCGTACCAACTTGCTGATTGTTATAATGGCATTTTGAAGAGCATTAGATGTTTGGATTTTAAAAAGCTGTGTGGTTTCCTAAGGCCTTGGACAGAAAATCAAAGGATAAGCTGACAACTCTTTAAGAAAGCCAAGTTTGGAATAATTCTATCTGGTTGCCTTTTCTCAAGATGTGGCGATGTGCATGTATTTTGGAGAAAAGATGAGCTCAGATGACAGAATTTGGATTCAGATCTGGATTTCGAAACCCAGAATTTTGAGTGTGCTTGTACCAGGGAGTTTGGTTCACACCAAATAGAGGACATTTTAAAAATTCAGATGAAGACCTACGTCAAGATTTGGAATACATCTAAATTTAGGGGTATTTGGATCTAGCATTTTGGTTTGGGTCCATCTCTATTTTGGAGTGAGCAATGGCAGGTTTAGAAGTCTCTCCAAATCACTACAAGTGTATATACAGTACTTGTACTTCAGATAAAAACAAAACACAAAAGAGCAGGTCATGACAACAAAAGCCATCACAGAATGTACACTTAATGCACAAAAAGAACTCAAACTCCCAGGAAGTTTGTAAGCTGTTTCTGGAATTTTTTCAGTATGCATTAAACTCATGAATTTATCTACTGGTTAAACGCTTGCCATTCAGTAGAACTGTGCAAAAATTGAAGGTCTGGATTCATATAGATTGGACGAACCCAAGCCAGTAGTTTTAGTCCATGTGGTGGTTCACACTGTGAAAGATTCATTTGGAGTTTCTGGTTCAATCAGTCCCAGCAACCCCAAGCTCACCACTCTCAAAACTGGAAGGCTTCATAATGATGTCAGTCAATGTCATCTCCTCTTCCCACCTCTTCTGCAAATCCCCTACTGTTACTATTTATTAAATGACTAATATTAAGTGTATTACCTGGAATCCTTTTCCTCCTTGTCTCCCATCCATCCATCCACTTGCCATAATCAGTAAATTCATCTGGTTTAAGAACTGGACTCTTCTTCTAAAAAATAAATAAGAACAACAGGCCATATTCTCCCCTCACTTATACCAGTACTATGCCACTAAGCTTAGTGTACTGAGCACTGAATTTTGACCAGCACAGAACATGCAGGTTTCAAGTCACTTGACTGATTTCATTAGTAAAGGAGCATATAGATGTCATTCTAGTCTCTAGAAAAATATCAGATGCATCAAACAATGGATTTATACTGATCTACTCGGGCTGAGGAGCTGGACTTCCATGTGCCAGTTTTATTCTTTCCGTTACATATCCAGGTATCAATTCAGAGTAACCTCACTGATTTCAGTGGGATTTTTGCACGTGTAATGATTGTAGGAACAGTTTGCTAACTTTTTTGTATTTTAAATGGAAGTATTTGAAATTCATCATAAATTCTAATCAGAGCTAAAATGTACTTTGAAATTGCTTCCTCAAAAGATGGGTAGTCACAGGAAGAATGTGTGCAAAGAAAACTAGTTAACCTAACTAGTTTTAAGATGGAGCTTGAAAGGTTTATGAACAGGATTATATGGCAGGGTTGTCAGCAAATAGCAGGAAACTGCACTCTGCAACATAGGAGGTCCCTTCCACTCTTCAGTTCCTATGTTCCTAAATGTTTGGGCTAGTATTTATCAGGTGATGAAAGGAAATGGTAGTTGAGGCAAGGGTAGAGGGGAAATCCCACTTGATTCACTGAAATATTTTCCACTGTACTGTAATGCCTGAATTCTGATTATACCTGAGAACCTTTCAGAAGTTATTATTATAGTAGTAATGAGACAGCGATTGAAATAAATCAAGAAACAAGAATCAAAAAGTTTGGTAAGCATAATCAAGCCTCTACAAATGTTTCCTTTATCAAAAGTAGCAAGAGCCACTGGTGACAATGAAGATGTTAGAGGAGTAACAGGGGCCACCACCCTTCATTATTACCAACTGGCTCATTGTACAGCTACCTTATAATCACTTTGCACAAGTGTAAATGACTTCATAATGGAAAAGACAATGCAGAACCAGATCCTTTGTTTCTGGTTGCCTACAGGCCATAATAGTGTTTTGGGGCACGTGACAGAGCTCTATTAGTAGCACCCTGGTCACTGAGGTTGCTCCAGCATTGAGAAGAGTACAGGCTTAATTGAAGCCAATTAATCAATTTCCTTTGGGGATCACTGACACTTGGGTGGCGATTGCTGGGATAATGGGGCAATTGGCTCAGTAACTGGGAAGATATTAGTGGGAGGAACATAGCAATCAGCCGGTGAGCCTGGGGCTGAGGAGTGAAGGCTGTGTGGAATCTTCTACTTGCTGTAACCTTGCAGTACCCTGTGATACTTTGTAAGGAAAGAATAAATACACACATGGTGAAAATGTGTGGTATGTTTGTGACTGAGAGACCACACAGACTGGCCAGGCAGTTCACTACATGGGGTAATGACTGAGGTGCCGTAAGACAGGGAGGCATCTGGCCCTTCTTTTATGCTCAAAACAAAAATGCACATGCAAAAATTCCTTCTTTTTCATGTCTAAAACTGGTCAGATGTTTTCTTTTGGAAAATTCTGTTCTGTGGAATTGACATATTCCTGCGGAATGTGTCCATTCAGTCATAATGTTTGATGGAAGCCAGGCATCTGGTTTCCTGCCAGCATGCCGACCCACTGCCTGCCTCCCTGGGCTCCCCACCATTGCTTGGCAAGTTGCCTGGTAGGATATTGTAGAGCCTAGGGTCCCTCTGGCTCTCTAGGCTGCCCAGCTTCTCAACTGGCAGGCATCCAGCTCACCGCACAGCCAGGGAAGCCAAACAGACAGCACAGTTCCCCAGGATGGCCAGCTTTCCGGGCTCAGGCTCTCCAGCAGCCCACCAAGTGAGATGTTGAGGAGCAAGGGCCCTCAGGCTCATTAGGCTAGCCTGTTCCAGGCTCCCCAGCTCCCAGACTACCAACGGAGCTGAGTGGTCTGTTAGCCAGCTCTTTGGGCTACTCGGAAAGCTTGGTGGTCCACTTCTTGTCTAGCCAGCTTCCTAGCTCTAAGGGCTAATTGGGGAGCCACTGGCCATCTCCCTGATTAGCTGGCTTCCGTGGACTATAGGCTATCTGGGGAGGTGGGTGGCTAGGTCCCTGGCCACCAAGTTACCCAGCAGCCCACCTGGCTGACTCCCCAGCAGGCCTGATCTCCAGGCTGCCCAGGCTCCCAGGGAAGCCGCCAGCCAGGGAGCCTGATAGGCAGGCAGCCAGCAAGCCAAAAACTTCCATTTCAGTTCTCCCAACATTGAATGTTTCAGGAAATTCTTTCCTGACAAAATTTCAAATTTTTAACATTTTATCCTGCTCTGGTTAAAACACACTCACACACACACACTCTCTCTCTCTCTCTCTCTCTCTCTCTCTCTCTCTCCCTCAGATGGCATCTTTAGAGAAAAATCTTGGACCTAGTAATTCTGCTTCTCAGAAGATTTATCATTTAGGATTCACACTCATTCACCCACCTCCCTCAAAGTTTGAAGGAAAGCCTATTTATTATTATTTATTTGTATTGCACTAGCTCCTATTGTGCTTGGCACTGTACAAAGACACAGTAAAAAGGAAGTCACTGCCCCAGACAACAATCCTGGTTTATGCTCAAGAGGCAAGAGTTGGATGAAACCAGCCAATGGGTGAGATGCAAAAGATGAAGTAGCAATGGGAAGTACTTCACAAAACGCACAGTCTACTTGTGGAACAAATTGTCAGGGGACATTGTAAAGGCCAAAAGGATAATGAGGTTCGAAAAAGAATTAGACACATTCATGGAGGATAGGTCCATCAATGGCTATTAGCCAAGATATTCAGGGACACAACCTCATGCTCTGAGTGTCCCTAAATCTCTAACTGCCAGAAGGTGGGTATGGATCTCTCAATAATTGACCTGTTCTGTTCTTTCCCTCTGAAGCTTCTAGCATCGGCCACTGTCAGAAGACAGAATACTGGGCTATATGGACAGTTGGTCTGATGCAGCCTGGCTATTCTTATGTTCTCATAATAATGCAAGCATGTTTTTGCATAACCAGTGCACACAATGGGGTTTGCTTCCTGCACAGACATCCTCAGCTGGTAGTGTTTAGCTCTACATCTTGATGTGTTTGTATTGTTCTGCATTTCAGAGGCATTAATTTTTCAATGATTGGCTTGATTCTATTTGGTGAACTTTTGCTTCTTGCTAATTTAGGATGTGACTGGAAGGTTCTACGTATTACAGTTACATTCCACACACAAAAACCAATGGGGACCAAGGAGGTCTTGTGCTTCTACCCACTCCCTCTCCCCTTAGACAACTAAGGAAGTTCTGCCTGTCTCAACTAGGGAGCCAAGAACAAGAATCTTGCAAAGGGAGAAGCAGAATTACAAGGTAAGTAATTTTCCCTTAAAGCCAATGGAAGTAGTTTCCAAGTAACATATACATGAAATCGCAGAGATACATTACAAAGATCAGTTGTCATTCAACATTTATATTGTGACAGTGCCTAGAGGCCAGCCAGCTCAGATCCATCAATATTGTGCTTGGCACTGTATAAACAAAATAAATGTCAGAAATTAGGGCTTGCAGCCAGAGCTGTCCCTAGGGGATGGCGAATTGGGGCGACCGCTCTGGGCCCTGTGCTTTGGGGGGCCCTGTGGGGCAGCGCAATTGGCTGGCACTGCATGGGTGACAGGTGAACCACTGGCTGGGGAGGCTACTCTCAGCCCCGCCCCATCCACCCAAGGGAGAGTGCGCTGGGATGGACAGCATGTGGCAGTGCCACTGAAGCCTCCCCAGCCCTGGGAAGGTGGGCGGCGTGACCCCAACCCTCTGGAGTCATGCAGCACCGCCAAAGCAGGGTCCTAGGGTGGGGTGGAGTGTGGGCATGGCCACGCCTGGCTGTTTGTAGAGGCACTGCCCGCCCCCCCAACCTTCCCTACTTGCTCCTGGCGCGGCCAGCCCTCCAAGTGATGTCACTTCCGCCCCGGGCCCTGCACCCCCCCGGAGACAGTCCTGCTTGCAGCTGAGCCTGGGACCAGCTAACTCCACCTCCTTAGTGAGCAACAGAGAACCTACAACTGAATCACAGTTGGTTGCAGCAGAATCACCTAATTGGCCAAACCTCCCAATTGGCTATCGGGATTAGCAGACCTGCTTTTAAGACCAATAGCACCAGCAGGATATTGGCTGCTCAAAGGACTTGCCCATGGCTGCGTTGGCTCCTGTCAGGGGTGAAAGTAATATTAAATTCTTACCGGTAGGGGGGCCCGGCTCTGGGCCTCCTGAAGCGGCAGGGCCTCGGGCAGAAGGGGCGGGGCTGGGAGTCAGCATCCCCTAGCCAGACCATCCATCGCCACCCGGGGCTCCAGCTGCAATTTAAAAGGGCCCGGGGCTATAGCTGCTGCTGCAGTGGCAGCCAGGAGCCCTGGGCCCTTTTAAATCGCTGGCACCAGGGCAGTTGCCCCTTCTCCCCCCAACCATTGGCGGCCCTGCCGATAGGATCCCTACTGGCAGGGCCGCCAACAGCGGGGTACAGTGACATTAAAGCGCTGCCGTGGGAGCGCTTTAACATCAGCTGAGTATGGGCCAGTGAGCTTCTTACTGATACACCATACCGGCCCGTAGTGGCCCACTTTCACCCCTGGTTTCTGTACTTGCTTGTTCTTAGCCCTGCCTCACTCCAAGTAAACCAACTCTGACCCTCTCCTATGATTCCTCACTTCTGTCTTTGGCTCAACCCTAGGTTCTGACAGCTGACTCCCGCTCTAACCACTAGGCAAGTCTTGGTCTCTGACAATAAATTACAGTCTCTGCCTCTAAAGCCTAAAATCTTTAACAGTCCATGCAAACCCTCCAAAGTGGTGAATGTCAGCCAATCATACCTTTAAGAGATTCTCCGCAGGAGCAAAAAAGTCATCCGTTGCAAATATTATCTACACAAATAAAAAAAAATATGTACTATTTTATTTCATTTCCTAGTGAAATGTTATCCAGTAAAAAGAAAATATTACGTTGTCTAAAGGTTTATAGACATATACATATAAGACCATATTTTAAAAAAAAGGATTTCTTTCATTTCTCCTTCCAATACTCCAATGAACCTGCATAGAAACCCACTGAATTCAATTCTTTGATTGAGGATCAGGCCCTTACTCTTCTTTCTGCATCTTTGTATGCATTTCTCTTTCCAATACTGTACTCCAATGAACCTGCATAGAACCCCATTGAGTTCAATTCTTTGCTTGAGGATCAGGGCCTCACTCTTCTTTCTGCATCTTTATTTACAAAATTTTTACCTACTGCTGTGACATAGGGAAGGGTTTGTTTCATTTTCTTTGTAAATAACTCATGATGCGTACACCTGAAAAACCTCCACCTTCTTGAGTGGTTCTTCAAACTAGAAGCATTGTTATGAGGATTCATATGACATGATGCAGAAAAAACAAGTGGACAAAATATCTTTTTAATCACAAACCAGGCTGTCCTTCCACTGAGGATTCTTACCTCCCCTTAGCTGCAGGACAAGAAGCCCTGCTGGGGAAGTATACTACCTCCACCAATGAGATACAATCCAGTATTTGTGAATATGTATTTCTGTTTTGTACATACATGTGTTAAACTGAACAATCTTAAGGACATGGTTCATTTTACAGCAGAGCACCTTTTTCTTTAATCTTCATCTAGTGTTGAGAAAAAAGTTACATTAACTATATTGTGGGGGACTTTTGTCCCCCAAATGCATTCAGAAACTAAGAACAATTCTTTAATGTTTTAGGTGAAAAATCTTTATTTAAATATCAAATTGAAAGAACTAGCTGGAGTCTCATTCAATGTGAATCTGTATGCAATTTTCACACATCAACATCAGTGTGGAGTTATCAGGGCATACAAATTCACTACATTCTCCATATTGCTTGTGGTTCTTACGGTCAGCTGACCTTGGACAAATTTAGCAGTGTCTAGGTGCTCTCATGGTGGCTGTTTTTTGACGGTAGCCAAGGGATGAGAGTGCTGCTTTGATAGGGATGGTAAGATGTTGTGTGTGAAGGATTCTTCTCTTTATATGTGCATCTACAAGTCATTCTCCTAGATCAGAGATCAGCAACGTTTGGCATGCGGCCCGCCAGGGCAAGCACCCTGGCGGGCCAGGCTGGTTTATTTACTTGTCATGTCCATAGGTTCAGCTGATCGCGGCTCCCACTGACCGCGATTCACCACTCCAGGCCAATGGGGGCTGCGGTAAGCAGCGCAGGCCAAGGGATGTGCTGGCCACCGCTTCCTGCAGCCCCCAATTGGCCTGGAATGGTGAACCACGGCCAGTGGGAGCCGTGATCAGCCAAACCTGTGGACGCAGCAGGTAAACAAACTGGCCTGGCCCGCCAGGGTAAGCACCCTAGTGGGCTGCATGCCAAACATTGCTGATCCCTGTCCTAGATTGACAAGGAACAAGTGCCTTCTTTATCTTGGGCAAGTGTGGTGCCAAGCAGGATTGTCATTGACCTAAATGATGAAACTTGAAATGCCAACAACATCAAACATGTTGAGGAAAAGAACCATTGGCCATCTATTTGTCTTGCATCTGTAGGAATTACATTCTTGCAAGATGGTCATCGTTATCTACACCACTTTTGTCATTCTTCTGGAGAATTATGTGGGGTTTCTTTTTTGTCTCCTTCTACAACCTTGTCATAATGCATCATCAATAGCATTACTACCATCGTGACCTTCTTTGGAACATAGGAAGCAGTATGAGTGACTCAGAAAACCCAAAAACACTGATGACAATTTTCTCTGTTGCAAAGTGGATGTATCTCACTGGGTATATCTAACTTCTTTCATTGGCTAGCTCCAACATAGGTCAAAATTTTGTTAACCTAGATCTTCAGAATTTGAACACTAGGAAAGACTTTGTGTTCCAATTATAAAACTTCAAATTAAGACTTGTGGGGTCTATTCCTAGCTCTGCCAAAGACTTCCTGTGTGACCTTTGTCAAATCCCTTAATTTCTCTGTGTTTCAGTTTTCCCATCTGTAAAAAGGAGATACTATTACTTAGCACACAGAAATATTCAGAGGCTTAATTCATTGGTGTCTGCAAAACACTTTTAGATCCTCAGTAGGAAATAGCTGTAGAAAGGTCAAGTATAATCTGCACTGACAGCACAATTTGTCTTTTGAACTGCATACATTTACCTTTCCTCCTACAGCCTCACACGCTAAGTCATTCAGATGTAGAAAGTCAGGTAAAACTTGAGTTTTTTCTCCTTTGAAATGAGCAGCCATCTTTCCTCTAAAAGCAGAAGTAAAGTATTCTATTCAATTCTAAGAAGAAATAAGGGAAATTAAAAGGAGCATGTTCAGCATAACTTGTCATTTCATGAATTCTCTCCTGGCTTCTCAGCAGTCAAAGAAAACTGGGACTCCAGGATTGGGTTATTTACTTGTTGGAAGAAAAACAATGGCACGTACATTCAGGATACGTTTTTACCATTTCTATTGATTTATAATATGCATCTATCTGAGATAAACAAAAATATGATAAGGTGTGAGAGTTAAACCAAATGTTAATAAATAAAAAAGTCCACATATTTTCCAAAGCTGTAAATAGTAGATTCTTAATTTACCTTCTTGCATCACAATATCAAAGTTCACCTTATATTAATTATCACCAACATAATTTTTATTATTAACAGTAATACCCAGAGGCACCACTCAGAAGGGACTGCACTGTGTTAGATGCTGTAAAAACAAACAATATCCCTTACCTGGAGAGTTTATAATCCCAACTATAAGTATTAAATAATAGGATTTAAATTAGCTGTTACCACTCAAGAAAGGGATCTTGGAGTCATTGTGGATAGTTCTTTGAAAATATCCACTCAACATGCAGCGGCAGTCAAAAAAGTGAACAAAATGTTGAGAATCATTAACAAAGGGATAGATAAGAAGACATAAAATATCGTATTGCCTCTATATAAATCCATGGTATGCCTACATCTTGAATACTGTGTGTAGATGTGGTCACCCCATCTCAAAAAAGATATACTGGAATTGGAAAAGGTTCAGAAAAGGGCAACAAAAATGATTAGGGGTATGGAACAACTTCCATATGAGGAGAGATTAACAAAACTGGGACTTATCAGCTAGGAAAAGAAACTACTAAATGAGGATATGATTGAGGTCTATAAAATCATGACTGGTGTGGAGAAAGTAAATAAGGAAATGCTATTTACTCCTTCTCATAACACAAGAACTAGGGGTCACCAAATGAAATTAATAGGCAGCAGGTTTAAAACAAACAAAAGGAAGTATTTCTTCACACAACGCACAGTCAACCCGGGAACTCTGTGCCAGAGGATGTTGTGAAGGCTAAGACTATAACTGGGTTCAAAAAAGAACTAGATGAATTCATGGAGGACAGGTCCACCAAAGGCTATTAGTCAGGATGTACAGGGATGGTGTCCATAGGCTCTGTTTGCCATTCCCTGAGTGATAGGGAATGGATCATTTGATGATTACTTGTTCATTCCCTCTGGGAAACCCAAATCATTTTTGTTGCCTGCCTTTCCTCCTTCAGATACAGGGAAATGTACATCTAGTGTGGGTGACTCTGGTCCAAGGTTGGAACCCTCCCTTGGTCTGTAGATAAACATTATACCAACAATCATATTAGAATAATTACTGTATCCCAGACCACTGTCTAGGAGCCAGGTGGCATGGTCTGTCAATGGTTCCTGTGTCAGGAGGTATATGCACATACTCCTTGTGCAGATACTTCATGCTCCTGCCAGCTTGGGGAGGGGAACTACATGTAGGGCCACCCTTGTTTTCTCATAGCTTCTCCCTGTGTTATGTTCTTGTCTAACTATGAGCTCTTCGGGTCAGGGACTCTGTCTCTAGTTGATCTGTAAAGCACCAGGCACCTCTGCAGTACTGTAATCCTAGTTGTAATAAATATGCTGCCCCTGAAGAACATCAGCACCTACTTGGGTGACATTTCTGCAGTGAGCCTGCAATCATGAGAAATGACCCATTCCTTTGGTTACAGAAACAGTATTTGCTGTTTTCAAATTTACAGCAGAATGGGATAGCATAGAAAGGTAAGAAAGGGGAGGACAGTGAGAGGAGCGTACAAAAGCCTGAAGGCTTCATTCTAGGTTGACCTCAGAACTCAAAAGTGATTTGCCACCAGAGCACTGACAAGGACCCTAAGAAGCAAACCCTGCCATCTCCTCCACAGCTAAGGAGACCCCTGGCTGATGCAGAGTTGATGTGATTCTACTGGATAGAGGGGCAAGATTTATGGAGCCTGTGCAAGAGGTTTGCACCTGTGTTCAGTGTAGATATCAGCTATGCAGTAGCTCCCTGGAATTGATTATAGCATAGGGTTTGGGAACTGGGAAAGAAGAGGCGCCTGTGGTCCAGAATTTTTGGATTCACCACTTATTCTCTTAAGTGCTTGGGGATGCAGTTGCTGTGGGTGTTATTGTAGCTCTGAGGCTACAGCTCAGAGCTGTGGAGCAGTTCTGCTGTTGCTCCACAAGATGGGAGATTATCTTGTTCCCTCCCCCAGGACCTGAAAGGAGAGGATTCTGTCCTCACCCCATCATGACATACCCTTAAGCCCAGTTCTGCTTTTATAATTTACCACATGTTGCCCTCAAAAGTATTTCCAATATGATTTTTTTCTCCATAATGGTTGGTTGTTTTATGCTTTCTTTATAATCTGATTGAGTTATCTTATTAATTATTATTATTGTGGCAAGGCACCTTCTCAGTCTCCTCAGCCTCTGCTGCTTTTAGCCTTGGTGAGACAGGCTTGGGTAATGTGGTTCTCCTTGGGACACAGGTGAAGTCTGCTCCCCGTATCTCCACCAGTCCTATTTAGAGTATTCTTTTACTCCCTTGTGGGAGAGAGTACTGCCTCTCCTCCCGGTGAGGCTCACTGTCTTGCTGCTCCTACACTCCTGGCAGCAGAGCTCCTTCTCTCTCTGCTCTCTCCCCCTCCTTCCTCCTACGGAAGGGTTTAAAAAGGTCTCAGGCAGCCCTAAATTGGAATCAGCTGATGCTAATTAACCTCAGGTAGCTCCCCCTCAGCTGATTCTAATTGCTACCTTGGTAACCCTTTCTCAGTTGAACCTGATTGACCTGTAGTTGCCTCCCAGTTGATAAGGAAGAGGGCCTTTTAACCGTTTGGGACTGATTCCTACCCCTCCCTTGCAGCTGTCTGTCCTGAGTTTATCACGCTGTTATTAACTGTAATTAGAGCAATCAGCAGCCAGTTGATATATTTAAATTCCTCCATTTTACTACATTCTGCCACCATGAGGCTACACTACAGGTTCCTATTGTTAAACATGCATTTACTGAACACCTCCAGCAATCAAAACCTTACTATACAGTAGATACTTTACTTTTTAGAGAAAAGTGATTCCTTCAGTTCTCTTTGTATGTCTTGTATTGACAAAAGGCACTGTCCATTATTAGAAATGAATGCCATGACGTTACACTGACATTGATCAGGATTATGGAAAAAAAATCAAAAATTTGGTGCAGTGTCTCTTGGGAAATCTCATATAAAATTTCTAATATTGCTATAGTCTTCAGTATTTCTGTTATCAAAAAAGGGATCTCTTTCATTTTACACCCAAATTTACATCCGTCACATTGGTACCATAAAAATATTAAGAGAGAGATTTTCAATAACAGCCTTTACTTTGGCACCTGCAATTGATTGTTGGTGCAATTTTATAGTCACATTTGATTGTGGATAAACACTTAAGGATCTAACTATCTGATCTGCAGGTACATCTAACAGTTCCAATTAGGAAGTTTGAGGTCTGAATTCTATGATTTGTGTCTGTAATCAATTGCAGACACAAGATGAAAGGTCAGGGTAAGGTTTATGTTTCATAACTGGTATTTTCCAAAACCATATCTCTTCGGATCTTAAGGGGAAAATTATAGTTTTCTTGTGCTGAAGAATTTCATAATTCAGATACCATTGAGGTTTTTAAATGGACACATCATTGTCTGATCTAGGCATGCCATCACAAATAAATTAGACAACCCAAAAGTTATTAAACATTGTTTGAGATGATACCTTAGAAGGTACTTTGCTTTGGAAAACAAATACTTAAATTCTTATAAAGATGCATTCCATCTGAAATATCCTTATACTCCCATGCAATGTAAAATAGCCTATCAAAAAATAAAATGTATCAGCAATAGATTTTTCATGTTACCTTATGATTTGTTCCACTCCCGTGTCTGCTAAAGAAATAAGAAATTTTTAAGAGGTCAAAGTCTTTAAATGTTTGTCTACAGCCCAAGATAGGCATAGTGATGCAACTGATCAGTAAACAGCCACTGGACTTATTGATTCTGAAAAGCAAAGATTAACAGCTCCTCTTTCCTTGTTTTAGACTGATATAAATATTTTTCTGTGCAATTCTTTTTGGAGCTTAAACATATACAGCCACAGCTTATTTATATCTTGACTTCTGCAGCTTATTCCACGGTCAGCCTAACTGATTCAAGGAGGGATTTAGCTCAGGGCACATTTTCTTGGCTGCACTTGGCTGCTTTGCATCATGCCACAAGTATAAAGCAGCCCTAAAACTGGCATAACCAGCCACAGGAGGATTACCCCTTTGTCCTGTGATCTTCCCTTGGTACAGAGCCAGCATACTGGCTGCTATGCCACACACACTGGTTGTTGGCACAGGAGATGTGACTAGGGAAAAGGGGTCCTGGTGAAGTAATCCCTGAACCCCAGCAATTCCTGATTGCTCTAAAGTTCTTAGGGCCATTAGGAGCCATTTTAACTTTGTGCAGTCTTTAGGCTGCTCAAACTTCCCCCAGACACTGGATCAAGACAGCCAGACAGACTGAAACTTGCAGTTACTGTTGCAGCTTCTCTCCCAAGTTCTGCTGGGCATTCCATTGCTGCACCTGAGGTTCTGGGTCTTTATACATAGTGGAATGAGGTAGACAAAGGTTTTTTTTCCCCTCCACTAAATTAAAAATGTATTGGATGAAGGGTATATAGTAGCTGCAATATCTGTACTACAGTTAAGCATTTGATGATTCTGTTGTGTAGCCAAGTGCACTTCTTTCTGGCATTATGAGACCATTCTGCTGCTGCTGGAACTGCAGAAACTCACTCACCATGCTTTCATCTGCTTCTATTGCTCCCTGACCACATGCAGCTGCTGTACCAGGAGGCACCCTTTCCCTGCAGGATGTTCCAAAAAGACATAAACACAGTCCCTCCCCTGGTGCCATGTGTGAGAGATTCCCTGGTGTGGATACCTCCATTGGCAGCTTCCATCCCTTTGAGAAAGGCCCCCACACCTGTATTTTAGATTCACAAAGATTTCTTTGGTCTTTTGCATTAAAAAGGGGGTTGCACCATACAACATCCTCTTCACTCTCAGAAGGTCTAGGTAAAGAGGGGTCTCTTAGGGCTCCTTTTAATAGAAATGCAGATAAGGCTCAGAGGGTCCTTTGACACAGATGTCTCAAGCCCTTTCTATAGGAGTCTCAAGGAGAATTTCCTTCTCTCCACCCCTCTCAGGTCTGATGCATATTGAAACAAAGCATGGAGCTGCAACTGAGCCTAGCTATCTCAGCTTCTGCCTTCCCCTGAGCGTCCTCCCCTGTCTTCAAGGTACCTGGGTTCTATACACCCCCTTACATTGTATGCCCCCTACCCATTCCCCATACCTAAGAAATCAATCCCTACCACAAGCTAACCCCCTTCATCCCTCCCCAAAACCCATCCTCACTATTTATTTGGTTCAACAACTGGCCTGTTATAGAAGGGAACTTTGAGCAGCAAATGAGCCTCTGTCTTGCAGCCAGAGAGGGGAGGCTCCCAGACCCTGGACTCCAGCCCAACCCCGAATGTCTATACAGCAATTTTTAGCCCCCCAAGCGCAAGTCAGCTGACCCTGGCCAGCCATGGCCATGCCCTGGGTCTTTTCTTCCAGTGTAGATGTCAGAGCTCTGCCCTTCCATTGCCCGCACAATAAGGGCCCTGCCAAATCTCAGGAGGCACAGAACTTAACAATTCTTGTAGGCCCAGATCCTCAGACATAAACACTTAACACTATGGTTCCTAAGTGGGATTTGAAACCTGCCCCCATGCTTCTAGTTCAAGCTTTTACCACTGGATGTAGGCTAGCAATCCTCCCCCTACCCAAAGGGCAGCCAAGTTACCTTCTTGGGACTTAAGCGCTGTGCTGACCACTGTATCCTGTCTCTCTCTGCCATTTAGCTATGTGTGCTCCAACAAGAGAACTAGATCACTAGCCTTATGCTGCTGCACAAATGAGCAAGGGGGCTACTGGCTCCTGTATATTGCCAAGTGCAAGCAAAGGGAGAAAAGCAGCCTCCAGGGGGCACTAGTCCCTTCTCATGCAGGTGGGCTGGGAGGGAGAGGATAAGAGAAGAAGCTTGGGTCCTCCCTCTAACATGCCGGTCAGCACAGGCAAGCCAGCCTGCTGGGGGAAGGAATCTGCACCAGGCATAGAACTCTATCAGGCGTAGTCATAACTAGAGTCACTGTCTGGTTCCCAGTCAGCTCATGGGGCAGTGCAATAGTGTGCTGCCCCTTACCCAGGGTTTATGGCAAAGCTACATCTTAGCCTCAAATGAGTAAAACATCTCAGAGGTCAGCTTGTCTACCCATTTTCTATTGCAATAATGTTCCCAATGTATTCACACAGGAAGCACTGTCAGTTAAAGCAGATGACACCATTTACCACCAATAAATTCAGGAGTTAGGAAGGTATAAGAAACATGGGAGGAGGGATAAGTCAGTAGTTTGAGCATTGGCTTGCTAAACCCAGGGTTGTGAGTTCAATCCTCAAGGGGGCCATTTAGGGATCTAGGGCAAAAATCTGTCAGAGGATTGGTCCTACTTTGAGCAGGGGGTGGATTAGATGACCTCCTGACGTCCCTTCTAACCCTGATATCCTATGTGAGGGTAAACTGAAGTATCTCATTCATGCAAGTAAAACTTCATTACAAATGAGTTAAGGCTAATTAAAGACAATATCCACCACCGTAAAAGCAAGGAAATACCAGGTTAATTATGCCCTATGACTGCATTTCTCCCACAGCTCTTTTTACATGACACATCACTAAACCAAACACCTTCCCATATTGGATTTTTTTTTCTTCTTTCCTAGGCTACCTTGTTTAATATTGCTTCCTACGTGTGTTTGTCTTTGAGTCCTCTTCATTTTCATTATATTCCTAGCAACAAATTTAGCATACATAATCTCAGTCATGCTCGATTAGATCTTTTAAACTTGCATTTCTGGTTTAAATATTCTCTCTTCTTTTTAACCTGTGACAAATAATCTCCCACAGTCTGTTTACTATTAAATATGCATCTCTGAGAGGACATCCAACTGATATTGTCTCTGGCTTCTGGACAGATAACCTATGTTTGTACAAGGGCAAGACTAAAGGGTACGGGAGTTCTAGTCTACTCCTAAAATGTATGAATTTAAGACACGGTAAGAAACAACCATGAAATCAGTGTGCCATGGTGATACCTTGCACAGTGATCAGCTACAAACTTTTCCTCTACATTCACTTCTTGGGCACTTAGAAGAGATTTCATACCTTATCTGGTTTAAAGGACAAATTTTCCCTATTAAATTTGTGTCCAGAGCAGGATAGAATTTATGGGGATAAAACAGCTGGGAACTAGATTAAGACAAAAACAATAGAGCTGATGTGTAGAAATTTTGTAATAATAAAGTTAATGAATTGCACTTTTATACCATCCTATTTTGCTACATTTTATCTCAGTGAAAGACAAACACAATTAATTGACTGCATAACTTAATTCTCCTATTCCTGAAATTTTGCACCTACTTATGATTATGACTGCACTGAAGGATGAAGCAGGAATAAAATTTGACTTGTGGATGTTGCAATGTGTAACATACCTTTCCTTTAGTAGGTGGCATCAACCTCTTATAAATCAGCTTTCAGTTAAGCAAAGAGAGTAAAAAGCTTAAGGCATGGCTCTGCTAGAGAGATTACAGCTCTCCTATCAGCTTAACTACTCCAGCCCCCATGAGCAGCAGTAACTATGTCAGGGACAGAAACTCTCCCACCAACATAGCGCAGCCCACACCAGCACTTATGTCGGTGTAACTTATGTCACTTGGAGGGGTAGTTTATTCACACCCCTAAGTGACATAAATTATGCTAACATAAGCTGTAATGTAGTCATAGCCTTAGTTGCCTCTTACTGCCACTAGATGATAGTATGGTAACACAGAGACAGTTACATTGCACACCAGACCAGCAGCTGCTGAATTTTTGACAGTATTTAAAATTTTTATACTTACAAGAACAGGCAGGCACCTATGCTAGGTATCTAACCTTTATAATAATAATAAAAAATGGAGATATACCAATCTCCTAGAACTGGAAGGAACCTTGAAAGATCATTGAGTCAGCCCCCTGCTTTCACTAGCAGGACCAATTTTTGCCACAGATCCCTAAGTGGTCCCCTCAACAACTGAACTCACAACTGTGGGTTTAACAGGTCAATGTTCAAACCACTGAGCTATCCCTCCCCCTCTTAGAATTATCAGCACTGGCATATGCTCCCAGTAAAGTGAATACAGTAACATATCCCTACTAGTATGCAGTGTTGCTGCTGCTGTGTCAGCCTCAGGATATTAGAGAGACAAGGTGGGTAGGGTAATATCTTTTAGTGGGATAGCGTCTGTTGGTGAGAAGACAATCCACCAGAAAAGTGGATCACATCATGGAATACTCTGAGAGAACCCCAGACCTGAAAAAGAGCTCTGTGTAAACTCAAAAACTTGTCTTTCTCACCCAGAGGCAGATTAAGATTTATTGGGGTCCTGGGCATAAAGAACATTTGGGTCTAGGGTGACCAGACAGCACATGTGAAAAATTGGGACAGAGGTGGGGGATAATAGGAGCCTATTCAAGAAAAAGGCCCAAAAATCAGGACTGTGCCTATAAAATTGGGACATCTGGTCACCCTATTTGGGCTCCCCACACTCCAGGGGCTCAGAGGTCCTGGAGCCAAGGGGAGGTGGGTTTAGAGGGGCATGCCTGTACCCTTTTTCACATGGGCATTATAGCCTTGGGCATGTGAGGAACAGCAGTGGCAGGGGAGGTGCTTCATGGCAGGGGAACTGATAAAGTCCCCTGCCACAAAGCATAATCCCTGCTTCCTGGTGGATGGCTGAGGTGGGCCTTACCCCCCTTGCCATGGGACTCCACCCTCTGCTCCTTCTCTTCCCCCATGGTCTTGCCCTCTGGCCAGGCCAGAAGCCAGAGCCGGGCCCTGGTAAGAGCTGCCCATGGAGCCTAGGCCACTGTGGGAAGCCCTGGACTCTCCATCTGCCTTAGACAGCGCGCCCCAGGGGGTGGGGACATGGGCCAGGGGCTACTCTAGGGCACGTTGGCCAGGACAGGTGGAAGGGCCAGGGCTCCCCAGAGCAGCCCAGGCTGCCTGAGCAGCTCTTCCCACTACCCAGCTCTGGTTTCTGGCTTTGCTATGGTCAGGGCCTTGGGGGAAGAAGCGGAGAAGGAGACAGGGTCGCAGTTCCGGTGCCAGTGGTCCCCACACTTCCACACAAGTTCCAGCGCTCCTGCAGAGACCCCCTAACTGGCTGAGGCTCCTGGACCCGGGCCCCATGCATTAATCCACCACTGCTCTCACCAGCAGAAGTTGGTCCAATAACATGTATTACCTCACCCATTTCATCTGTGTCTCTATTATCCCTACTATATCACTAATGTGGAGGGCACTGGTACTTGTTCACAGTCCCACAGTCACGAATTATGGGTATGTCTACACTGCGATTTAAAAAAAACATGCCACCAAGTCTTAGAGCCCAGGTCAGCTGACTCGGGCTTGTGGGGCTTAGGCTGCTGGTCTAAAAATTGTAGAGTAGATGTTCAGGCTCAAGCTGGAACCCAGGGTCTGAGACCTTCCCCCTCACAAAATTTCAGAGCCTGGGCTCTAGGCCAAGCTCATACATCTACACTGTAATTTTATAGTCCGGCAGCCTGAGTTCCACAATCCTGAGTCAGCTGACCCAAGCCAGCCATACCCATGCCGCAGGTCTTTTATCAAGGTGTAGACATCCCCCATGTGGCCAGAGATCAGATGTTCAGTTTCTCTTTTCAGACACCCCCACCCATACACATTGTCTTTTCTTTCACACAAGCACGCACGCACTCATTCTGACTCACCTCTCCTATCTGCTCTTCTTCTTTCAGCTTTATCACTCTCCTTTATCCTCTCTATCGCTCGTCTCCTCACTCTGTCACTCACCTCAGAAGGAAGGGGAAGTGCTGGTTTGTTTTCCTAACTTTCATGTCTGCCACTGGTACATCTTAGTCCCTTTTGTTCTCTACCTGTGGCACGCAATTGCTTAGCCTTCCAAAAGCTGTAATACTCTGGTCTAATTTCAGTTATTTGTTTAGCGTGCAGGTGTACAGGTGGTGTTGGTGGCCTGTGATATACAGAAGGTCAGATTAGATGATCTGGTGGTTCCTTCTGGTCTTAAACTCTATGATTCTATAACTCTATTTTTATGGGTGGTTGATGTTAGTATTCCCATGCTTCCTGCTAGAAGGGAGCAGACTGTTTTGTTCTGGTTTAACATACACACAGGCATTCATCTACAGACCTGCCTCCCCTGGCCTACCAAAAAGCCTGAGCACTCATCTATGTAACATTTACATGAGATGTGCATACTCTTTGTTAACTCTACCATAGCCACTTCTCACCTTTTCCTCTCTCTTTGTCCCTCCCTTCTCCTAAAAATAATTTTTTCCCCATGCTAAATTGAAATGCTCCCTTCTAAACACCTTAACTACGCAACTCTTCTCAAACCCCTCCTCCATAGTCCGCCAAGATTTCATCCACACAGAATCAGTTCTCTCTTCACCTGCCAAAATTAATCAGTTCCCCATTCACATGATCAGCTCTTTCCATCCATAAAATCAATTCCCAACAAAAAAAATTTCCCCTCCCAAACAGTCAAAACTCATCACAACACAAAATCAGTTTTTCCCTCCAGTACCTCATAGTGGTCAGGCACCTCTCCATTACAACAGCAGGCTCAGCTCCCCCCTAGAGCACTGTTTCACAGGGAATGATGCTGATGGATGGGTTTGGTGCTGCAGGGTCCTTCAGTGAGGGGAAGGAACAGGAAGACAAAGACACCCTTGTATAGTCAAGAGGGAGAGGATGCTTTATCTGCTCCTGTATGCCTTGCCTGACACAAGTAGGAGGCACAGAAAATTCACTACAAATTCCAAGGTTGCAGAAGATCACTCAACACCAGAGGCCAGAGAGAGAGACAAATAAAGTTGGACTCTCCAGTTAAAAGCTGGAGATTAAATAGATATGAGACACACATACACACAATGCTATGGGATTGGGAACTGGAAAGTTAGGAGTTAACTGATAGGCTAAAACAAAATGAAAGCTAGAACCCAGTGAAATAAGTCTCCAGGCCATGGACCAATTCAGGCCAGAGTCCTACAAGGGCCAAAGCTTCCCATCAGTTTGGTTACAGGTTCATTATTATCTCAACTGGTGTTACCTGAACTTAAGAGAGAGTCAATCATTTTCCTTATAGAATTCCAATAAAAGTGCTGTATTTTTGGTATACAATGGACTTATCTTTAGTCTTCCTCTGCTTTTTGATCTGAACAAGCTTATAACTCATGGATACACGATAGCCACAGTCTGAGTGAGCTGTTCACCTGTCAAGTGTCTTTGAAACATATTTTCAAAGACACTTGACAGGTGCTACATAACAAAACATCCGTACTCTGTAAACTACATTGAATACATTATTTTGACTAAAATAAATGTGTTTCATATGAAGGATTGATTCAGGGGCCTGAAGAAATCACTACATAGAAGACTGTAAGATTGATTGACAGATTTCCCAAGACACACCCTACATGTCCATCCGTTAGGTAAAAACATTTTCTTTTAATGTTTATGGACAAATATTGAACAAGAAAAAAAGATAACCAAGTGCAGAATGACATAAACCTTGTATTAGCTTCTTGGGAGACCTTCTAGTTCACACTTACAATTGCTCTTTGCTCATGTGTTCCTAACATCTTCCACAGAAGTACATAAGTATAATATGTTTCTTGCTGTGTATGAAAAATACCAATAATTTTTCTTCTCTCAACTTAAAAAAAATAAAAATCTCACCAATACAACTATTTTCAAACAAAGTCCATGCCATAAAATGTTACTGTTTCATCTCCCTTATTTATTAGAATAGTCAGTGGTCACTGGTTCCATCACTAGTGACAGGTGATCTAATGACTACTGAACTCAATAGGGTATGTCTAAATTGCACACTAAGCCTGGGCTCTGACTCGGGTTTGAGCCCAATCCCCACTTCCATCCACACACGTATCAGTCCAACTTGGGTCAACAAGAACTCAGGTCCTAGATCCTAGGACCCTACTATGGGGATGGGTCAGAGCCTATGTCTTACTGTTGCAGGCACAGAGGGTGGCCAAGGCAAGAGACAGCGGTTCGTTGCCCAGAGTGCGTAGCACCAATAAACACACCAGGGTGGAGAAAGCAAGCAAAGTTTATTTGAGATCTCAAAGCGGTGCAAAGAGACGAACCCCTCAAATCATGCACACCTACACAAGCGGCTTTTCCCTTTATATAAGTTTTTTTTCTCTTTCTTTCCCCACTCCCTCCTCCTCCTCCTTCCTCCCCCGTAGCAGTTACGTAAGCGCAGGTGCATTAAGTAATCTTGGCCGCGGCAGCTCGTTAGTAAGTTTTCCTTCTGCAAGTTATCTTGTCCTTCTACTAAAAGTGCACAGGCCTTATCACTACTGCTTTAAACTGGTTTTAGCTGTGCTGCAACTGGTAACTTACTGTTATACATTTAATTTCACAGCTGCTAGCCTTCTAGATCAAGTAGAGTTCAACATGGAGGAGCTTTGGTTCACTGAGGCCTAGATTTATGCTTAGTGCCACCAACACTGCTGTGACTCAGGTCCAAGCCCTATCACTTTGCAGTGGGGGTGCAGGCCAAGCCACAGGCCTAAGTCAGAAGGTCCACACAGTGCAGTATGAACAAATTAGCATGGCTGTGAGCCCCGGGTCCAGCAATTTTAAACCCAGATTTATAATACAGTGTGGACACTCAATCACAGGTTTGGAAGCGAAGTCCACAAGCTCAGATCCAGAGTAGACATACCCTAGGAGTCTTGCCATTCACTTCAGTAGCCTTTGGACTTTGCCCATAGGGCTAGACCAGGGGTGGTCAAACTTTTTGGCCCAAGGACCACATCTGGAAATAGAAACTTTATGGTGGGCTATGAATGCTCATAAAATTGGGGATGGGGTGCGGGAAGGGGTGAAGGCTCCGACTGGCGGTGTGGGCTCTGGGGTGGGGCTGGGGATGAGGAGTTCATGATGCAGGAGGGGGCTCCAGGCTGGGTGAGTAGAGTGTGGGAAGGGTGCAGGCACCAGCTGGGGGTGCAGGCTCTGGGGTGGGACTGGGGATGAGAAACTTGGGGTGCAGGAGGGTGCTCTGGGCTGGAACCAAAGGGTTCAGAGGGTGGGAGGGGGATCAGGGCTGGGGCAGGGGATTGTGATGTGGGACGAGATGCAGGCTCCAGCTGGGGGTGCAGGCTCTGGGGTGGGGCTGGGGATGACTGTTTTGGGGTGCAGGTGAGTGTTCCAGGCTCAGTTCAAGGGGTTCAGCAGGTAGGAGGGGGATTGGGGCTGGGGCAGGGAGTTGAGGCACTGGGACAGGCTCAGGGGTGCAGGCTCCAGGCAGTGCTTACCTCAAACGGCTCCCGGAAGCATCAGCCATGTCCCCACTCCAGCTCCTATGCGGAGTCACAGCCAGGTGGCTCTGTGTGCTGCCCTGTCCATAGGCACTGCCCCTGCAGCTCCCATTGGCTCTCAATGGGAGCTGCGGGGGCGGTGCTTGGGGCACGGACAGCATGCAGAGCAGAGCCCCCTGGCTTCCCATACATGCAGGAGCTGGAGCAGGGCCATGCCACTGCTTCCAGAAGCAGCATGGAATGGCACCCACCCCTGCTCCCCGGCTGGAGTGGAAGAGCGGGGCTATGCCACTGCTTTTGGGAGCTGTGTGGAATGGCCCCTGACCCTGCTTCCTGGTTGGAGCACCAGAGCAGGGCAAGCCCCAGACTGTGGTTCCTAGCAGGAGGTCGAGGGCCTCCTTAAAACAGCTGGTGGGCTGGATACAACCCACAGGCCATAGTTTGCTAGACTGTAGCTTTATAACCTGCCCCATGTAAGGGGCAGTACGGAGGTCCTCCTTCCCCACAGCAGAACAGAGAGTGAGTTGTGACTCCCCGCAGCACAGCCAAAGACCCACCTTGAGCAATGAGGACTGAGTAATGTTGAGCCCTACCTCCCCACTTGGAACATGACTGACCCTGGTCATCGGTGGGCAGAATCAAACCTGGAGCATAGTGCATGAGCCTCTACTGCATGAGCTAAAAGCCATATGGCTGTTAGCTAAGGCTGTAGAGCAGATTATATATAGACAATTCTCTCTGTCTCTCTCTCTCCCCCCACCCCCTCATCCCTGATGGGACAGAACACCACAAACAGAAAAATGGAAGGAAATAAATGGATTTTCTGCTGTTTAATATTAAATAGCAATTTGAATAGAAATTCAGATTATTCACTAAACACTCTATAAATCTGTGAAAATGTTGTGTGCCTGCTGCCCAGCTCAAGTAAGGCTTTTAGGCATGCAGGCCTGTTTTCTAGCTCATCCAAAGGAATCTGCAAAGAGGGTACAGATTCATACAAGCAGAATCAACCCACCACATCAATATCTTGCAAAAATGGGTAAAGAGTGGGCAAAGCTGACAGCTTAGGCACACAAAGCGTCTTCAAGATATTTTATGTGGGCAAGTGCCATCCTAGGCAGGCAGCTCTAGTCAAGTGAAAGCCAGGCTTAGATTGCCCTAATTTATTACCATACAGCTACAATGACTTGACCCAAACATAGCTGATGATTTTTATTAGCAGGAGGCAAACCACTACAAAATTCAAAAGGGAATATTCCCTGGGTGCAAATTGACCCACAGGAATACATTTTTAGCCCTTCTCAGATTTTATAGACAAAGAACCTTTGTACGTAAGTGTACAATCACACCAAGATTATTTGAGATCTCAGTTAAAGCCCTGGAAGAGCCAAACACACATGAGCCATACTTTACCTGTACCAGAAGGAAACGCTGGCAAACAGAACCAGTCACCATCTGAATTGTTCTTTAGGGTTATGGCTCTCTAGCACTATGGCCTGCATGATTTTCATATATTAAAATAATATTCTACCAGTTTTAGGAGTTCATGAGTAAACCTTTATAACAGGTTCAACTTCACAACAGTTAGTGTGACAGGGTGAAATTGTTTATTTCATTGAGAATAAAATTAACATGTAATTTCAAATGTTGTCATGCTTTGAGGAACTGAGCAAAAGTCCTATGGTCAGTAATCTTCCATTAACTGTAGCACCGTATAGTAGCTTATTAATTTGGTTTTGCCTAATATGTGGAGGCTATCTGAAATCACACACCAAGCCTGTTTTCAGTTTCTTCTAGATATTTCTTCCAGATTGATCATACATGCTTTGGGATTGTTTCATATTTAGTGTTGTTTACCCTTAAAAAAATATTTAAATCATTGTATACCCACACTGTCTGAAAAACACAATAGATAGAGGTTTCCCAGTGACCTTCCTATGTAGAGCGGTTGAGTAAAAGATGAGAGGAATTGCAACAGGCCACTACAAATATCCAATATTCATAACTCTTTTTGTCCAGTTATACTCTTCAAAAATATACCACATTTTTCAGTCACATGCAGTTGTGAATTGAATACACAAATAAGTAGGGCAAAATGACTTACTGCATTCCTTTGGAACTATATCCTTATAGATGTACTGAAATTTTTTTTTAAATAAATAAGATTTTATTTAAGAGAAGATATAGCCATGAAGAGTAGTAATCACAAGAACAAAATAAAGGACCAATTCCTGAAGTCCTTACTCAGAGATAAATTCTCTGCTGGGACAAATAAATGAAATCCATTGAAGTCAATGGAGCTGTGCTCATTTATGCCTGCAGAGAATTTGGCCCTTTTTAGAGTCCTTACTAAGGCCAATCTTCCGCTGACATCAAGTTAAGGACAGAGTGAAAGCTAAGTGAAGACATCAGCATTTGTCCCAATGAAAGGAACAGTTGGACAACAAAGGTATCGTGAGACTCATGATGTACTCAGGAAGCCCTCCTTGTGTTTTATAACCAAAAATATCAATCATGAATATCTTAAGCAAAAATAGACTAGTGAGTGCTGCACTTGAGAAGTGCCATAATGCAAATATCTGAAAGGTCATAAAATGCCATTTCTGCTCCCAAAAAGAGTGCTGGAATGCCATCCAAGAGTGTTCCAGCAGGGCTCAAATACAACTTCAGAGTACTAGCTTCCTTTGGCAAATTCTTTTATCACTCAAATAGTTTATGCACAGTCCCACCCTCAGTTAAACAACGCGTAAAACAAACAGAACCTGGCATTGCATTTTCTGAAGAAACACAAAGTTGGCTTATCCCCATCTAGTCCTGAATTATGAGCCATTTAGACACTCCAAGGCAATGTAAATGAGTTCGCTCCCTGAAGTGTGTGTCTGTGTTGTTATTTGTAAACAGTTTAATAAGAAGATGTTACAAAAATGGTAGAACTAATGGATTGGTTGGCTTGTGTATGTGTCACAGAAACAGGTACAAAGCCTGCCCATTCAGAACCCTATTGCAATAGTTGTATTAAGTAGCTAGAGTATACAAAAACTTTTCCTTATGGCTTGAAATAGCCAGAAATGCCATCTTTGTAAACCAGTATGAGCAATTAACATTAACAATTAAAAATGTTAAGATAAAACAATATCAAGAATCTACGTCTATAATATCAAAGAGCCAAATTCTGCCCTCCATTGCTGTCATGCAACCTCATTCATTAATTGCAGTGAGGGCAGAATATGGACCTTATCTAGATACATATTTTCTTAGGGCAAGACAAACTATGTCTTATTTAACACTGCTCTTCCCTTCTGAAGGGTAAATATTGATATTTGAAATACCTAATTATATTTACAGCTGTACAACACTGATGTTATATACTTGTAAAATATAACTAGTACTTTATAAACAAGGGGTAAGTTATACAATCTGCTTCAAACGGGGAAGGGGGCCGGAGCAGACATCCTCACACATTTTCTTTGTCAAATTCACAAACAAAATACATTGTAATGTGACAGGCAACATCATTCCATCCACCAGAGGCCACCATTTCCACACAGTCCTCCTCATCATAGGCATTATTGGGTTCGCCGCTGCACCATTTGTTGAAGGTCTGCATGGGTGATCGATCAGAATACACAAAATTGCCCTCTTTTTCCAGGTCGTTGATCCCAATGAAAACTCTGGTGAGCCCTGCTTGATTGATGTAAGAAGCAATCAGACTATTGGTATTCTCATCCTTTGGCATGGTCAGTGTTCCTCCTCTTCCATGGCAGTGGAGCTGGGCATCCATATATCTTTTCTCTTCTTTCACCAGTAGGTATATCTTATTATCTGTCTCACGCACACCAGCGACAGCTGCGGGGGAGGGCAGTGCTGAAAAGTGAGCACTCGCATTTCTATAAACCAACTTAATGCACACCACAAAAATAGATACACAAATCAAATATGAAATGGCCATATTCTTTAAGAGCAGCTTCATCATTAAAAAAAATAGGGCACTTGGAAAGGGAGAAACATACAAAATGAACATACCATTTTTTATGAATTTTAATTCAGTTGTCAGCTGAGCCACTTGGATATCCATTTCCCCAATAGCTTTCCTTAGCTGGCTGCATTCACAAGGGATGCCTGCAGAGATCAGGGAGGTGCTTGCTGTTAAATTGTATATACAAACATAAATAAAAATGTTTCATGAAATATATTTATGTGAATGTATTGCTCACAAAAGGGGCTAGCCTGATGACCCCAGAAAGTGAAATTCTCTGTCCAAATAATAGGCAGCAACCATGCAAACTTCCATGTTGACTCACCAACATCCTTCGCTCTGACCTTTGGATCTACCTATAAGAGTTCAGTTCACTCTCTATGGCACCTCAGTCCTTGGCCTCTCTGAGGCGATCCCAAATGACGGTGCCAATTAATGCCAAACATGTGGCAGACAATGGTCCACTAGGAACAAAAATAGGACGTCTTTAAACTTCTGAGTTCTCAGTGATGCATATATAAGGCAAAATTCTCCTCTTCCATCTTCACTGCAGATCTCTTTTCCACACAGGGAATCTGTATGGCATAGTCTGCATTTGCGCTGCATGAGGAATCTATCCACACAGCAGATCAGAGGCAGAATTCTGCCTATTAACCCAAATTTACAAAGGTCTGAAAAAAGCAATTTTAATGAGATTATTAAAAACGTAACTTCTGAGAGCCCAGTTTTGAAAACTAGCTTCCAGGTAAGGCACCCAGTTCTGCATATAGGTATTCAAACCTGTATTTAATCACGCTAATATCCAGTTTAGGTACCTAACTGTCTAATCCCACCCCCATCTATCAGCTCTCATTCAGTACTGACAAGTCAGCTCCTGCCCCAGATCTGCCTGTAATGTTAGCCTCCATGGCCCATTTGTTAAATTTTCAAACAAGCACTTTTGTGTTTTCTCCAGTTCTGTCCCTCACACATGGGAGGAGCTCCCCATAAATATCTGCAAAGCCACTTCATTCCTTCAAAACCCTCCTCATAACTCCCCTTTCTCACAGTGCCTCCAAAAAAATTCAACAACAGCTAGGCTGCTGGCGCATTGATACCACAGTCCATCATACTGACCATATTATCTCATTGTACTCTCTCATCTGATTGTCTGTATCATCTGTTGTCTCTTATCTCATATGCAGATGTTAAGCTCTTTGGGGCAGAGAATATCATTTACTCTGTGTTTGTACAGCACCTAGCACAACGGGGTCCTAGTCCAGGACAAGGTCTGCTAGACACTACAATAATACAAATAGTAAAGAAGTGCCAATCTGAGCATCCATTTGCAAACTGGAACACCCAAGTCAGAGAATTGCATTATGTTAACTTGCCATTCTGACCCACGAATTAGAATAATAAATGGCAAACTTATGTGGTACCTTCCATATCTTAGGGGGGATTTTCAAAGTCAAAAATAGTAGTTTGGTGCCCACTCCTATTTCCTTCCCTGCTTCTTCCTTGCTCCCAGAGCACTGTAATTCACTTCTGGTTAGAATCTGACCCTTAACCTGTACTGTACCTTCCCTTTTAGGGCCAGATTCTGCCACCCTCATGTACCTGGACTGGTACTTACTGACTTTCATTGTGAGTTGGGTACCTAGACTTTGAAAAATCTCCCCCTTGAAGGCTTTGAGCCAGATTGTGCAGGTAGAATAGTGCCTTACTCCATGAGTCGTACTACTGAAATAAATGGGACTGCTTGTAAAGTAAAGTACTACTTCAGGTGAGTAAATTGGCAGAATCTGACCCTAAAATGGCAGACACAGCAGAGGTTAAAGGCCAGATTGTAAGCCAGGACACATGGATAGTAATTTGAATAGTGTAGATCAGCAGTAAATTACTAATCGGCAATGGAGCAAAGAGCCGGGGAGGAAACTTTAATTAGAAGTGTGTCTCCTGTGGCAATTCCTAGTATGTGCTAGCTGCACTAGCCTAAGCCCCTGACTCAGCAAAGCTTTTAAACACCTAAGTCTATCCCACTTCAACAAACCTCTTAAGAACATTTGGAACTTACACATGTGCTAAAGTACTTTGCAGGCCCTGGCTGCTTACTGGTGTATGCCTGGACCAGAGCCTAAGTAGCCCATGTAGGAGTGAAATGGGGATTCCTTTTCCTTTTGCATGGGCACAGACCAAGTCATCATCTATCCCTAAGACTCTTCTCTTTGCATACGAGGCACTGCATAGCCTTGCTCCTTCCTAACCTTCCCATAAGAGCAGATGTTTTAGTAAACATTGATTGTTCATTACTCACTACCTAATAACCATGTCTGTTATATTTGTATCATTCAGCAGTTGCTAACAACACATAATTAATGCAAACAACATTTCCATTTTTACATTTCTATTATCTAAGATAAAATCTATTAAAGATACTAGAATGCAGGTGAGGGGCTGCATTTTTGTCCTAAAAGCACCGATAGTCTATTGTTTTCCATCATCTGAGTCTAAGGTCAGGTCTACACTACAAACTTACATTGGTATAACTATGTCACACCCCTGAGCAATGTAGTTATACTGACCTAGCCCCCCTGCATAGACAGCACTATGTCAAGAGGAGGCCTTCTCCCGTCAACATAGCTATTGCCTCTCATGGAAGTGGATTAGCTGTACCGATAGGAGAAGCTCTCCCATCAATATAGCAGCATCTTCACTGACACCGCTGCACTGGTACAGATGCGCCACTGCAACGTTTTACATGTAGATCGTCCCTAAGCTTTTCATACTCCTACCAAGATACTATGTTCCCGTTGATCATCCAATGGTTTTTCAGAGTCTCAAATGATGTGTACAAAGGCTTTGCAAAACAGCTTCTCTCCACCAGCATAACTGGCAAAAATCACAGTATTCTTGAAAACCAAAATAAAGTCAGTTGTGTAGATCAGTGGTTCTCAAACGTATTTGATTTTGTCCCCTTCTTTGTTTTTGTAGTAGTTTACAGCCCCCTCCTCCCAACACACAAATACATATAGCCATAAAAAAAATCAACATGCAACTCACTAAATATTAAAAACAGTAAGGCAGGAGGGATATCTCAGTGGTTTGAGCACGGGCCTGCTAAACCCAGGGTTGTGAGTTCAATCCTTGAGGGAGCCATTTAGGGCAAAATCAGTACTTGGTCCTGCTAGTGAAGGCAGTGGGGTGGACTCCATGACCTTTCATGGTCCCTTCCAGCTCTATGAGATAGGTATATCTCCATATACTATATTATAAGGTATTGATTCAAACAGAGCCAATGATCCATTGTAATAAGAGAAAAAGAAAAACTGTAGCTGATGCTTACAATTAAATGCACACTCCATGTTGTAGCAAAGAATGCATTAACATACAGAGGGCAATGACTTTGTATAATGCTATGCAAGCTTAGCAGAAATCCATGAAAATGCCCAGCACCATCTGAGGACCTGATATGTCTGGAGGAATCAGCTTAGCTCTTTATCCATTGCTGGGGGTAAAATGTGTGCAGTAAGTTCTTTTCCCCAAAAAGCTTTTTATGCTCCCTCCCCCCCGGAATATATTCTGCACACCATCTCCCCTCCTCACCCCCCTGGAGCACCTGAGCCCACTGTTTGAGAACTTCTGCTCTAGATGAAAATATGCCCTCTTACCCTGCCAATAAATTCTATAAATTCTGTTGGCCTTGTAGACACTGGCATGAAGTCCCTAAATCCCTCCTTGGGCTCTGTTCCTTCCCTGAGAACCACATGCACAGCACAGCTTTGTGCCCATGAGATGTCCCACTGAAGTCAATGAAGGTGCAGGGGTCCCCCATAGGGTTCTCAGTGCAGAATGAGAACCTAAATAGGATGTCCAGAGATGTCTTTTTGCACAATGGGAACGATTGGGAACAAGTTGCATTCCTGCTCCCATTAGCTTTCTGGAATAACTAAATCCATGTTGAGTTAGTGGGGAGCTATTGAGCATTCTTTCAAGCAGTTGTCCACCCCAGAGGGAATTACCGTACAACTCCCAGCAGTCATTGCATCTTCAACAAACGTTTTGTAAAAGTACCCTGTAGATGTACACTATAATCCAAATTACAATGCCTAAATCAGAAGAGGTTATTCAAAAATTTAAGTTCTAACATCACTCTTCAGCATTTTTAAAAGGACTGTGTATTACACATGATTTATACATTTAAAAAGTATATACACTTTGAAGATCTATCATGGTTTACCTGGGTCTCCATTAGGACCAGGTGGCCCTATATCCCCATTATCTCCCTTTTCACCTAAAAAATGAAAAATATCATCAATTTTGCTGCTCAGCAAATGGATTGGGTCACCAGTTTCATTAACAGAAAGTTTATAAACAGGTTTTTTTTGTTAATGACTAAGATTTACAGCAAAAAACAAAAAATGCATAATGTAGAGATGGACCCCAAATGATGGAGAATTTGGATTTGTTGTCCCAGTCAGTTCATCATCAAGACAGGCCCAAACTGTGTAGTTTGGATTCAGGGACAAACATCATGACTAGTTTCACTCTGTTCCATCTCTTGTTATTTGTGCCAGTACTTGCTTAGGCACTTTAAAAAGCAATGACTTTCGTGGAACCTGTGAGGAAGTAGCACTTCTGAAAATCAGGCCATTTTTATTTAGGTGTCTAAATTTTGATTTAGAAGCCTAAAATTAGACAGTTCCATTGAAAATGCTGCTCAAAATGATTTGATCAATGTCACATAAAAAGTGGGAAGGCCAAGGAATTCAGACCTCATGGCTCCTGAATCTGTGCCTCTACCAAAGTACAATCCTACTTCCCAACCACTCTCCTTTAAATATCGATATTCGGAGGTTGATGTAATTTTAAAAAACTCGTTCATCTACCCACAAGTCAGGTTTCTGAAACCTCTTGATCCTGCTATGTGTCAGGGTATAAGACAACTAGTCCAGAGATTTCCATCATTTGATTGACTAGAATGTGATTTAATTATAGGACTTAATCTATTTTGGTAAGTTCTGAGACAATCTGAGTAATTTCAATTAAGAACGGGATTCATCTCAAAGATAAATGGCCATTGATTATTCAGTTGAGACACCACCGGAGGAAAAAAAATTGAATCAAATATACCTTTTGAACCAATGGGACCAATTTTTCCATGTCGACCCACACTGCCCTTCTGTCCTTTGTCTCCCATTTCTCCTAAACATAACAAAAAGATCAAAGATACAAGTTAAAAATATTGTCTGCTTTATTCAGATGTCCAGCAGCACTTCAGTATCATTTTCTATGGCAGGCAGCAGAAAATGTTGTTGCAAATTTTCTTTGCAATTACAATGAATGATCACCAAGGTCTGTCAAATTCCAGGAGTCCAGCTCTTTCCTCATCCATGGCCTGCTACATAAATAACACAGAAGCTTATTTAATCTTCTCAGTGCAGTTGACTTCACTGGGATGGCACAGATAAAAATGAAAATAGAATTTGACTGAAAGCCATAAAAAAAAGGGTTTTGTATGACTCCACGGAGATAGTTTATCAGGCCAATGTATTGTTGAAAATAAGGGGAGATTCCAGAAAAACTTGTGGATCAAAAGGCTGAATCTATTATGGAAATTAAGAGATATAAAAGTCTTCAATCATAATGAGTCAATTCATCTAGTGCTGTGGTTCTCAACCATGGGTACATGTACCGCTGGAGGTATGCAGAGGTCTTCCAGGATCTACAACAACTCAGCTAGATAGTTGCCTAGTTTTACAACAGGTTACATAAAAAGCACTAGCAAAGTCAGTACAAACTAAAATGTCATACAATGATTTGTTTATACTGCTCTATATACTGTACACTGAAATGTAAGTACAATATTTATATTCCAATTGATTTATTTTATAATTATATGGCAAAAATGAGAATGTACACAATTTTTCAGTAATAGTGGGCTATGACACTTCTGTATTTTTATGTCTGATTTTGTAAGCAAGTTTTTAAGTGAGGTGACACTTGGGGTATGCAAGACAAATCAGACTCCTGAAAGGGGTACAGTGTCTGGAAAGGTTGAGAACACCTGGTCTAATGAAGTAGCAACTAAATAACTGAGAGCAAAATTTAGTCTTTGTGTTCTGTAAATTCAGTGAAAGACAGTTGCATACTTATTCTTTTCTCTACACTCTAAACATCTCAATAGTATCATAACGAGAAGTAGTGAAAGCCTTATGTTTGCCCTTTAGATACACACACACACACACACACAAACATACACACACACACACACACACACAGTCTAAGTAATTTACAGCAGGAATGTAAAGTGTTGTTAATTTTAATGAAGACACCATGCAGTACTTTAAAGTGGAGTTGTGGTAAATAAGCCACTTGAAAATCAGCCATTTTTAATAAATAAAGGATAAATATGCACATTACAAAAGCTGACAAATTGTCAACAGAGTTGCCATAATTTACCCCAGGGGTAGGCAACCTATGGCACGCGTACCGAAGGTGGCACATAAGCTGATTTTCAGTGGCACTCACACTGCCCGGGTCCTTGTCACTGGTCCGGGGGGGCTCTGCATTTTAATTTAATTTTAAATGAAGCTTCTTAAACATTTTAAAATCCTTATTTACTTTACATACAATAATAGGTTAGTTACGTATTATAGACTTATAGAAAGAGACCTTCTAAAAATGTTAAAATGTATTACTGGCACGTGAAAGCTTAAATTAGCATGAATAAATGAAGCCTTGGCACACCACTTCTGAAAGGTTGCCAACCCCTGATTTACCCACTTCTCCTTTCAGTGCTCCTTTCTGGCTTTCCATTATGTATACACAGAAATCTAATAGAAAAAGGTTTGATTCACTTTCTTCATCTGACTTTGACCTCTTTTTTCTTGGCTGTACCGTATAACAGAATATTCAGATAGCTCATGGAAAACAAGTGCATTGTAGGAGGTATGCGCCGTGCTTTATCATCATATATCACACAAAGTAAGCTGAAGAAGAGAAACCACTGTTATCTGGCCAATGAATCACTGTAGAGTGAGTCTTCGTATCATTTATCTGAACTCTTCCCCAGAAGGTATCTGTCATGTCATTTATCACTAAAGTCATTTTAATCAATTAGTGATGTTCTGATCCACTGGCTAGAATCAATGGCCACATCTACCATCACTAGTCAAAAGTGGAATTTGGTCCACCATATGTGTCTAAGCTAGGAAAGTGAGCCAAGAAGTCACAAGTATGGGTCTTCCCCATCACACCCTTCAACCAATATGGGAAATCATTATCCTGTTGGTATAGATAGTGTCAACAGACTTCAAAACCCACTATTCGAAAGCATGGGAGATATCTCCTGCTACCCAATGTCTAGAATGCTTTCTGTAATGAATACTGAAAATGGTTTGGCCCTGTCTACACTAGCAGCCAAAACATTTTCAATGCTAGGGGGACCAGTCTCTGACAACCGTTGCTGAACACTGGTTGTTTTAATAGCAAAGGCAGAGCACTCCTGCACATTACTGAGCTTTGGCTTAAACCAGGCCACCTATGGTTAGTAGGCCACAACTCTTCTAAGCAAATCCAAGTAGATATACAGGTGCTATATATACTTAGTTTGTCTGAGCTGGAAGTTGCTCTTTCCCTGTAGTATAGTAACTCTGAAGCCAGCAAGATCATTAATCCTAGGGGAGGGGAAGGGGGATAATCTGGACCTGGTGAATACCTGCTATGTCAGCTGACTTGTTTCCAGTAGGCTTTCCAAGAAATGTCCCTGTCCTGACTTGTAAACAGCAATAAAAAGGAGTAGCCTTGATTTTTTGCTGCATATCCCACCACAAGGCATGGGGGGGCGGGGGCTCAAAAGAGTATGCCCCCATGCACATCCCAGCCAGACCTGCCAGAGCACAACACATTCTGGCCATATACCCTCCTCGTAGCAGTAAGCCCTCTATATTAGGGACTGCACAGGGAATGGCGTAGCAACTGGCTATGCCAGCTATACACCAGCTAAGCAGCTCCACGAGCTTTCAGTCCCATTTGCCCAATGAGTCTGCATAAGTGGACTAGAACAGGAGAGACAATCTGGCCCAGCATTTCCTGAAGCAGCTTAGTCTACAACTGTTTCCGCTAAAAATCCTATGTGGTCTTCTTCTCAAAGGAAATCCAGTCTTATTTTAAACTGTGCAACATATTTTATGCATTTTCCCACAATGAAAGAACCATTCATTCAATTAGATGAATTCAAGGAAAAATTACTATACACAATAGGCCAGATCATCAGCTTATAAATTGTCATAGTTTAGTTGAAGTAACTAGAGCAATGACAATTTATGCCAGCTGAGGATCTGGCCCAATGTATTGTCAACCTCTGGAATTCTTTGCTGCAGATCACAATCACGTACTTTGGCTGGGTTTTTTTAAAAGCCTAGATAATTTTATAACTAAAAATATAATTTTAAGATAAGGACAAACAAATATCATGCACCTAGGCAAAACCTAGTCTCCATAGGGTCAGGAAGAAATCTCCTTATTACCCTCAGTGAAAGTGTCACACAACTAGCTACCAGTAGATGCATTATGCTAGGTAGGAAGCTCAGATTCCACCTTCCTCAGATGCATCTGTTGTCGGTTGCTGTCAGAAAGGACATCTGAATTGATGGGCGACTGGCTAACTGTCTTGTATTATCTATGAAAAGCAACAGAGAGTGGCATCTTTAAGACTAACAGATGTATTGGAGCATAAGCTTTCATGGGTGAATACCCACTTCATCAGATGAATATAATGGAAAATTCCAGAGGCAGGTATAAATATGCAGGCAAGAATCAGTCTGGAGATAACGAGTTAGGAAACTGTACATGAAACCACAGGCCTTTTCCTCCTAATGTATGTGATCCCAGTAGAAAAACAGAAGCAATCTGTACAATTAGTTGAAAAAGTATTATTTGGGAGATAGCCTCAGCTCACATGGTGGATTCAAGATTCCTTGAACACTTTAAGGATTCAGTCTGAGGTACTGTATTAACTACAGAGAGATATTTTTGCTGGAATGTGATGAATGTTGGGGATGTATTTCCCAGGAACTCCAAATGTGTTAAAAAATGTTAGCCTGTTCTGACCTTATTGAGCTTATCAGAAAGTGGCCTTGCTCACTCTAATATGAATCGGTTATAGGAAGACTGGGGTTATAATAAAAGGATTATATCAGAGGTTTGAACACCCAATCCTAGGGGTCCTTAATAATTCACTTCAAACAGCTGTATCTGAAATGAAACAGACATGTATTCAGCCCATAAATATAACATGATATATAAACACAACTAATTTACTTCTTGTGACTTCACATCCTTTTATGTAAACAGAACAGACTACTTATCAATAATAACCAGTAAAATGAAGCCTATGTGCTCTACTCAGAAATAAGAGTTTGCTTATCTCAAACCCAGGAAAAACATATATTAATTATCCTGTGCTCATTAAAAGAACTGTTTGGATTTGATTTTTTTCTATAGTCTCTCTCCCCCTACAGGAGTCTGTTTGTTCCATCCTCACAGAAACACTCACTGGCTGGTAGCAAACTGTAGTGTCATCCAAGGGCTTCATCGGACTTGCTTTACAGCCCTTTTTCCCTGTGATTTAATCTCCCTGTGGGATAACCATTTAATTTACCCATGGGAAAGCCTCTCTCCCTGTAATTATTTCTTCCTATGGAGTAACCATATAAAAGAGAGATTTTTCTACATCACTGGTTGTCAAGCTATGATTTGGGGACCACCTGTGGAGTCCATTCTAGCAGACCACAGAACTGCCAAAAGAGCAGTCCAAAAGCGGCATGAGGAAGCTGGGGAAGATGGAAGCTTGGAGGGAATGCAGTCCACATACTGTCTCCCTGTCTCAATGTGATACTGTGGCAAAAAGGGCTAATCTCATCCTTGGATGTATAAACGCGAGAGTAGTGAAGCAGGAGTGGGAAGATGATTTTTACCTCTGTGTATGGCATTGGTGAAACCAGTATTGGAATATTGTGTCCAATTTTGTTATCCACATTTTAATAAGGACATTGGAAAACTGGAGATGGTGCAGACAAAAGCCACAAAAATGATCTTGGGGTGGAGAAAATGCCTTATAGCAAGAGACATAAAGAGTACAATCTGTTTAGCTTATTAAAAAGAAGACTGAGAGGTGACTTGATCACAATTTACAAGTACCTTCAAGGGAAAAAAATACTGGGTACTGTTCTAGTGGACAAAGGCATAACAAGAACCAATGACTGGAAGCTGAAGCCAAATAAATTCAAATTAGAAATTACAACAATTTTTTTTAAGTGAGAGCAGTTAACCATTGGAACAAACTACCAGGGAAGTGGTGGATTCTCCATCTCTGATCTTTTCATATCAAGACTGGATGTGTTTCTGGAAAAAATGCTTTAGCCAAATACAAGTTACTGAGATCAGTGCAGAGTCACTGGATGAGATGTAATGCCCTGCACCAGACTGGATGATCCAATGGTCCCTCCTGGCCTTAAACTCTACGAATATATTAAATTAAAAAACAGGATCCATCTTTTATGGGATGCTACTGGCTGATAGTTATGTAAACCATCCTGCCTGTCATTCTGGCCCATAACCTGGATGTTATCTTCAGCTCAGACCTCTGCCTAAGTTCTCATATCAAGGCTATGTCTAAATCTTGCAGATTCTTTTGGTATAATATCTTTAAGAGACAACCTTTCCTATCCATCTGCGCAACTAAAACTCTCATCAACTCATACCTTGATTACTGCAACAACTTCTTTCTAGCCATGACAAATGCAGTCTTACTCAGCTCATTTCCATTCAGAATCCTGCTGCAAAGATCATTTTCCTAGCCTGTCTCTTTGTATCTCGCCATTGGCTCCCTCTTCTCTGTCACATCAAACATAAGCTACTTGTATGTACTTTAAAGGCCTTTTGCAGCCTATCCCCACCCCATTCATTATCTCTCTCTATCAAAAGGTCAGTTCCCACCTCTGAGTGGCCTATGATGACAGCCTCCATCACCCACTTGTTAAATTTGCAAACAAGCACCTTCATGCTTTGTCCCACGCTGCCCCTTATGCTTGGGAAGAACTCCCCATAAAATCTGCAAAGCTACAAATCTCTCTTTACAACTCTCCTTTGCTGAAATGCTTACAAAAAAAGTTTGACAAAAATTAAGCTGCTGATGTGCTGAGACCATGTCTCTCATGCTGACCTATATTGTCTAATTTCCTTGTACTCCTGTCTGTCTGTCTGTCTCCATCCATTGGCTCTTGTCTTATAATAGATGTGTTCCCACAATACAAAAACCAGGGGTCACCCAATGAAATGAATAGGCTGCAGGTTTAATACAAACAAGAGAAAGTACTTTTTCACATAAAGCACAATTAACCTGTGGCACTCATTGCCAGGGGATGTTGTAATGGCCAAAGTATAACTGGGTTCAAAAAGAATTACATAAGTCCATGGCTTTCTGAAAATTCAAACAACTATATCAACTGACTCACCCTTATCCACAAGCTTGTTGACTCCTTGAGAGAATTCTAATAGGTTTGTGAGGCATGATTTCCCTTTACAAAAGCCATGCTGACTCTTTCCCAACAAACATGTTTATCTATCTGTCTGGTAATTCTGTTCTTTGCTACAGCTTCTACCAATTTGCCAGGTACTCTAAAAATTGGCATTGCATTAGCTACCTTCCAGCCATCTGGTATGGAGACTTGTTTCAGCAATGGGTTACATGCTACAGTTAGTAGTTCTGAAATTTCATATTTGAATTCCTTCAGTACTCTTGGGTGAATATCATCTGGTCCTAGTGACATATTACTGTTTAATTTATCAGTTTGTTCTGAAACTTCTTCCACTGACACATCAGTGTGGGACACTACTTCAGATATGTTGCCTAAAAAGACTAGTAGCTCTGATGTCGGTATCTCCCCAACACCCTGTGCAGTGAAGACTGATGAAGAGAATTCATCTTCTTTGCAATGATCCTGCATAGGTGCTGGAACTAGGGATGCTGCCGCACCCCTGGCTTGAAGGGGTTTCCATCACATACAGGGTTTACAGTTTGGTTCAATGGCTCTTAGCACCCCCACTGTACAAATTGTTCCAGCACCCCTGTAACCTTGTATTCCTTGAGTGGTCTTTTAACACCTTGGTCACATAATGGCCTTTACTGCCTGTTTGGCAGGCTTCCTGATTCTGATGTACTTTAAAAAAATCTTACTATCTTTAGTCTTTAGCAAGTTGTGTCTCAAATTCTTTCTTGGCCTGCCTTGTTATGCCTTTACACTTAACCTGCTAGACTTTGTACACCTTATTATTATCCTCACTAGGATTTGACTTCCAAATGTTAAAAGATTCTTTTTTGCCTCTAATGGTCTCCATTATACTGCTGTTTAGCCATGATGTTATTCTTTTAGTCCTTTATTGTCTCTTCTGGTTTGGGGTATGCATTTAGGCTGAGCCTCTATCAACATGTTTTTAAATAGTCTCCTCGCTGCTTGCAGGCAATTAACTCTTTTGACAGCTCCTTTTAATTTCCATCTAACAAGCATCCTCATTTTTATGTAATTCCCCTGTTTAAAGTTCAATATTACCGTGGTGGGTTTTTTGGGTACTATTCCCTCCATAAGGATGTTAAATGTAATTACATTATGGGCACTATTATTGAGCAATTCAGCTATAGCTACCTCTTGGACCAGAGCCTGTGCTCCACTTACAACTCAATCAGGAATTGCTTCTCCTCCTGTGGGTTCCAGAACTACTTTTCCAAGAAGCAATCATTTATGGTGTCTAGAAATTTTATCTCTGCATCACGCCCTGAGGTGACATTTACTCAGTCAATATGAGGACAGTTGAAATCACCCATTATTATTGTATGGCAATACAAATAAATAAATAATAATAATAAATCATGCAAGTGGCAAATGGCGAGATATAATAGGAAGTCAAAAAGCAGCTCTTAAAACTGATCATGGTCTCTAAAATACAACAATTCTACACTACAGCCTTTGGGGCAAATATATATGACATGCTTGAATTGTGCCAGCAAGATATGTCTGTGAGGTGCAAAGGCATGTCAAATATGTAGTTGCACATGCAAAAACTCATAAAACTGCATGATCAATTATCTGTCTGTGCCATAAACACATGTACCTTTTGTGGGCACAACTTATGCACACGTTTAAAACTGTGGCTCTTAGTGATAATTTTTGCACTTTAAACTACCAACACAATAATGAAAGCAAAGCAGCTTCTCAATGGGGTTTACAATTTAGACTGAATTACTGTGCTAATGTACCAATGAAGCTATTAAATAAACTTATATCTAACATGATGGGAAATTGAAGACATCCATCAACCTCACTTTTGTCAAAATATACTGTATATGCATTTTAAAGTAGAACTGGAAGATATTTTTGAATCAGATGGCAACTTTGTGTCTATATAATTGACTACACAAGACACCTTTCACCAGGGCTTTTCTACAGAATTCTGCCAGCAACACCCCTAAGGGAGCAGTAAAGTCATGTGAGTATTGAATCAGACATGAAAAAGATTGCACATTAATGAGCAGTAGGTAATATTAAAATATCTCTTGAGATATTATTACCCCTCTCTTAGATCTTGATCCTGCAAACTGCTTGGACCCCAATCCAGTGAAGTTAATGAGATTATTCGCACACTTAATGATTAGCATGTGGTAACATGCTTCACCAGATCAGGGCCAGAATGCTCAGCAGCTCATAGGTTCAAGTTATTCCACAACATTTTGAGGAAACCTAATTTATAGATCTATGCAGTGTAATAACAGAAAGTTCAAATACATTCTGTATATTTTCAGCTGTTTATTTAAGACTGTAGGTAAATTAAAATACCTGGTAGGGCCACTTTTATTTTTAAGAGTCCAGTTAGCTTGACAGTGCTTTCCAACATTACTCCCCTATCTCCTGCCCACCTGCCCCCCCCCCACCCGTTTTCTTATTTTTAAATGCTTTAGAATGTCTACTTTGGGTTGTATTGAGAGGGCATTTCTATTGATCTGGGGATGTTTGCTTTGCTATATTTTTTTATTTAAATTGTTTTGAGGAGTTCGTGCTCCTGGAAGTTTGGGCCTAACACAGAGGCTCATGGCTCTGTGAAATCATTCAGATCACTCCTGACCAGTAATCCATCTTCTGAGGAGAGAATGTCAGTTGTGTTGAGGTGGACAGTCATTTCATAAAGGGCACAAATGGAGACTTGGATGAGGTCACCTAACACATTTCCATTTGTAACCGTCATCACAGTTTAAACTCCAGTGGAAGGCTAATCCTTTGTACTACATTATTCACTCTTGGACCATGATTTAAGGCTAAATTCTCCCTCAGATATGCATGCAATGTTTTCATAACTTCAGTAGAGGTCAATATTCATTCAAAGACAGAAGTTGGCTCATAACATTTAATTATCAGTCATAGAATTTCTTATATAGAATATTTTCCTCTTGCTTATGCCATATAGTATAATACAGTGGTCTAAACTATACCTCTACCTCGATATAACGCTGTCCTCAGGAGCCAAAAAATCTTACCACATTATAGGTGAAACCGCATTATATTGAACTTGATTTGATCTGCCAGAGCATGCAGCCCTCCCCCCCACCCCGAGCGCCTCTTTACTGCATTATATCCGAATTTGTGTTATATCAGGTGGCATTATAACAGGGTAGGGGTGTACTTTGGATGACTGATTATAATTGTTCTAGTGACCTGTGTTTAATCTAAATCGTACCTAATGCTTTATAAAATGCTGATATTATACAGGTGGTAATCTACTTGCAGAATAATCAAAAGCAATGAGGAAAGTAACATGAATTTATTCTTAACAATGTCTAGTGACACAGAAACATCAAACATCTTAGTATTTGGGTCCATTTTAGATACGTATCCAAACATCTGATTGTTTATTTGAATTATCCGAATCTTTTGCCTCTGAAAAATTGGGCTGCAAATATCACTAGAGCAGAGATTTTCTCACAAGGTTCCCAGTACTTCCTCCTTCTGATCAGGCTAGAAATAGGAGGACAGCATTTCTTATATATTTCATTTATTTATTCATTGATTTTTGAACACTTATAAAACCAAAGATAGTAGTCACAGTATCTTAGAATTAACTTGCCCAACAAATAAAACAGATAAAGGGCACAAAAGGAATTACAGAAATGTTGAGATCACAAAGCGATACTATAAATAGAAAATACTGCAAAAACTACAAAGGAATTACACACACTCTCTCAAGTCAGCCACCATTTACTCAAATAGAACCAAAATATAATAAACATTAACAGTGTTAACTACTATAAAGATTTTGACTGACAGTCTTCCCTACTGGGAGACCCAAAAATTTAAAGCTCCTCTTTTACTTAATGTCTGTTTGTCACAAAAGAATAACTAAATATAAACCTCAGAACAGATGCGCTTAAAAATTATACTATAACTTAGTAATTAAAGAACATGGTCATCTAACACATCCATGGTCCCTGATGGTGCAAGATCAGGCCCACAAAGAGGTTAAAAACTGAGCTAAAAAGTTTACTGCCCCAATAACAGGTTGATCTCTGCAGATAGTGGAGCACTTAACAGCTCAGAGCATGTGGATGGACACACTCTTTTAGCACGTCTATAATAGGAAATAAATAAATTTTCTCCAGGTGATAACCAGCTCATAGCACTAGATAAAAAGTTAGCTGAAGAATACTGGAAAAAACAGCCACGTGTTGGCTATTTCAGTGTTACCAACGCTCATGATTTTACCACGAGTCTTGCAATATTTGGTGTTTTTCTTGAAGTCCCTATTCCTAGATAATAAATAGACACAATCCCTGGAAAAATGACAGCAGGCACAAGAGTTCATTAAACAAACCTCATCTGTTTCTCACTGGGAGAGAATCCACAGGCAGCTCACCTACTATTGCTGGTCCTGATGTTCCATTCACACTTCCTCTCTGAGAGGCAGGAAAAGCACTTAAGCATGTGCTTAACTTTACATGCAGTAGTTGCATTGAAGCCAATGGGACTACTCACATGCTTAAAGTTAAGCATGTGCTTAAGGACCTTTCTGAATCAAGTCCACAATGACTTCAAGTCTTTTCCAGATGGCAGAAGATGAAGAAGTTACTCACCTTGTGCAGTAACGATGGTTTTCGAGATGTGTGTCCCTGCGGGTGTTCCACCGTAGGTGTGCTTGTGTCCCTGTGCTATTGATCGAATAACTTCAGTAGTGGTGTCCATTAGGCCTGCACATGCACTGTCCCTACACGTGCCCTGCCATGAGGCTAGTCAAGGCATGCGGACTAACCCCCTCAGTTCCTTCTCTACTGCCAAGCCATAGACAAGAACTCCAAAGTAGAGGGGAGGAGGGTGAGTTATGGAGCACCCATAGGGACACACATCTCGAAGAACCATCATTACTGCACAAGGTTAGTAACTTCTTCTTCAAGTAGTATCCCTATGGGTGCTTCACTATAGGTGACTCCTGAAGAGCATATGTGCTGACTCCATGGATGCTGAGGGGCTCAAGCACCAGAGGAAAAAAAATAGTGGTGTTGTAGAGGGGGTAGCAAAGTAAAATGGATGGTGCACCCAGTTTGAATGATCTCTGGGAACCACTGGCCTGATGTTATGAATTCCCAGGCACTGCAGAATGTTGCCTATTGGTGGCCAAATGGGTGTAAAGCATTGATCGGCTGTATCAATTGGAGAAAGTGGTCTAACAGCGCCTCGACCCACCCATCAGAACTGGTGTTCGGACACAGAGGGCTGGGACGAAGAAGATTGTGGTCCAGCTAGTTTGCACTTAGAAAATTTTCCTTCCTTTTTTTGTGGCTCATGGTGGCATTGAGGTTAATATTGAGATGTGTGTGTGTCTATGCCAGGATTGGGGACTAAAAAGTCTTCTTTGTCCTGGTGTGTAGATACCCAGTGACTGGACAGTGGCCATAGAGTCCTTCAGGGTGTGAAGGGAGCATCAGTCTTCTCTGCAAAGAGCTTTGTGCCCTCAAAAGGGAGGTCCTCAACAGGAGACTGTACTTCCTTCAGGAAGGCCAACAAATAGAGCCATGACGTCCACGCATCACCACTAGCTGCTGTGTCAGCCACATCAAGGGAAGATTGCAGCAATGTTTTTGACACTTACTGGCCCTCCTGGATAACATCCTTAAATTGATCACAATGTAACTCCAGTATCTGCTCAAAAAAGTCATTCAGTTTTGAATAGTTTATATAATCATATTTCGCTGTGAGGGCCTGGTAATTGGTGATATAGATTTGAAGTATGGTTGAGAAGTACACCTTCCTACCAAAAAGGTTTAGGCACTTCCAGTCTCTGTCTTAGGGAGTGGCCCTCGACTGGTGTTGCCAGCCACAGGAATTGATGGCGTCCACCACAATGGAGTTGGGTGGTGGGTGAGAAAAAAGGAATTTAGTTTCATTGGTGAGGACATTGTAATTTTTGTCTACCCGCTTGGAATTTGGTGCTACTGATGCTGGGGTTTCCCAGATGGTTCTTTCTGGGTCTAAGATGGCCTCATTAATAGGGAGGGCAATCTTTGAGGAGGAGAAAACACGGAGGATGTCAAGGAGCCGATGATGAATATCATTGATATCTTTCAGGAGTATTGGAGAGTGTCTGCAACTCTCTTTGCCAACTCCTGGAAAAGACAAAAGTTGTCCACCAGAGATGGTGGGGAAGGCATGACAGCTGCATCCAGGGAGAAAGAGAACATGCTCTTTAGTGTCAATGCTTCTTTGCCCCCACCTTCCTGTTCCTCTATGATATTTTGTGGAGGCTCCAAAGCGCTGGATGCTGTGGCCGAGGTGGTGTGCCTTGAGGGTTCTTGGGCAAGATTTAAAGCTTGAGAGGCATGTTGGTGATATGCTGCCCCTGGGTCCCAATAAGACCACTGGAATGATGGTGGCATAGAGCCCGGCAGTGGTGCCCCTGGGTGGCCATGCCAGGGTGGTGGTGATGGGGCCATCTGCAGGCATTGGCCTTGCCGGTATTGAGCACCGCATGGAGCCTGAGAGGAGTACTATGACACCACATCCTCTGGTTCGCCAGCACTGACCATCCTGGTGTTGGTGGCAGTACTGAGGGAGAAGGGAATCTTGTCTGTATCAGTCTCTCTGGATGAGGCAATGATGATGTTAACAATGTAGACTCACATACTGAGAGCTCCTTTTTAGCAGAGTGCTTACATGAGCATGTCAGCAGTACCGGCTGCTGTTGGTTTCCATGAGTCATGGGTACTGGACTGAGATGGTCTCAGTACTGATGGTGCCAAAGATACTGAGCGAGATGGAGACCGCTTACAGCTATCTCGGGGTTCATTATGTGGACTTCCCACTCTCTTCTTAGATGACATGGGAGAGGGGTCAGCAATCTGTTTCCTTGACCCACAGCCTTTAGCTGTAGAGGGCTGCGGAGAAGACTGACGTCTGCCTGGTGACTCATGGTGTGGATCCTGTGAGGGCCTAAGAGCAACCTCCATGAAGATAATGTTCTGTCAGAGGTCTCCGTCCTTATGAGATTGTGGCTGGATTTGCTGGCAGAGACCACACTTTTGCTGGATGTGGCCTTCCCCAAGGCAGCAGATGCAATGGGAGTGCTTGTCTGCAATCGGGATTGCTTCCTTGCTAGTGAGGCACTTCTTAAAGCCTGGTGAACTGAAGATACCGTATTGGAGCGGGGGAGTGTCCCTAATGAGGAAGAAAGGCGCAAAAAATAAAGGGTATTTAATCGCTTTGAATAATTTTAGTGTCATGTATTCCACATTATTTTTAAAATAACAACCTATATTAGTGTGAAAAAAAGATTTGCAGAGAGCAATTAATGTAGACAATTTTTTAATGAAAAGACTAGCTAATTAGAGTCCATTTCATACAGGAGTTTGTTTTATAAAATCTTCACACTTTGCTAAAACAAAACAGTTGCATCTTCAGGTGTTCTGAGAATATGTCAAATACAATCTACTCTGCTGAACCTGGCTGGATAAAGGACAACTGAAAAAACTGTCTTGCTCTTTAAGTTTTTTGAATGGTGTAAAAGGTTTTGCCTCCATTCAGTCATTCTGGAAGCCTCATCTGGAAAAATACCAATACATAGGCCATGAAACTCCTATTTTCCTTTGTCTCTTGCTGGTTTTGGTGGTTTTTCTTGCAAGGTATTTTTATTTCAGCATTTCCTCCTCCAGACCTGGCAGGAAATCAGAATTGTAGAGGCACACAGAAATGAGAAAGCATTATAATTATTAGAGCAAGGCAGAAATTTTCTATTGTAACAATTTTTCCAACAGAAAATGCAGTTTCTCCAAAAAATTTTGACAGGTTTTTTAATTATTATTTTCAGTCAGGAAAATCTAAATGAAATATTTCATTTCAGTTCATTTTAACCCAAATCCGAATACATTGATTTCGGAACTGATCCAAAATGTTGACGCTGGAAATTAGAAGAAATTGAGGCTGGAAATTAGGAGATGGTTTCTAACCATCAGAGGAGTGAGGTTCTGGAACAGCCTTTCAATAGGGTTGGTGAAGGCAAACAACCTAAGAACATAAGAACGGCCATACCGGGTCAGAACAAAGGTCCACCTAGCCCAGTATCTGTCTACCGACAGTGGCCAATGCCAGGTGCCCCAGAGGGAGTGAAGCTAACAGGCAATGATCAAGTGATCTCTCTCCTGCCATCCATCTCCATCCTCTGATGAACAGAGGCTAGAGACACTATTCCTTACCCTTCCTGTCTAATAGCCATTTACGGACTTAGCCACCATGAATTTATCCAGTTCCCTTTTAAACATTCATAGATTCATAGACTCTAGGACTAGAAGGGACCTCGAGAGGTCATCGAGTCCAGTCCCCTGCCCTCATGGCAGGACCAAATACTGTCTAGACCATCCCTGATAGACATTTATCTAACCTACTCTTAAATATCTCCAGAGATGGAGATTCCACAACCTCCCTAGGCAATTTATTCCAGTGTTTAACTACCCTGACAGTTAGGAACTTTTTCCTAATGTCCAACCTAAATCTCCCTTGCTGCAGTTTAAGCCCATTGCTTTTTGTTCTATCATTAGAGGCTAAGGTGAACAAGTTTTCTCCCTCCTCCTGATGACACCCTTTTAGATACCTGAAAACTGCTATCATGTCCCCTCTCAGTCTTCTCTTTTCCAAACTAAATAAATCCAATTCTTTCAGCCTTCCTTCATAGGTCATGTTCTCAAGACCTTTAATCATTCTTGTTGCTCTTCTCTGGACCCTCTCCAATTTCTCCACATCTTTCTTGAAATGCGGTGCCCAGAACTGGACACAATACTCCAGTTGAGGCCTAACCAGCGCAGAGTAGAGTGGAAGAATGACTTCTCGTGTCTTGCTCACAACACACCTGTTAACGCATCCCAGAATCACGTTTGCTTTTTTGCAACAGTATCACACTGTTGACTCATATTTAGCTTGTGGTCTACTATGACCCCTAGATCTCTTTCTGCCATACTCCTTCCTAGACAGTCTCTTCCCATTCTGTATGTGTGAAACTGATTGTTCCTTCTTAAGCAGAGTGCTTTGTATTTGTCTTTATTAAATTTCATCCGGTTTACTTCAGACCATTTCTCCAATTTGTCCAGATCATTTTGAATTTTGACCCTGTCCTCCAAAGCAGTTGCAATCCCTCCCAGTTTGGTATCATCTGCAAACTTAATAAGTGTACTTTCTATGCCAACATCTAAGTTGTTGATGAAGATATTGAACAGAGCCAGTCCCAAAACAGACCCCTGCGGAACCTCACTTGTTATACCTTTCCAGCAGGATTGAGAGCCATTAATAACTACTCTCTGAGTACGGTTATCCAGCCAGTTATGCACCCACCTTATAGTAGCCCCATCTAAATTGTATTTGCCTAGTTTATCGATAAGGATATCATGCGAGACCGTATCAAATGCCTTACTAAAGTCTAGGTATATCACATCCACTGTTTCTCCTTTATCCACAAGACTCGTTATCCTATCAAAGAAAGCTATCAGATTGGTTTGACACGAGTTGTTCTTTACAAATCCATGCTGGCTATTCCCTATCACCTTACCACCTTCCAAGTGTTTGCAGATGATTTATTTAATTACTTGCTCCATTATCTTCCCTGGCACAGAAGTTAAACTAACAGAAGTTAAACTAACATTGTTATAGTCCCAGCCTTCACAACCTCCTCAGGTTGACTGTGCACTGTGTGAAGAAGAACTTCCTTTTATTTGTTTTAAACCTGCTACCTATTAATTTCATTTGGTGACCCCTAGTTCTTGTATTATGGGAATAAGTAAATAACTTTTCCTTATCCACTTTCTCCACATCACTCATGATTTTATATACCTCTATCATATCCCCCCTTAGTCTCCTCTTTTCCAAGATGAAGAAGCCTAGCCTCTTTAATCTTTCCTCGTATGGGACCCTCTCCAAACCCCTAATCATTTTAGTTGCCCTTTTCTGAACCTTGTCTAGTGCTAGAATATCTTTTTTTGAGGTGAGGAGACCACATCTGTACACAGTATTCGAGAAGTGGGCGTACAATGGATTTTTATAAGGGCAATAATATATTCTCAGTCTTATTCTCTATCCCCTTTTTAATTATTCCTAACATCCTGTTTGCTTTTTTGATCGCCTCTGCACACTGCATGGACATCTTCAGAGAACTATCCACGATGACGCCAAGATCTTTTTCCTGACTCGTTGTAGCTAAATTAGCCTCCATCATATTGTATGTATAGTTGGGGTTATTTTTTCCAATGTGCATTACTTTACATTTATCCACATTAAATTTCATTTCCCATTTTGTTGCCCAATCACTTAGTTTTGTGAGATCTTTTTGAAGTTCTTCACGATCTGCTTTGGTCTTAACTATCTTGAGCAGTTTGGTATCATCTGCAAACTTTGCCACCTCACTCTTTACCCCTTTCTCCAGATCATTTATGAATAAATTGAATAGGATTGGTCCTAGGACTGACCCTTGGGGAACACCACTAGTTACCCCTCTCCATTCTGAGAATTTACCATTCATTCCTACCCTTTGTTCCCTGTCTTTTAACCAGTTCTCAATCCATGAAAGGACCTTCCCTTTTATCCCATGACAGCTTAATTTACATAAGAGCCTTTGTGAGGGACCTTGTCAAAGGCTTTCTGGAAATCTAAGTACACTATGTCCACTGGATCGTCCTTGTCCACATGTTTGTTGACCCCTTCAAAGAACTTTAATAGATTAGTAATACATGATTTCCCTTTACAGAAACCATGTTGACTATTGCTCAACAGTTTATGTTTTTCTATGTGTCTGACAAATTTATTCTTAACTATTGTTTCGACTAATTTGCCCGGTACTGATGTTAGACTTACCGGTCTGTAATTGCCGGGATCACCTCTAGAGCCCTTTTTAAATATTGGCGTTACATTAGCTAACTTCCAGTCATTGGGTTCTGAAGCCAATTTAAAGGATAGGTTACAAACCTTAGTTAATAGTTCCGCAACTTCACATTTGAGTACTTTCAGAACTCTTGGGTGAATGCCATCTGGTCCCGGTGACTTGTTAATGTTGAGTTTATCAATTAATTCCAAAATCTCCTCTAGTGACACTTCAATCTGTGACAGTTCCTCAGATTTGTCAGCTACAAAAGCCAGCTCAGGTTTGGGAATCTCCCTAACATCCTCAGCCGTGAAGACTGAAGCAAAGAATCCATTTAGTTTCTCCACAATGACTTTATCGTCTTTAAGCGCTCCTTTTGTATTTCGATCGTCAAGGGGCCCCACTGGTTGTTTAGCAGACTTCCTGCTTCTGATGTACTTAAAAAACATTTTGTTATTACCTTTGGAGTTTTTGGCTAGCAGTTCTTCAAGCTCCTCTTTGGCTTTTCTTATTACACTTTTGCACTTAAGCTGGCAGTGTTTGTGCTCCTTTCTATTTGCCTCACTAGGATTTGACTTCCACTTTTTAAAGGAAGTCTTTTTATCTCTCACTGCTTCTTTTACATGGTTGTTAAGCCACGGTGGCTCTTTTTTAGTTCTTTTACTGTGTTTCTTAATTTGGGGTATACACTAAAATTGGGCCTCTATTATGGTGTCTTTAAAAAGGCCCCATGCAACTTGCAGGGATTTCATTTTAGTCACTGTACCTTTTAACTTTTGTTTAACTAACCCCCTCATTTTTGTATAGTTCCCTCTTTTGAAATTAAATGCCACAGCGTTGGGCTGTTGAGGTGTTCTTCCCCCCACAGGGATGTTGAATGCTATTGTATTATGGTCACTATTTCCAAGCAGTCCTGCTATAGTTACCTCTTGGACCAGCTCCTGCACTCCACTCAGGATTAAATCTAAAGTTGCCTCTCCCCTTGTGGGTTCCCGTACCAGCTGCTCCATGAAGCAGTCATTTAAAGTATCGAGAAATTTTATCTCTACATTTCGTCCTGAAATGAAATGTTCCCAGTCAATATGGGGATAATTGAAATCCCCCACTATTATTGGGTTCTTAATTTTCATAGCATCTCTAATTTCCCTTAGCATTTCATCATCACTATTACTGTCCTGGTCAGATTGTCGATCATAGATCCCTAATGTTGTATTTTTATTAGAGCATGAAATTTCTATCCATAACGATTCTATGGAACATGTGGATTCACTTAAGATTTTTACTTCATTTGAATCTACATTTTCTTTCACATATAGTGCCACTCCTCCCCCTGCATGACCTGTTCTGTCCTTCCGATATATTTTGTACCCCGGAATGATTGTGTCCCATTGATTGCTCTCAGTCCACCAGGTTTCTGTGATGCCTATTATATCAATATCCTCCTTTATCACAAGGCACTCTAGTTCACCCATCTTATTATTTAGACTTCTAGCATTTGTGTACAAGCACTTTAAAAACTTGTCCCTGTTTATTTGTCTGTCCTTTTCTGATGTGCCAGATTCTTTTTTATGTGACTGTTTATCATCTGATCCGGCTCTTACATTATCTTCTTCCGCCCTCTGTTCCTGACTATAACCTGGAGATTCCCTATCATCAGACTCTCCCATAAGAGAAGTCTGTGTCCGATCCACATGGTCCTCTGCAGCAGTTGGCTTTCCCCCATCTCCTAGTTTAAAAACTGCTCTATAACCTTTTTAATGTTTAGTGCCAGCAGTCTGGTTCCACTTTGGTTTAGGTGGAGCCCATCTCTCCTGTATAGGCTCTCCCCACCCCAAAAATTTTCCCAGTTCCTAATGAACGTAAACCCCTCCTCTCTACACCATCGTCTCATCCACGCATTGAGACTCCGAAGCTCTGCCTGCCTACCTGGCCCTGCGCGTGGAACTGGGAGCTTTTCTGAGAATGCCACCATAGAGGTCCTAACTAGTTTTAAGCTGGAGCTTGATAAGTTTATGAACACGATTATATTACATGGTGCCTGAGACAGCAAGGGACTGAACTCAGTGACCCAGGATGTCCCTTCTAGTCCTGCCTTTCTATTTTTCATTTCATATCACTTCAACACAACATTTAACTGCATATTCCTATCATGATAAATTGTCTTACGGGAGTTATAATTCTAGGCCCCATTCTCTCCTATGGGCCAGGCTCCCTGAAGGATTATATCTGTCACAACCAGGATGAAGGCAGTCAGACAGAGTGGTTGGAGCCAGGAGTCATTAGTCGGGCTGAATCAGGTACTGGGAGGTCAGAGTCCAAGATTGGCCAGAGGGTGAACTGAGAGCTCAGGCAACAGGTAGCAGGCAGGATCAGATTACCAGGAGATTGGGGTCGGGCACCAGGTTACAGACAGCAATTGAATAGCAAAGTCAAGGACAAACCGGGGTCAGAATCCAGAGTCCAGGGCCTATCACAATCAGGTTTTGGAGCAGAAATGGGCAAGGCAGTCTGTGTTGTTGCTCAGACAGTTCCCCTTCATGGCTTCCTGATTTATATACTGGCATCAGCCAATCAGGGGGCTGTGAGGGACCACCACTCCAGTACTGTTGGGCAGTACTTCCTGCCAAACCCAGCCTCACAGGTCCTCCCATGGGATCCTAGCCTAAGCCTCCCTTGGCCATGCAGAGGCATCAGCAGCCCTGAACCTTCCAGGTTCCAGTCTTGCAGGATCTACAATATCTCCCATAAGCCAATGAGCTGATTTCATGCAGGCTCAGTTCATGGTGTATTATGGCAGTCACATGACTTTTGGTGCATTATGGGAGATGTAGTCCAGTCCAGGAGCCTGGCCCAGCGTAGAAAATGGGTGCATCAGGCTCCCTGACTACAATAGCCATAATGAGTCATGTGATGCCATGATACATCACCAGATGGAAATACAGCTTAATATTGATATTATTTAAAAAGAAGCATTTCAGGTCAGTTCAATAAACTGAAATGAAACATTTTTATTTCAGGAATGTCAAAACGTTTATTTTCAATCAAAAATGCCATTTCAGGGGAAAATCAAATGTTGAAATGTCAGAATTTCCCATAGAATGGAAATTCTGAATTTCACTCAGCTCTGATAATTATGTATTTATAAAATGCCATTCATCTGAAGATCACAAAGTCGTTAGTAAGTTTTAATTAAATGTGTTCACCACAAGTATTAGTGTACTCATTTTATAGAGGGCTACACTGTGACACTTCTTGCAACTCACCCAAGTCACACAACAAATGTCAAAACATTTTTTGCCTGTGCAATTTCTAACACCTGTATTTGCAGGTATTAATGCGCCACAAGGGCATGTGCAAACAGAAGTAGAGAACAGGTCTGAAAATCAGATTTTGAACTTGTTTTTCTAGTGATCTAGTGCTAATGTCTCACACTGATATGCAGCAGTATCGCCCAGGCAGCAAAAGCTAAGAATAAACATGGAGGCCACATAACGTAACGTCTTTCTCAACAGGGATTCCTCTGGCAACTCATGGGTTCCAAAATTAGTCTCTTTGACCAGAAGAGTGGTAGCCACAGTCTCCAAATGGGGTGTGTAGGGCACAGGGAAATGGCCAGGGAAGCCTTAGTCTGAGCAAAGACAGAAAGGATTCTCATTATCTGCCAGGAAAACTTTTGATCAAGAATAACTTTCTTAACCCATCTTCTTTAACCAAGTTACCTTTTTCTCCTGGAGGTCCAACTCTCCCCGGCCGCCCTGGAGCACCTTTCTCCCCTTTTTCTCCAGCCTCCCCTATTAACATAAAAGGAAAGAAGAATAAAACATATTGATCCATCACTTCCTGCAGCTATCTCAGTCTGAATTGCCATCAGTAATAATTTTGTTTTGCCTTTGGAAAAAAGCCACATGTACATTAAGGAAAAAGCCAAGGATTTTGACTTTGGTAGCCTTCATGTGTTGCGTGAAGAACATGGCACAGCCTATTAACCAGTCACTGGATACCTACAGTAAGGGAAGAGAATACATAACTGACCCTTAAGGCTAGGTGCATCTGCGCCACTCTAGCACTTCTGTTGAAGACACTCTAAGTCAATGGGAGAAAGCTCTCCTGTCAATTTAATAACTCCTACCTCCACAAATGCAGTAGCTATATCAGTGGGAGAATCTCTTCCATTGACATAGCATTGTCTATACGAGGGCTTAGGTCGGTATAACTTACGTCGCTCAGGGGCATCAATTATTCACATGCTTAAGCAACGTAAGCTATACTGAAGTAAGTTGTAGTTAGACAGAGCCTAAACAAAAGGCCTGATTCTGCAGCCCTTAATCATCTGAAGCAAATATGATAATTCTCACGAGTAGACATGGCAGACACATCTAGTAGTACATCAGCACCATCAAACTTATATCATCTTGATTGCATAACTGTATTACATCCCAGCTCAGCAAAACACGTAAGCACATCCTTAAATCCAACCCTCTTCATCAAACCATGTAATGTGATGCACATATTACGTCTCATTAAGCATGCTTAAGTATTTTGCTAAGTAATGATAGATTGGGACCTATAAGAGGAAATGCCTTCATCTTCATTCCTGGTAATTTTCTGCATCTCTTAATTTCTTTACTCTGAACCCCTATGTATTATATTTATGCTCAAGCAGCTCAGTGCATAAAATATAGACTCTTCATATTTAAATAGCAGCCTTCATAAATGTACGCTGTCTTGTTTTCATTAATTGGGTATTTGTAGTTGAGTAGTTTGCTCTGTACCCCTGCTACTATATCTTGTTACTTAAAATACAATTCAAATATCTGTACTAATTAAATAAATAAGAATCTCGATAAGCAATTTAACAAAGTCTCAGCTAAGAAAACAAAAGCGTCTGTGAAAAAGAAGAAAACCACAAACATAAAAGAAAACAATGAATTGACATCTTGAAACTAAAGGCAAAGCTGACGCCATCATACTCTGTGGTCCCAGGAATGTGAGTATTGATAAGTTTTCCAATAACTCTTCTATGTAAAGCAGGGAAGCCAACATGAAGTTTATGGTCCACGTGTAGTCATAGAGTTCTCTAACACAAACCACAACCACCATAGGGAAGGAAGTGCACAGAGAAGAAATATTGCTAAGAACAAAATGGAGTCTCACATACTTGAAAGCAGCAATCTCTACAGGCCTCTGCTTCTTATTTGAGGGCTGCATTCAGAATTCTAAGGCTGCCTGTGCCTCCAGAGGATAGCAGCTCCAACTAACGTCTTCAGGCTCCTGACCATCTACCAATGCCACCTTCAGGTAGTCAAAGCTACGGAGAGGCCCCTGCTCTCCATGAAAAAATACTGCTGACAACTCACAGTAAATGGTATAATTAGTATGACTTTTACTAGTCTTTGGCACATTAAAGAATTTTTGGCTTTTTATTGAGTGGCCAATAGGCTCCATATTACTATCTCTCCCCCCTCCCTCCCTCCCCCATGAGCTGATTATAGGCTACTTACTTGCCAAACATAAATATTGGTAGTATTTTCCCTCTAGCCTTTTTTTCTGTGGAGATGCAGAGCAGGATACTAGAGCCTATTACTTCATGAGTCATTCCAGAGTGAAAGCCACACATCAGAGGTCACTAACATAGATCACGTCTGCTTCAGGAATTGTGCTTGCCTGCATTTTTTTTCCTAGTTTGAGGGCAGTAGTAACATGTTTCCTCACAGTGACCTTGACCTGGAGGGACCATTTCTAAGGATGAAAGAACACATCAGCTTCTAGGCCCATTAAGTCGTTGCCTCTCTGCTCAGATTGCCTGATGTGCCAGTCAGCACCTGACTATTGTGGGTTTTCTGGTGCAGACTAAGACCACCAAAGAGAGAAAGGCTGGTCTTACTGGTTAAGACACTATACTAGAACTTAGAACATCTGAGTTCCGTTTCTGCCTCTATTTGTTTGACCATCTGTAAAGTGGCGACAATAATAATATTGCCTTTTTCCCACTTTTTTATATCTTTTCCTTGCCTTGTAAGCAATTTGGGGTGGGGGCCGTGTCTCACTATATGTTTGTACAGTATCTAGTACAATGAGATCCCCTGATTTCAGTTGGGGCCTCTAGGCTCTACCATAATATAAATAATAATAGTAATAATAAACACATAGGCTATTGAGAACCCATTAGCTGGTAATAACTTTCTGTCATTACCAACGTTCCCTATATCTGAGTAGAACTATTAGCACAGGAGTGAATACCCAGGAAGAAAGATTATTATAATTATTTTTATGTATTTCATGTCAACTATTTTTGTGCGTGACATATCATTGAGAATATTAAGACAGTCCCTGCTCTGAAGAGCTTACAGTCTCAAAGACAGAAGACAGTACAAATTGGCAAATCCAGAGCTTAGAACAGCTCAGAAGGTTTTATATATATAATTTCTTCTCCATAACAATAATAAACTCACTTCTTATGGGCCTGGCAGAAGTACTAGTGTTTTATGAGAGGTTTGAATGAGCAATGTAGTTGGTCTTAATCCTCCATCTCTTCTCTCATGTACCATCATGCTTTTCTAATTATTCATCTTATACTTCTGAATGTCTAAATCATGCATCATTGTGCCATGTGGACTCCCAGAATCACAGTATCCTTCCTCTTCCCAGTTCCATCCAGGTCCCAGGATAAATCATCTCATCTATTTCATTAGGTCTATATTTAGGGAAAAAAAAACAACCTAAGATGTAAGTACATGAATGAGTAAATCGGTGTGTGGCTTTTTTCTTTTTTATTTCTTATTCCCTTCTTTTTCTTATTCCCCATTCCAATTTTCCTTCCTTCTCTATTTTCCATTTTCTTCTTCCCATATTCTCTCCATTGTTCTTTTATTTGTGTCCTCTCTTGCCTTATTTCTCTCCATTCCTAAGTCTCCCTTGTTATCTTTTTTCCTACCCCTCCTAGAAATTTCTTTCCCTTTCCAGGGTATCCCAATTCCCACACAGGGTCCCCAGCATCTCTTTCCTCTGTTCCCCATAACTTCTCTTCTTCCCCCATTCTCCCCAATGCCTACAACAGACATGTTCCAGGTATAAGTTCCTAGTAAGGAACAGGGATGGGAGATCTTCTGGGACATCCTTCTAAGGTAGTCAGAGCCCAGCTGGCTGTGTTGGGCTCCATTATGAGATGCGTTGCTCCACTGTGGCCACAGATAGCAGCAGCACCTCAGCAGTGGAGGAGCTATGGCATATTTAAGTGTTGCTTGTGAGAAGCATTCAACTCTGCACAGGAGCTGAGTTTTCGGCATATGGCCATACATATACTCAGTTTAGCGGAAATCTTGGTCATTCCTGACATGGGCTGGATTTGAGCCAACAGATGAAAGGCTCTGTATATCACTACCACTCCTCTAAGACAGTCAGTCCCCTGACAGTTTAGTTTGGGCATTGGTGGCTTTTTAGAGATTTTACATTAAGCTTAGCAGGCCATTATGTGCCTCACTGAAATTGTACATCAATCACCCTCACGATGTCAATGACTGTTTCTAATTAGGTGGAGTGAAAGCATTAAAGCATTCTGGTTTTCAGGCTCTCTCACTGTTTTATGGCTCTATTCCTGATTACCTTACTAAAAAAAAAAAAAGAGGCCAGAATTATTGCTGGGAAAATTCTACATTGTAATAATAGAAATTTAAGCATTTAGATGGCACTAAGTGCTTTATAAGCATTAACTAACTAATCCTCCCAAAACTACTGTGAGGCGGTGACTGTGTGTATACAGAATTATCCTGATTATACAAATGGGGAAATGAAAGGAAAAAGGCTACGGGACTGGCCCACGGACGCAGAGAAAGTCAACAACAGAAGCAAGATTAAAGTTCCTCATTCCCCATGCTGCATTCTGACCACTTGATCATTCTTCTCTATCACTAGGTTATGCAATAATAAATTTGATAATGCTGTTATTTGTATGACAGGCATACTAAAGACAGCAGAAGAATGGAAGCAGTTAAGGCTCAGTCAAATCATGGATTGTCTGAATGCATCAAACTAACACTGCTCTACTTTTCACCCCCACCTTAGTGGCAACATGGTTAAAAGTTCAAGGGCCAGCCTATGAAAAGAGAACTCTACCTTTTTTCTCTGGTCAGTGATCTCAAAACTCATAAGGTAAAGCATTTCTCAATTGTGCAGTAAAAATAAGGGTTTTAATATTGGGCTTAACGCTGATGGCACCCATCTTAAATGAGTTTGCCACAAAGAAAGGTGTACTTCAGTTTAGCTTGATTACTTCCAAGTAGTCCGTCTCAAGGGGCAATAAATGCTTATAAAATGTTTTCTAGACAGAACACAGAGCCAGATTTTGCAACCTTTATGTACATTGGGTACTACTCATGAGCATAAACCCACTGAAGTAATCAGGAAAACCCATCTGAGTAACGAGGGCTACGTTTCATGAGTGGGCTTTGCAGAGTCAGGCCTGCAGTTTGTAACCATGTTGTTTTAATGAACACAAATCATGTTACAAACTGTGCTTGGCCATGTTTGGAAAATTATTTCAAATCTTACTATGGAAAGGGCAATTGTAAGGCAACTTGTAGAGATGTTAGTCCCTGCTAGAAATTGCATATGACTTGTCATTGGTTCAAATAAACCTGTAAGAAAAAAGGGATTAATATTTAGGCAGAGGGAGAGACTCACACATTACCTTTGAGGCCTGGAACAAGAATCTGAACAGAGCAAGACTCTTCTGCAATATGTTGAGGATATCCAGATCTTAACAGTGACAGGAAGGCAAGGCTAATTAGAGTCACCAGAAAAAACAGATCTCTCTTCATAATGAGTGCTTGCAGGTCACTGACTCCTAAACAAAAGAATGAATAAACAGTCATGGGAATTCCAAAGGCTTCTAATAGTTTCTAAGAGCATGCAATGTGGCACCACAAATGGAGTATGTTTGTACATACGATAGCCTAAATAGCATGAAAAGAATGTGTACAGGTTGTATGCCTAATAAACATATGTTGTACAGTACAATAGGGTTTTATGGTCATTCAGCAGTTCCTTTTAAGACTACACTGGTTGAGGTAAAATTCAGAAGACAAATTAGGTAAAAAAGACGGGATTCTGAGTAAAATTCCCCTCTCTTAACAAAACAAAACAAAATAAAAACAAAAAAAAAATCCACTGAGGTGGGAGGGATAGCTCAGTGGTTTGAGCATTGGCCTACTAAACCCAGGGTTGTAAATTCAATCCTTGAGGGGGCCATTTAGGGAACTGGGGTAAAAATCTATCGGGGGTTGGACTAGACGACCTCCTGAGGTCCCTTCCAACCCTGATATTCTATGATAGGTAAGACCTATTTGTGAATGGAAAAGATGCCCAGTAAAGGTGGGGTTACCATCAATGTTGAATGAAGAAATGTACCAGGGATTTACATGAAAAGATACAAATATCTGAGTTGACATCCCAGGGCAGGAGAATGCATAAATTTTACCTTTCACCGCTTTGATAGCTGCCACTGGTATCTTTATAGTAGTTAATGCAAAAGAACTTATTTAGAAATAAATCTTCAATTTCATCATGGAGTGTAAATACACCAGAGTCTTTAATAAATCCAGGAGGTTCTCTACATCTGAGCAAGGTGAATAACAACTTTGGAAAGAGACTTAAAACTAGACTATACTTGAAGTGCTACAGTGGCACGGCTTCATCAGTGCAGCCACGACGTTGTACTGTGTGTAGTGCAGATGCTCTATGCTGACAGGAGAGAGCTCTCCCAGCAGCATAATAAAACCATCTCCCTGAGAGGTGATAGCTATGTCACAGAGAAGCTCTCCACCAACATAGCACTGTCCATACCTGCAGTTTGGTGTAACTTACATTGCTCAGGAGGTGGCTTATTCACACCGCTAAGTGACATAAATTAAACCTACATAGATTCATAGACTCTAGGTCTGGAAGGGACCTCGAGAGGTCATCGAGTCCAGTCCCCTGCCCTCATGGCAGGACCAAATACTGTCTAGAACATCCCTGATAGACATTTATCTAACCTACTCTTAAATATCTCCAGAGATGGAGATTCCACAACTTCCCTAGGCATTCTATTCCAGTGTTTAACCACCTTGACAGTTAGGAACTTTTTCCTAATGTCCAACCTAAATCTCCCTTGCTGCAGTTTAAGCCCATTGCTTCTTGTTCTATCATTTGAGGCTAAGGTGAACAAGTTTTCTCCCTCCTCCTGATGACACCCTTTTAGATACCTGAAAACTGCTATCATGTCCCCTCTCAGTCTTCTCTTTTCCAAACTAAACAAACCCAGTTCTTTCAGCCTTCCTTCATAGGTCATGTTCTCAAGACCTTTAATCATTCTTGTTGCTCTTCTCTGGACCCTCTCCAATTTCTCCACATCTTTCTTGAAATGCAGTGCTCAGAACTGGACACAGTACTCCAGTTGAGGCCTAACCACAGCAGAGTAGAGCGGAAGAATGACTTCTCGTGTCTTGCTCACAACACACCTGTTAATGCATCCCAGAATCACGTTTGCTTTTTTTGCAACAGCATCACACTGTTGACTCATATTTAGCTTGTGGTCCACTATAACCCCTAGATCCCTTTCTGACGTACTCCTTCCTAGACAGTCTCTTCCCATTCTGTATGTGTGAAACTGACTGTTCCTTCCTAAGCAGAGTGTTTTGCATTTGTCTTTATTAAACTTCATCCGGTTTACCTCAGACCATTTCTCCAGTTTGCCCAGATCATTTTGAATTATGACCCTGTCCTCCAAAGCAGTTGCAATCCCTCCCAGTTTGGTATCATCTGCAAACTTAATAAGTGTACTTTCTATGCCAACATCTAAGTCGTTGATGAAGATATTGAACAGAGCCGGTCCCAAAACAGACTCCTGCAGAACCCCACTTGTTATACCTTTGCAGCAGGATTGGAAACCATTAATAACTACTCTCTGAGTACAGTTATCCAGCCAGTTATGCACCCACCTTATAGTAGCCCATCTAAATTATATTTGCCTAGTTTATCAATAAGAATATCATGCGAGACCGTATCAAATGCCTTACTAAAGACTAGGTATACCACATCCACCGCTTCTCCCTTATCCACAAGACTCGTTATCCTATCAAAGAAAGCTATCAGATTGATTTGACATGATTTGTTCTTTACAAATCCATGCTGGCTATTCCCTGTCACCTTACCACCTTCCAAGTGTCTGCAGATGATTTCCTTAATTACTTGCTCCATTATCTTCCCTGGCACAGAAGTTAAACTAACTGGTCTGTAGTTTCCTGGGTTGTTTTTATTTCCCTTTTTATAGATGGGCACTATATTTGCCCTTTTCCAGTCTTCTGGAATCTCTCCCGTCTCCCATGATTTTCCAAAGATAATAGCTAGAGGCTCAGATACCTCCTCTATTAGCTCCTTGAGTATTCCAGGATGCATTTCATCAGGCCCTGGTGACTTGCAGGCATCTAACTTTTCTAAGTGATTTTTAGCTTGTTCTTTTTTTATTTTATCTTCTAAACCTACCCCCTTCCCATAAGCATTCACTATGTTAACATAAGCTGTAGTGTGTACAAGCCCTCAGCTCATTGAAATCACAGCCTCTTACAATCTGTCAGGGAAACAGGCTTCATACTCTTATGCTGTAGGTAGATTTTTTGGGAAAAGCAACTGCCCAGAAATATAGTTTGATTGAATAGGTCACCAAAAGCTGAGCTACAAAAGAACTGCAAAAATGCTCTTTCAGGAAAGAAAAGAATTATCGCAGTCCTCCTCATTTCTTCCTTTGACTAGCACTTTGTAGTAGCAGGAGTAGGGAGAAAATGAAAACCAGATAAAAACGTCAAGATATGGAGAAGATGTCTGTCACCAATACAGGTTCTTCTGTGTAGCCACTGCACACTGTGTGCAGGTTTATGGCTAGACTGAACAAATTGATATCAGGCTATCATGGGGGTAGCTCAAAAGATCAGTAATGGGACATGAAGTCTTTCACCTCATGCCATCAATTTAAATCTAGCCTAATGTGATTGTAATTGAAAGTCCTTGCCTTTTGATTGCTGTATTCAGTAGCCAGTGTGAAATGAGCAGGTGGTCTCAGTCCAGTTACAGATGCAATCCACATTTCAAACCCCACCATCAAAATTGGCACATTTGGTGGGAATCTCGGCAGCAAGGCTAAATACTGAATGAGCATACAGTCTGAATCACTCTCACCATGCTAATGGCTAAGATGTGACCTTAGTTACACATCCACACAGAGCAATAAGAGCACAAAAGGGTCCCTTTATTCCCCCACATGGGCTACCATATCCTCGGAGGGGTGAGCAGTCAGGGAACACTCAAGGAAGACAAGGCCATTGAAGAGAAGCTAAATGAATTCTATGCATTGGTCTTCACTGCAGAGAATATGAGAGAGATTCCACCCCTGAACCATTCATTTTAGGTGACAAATCTGAGGAACTGTCCCAGATTGAAGTGTCAGCACAGGAGGCTTTGGAACAAATTGATAAATTAAACAACAATAAGTGACCAGGACCAGGTGGGATTCACCCAAGAGTTCTGAAGGATCTCAAATATGAAATTGCAGAACTACTAACTGTGGTATGTAACCTATTGGTTAAATCAGCCTCAGTACCAAAGATTACGGAAAGATAGCTTGTAATGCCGATTTTTTTAAAAGGCTCCAGAGGTTATCCTGACAATAAGAGGCTGGTAAACCTAATTTCAGTACCAGGCAAACTGGTTGAAATTATACTAAAAAACAGAATTATCAGACACATAGATGAACACAGTATGTTGGGGAAGAGTCAACACAGCTTTTGTAAAGGGAAATCATGTCTCACTGCTCCACATGTTGTTGAGGGGTCAACAACATGTGGAGAAGGATGATATAGTGTACTTGGACTTTCAGTAAGCCTCTGACAAGGTCCCTCACCAAAGGCTCTTAAGCAAAGTAGGCAGTCACAGAATCAGGGGGAAAGTCCACTCATGGATTAGTAACTGGTTAAAAGATAGTAAACAAACGGTAAGAATAAATGGTCAGTTTTCACAGTTGAGAGAGATAAATAGCAGGGTCCCCCAAGGATCTGTACTGGGACCAGAGTTGTTCAACATAGTCAAATCTTGGGTGGTGTCAAGTGATGCCCCCATTCAGTCACACACACACACACTCACACTCCCAGTGAGTGAGTGGGAGCTGAGTTTTCCTGCCTCTGGAACAGATGATGCCAACCTGAAGAGAGGGAGTTGTGATTCAGGATGAAGGGAGGAGGCCCTAACCAATCCAATTAAAAGTGATGGTGGGCCCCTGTACCAGCACATCACACCGCTCATGTAGATGGCCCCTGTGACTACCATCCCAGAGAGGGATGAGGCCACAGTATGGGGATAGGGCCACAGTATGGGAGTTGGTTCTTGGGGAATCCACGTAAGGATGGGTCTGTGGTCCCAATTTGCCTTAAATTGGCCTTGGAACTGACAACAATGAGTCTGCCCAATGACACCCATAGAATTAAGAGGCTTAGGGTACATCTATACTACCTGCCGGATGGGTGGGTAGTGTTCAATGTATCAGGGATCGATTTATTGTGTCTCGTCTAGACGCAATAAATCGATCCCCAGATTGATGCTCGTACTCCACCTCAGCAGGAGGAATAAGTGGAGTCGATGGGGGAGCTGTGGCAGTCGACTCGCCGCCATGAGACGGCCAGGTAAGTCAAACTAAGATACTTTAACTTCAGCTACGCGAATAGAATAGTGTGAGTGCTGGCTGATAGGACAGTCTATGGGAGACCATACACTGTCTCTTTAAGGTACTCACACCAGGAGTCTCAGACCTCAGGAGCTGAGCTCTCCTGCTCCTGAGCCCTGTCCCTCACTCTGTGGAGATGGGGTACATGGGCAAGAGGAAAGTTGGGAGAGGGGGACTCCCTGATGTTATCGCCCATCCCCTACTCTGCACAGCAAGCAGGAGGATCCCGGGAGCAGCTGACCAGGAGCTCCAAGGCAGAGGAGCAACGCAGCTGCAGAGCAGCACAGGGCGGGGCACTTGAACACATCACCGCTGTGCACAGCTCTGTTAACAAAGTGCACGGCCCTTGATTCACTCCTGGGCGGCCACATGACCATGCAGTGTAGAGGGAACACAGTGTACAACCATTCTGATTATGAAATTAGAGGTGAGCCCAAGCTAGAAAGTTCAAATACAGATCTGGATTTAAATTTTCCCAGAATGTGGAGGAATTTCAGTTATAGTGATTTGTTGGTGCATTCTGCAGAGATAGGGGCCAAACACAAAGTTTAGATTCAGCTCTAAAGTTTGACATGTTCTGATGTAGGGTTTTGATTCCCACCTGTCTCTTTTTGTAATTATTTTTAAAAGGGGAATAAGAGCAACTAATCAGAGGGGTAGCCGTGTTAGTCTGAATCTGTAAAAGCAGCAAAGAATCCTGTGGCACCTTATAGACTAACAGACATTTTGGAGCATGAGCTTTCGTGGGTGTATTCACCCACAAAAGCTCATGCTCCAAAACATCTGTTAGTCTATAAGGTGCTACAGGATTCTTTGCTGCTTTTACAAGAGCAACTAAGGTTAATGTATTGAAAAAGATTAACTAGTAAAATAGTTTAAATGATGGTGGGTGGATCATTTTCATACATTGTTATACTTGGAAATTAAATGCTAATGGTTGACTTAAAAGGTTTGCATGATGGGCTGCAAAGACAAAAAACTAGAGACATGAAAAAATATCTAAATGTCAATGCTACAGATTTCTGTAAATGGGAACATAACTGTTGGTGTCACTAACCAACTGTAAACTCCATTAATGAACTGTAAATTCTACAACCCAAGAAGCAGGGGAAAAGTTGTGTCAAAAATATAACACACTTTGGACTCTGCTGCTGAAGAGCCATAAGGTTTGTGGAAGAAGGCAAAAGAGTAAATCTAAGCCGATGTGAAGTTCAGGAAGGCTAATTGACTCATAGGAAGTCATGGGTTACTCCATAAAGATACATTTAACTCTACTTCAACAGCTGTTCTGCCGCTACAGAGCTTGTGAGGTTCAGACCTGGGTGTATATATGGCTCCCCTTACCACACTTGGAGAGGTTGACTAGTTTCTCAGAGAAAAAAAATGTTTTTAAAACAATGGACCAAATATATTGCTGGTGAGCTCCATCAGAAGTCAATGGAATTATATTAGGATAAGTTTATTCTACTACATGTGAGCTGAAGATGTAAAGATTTTACATGATATAAAGAAAAAAGTGTATAATTTTATTTCATTTCTCATTAATTATTGGTTATTGATTGCTATATATCTTACATAATATTTCTCTCAGAATATCATACTCATGGTCTCAGTCAGATGACAAGATCCCTGATACTTTTTCACCTGCTGAAAGATTTTCAAATGTGGTCAGTGATTTTGGGTGCCCATCTTGAGACACATTGGATCTAATTTTTAATTATGCTGAGCACTTGAACTTCCCCAGGGGGTTCAGTTATAAGTGCTCAACGCTTCTGAAAACCAGGTCCCCTCATTGTCTCAGTTATGCCCTGTAAAAATGACTGCAGGTGACCTCGTTAGTGCACCCAGTTGCACTTATTTGTAAGAACCAAGAGAGTGAGACACCCTAATTTAGTGGACGCTTTTGAAAATATTGGCCATAAATTGGAATAAAAGTTGTTTCTTTACTGTGTAGCAAGATCAGGGGAGAGCTGTGTGAAATTTGGCACTTTCAGCTAAAAAGGATCTACATTGTTACCAACCACAAGGATTCAAAAATCATGAGTCAAGCTACAAAGAATCATGAATTTAAAAAAAAATCTCATGATTTTTAAGCCAATTTATTTTAGTTTGTCATTGATTTCTGAGCCTTTAGGGTGCATGCAGGTCATATTTACAAGCTTCTCTACAACCCCAAACACTATAAACTTATACTTTAAAAAAAAAAGAAAAAAGAAAGCTGAGATTCTCTAGGAGCCAGGGCTTTTAAAAACTACCAAATATTCCAAGTCTCACAATAAAATCATGAGAGTTGCCACCCCTTCCATATAGCTGTAATGGCTTAAACTCCATGGCAAATAAGGATATTAATAAACTAAGCCCTTCTACTCTCGAATCCTCCCCAAATGGCTGCAGAGAGAAACATGACCCATAGCTACCCCCAGCTTCCTCCTTTCTACATTCAGAGAGTTCTAGCTCAAGTTCTGGGCTCAAGCACAGTAATATGGCACCACAGAAAGGTGATCTAGCAGGTAACCCACTCATAAATTATTTAAGGCTTTAGAGATTAAAACCAACACCTGGAGCTCTACTCACAATCAGTGCAGGTTACATAGGGTGCTGTCCCTTTTTAATATCTGCACTGGCTCTTCTTTAAGCTGGCCCTTTCTGGGTTACCTAGAGAGGTGATGGAATCTCCTTCCTTAGAGGGTTTTAAGGTCAGGCTTGACAAAGCCCTGGCTGGGATGATTTAGTTGGGGATTGGTCCCGCTGATGTCACTTCCAACCCTGATATTCTATGATTTTATGATTTCTGCCATGCTCCTACCAACTTCTTGTATGCATTTTATGAGATCGTTCTCTTCTGTGATTCAGTCTAGAAGGTTAGTTGCAGTGAACCCATTAATGACAGCAGTGTCAAACACCAGAGAGAGAATGATGCTGTTGCCTGCTGGTTAGGGCACCCTCCCTGGAAGGTAGAAGACCCTGGATCCAGTCCCCCTACTCCAATCACTTTTTCATTATTTATCCACAATGGAATGGTTTCAACAGGAGAGAATGAGCGAGCCCCTACATCAGAATATTCCAAAGTCCAGTGGTTAGAGCACGCTTAAGAGACCCCTTGTTCAAATCCTCTCTCCTCTTCTGGTAAAGGTGTGGGGGGAAATTGAACCTGGGTCTCCACATCCCAGATGAGTGCTCTAACTGCTAGGCTAAGAGTTATAGAGGTGGGGACCACCACCTCCTCATCCCCCTGCTTTGTGTGAGAGCCTAACTCAGTCCCATAAGAAATATCTTAGGCGCCTAAGCCACCTGGAGTCAGGAGGCACATTCCCGTTCGTGTAATGCTAAGCAAAGCTAGACATCTCCCTGCAGTTAGGTGCCTCTCTCTGAGAGAGGGGCAGGGTTTAGCACACTCGCCCCCCTGAACATTTCCCCTTGGCTAATTTTAGCAGTTCCCCCTACCTAGTGTTCTGGCTTTTGGAGATGGCATTGGTAGGCATCTCTGTCCCCCCCCATGTGTTGTATAGAAAACCTAGATGTCCAACTCAGGCTTTGTGGATCAAGTGTTGTTCCTTTTATTTTCTAGACTCTGCGATGCTCAGCATTGGTACCCCTAAGTCCCTTTAGGATCCCACCCTTCATGGCATTTTGAAAAGCACCATTGGGAGTTAGGTGTATAGTAGGATTTTCAAAAGCACCTAGAAGCCTAATTACAACTTTAGAATCCTAAATAACTTTAAAAATCTGTCTCTCTGTCCTTCAGTTCCCTCTCTGTAAAATGGGGATAACACTTCCCTACCTCACAGGGTGATTGTGAAGATAACTACATTAAAGATGGTGAGGTGCTCATCACTATAGGATCTGGAGGCCACAGAAGTACCTTAGTTCGATATGAGTGAACCCATGATAATCACTGGGATTTGATACTGCCTATGAGCAAACATGGTTTTCCAAACACAGATGACGTTTTCAACTGCTAACATTTCAGAGGCTGGCTAGTTTGCAGGTGGCTGATGACTAGAGTTGGGCTAATTTTCTGGGTTATTTGGGGGCTGGTAAAGGGTGGGTTGGAGAATAAAACAGTATTTTTTATCCACAGAAATTTGACCAAAAAATGGAAAAAAAATTTTTTTGTGGAAGATTTCCTTACTAAACGTTGAGTTTTTTTGGCAAAACTGAAAGTTTTGGGCCAAAATCAAGAGATGTAATGTCTCCGGGGAGTTGTAGTATGCTCCTCATGTCTCCATTCTCTTCTAGGGGCCAAGGTCACCAGCTGGACTACATCTCCCATAATGCACAGGTTTACCCCTGCAAAAGGGTGATGTAGTGTAGGAGATGTAGTGCATCTAGCAGGGCCAATGCAAGGATGTTTCGCACCCTAGGTGAAACTTCCACCTTGCGGTCCCCCCCGCCCCAGCAGCTCCCCCCCTCCACCATGAGGCGCCCCCCTTGTGGCAGCTCCCCATCCCCCACCCTCCGCCCTGAGGCACCCCCTCTAGCTCACCTCTGCTCCACGCACGAGCACGAGCACCCCAAGCACGCCATTGCTGCTTCACTTCTCCCACCTCCCAGGCTTGCGGCGCCTAAGCTGATTGGCGCCGCAAGCCTAGGAGGTGGGAGAAGTGAAGCGGCCACGGAGTGCTCGGGGAGGAGGCGGGGCAGGGGTGAGCTGGGGCGGGGTGGGGCGGGGAGTTCCCTTGCATGCCGCCCCCCCACCTTACTTGCTGCAGGCGGTCCTCCCCGCGCTCCCCTGCCCCAGCTCCCTCCACCTAAATGCCGGCGGCGACCGGGGTGGCCGAAGATCCGGCTGCTGCAGTCACTGCCGAAGAAAATGGCGCCCCCCAAATGCCAGGGTCCTAGGCAACCGCCTAGGTCGCCTAAATGATTGCACCGGCCCTGGAAGCTAGGGATCCTAGCCCATAGAGAAGAATGGGGACTTGCAGCAAACTACAACTTCCATTTTTAGCCAAAATACTTCTAGGATTTGGCTGAAATATTTTGGTTAAAAAGAAAATTAATGAAATTTTCCACAGAAAAGACACTTTTTTTTGTAAAGTTGTGTCAAAACCCCAATTTTCTGTCCAAAAAAAGTTTAAACAGAAAACTTTTGAGCAATCCCTAACGTAGAGTAAAAATGAAGTTTTTAAAGCTACATGAATTCACTCAGAGAGATATCAACATGGTAGCCCCACTATAAGTTATGTCAGCAGTCCCCAACTTTTTTGTGTCCAGTAGCACATTCAAGTTTTCAAAAGAGTGTGGCGGGAGCCAACAATTTTTCAAGACTTATTTTGTATTTGTACATTAAATAATACAAAAAACATCATTTAATATAACATAATATATGAACCCAGAGAGAAAAGAGAAGCTGGAGAGAAGCCGCGAGGACAGAAAACAGTGGCGCCCACAGCCAGGGCCGGCACTTCCATTTAGGCAACCTAGGCGGTCACCAAGGGCACTAGGATTTGCGGGGGGTGGCATTTTGCCACCCTTGGCAGCAATTCGGCGGCGGGGGGTTCTTCCGCGCTCCAGGTCTTCGGCGGCAATTCTGCAGCGGGTCCTTCACTCGCTCTGGGACCCGCCGCCAAAGTGCTCCAAAGACCGGGAGCCGCGGAAGGAACCCCCCCCCGCCACAGAATTGCCACCAACGACCGGGAGCGCGGAAGGACCCTCGCCGAGGGCGCCAAAAACCCTGGCGCCGCTCCCGCCCACAGCCTGCAGCCCCAGAGTTATCTGTCCCCGTCAGGCGTGGGGCTGCGGCTTGTCTCCCCTGCTGGGAACAGAAAACACTATGCTCGCAGCCTGAGTTCTATGTCCCCATCGAGTGTGGGGCCGCAGCTTCTCTCCTCTGCTGGGCAGTAGGCAGGTGCACATAAATGCCCCGACAGGCGCCATGGTGCCCGCGGGCACCACATTGGGGACCACTGAGTTATGTGATAGGACTCTGCTGCTTCCACAATGCAGTTTTGTATTGGTCATCAGGCAAAGTCACAGGTTTGGCTATGAATTTGGATTATGACTTGCATACTCCTATTGAAAGAGTTAGTGATACAGAACAAATTTTTAGATGATTCTATGTTGGCAGATGTTCACATCTAGGGTGAATTTTCTAAAGACAATCAAACATTCTTAAAGGGACAGTCAACGTAAAAAACCCACTTCTTGTCAGAAACATTTTTTTTAATCTCTTATTTGTATTACAGCAGTGTCTAGAGACCCTAACCAACAACATCAGCACTGCATTATGTCACACACTGAATAAACACAGTAAAAGTCAGTATCTGCCCCAGAAGCTTACAAGTAATCCTTCAGGTTACTATAAATGAAAAGATTATGGAAGAAAATATTCACAGAATCAACTACAGGATCAGAGCCACAATATCATCTTTTTGCCTGGTATCTGTTTCAGTTCTAATCAAAATCAGTTGGATTTCAAAGCATGAAAATTAAAATGCAATATCTTTTTAATAATATACATTTAGGTATCTTGATCAAAATTTTACAGGCATTTTTAATAAGTGATATCATAGAAGGACTGGGAATTTGATTCATAAAAATGACATCAATGATCTTTTCTTTAAATCAATGGTTGGTTTACATCCTCCAATATCTTTACAGCTTTAAATGAGCATGCGCATAAATATGAAGTATCTAACACCAAAATACTCCACAAACCAGCTGCTGAGAATGGAAAAATTGCTATTATCTTTCAGTTACATTTTCAGAGTAACTAGTGACTAGTAATTTGTAATAATTTAATCTCAGGAGTTTTTTATTTCTTTGTATGAAAAGTGTAAAATAAAGTGGTGCATTTCACTTCTCTAATTAGATACTCAATTTTATAAGAAACGTTTCCCCTCCCAAACCTCACAGCCAATATCCATTATCTATAAGCTGCATATATATAAACCTTTAATTTTAATAAAGTTTCCCTTTATCCAATATACCACTAATCCCAGTCCTAATTATCCTTGACTCAATCTCTACTGAGTTACCCCTTTACTAGCCATTACTGTATTCTGTCATTATTGGATCCTCTACAATCTACTTCAGTATGACACCACTGCCACATGTCTTCTTGCAATGTATCCTTTGCATTGGGAGCTATATTATAAACTCATCTTTCGTAATAGATGAAGACTTCCTGGTGCCCCAGAACAGAAAGACTGAGAAATGTGTTTAGCATTTCTAGTCTTAAATGGCTATATTGATTATATTATGAAGAATCACAGCCAGGTCTCTCTTGCCACTCTGGCAATTAAATCACATGTGTTCTAACCAGACAAAGATGCTATGCTGAAATTACTAAAATCAGAACCAGTGGCTCTGAAAAGTTAATACATTTCAATTTCAGTTGTTAAAAACAAAACAAAAATTAAAAAATCTTATTTTAATTCACTTTCTCTTGCTCAGAAGTATCTTTGACACTCTCACAAACCCCAAGTTAAACAGGGATTTTTTTAGCTAAATCAGGCTTTTGCAAGCAGTAAGGTCCACATTATCTCTCAGAATACAGTATATCAAACTTTGTTTCTTATCCTGCACCTAACCCACAACAGTTGTCAGACATACTTTGAATGTTGCCACTCACATGTCCAGTCTCTATCTTACATCCAGACTTTTTCCTCCTTACATGCTTCTAATCAGTAAAACTGCAAAAGTCTCTCCTACCTTATGATTGCTGAGAAAATGGGGACTGCAGAGCACACTCTGCCTTCAGGGAAATTGCACAGATGACCCTCATGCTGCTGTTTACAGAAATCTGACAGTTTTTAATTTGAAAAGATGTTGTCTTTTGCTTTTGGACAGTTCAACAAATCAGACAGAACAGTTGCAAGTGTTATCTGTAAACAACTTCCTGTTTGAAATAGATCAGCTGTCCTGCAGCACAATAATTAGGAAAGAAGTGTGGGAAAACTGAAGAGGTCTATGATGTAAGCTGCTTATTTTGGGAATGTACTTTTTTGGAAATGCATTCTCATTGTCCCCTCCCCCTCACTAACAGAGAACCCCTTTGTAACCATTTAGATCCAACTAACCATACACACGTTCTCACCAGAGCACAATTTTCCTGCATTGCTTTAATTTCAGCAGCTGATATTCAAAAGACGGTGAGTCAAGGGTCCTACTAAAATTCCAATGTATGTAATTAATACATTCTTCCTCTACCCCAATTTCCCCTATTTTTGCAATTGGCCAAAGTATTTTTCACTTCTAGAGTAAAGCATGCCACTGTTTAAAGAGCAGAAACTCCACACACTGCACAATAATGTAAATACTCAATTCTCCACATGGCTGGTCTCTTCCAAGCCTTTCTGTTTTCTTTACCCATATGGAACTATCCATTGACAAAGGGAAGTTCTATGCCTGTTGAGGGAGAAGAACATTCAGAAATTCTACACTATAACTCCTGAATTGGTCTATTATGTTGTTGCTGTTTACTCTTAAACAGTTGTCACATTTTAACCCTTCGGTATATAATGGCACTTCAGTGCCGAGAGAAGTAATTCATATATACTTTAAGCATCAGAGTTTTCCTCCATGGTCCTAAAGGAACAGCCAAAAAGTCACCTTGCCAATGGGAATCCCCAGGTGTTCTGAAGTCATTGTCGCTGGCTCTCCTACCCTCTGCACAGGAGGCACATCAGGGATGGACAAGGATCAGAGATAAATCCTTTGCATTCTGACTGATCTCGGCCATTGTTGGACAGGTGATCAAGGAGGACATAAAAGGTGATTTAGACCCCTTTGTCTCCCTTCCCATTACCCCAGCACAAGCTTTGTCAAGATCATGCTTGGCACAGCTCAGGATTAAGTCCCATGTGCATTTTTGTAGTCAGTATCGCCGATAAAGCCCTTAGGGAGCCATTTGGATGTGCAAAGGCAGATTCATTAAAAAAACCTACTCCCCCCTTTTTGTCACCACAAACAACTGTGGCCCACATTATACTAACAATTAACTAGTCTCTAACAAAGGGCTCATACATTTATTTGTAACTTGCAATGTAAAGTTTCTTACAGAAATATCAACAGCACAGCTAGAGTTAAAAATCTGAAGAGCTTTTTCCATTATAAATATAGATCCTCAGGGTTTAATCTCTTGGCCAGTTCATTTCCACATTAGGCTGGAACCTGGCAAACAACCCACTTCTTAAAATTATTTTTCAATAATTATTAGAGATTAAAACTTGACTAGATGATGGTAAAATTACATCAGTGCAAAAAGCTCAAAGAGAGGGGACATACTAATGTAAATGTAGAAAAGCCACAATGTCAAATTAAGGGTCTAATCCTATTTACCTTTACTTACATAAGAAGTGCCACTGACTTCAGTGACAATAAAGGGGCAATCAGCATTACACAGAATTGGGTACATATAGCAATGCTCCCAATGGAATGCTAAGGAAACTGTTTGACATAATGCAGCAAAATGAATTCAGTTCAAGTCTTCGACGATCATGTTACAATGGCAATGTAACATATTTAGATACATATTTAAATCTCTCTACATAAACACAACTTTGAGAGACAAGTATAAAGAGAATAAAAAAAAATCTTTGAAGGAAGTTAGCAGCAAAAGAGATATTAAACATTAAGGGATTTACAAGTAAATAAGAATATAGAAAGGCTGAATAAAAGAAGCAAAAAAATCAAAGAGTGCTAAGGGGAAGACCAGGCACTGTAGTGAGAATGCATTCCTGAGTGCTTTTTTCCCAAAAAAAGGGGAAAAAAAGAAAGAGAAATCATTAATGACTTTGGTTCATTTAAGGAGAAAGAAATGGTTTTTCTAACGGAGAGAGAAGGATGGATTTCCTAGCAGAAAACAAGAAGAAGAAAAAATAATCGAAAAAAAACACTTGAAAGCTGGAAGGTGCTTTTCCCAAAAATCACCAGGCGTTCACCCTGCACGTGGAATAAAGGACTGGCCCCTAAACCCACTTCTTAAAATAAATAAAATAAAATAAATAAATAGAAAAGACTAAGGGTTGATCTACACTGCGGGGGGAAATCGATCTTAGATACGCAACTTCAGCTACGTGAATAACGTAGCTGAAGTCGAATATCTAAGATCGGATTACTCACCCGTCTTCACTGCGCGGGATCGATGTCCGTGGCTCCCCCTGTCGATTCCGCAACTCCGTTAGGGTTGGTGGAGTTCCGGAATCGATATAAGTGCGCTCGGGGATCGATATATCGCATCTAGATGAGACGCGATATATCGATCCCCGAGCAATCGATTTTAACCCGCCGATACGGCGGGTAGTCTAGACGTAGCCTGAGAGCGATCTTAACCCAGTTGACACAACTCCCACTGAAGTCATGGAGTGCAGGATCACACTCTATGAAGAAAGTTCTGCCTAGGGAACAAAACCCATCAACAACCTTAAACTATTTAAAATAATAAATCAAACAGTTTTAACCACGATGCCCCTGTGAGAGTGTCACAAATACAATTCCAGTACTTCAGAGAGTAGCAACTGTTCCCTCTATTCTTCTGTGGGCACTCAGCACTGCACAAAGTGGCAGGGAGGGGAAGCAGCAGCTCTGTGATCCTGCCCTCCTGTTCAACAGCTCACTAGTGGCACAGCCAGTGCAGAACCTCTGCCCTTTGGGCCATTCAGAAAGGGAATGTACCATCTTGTGCTCACCCGGGGGGTGGCCAATCGAAAGGGGTGGCATGTCTGTCCATTGTTGGGGTGGCACGTCCGGGTAGGTGGTGACGGCACTTCGGTGGCAACTCAATCAGTCCACTTTATTTTCTGGGGCAATTCGGTGGCGGGTCCTTCACTCCCCGTCTTCCTTGGCGGCACTTCGGCAGAAACGTAATCATCTTCTTTTTCTTTTCTTTTTTTCCTCGACGCTTGGGGCAGCAAAAAAGCTGGAGCCGGCCCTGCCTGTGGCAGTGCAAATCTATGCTACTCTTCATTTAGGCTGGTATCTAAACACACTTTGGCCCTGCATGAAGCAGATAGGAAAGCAGTGTAATAGACAAGAATGGCAACACGGGAAATAGACAATAACAAGTAGAGCAGGGGTTCTCAAACTGAGGGTTGGAACCCCTCAGGGGGTTGCAAGATTATTACATGGAGGGTCACAAGCTGTCAGCCTCCACCTGAAACCCTGCTTTGCCTCCAGCATTTATAATGGTGTTAAATATATTTAAAAAGTGTTTTTAATGTATAAGGAGGGGTCCACACTCAGGAGTGTGCTATGTGGAAAGGGGCACCAGTACAAAAGTTTGAGAACCACTGAGATAGAGGGTTATTCAGGGCCAAGGAAAGTCTGGGGATAAATCTGGGGCCTATCCTCTGAGGATCTTAGAACATTTCATAACCATTAATATATCCGTGGAATAAGTATTATCATCCCCATTTTACGATGGAAAACAAACAATCTACATTAGTATTCCCACCATTGCTACCAACACAGATCTACAAACATGGGAAATATCAAAAGGAAAAGGTGAATCTAACCACCACTAAATTTTAAGACCAGATTTATAAAGGTATTTAGGTGCCTACATCTGCAGATAGGTGGCTCTACAATCTCCAACTTTAGGCACCTCTATACCTTTATAAATCTTGCCCTTATGGTGTGCCAGCACAGCAGCTTCCCAGCATGATTATACAGACATGATTGATAGCTCAAGCAGATCTCACTAAAACTAGCAGCGTGGCCACAGGGACAGCTCAGCCCAGTCACTCAGGTACGATCCCATGTGACCCCAAGTGCATATTGAGATGGCTAGCCCAAGCCACCACCAGCACATTGCTGTTTTTAGTACACTAGCTCAAGCAGAGCTCACATGTGTCTGTCTACCCATGATGGGAAGCACCTACACAACTGCTGTACAGATATACCCTAGTCTCTCCCTTGCTGCTCTGGAGACAAATCAAATCTGAGTCAGAGACAAAGGGGGATGTGCTTCCTCCTGAAGAGCTTGCCAGTGCAATATTGTCTAATTGAGAGTGCTTGGTGGTTAAACAGTAAATTTATCATGTAACTGTGACTATAGCAACTTGTTGCAAAGCACATAAAAGAGAGAACCTTGATTGCAGTAATTAATGGGGCAGCGTGGATCTGTTAATCTGTGTGCTGTGAGGAAGGAAATCTTGCAGTAAGAATCTTTCCTCTTCTTGGTCAAAAGACAGTCCACAAACCCAAATAACGGCTAGAGGAAGCTGTTAGGCTCAACTTTGTCTAGGGAGCAGCTTACCAGATGTGTGTGTCAATTTTTCCCCTGCTCCCCTCTTTGGTACAGTGTAGTGTAAGTTACTGCAGCACTTTTCAGGGTGCTACTTATTCCTCTGTCCAATTCCAGTAATCATTGCAAGAGGGACAAGGGCAGACATGGCAGAGCTACAGCTCTACCCACTTCCTCAGCATGAGAACCACTTCCATGGACCCTGTTTACCCAACTTGTGGCCAAAGGTGCAACTGAGGCAGTGTGGCCAGGAAAGGGGCAGAGTCCTTACCTGCTCAGCCATGTTACTGTTTAGGACAACCTAGTCTACTGGGATTTCATTAGAGTAGGACTGTGCCAGTTTTTAAACCTAATATAAATTATTTGCAAACAGTTTATAAAGTTCTGATACAGCACCAAGGTTCTGCAAGTCTCCTAAAATGAAGAGGAAGGATGTAGTTAGGGCACTAGTATAGGATTTAATAAGAGCAAGGCCTTCCATGTATCTTTGGGCAAGTCACTTAAAGCACAAGGGATAATAGCACTTCCCTATCTCACAGGGGAACAGGGTGGGTGGCGGTGAGGAATAATGAGTTTATAAATTGTGAGATGCTCAGACATTACAGTACTAGTGGGCAACTAGAATGCTGTGAGACAGGACTGCACATCTGAACTGCAATACGCAGATGTACTAATTTCTGAATATGTTGCTCTGTCACACATTTTTTGTAAGACAAGATCTCCCCCTCCCACCCACCCAAACCCACACTCAATCCACTCCACCTTAAACAACTAGGCAAGCTACCAGCTGATGAGATTGCAAAGGGTTACTGACTCAAAACCAGCAATTTTGATCACATAGGAGATCTCCATTACTAGCCTGCCTGTGAACACACCGCCTTCCCAATATCAGCTTCAATAGCCAGACAAGTGTCTGACCAAACTATCACACTGGGCAAGCTATATCTAAGATTTCCAGAGGGGTCCACACCTCCATTTGAAGTGTTTTAGGGGCCTGCTCATGAAAAAAGGTTGCAAACCACTGCTCTAGAGATGTTTTAAGGAGAGAGGTGCTACCCTTGATCCTTGTACATGACTGTCCAACATATGGCTCAGAAACTAAATTCAACTTGCTTGTATCTGTGGCCTTTGGGATATTTTTATTAATAATGGAAGCTACATTCTGAAGTTTCTAAGCTGCAAAAAGCCTTCCAGATATGAACCAATGCAGTGATGCTACTGTGAGTCTACAGATAGCTTCAGACAATGTTAAGGCTCCTGTCTTCTATTAACTTAATTGGAGCATAAAATTTGAAATCCAAAACACTTCATTAGAGGTCACTAATCGTCTTAGTGAATGAAACAAAAAAGGGATTGGATTAAAACCACAGAGATAAGAACTTTTAAGTTATTGCAAGGAAGAACAGGAGACAGACATGAAAGAGGGAAGTAGTGATGGTGGCACAGTGGGTATATTTTCTTCAATTGACACTGTATTAAAGGCACTTATTCAAGCCCAGATTCCACCCTTGATTCCTGTGCATTTCCCACAGATAATCAGTGAGCATCATGTTGATAGATGGTAGTATATAATCAAATGTGTACCCCATAAATTGCCACAATTAGTGGCCCTCTCCACTGAAGGAGAGATATTGCCCTATACACTCCAGGCACCAGGGCGTGGAGGGGGATGATGAAAAAAAAATGCTGAGACCTCTTGCTGCTGCAGAATTGTTCCATTCCTTCTGCAGTATTTGAGAGTGAGCAACTGGTGCCTCTTAATACAAGGCTGCTTCTGTCCTACTAAAGAGAGGGCATGCTGGGTGGACCAAAGCTGCAAGCAAAGTCCTTCTCCTGCACAGCTTCAGGAGAATAGATTGCTAGCACAGTGGAAAAGGGGAGCAAAAGAAAAAAAAAAAAAGGTGGCAGTAAACTCAGAAACTTGTAAAATGGCTGATTAAAGGATCCACTTGGAGCCACTCATTAGGTAGGAAGAGATGTGTGTGTTAAGAGCTTTGGTGTTTGAAAAACCAGCACCCATGGGGAAAGCTTAAGATATATTAGAAGACAGGGAGGTAAATGTTAATTCATTCTTCTAATTGAATGCTGACTGCAACAGGAAAGCCACTTGCTAAAGTAGCTATCAGATACTGCTCTGGGCAAATGTGATGCCTTACTCCACATGTGGTGGAGATGACAGTCAACTGTTTAAAGTAGCATGGATATTTAGTAAGGCTATTGATTAACCACACACTTAACTCATGTGATTAACTGGAAAAAACTATTGATTAAAACTGATTGTATTCTATTGCATAACAGTGCAATTAAAGTGAAATTTATTAAATATTTTGAATGTCTTTCTACATTTTAAAATATACTGATTTCACTTGCAACAGAACACAGTGTACAGTGCTCAATTATTTATATATATTTGCATTCTAAAAACAAAATTAGAATTTTTCTAGTCACCTCATGCAAGTACTGTAGTACAATCTCTATCGTGAAAGCACAACTTACAAATGTAGATTTTTTTTGTTGCAAAACTGCACTCAAACAAAACAATGTAAAACTTTAGGGCATATAAGTCCACTCACTCCTATTTCTTGTTCAGCCATTCATGAAGACAAACAAGTTTGGTTACATTTACTGGAGATAATGCGACTGCTTATTATTTACATCAGAAAGTGAGAACAGACGCTCACACTTTTGTAGTCTGCATTGCAAAGTATTTACGTACCAGATATGCTAAACATTCATATATCCCTTCATGCTTCAGCCACCACTCCAGAGGCTATGCTCGTGACACTCGTTAAAAAAAATACGTTAATTGTGTGACTGATCTCCTTCGGGGAGAACTATGTCTCCTGCTCTGTTTTACCCACATTCTGCCATATATTTCATGTTATAGCAGTCTTGGATGATGACCCAGCACATTAGTTTTAAAAACACTTTCACTGCAGATCTGACAAAACACAGTAGATACCAATGTGAGATTTCTAAAGATAGCTACGGCACTCGACCCAAGGTTTCAGAAGTGCCTTCCAAATTCAAAGAGGAACTAGGTGTGGAGAATGCTTTCAGGAGTCTTAAAAGAGCAACAATCTGATACAGAAACTATAGAACCCTAACCACCAAAAAAGAAAAGTCAACTTTCTGTTGGTGGTATTGACTCAGGTGATGAAAATGAACATGCATTGGTCCACACTGATTTGGATCATTATCGAGCAGAACCCGTCATCAGTATGGACCCACGTCCTCTGGAATGGTGGCTGAAGCATGAAGGGACATAGGAATCTTTAGGGCATTTGGCACAGAAATATCTTGTGACGCTGGCTACAACAGTCCCATGTGATCCAACGCCTGTTCTCACTTTCAGGTGACATTGTGAACAAGATGCAGGCAGCATGATCTCCTGCAAATGTAAACAAATTTGTTTGTCTGAACAATTGGCAGAACAAGATGTAGGACTGAGCGGACTTGTAGGCTCTAAAGTTTTACATTGTTCTGGTTTTGAATGCAGGGTTGTTTTTTAAACTTAATTCTACATTTATAAATTCAACTTTCATGATAAAGAGATTGCACTACAGTACTTGCAACTGAAAGATCTTGTTTTTTTACAGTGTAAATATTTGTAATCAAATATAAATTGAGCACTGTACACTTTGTATTTGGTGTTATAACTGAAATCAATGTATTTTAAAATGTAGAAAACATCCAAAATATTTAAATAAATGGTATTTTATTATTGTTTAATCACACAATTTTTTAAAATCGCTTGTCAGCCCTAGTATTTAGTGAAGTTCTGCTTAGCTAGGAACTCAGATTCCCAGTGAGTTTAACTGGGAGTCCTCACACCACAGGAAGATAGAGTGACACTCCTAGTATGTAACTATGCCTTAGATTTGCTTGTAGACTTTTAAAAGTCACCCACTTCAGAGGCGCCCCACCTGTCTTTCAGAAGTATCAGCAATGTCTCAAGCTGTTGAGGTAAACAAGGTAGGCTTCCCCACACCACTTCAAACAAATCCCACTGACACCTCCCCAGGGTCTAGCAAAACCCTCCAGCTGTGAAGCAACTAGAAACCCATATTCATCTACTTTGATATCCTACAGACTTGCAAGAGTAGAGCTAGAACCTGTGGACTGACAAAACCCTCCATTGTAGTTCAATGTTCTCTCATTAGTAGAAGTTTTGCAATTTACAGCAAAGACAGCTTAATCCACAGAGAAGAACACTGCTTAAATTTCTGCCTTGTGACGTTTGAAATGGGTGTTTAAGAACTGTGGCCATAAGCAAGTGGAATTTTGTCTGCCTCCGCCCCATACTAGGCTGTCATATCTAAAGCCAAGTATTTATTATGTAGGTTAATGTTCCCACCAACCTTGGGAATTGTAGGTTTCCATTCTACCTGAGTTTCTTAAATAAAATGCAAAACTCAGGAGTTTAAGGTTTCGCACACAACCTTGCCAGACCAATTCATCCTCAGAGAAGGGATTATTATTTAGGCCTGTTTAGTTTACTTTCCTACCAAGGCTGTCTGTGTGATTTAGGATATGGACATGTCCCCTAGAAAATGAAGTCTTACCTAGTTACCATTAGGTACTGGTGACGAGTTCTTACCTACTTTAATACATGCAACTCAGTTAAACTAGTAGGTTCCATAGCCAAGCTATTACCAGTCACCTACGTCAGCTACTTCCTCCTTCTGTAGTGTACTTTTATAAAAGTGTTTAGTTTAATGAAATTGCTTAAGATATGAACAATTAAACAGTTTATTCAGTGATTCTTGCATTTTACAGCTGGAATTCTGGGAACTCAAAAACAACATCTTTGCCAGTGAGCTTCTTGTAGACACCAGAAAATGTTTCCACCTGGAAAGAAAGTCAAGTTTAACAGCATTAGTTTACTTTCAATGGGTTTTATAAAAGCTGCATGTTCTACTGTACAGTTCAGATATACTATAGTATGTTTCAAGTTGCACCCTGCAAGGTTTCTCCTAAGTACTTGTCTAGAGACTGAGAGGTTATAAAAATATATATGATGCTGTCCTCATCAGCTCTAGAACCAGAGACCGGCTTGTTCTTCAACACTGGAAGGGGATTGTACACCACTGCACTTAGAGCTATGCTCCCATATACCACTTGGACAGAGCCACTAGTAACCTCAATGGACGACCATATTGGTGAAGATGTCAGATGCATTCAAGAACTAATTTAGTCCAGCATTCAAAATTATGTTACTCCAAGTTTGATTTGGATAGTTTAAGTTATTGCTAAGAAATCCTATATTAAACAGGAAAGGATAGGCTTCCCACTCTTTTAAACAAGTTTTCTTTAAGTTAGGTACAGGGCCGCTGTTTCTCTTTCATTGCCGCCACAAAAAAGTCTGCGGGGTGGCCGGAGCCAGGGTGCAAACTTTCAGCTAGTGGGACTCCCTGCGCTGCAGACGTGTCCCGGGGAGTGGAGTGCGTGCCCTGGCTAGCAAGGGGGAGGGGGAAGAAGAGATATGGGAGGGCAGCCAGGGCTTCCTTCAGCCAAGGCACTCACCACTCAGCTCCTCCCACCGCGCCGCGAGGGCTCTGTGCCGCTCCGGTCGGCAGGGAGGGAAGGACGCGGGCTGCCGGGCTTGCTACAGACCTGGCATCGGCTGGGGCAGACGGAGCGTGCAGCCCACTCCCAGCAGGATGCTCTCTCTCCTCCGCACCATCACCCCCTACAGGGCGGCCAGAGCGGCAAACAAAAAAAGAGGGCAGCCATGCTGCCCTAGGATTGGATGAAATGCCGCCCCTTAGAATCTGCCACCCCAAGCACAAGCTTGCTTGGCTGGTGCCTGGAGCTGGCCCTGGTTATGTACCAGCACTAATCAAGCCACATTTCCTGAAAAAATTAGACTAAGTGAAATACTAAATAGACAGACAATTCTTCCATACAGCAATTACTTCCCAGAATTCTTTATGTGGGAGATGATAATGTTCTGCAGAACATTAAGACTCAACCCATTAAATCAATCATATAGATTTGCCAGAACAGACTCAGACTTTCAGAGCTGTTCAATCCACAAGGCAGCTGAAAATGAGCCACACAGCTATGTTGCCTCCCCACCCCATTATGTACCTTGGCTTTGAAGATCAAGTCTTTAATTCTAAATAAAAAGCCCATCTTCTAACACTCATACTAAGGGAGCAAGTAGGAAAAAGGTCACCACAAATCAGCTAGCCAAGAGTGTAAAGCAATCAAGAGCAGTCAAACTAAAGTTTGATTTTAAACCTTCTATTAGCATCTCCTTAGTCCAAAATGTAATTAAAAATCAGAGCATAGTTCTCACACCCTTGCCACTGCAGCAGTTTTGAGTTTTACACTCAGCTATATGACTCATCACAACCCTTGTGTTACAAAGAGTATAAAGTTAGTTTCTTACCTTGTGTTCAACATTATTCTGTTGTGCTTTGTCCAAATGGACCTTTATGAGTCTGCTGCCATCTAGTTTCACGCGGATTCTCTTGCCCACAATTTCACTAGGGAAGACCAGATCTTCGAGAATGGCATCATGCACTGCAGTAAGTGTACGGCTGAAATGCAATATTTTAATGAATTAAACCAGTCACTCTCAAACTTTTGCACTGGTGACCCTTTTCACACAGCAAGCCCCTGAGTGCAATCCCCTCTTATAAATTAAAAAAGACTTTTTTATATATTGAACACCATTATAAATGCTGGTTGCAGAGCAGAGTTGAGGTGGAGGCTGACAGCTTGCGACCCCCCATGTAATAACCTTGCAAGCCCCTGAGGGGTTCTGACCCCAAGTTTTAAACCTTCAAGGGGTTGGCAAGTTTAGTCTGACAACTATAAAACATACTTCCCCTATAATCTGCTGACGAGATACTACCACAATTCCTGGGATAAAGGAATGTATGGGCGGGTAAATAAACTGTTAACATGAATTACCACCATATCAACAAGTTAGTTGTGACCATGCCACAATTTATCTCAGAAGCTATTCCAGGAGCCAGGAACATGGCAGTACAAAATAAAACTGAGCAGTTTGTAGAGAAAGTCATATCTGAGACTGTACTATTTTTATCGATGCTTGACTATTAAGTGTAAGCAAGTTATATTTATATAGGTTATCAGGCTTATATACAGTACCACCTGTAAGTGTGACCAATACTTCCTCATATGAAGAATTTGAGTGATACTACTTAAGAGTATTTACTGCATTAAGTTAAGATGTGCCAATTGGTCATTTTAGCAAAAATATTGGGTTATTCCCCTCCAATGCCCCACTTGCAGTGTTAGAAATGATTCTGTAATGGACCACAGATTCATATCCAGCAGGTGCTGTAGAACATCATCTGCAGTTTTAAAGGAATTATAATGCAAGTACCCCCGATACAGCCCTATTGCTGCAGCATCTGATAAGAGTTTTCTCTACATCTTAGACCACAAAAAATTCCATTAAGTACCCTATGAAGTTCTTTGAATACCCATTTACATATATTCCAAAATCAATGTATAAATTATCCTCGACATTACAATTACAGTGAAACTGATTGTATCCCAGAATGAAACCAACACGAAGTGCAAATTACTCAGTGAACGTAGACCGTCCACAATTTCAGTCAGATCAACTAGCAAGAGAAAAATGTTTAACAGAAGCAAACTGTTGCTTAGATTTGAACATAAAGAGCCAATGACACTATTTTTGAGTGATTAAATTCTGACTCGGGGTGGAGAAAGTCAGTTTAAAAAAAAAAGCCACACACTCACCGTGTTATAGGTGAGACCACGTTATATCGGACTTGCTTTGCCTCCCTGCCCCTCCTCTGGTTCCCTAACCGCCCCCTCCAGAGACCATCCCTAATCACCCCCAGGAGCCCACCTCCTATCCACCCCTCCCCGCGCCCTGACAGGCACTCACCAGCAGCGGCTGGAAGCGGAGCAGCTCGGCCCCAGTCCGCTCTACCCTGCCAGCTCCCAGCCACAGCGCTCCGCTTCCTGCCGGCGAGTGCAGGGAAGTTGGGGAAAGGACGCCCCCTGTACTCACCTGCAGCGGGAAGCGGAGCGCCACGGCTGGGAGCTGGCAGAGTGGAGCAGGCTGGGGCTGGGCTGCTCCGCTTCTGCTGGTGAGTGCAGGGGGGGCGGGAATCCCTTCCCCCCAAGTGACACAGCTGAAGCCAGGGGCAAGGGAAACAGAGTGGGCTTCTCCCAGCCCCTCCGCTAATCCCCCAGGCCACTCTGGGACTGTGGGATCCCCAAAAGTGCCCTCCTACAGCTTCTACCCCCGACCCTGGGGGGGGGGGGGAGCCCCTGACCGCCCCTGAGACCTTCTGCCCCTTATCAAACCCCTCGGCCATGGCCTGGCCCAACACCCTTAACACACTGCTCAGAGCGGCGTGTCAGAGCTTTACCATGTTGTATGCGAACCTGTGTTCTATTGGGTCGCGTTATATCGGGGCAGAGGTGTATGTGCACCAATACGGAGATGGTGTGTGGTGAGGCTGGGACCAAAGGGTTCAGAATGTGGGAGGGGGCTCAGGGCTGGGGTATGGGGAGTGAGGGCTCTGGAGGGGGCTCAGGACTGGGATAGAGGGTTTGGGTTCCGGGGAGGTGAGGGCTCCAGCTGGGGGTGCAGGCTCTGGCGTGGAGCAGGGGATGAGAGGTCTGGGAAGCAGTCTGCCCCAGGGGAAGGAGGGAGGATGCCTCTTCCCACCTGCGTGGCCCTTGATATCCTGCTGCACAGCCACGCAACTTAGAGAGAACTTAGCTAGCATGTAATTCCTGGACTGAATTCTCTGCAGTACAGATGAAGAGTTAGTGTCCATTCCCTGGATGTTCATCTGTTCCAAGGCTAGCATTACAAGTTATTGGGACAGGAACCCAACCCAACTCACTTAAGTTACTCAGTTTACATACATTGCCTCATTGTGGGCATCTCAGAAAACAATCTTAAGGACCGTGGCTGGGCAGACCAAAAACAGAAGTTAGTTATTTGTAATTAATTGCTTTTGGCAAATATTTTGAGAGCAACTACTGGAAAAAAAGACTGCTGGATGTAGATGGAAAGATTGGGAAAATGTGTACAACATATTCAGAATGCACTGTCAGTTTCCAGGTAAGGCCAGAAACTAGGCAAATCAAGCACTTAAAAAGAAACATCAAAATCTCAGAATTGACAACTAAGCCAATGTGGTAGAACATAGTCCTCACTGCTATCTCACAGCCATTCTAGAACTGCCAGATTAGAAAGTGACAGTAGTAAAGTTTCTGAAACACATTGAGGGATTGATTTTTTAAGGGAATCAACCTGAATATTGAAGATGCAAGGAAGTATGGGATGATAAAAGGCACTATTCATACCTTAACCTTACATGCCAAAAGGAAGAGAGTCTTTGCTGAGCCAGTGTCCCAGCGTATTTGCTTTGTGATCTTTCTCAGATCCTTTACATATTATCAAAATGGCATTCATGCCAGTCACAAGAGGAATGGCACACACTTCAACAACGTAAGATTTATTTACCTTCTGGGACGCTTTTGCTTGTTTTTTGTACGGCTTTTCCTTGTTGGTTTGGGCAAAATCCTTCTCTGTGAAACAAAGTGATAACAAGCCTCATGAAACATTTAGTCAACATCCTCAGAATAAGAGATGTTCAGATTTGAAGTCATAAATATGACTTTTTCAAGGGTTACCATTCTCCTGCAGAAGTCCCACAGTTGTTTCCATATAGCATCAAGGAATGCTCAAGGAATACCCAAAACCACACCCTAATTATAGAAGTTGAGCTTTATGATAAGTCAGTTTCTGTAGTGCAATGCCAAAGCCTCAAACTTAAATTCTCATGCCCAATATGTTCATTGGGAAGAAGGAAAGGTTTGGGGAGAAGAATTAGCTTTGTTAAATACAAAGATAATATTTCACCCACATGGGGGAGCAGGGGAATAAGGGGAGAGAACCTTTTCTAGAAATAGTTGCTAAAGAACACTTCCAGGGAGTTTTGCCCGTTGTGATTTCCCTGCTAGATTATTCTTGATCTGCTCCTGGTGTCAGTTCTTTGGACACCTATGCTATGTCTACATGAGGAAGTTGTAAAAGTTTGAATAAAGGGATACTTACACTGATTTTGTTAACCTTGTGCAGACTGTCCATGTGGACACATTATGTTAGTTTAGAAGTGGGTTACTTTGGTTTAGCTCAATGTTTCCCAAACTTGGGACGCCGCTTGTTTAGGGAAAGCCCCTGGCAGGCTGGGCCAATTTGTTTACCTGCTGCATCTGCAGGTGCGGCCGAGCACGGCTCCCACTGGCTGCAGTTCACCACTCCAGGCCAATGGGAGCTGCTGGAAGCAGTGGCCAGCATGTCCCTCAGCCCATGCCGCTTCCAACAGCTCCCATTGGCCTGTAGCAGCAAACCGTGGCCAGTGGGAGCCGTGCTCAGCCAGACCCGCGGACGCGGCAGGTAAACAAATTGGCCTGGCCCGCCAGGGGCTTTCCCTAAACAAGCGGTGTCCCAAGTTTAGGAAACACTGGTTTAGCTTAATAGTTTTAATGGATTTTCGTTGAGCTTAAATGGATTCTTAAGCTAGACTGTCCACACAGAAGTCTACACCAGTTTAAAAAAAATCAGCATAAAACGTCCCTTTAGTTAAGCCAGTGCAACTCATCATAGGCAACCTTGTCTTATGTTGTGAGAAGTTTCATTGTTTAACTAGGAAGGTAGGAGTTCTAAGGCTGATCTTCACTATGGGGAGATCACTGCTGCTGCAATCAATTCAGCAGGGATTGATTTAGTGGGTCTAGTGAAGAAAGACCTGCTAAATTGACGGCAGAACGCTCTCTGGTCGAGCCCAGTACTCCAGCTCTCCAAGAAGAGCAAGGGAAGTTGACCAGAGAGAGAGTCTCCCATCGATGCAATGCAGTGAAGACCGCGGTAAGTCGACTTAAGTTATGTTGATGGAGTAGCATGTTCACGTAGCTGGAGTAACATAACTTAGGTTGACTTACCTCCATAGCGAAGACAAGCCTTCTGAGCCCTGGCTCCAATATTGCAGTATCCAGAACTGTCATGCTTGCTAACGCCAAGCCACTACCACTGAAGACAAATGTTCTAAAGTACCCCACAAACAGTGGTATGATTTGTTATATTCCTTTAAAACATGTCACCCTTTTTATACCATTAAAGATTTCAATAATTAACGGTGTTATACATTTGTTATTGTGTTACGTGATTGTTTGAGTCTAATGATAGCTTTGTCTAATGAGTATGAGAGCCCAATGTTTAAAGTGGAGGATTAGCAGAGGCATTTCACTGTGCAGAATATACCCAGTCACATGAATTCAGTTAAGGTATTTTGATCCTTTTAAACCACAATACAAAAATAATGGACCTCTTCTTCCATTCACAGCTGAAGGGTAGCCTTCATAACTATTAAGAAAACACACATGCATCCATTTAAAGTTATCCTCATGGTAATAAGAACTCCAAGATCTTGCTCTTCCTAATGCTAGCTTCCCATCCCTATATTCCCCATCTCAAAAAGCTTTTCTTGGCTTAAACAAGGGGGTGGGGGAGGTGTTAAGAGTAAAGGAAGTCAGATCTCACTAGCATTGCCCCATCTGAAATTAACAGTATTCCAGCCAGAGTAAGATTTAGGTTCTTCCTTTTCACTTCAAAGACAGCAAATAAAACTCCCCCTCTCCCAACCACTTGTATTAAATCTTACTTTTATTCTACTTTCACTGCAGAGCAGGGGTCCGCAACCTTTCAGAAGTGGTGTGCTGAGTCATTTATTCACTCTAATTTAAGGTTTCGTGTGCCAGTAATACATTTTAATGTTTTTAGAAGGTCTCTTTCTAAAAGTCTACAATATATAACTAAACTATTGTTGTATGTAGAGTAAATAAGGTTTTTACAATGTTTACGAAGCTTCACTTAAAATGCTAGGACCGAGGCAGTGTGTGTGCCACTGAAAATCAGCTCATGTGCCACCTTTGGCACGCATGCCATAGGCTGCCTATCCCTGCTGCAGTGTGCAAAAATACTATGCTTACATTTTTCCTGCTTAAGTTTCATTACTTCTAGGACTCTACTCCAGCTACATGTTATTTCTCCTTTTCAGAGTATGGTTCAAGCATCCTATATAGTTTTTCTCTACTGATTAAAGTAAACTCATGCAAGCTGTTGGGACTTATGTGCAGCCACACTGACAGTGTCTAGAAAGGTATTTGAACTACTACAGCTAGAACAAAAAAAAAAAAAACAAAAAAACTCACAATCGATACGTTTACCTCCCCAGTCCCAACAGGTTCAGAGTACCAATATGCCACACAAAGAGTGATAAACCACAATATAATCAACTATTTACCTGAGCAATGAACACCACATGCTTGCCGCTGAATTTTTTCTCCAGCTCACGAACTAGTCGGACCTGGATCTTCTGGAAAGATTTCAGCTGAGGAACTGGTACAAAGATTATGATTGCTTTTCTACCACCCCCTACTTCAATTTCCTAAGACAGAAGACAAATAGACACTTAAGACGAAATCCATTAAACATAATAAATGGCAGTTCTCATGCAAGCTTTGCTGCAATGGATTTTGTTGCAATTGTGAATTGCTGCATGAAACGACCAGCCTTATAACCCATTAGGCTAGTATCCCTATACGTCATGGAACTGTCACAATTACAATTCAGATTCATGGACCCTTTCAAACAAGAGAATCACACAAGCAGACATCAGTAAGTAGACTGAATTGGTCTCCAGTGCAACAGAATTGCATGGGGCTGGTATTGAGATCAAGTTTCAAATAAAGTAAAGTAATGTTACCCCTGTCGTACATGAAGGGTAAAAATCAACACAAACAGGTTGATCGCCTAAACACCTTCCACTAACCGTCTTCCACACAAGATCTTCATACAAATATTAAAGGTAGCTTAGTCAGTCACATCTATTGATTTGCCAAGATCCACACTGCTACTTCAATAGTACTTTGTATCTCTCCAAATATTTCTATAAGCACAGTAACATGAGTGTGTACTGAATGGTTTATCTCCCCAGTATGCAATCAAGTACTAAGAAGTTGATGCTTCCCTCATCAGCCTTACTGCTGGGCACAAGCTTATCCTCCAACATCACAGAATGGGACTTTAGGTCATTACTCCTTAGAGCAGCGGTGGGAAACCTACAGTGGGACGGATTGAGCCCACTGCCTAATTTCAACCAGCCTGCAGCAAATCTGTGCCACCTGCTGAAAGCCCCGAGCCTCAACGATACCCTTCCCCCCACCTGCCCCATGGGGCTCGAGCTGGAGGCACTAGCTCAGCCCCTTGCGATGGAGGGGTGGGGGCGGGAGGTGCCTAGAGTTGCCAAGCCATTAGAAGTCTGGTGAGCTTGGCACAGCTCCCGGAAGCGACTGGTATGTCTCTGCAGCCCCTAGGCACAGGTGCATTCAGGGAAGCTCTGTGCGCTGACCCTGTCCTGAGCTCCATCTCCAACGCACAGAGCTGTCTGGCCGTGCCTCAGCCTAGGGACATGCCGGCAACTTCCAGGAGTGGCGCAGAGCCAGGGAGCCTGCCTTAGCCCCGTCAACTGAGAGCCTCCTGAGGTAAGTGCTACCCAGCCTGAGCCTGCACCCCAGCATACTTACCCCAGCCTCCTCCCAGAGCCTGCACCCTGCATCTTCTCCCACACCCCAACCCCCTCCAGCATCCTAACTCCTTCTGAAACCCCACAATCCTACCTACACTCCAACTCCCTACTCCAGTCCTGAGCCCACTCCCGCACTCCAAACCCCTTTGCCCCAGCATGGAGCCCCCTCCTGCACCACAAACCCCTCATCCCCACCCCCTCCTACCCTGAACCCCTCATTTCTGACCCCACCCTAAGCCTTTCCCTCCACTGTGTGGCCAGCACTAATTTTTTTCTGTGGGTCAATGGTCACTGACAGAAAGGTTCCCCATCTCTGTCTTAGAGCTGGGCTCCCAAAAGCCACTTGAGTAGAGCCCTAGGAGACCCACCTCACTGGATGCCATGTTGGATTTACTAAAATGCATTGTGTCCTCACTGTTTCAAAATCTGTTCAACAATAGCTCCTCTTATCTCATTAGGAACAGCCCTCTTGGCACAAGTACTGCACTTTCCAAGAGCAAGCTTCTTGAGACAGATTCAGACCCCATTAGAAGTCAGTGTGCACACCACAGCCACTTGCCTAAAGTCCACTATTCAGTTTGCAACTTCAGATTTGTTTACTTAATTCCAGTCAATATATCTATATAGACGCCAACAAATCTGCACCGATTAGGGCAGCAAGAATTTGCATAAGCTTTATTATTGCTTATGTACGAAGATCACCTTTGAATCTCAGGTTTGCAGTGTGGGGTGGCAAAAGAATTCGTAATTTGAATAAATTTTGTTTTGAAGTGTTTTTTTGGTTTGTTTTTTTTTTTTTAAAATACAGGCCTCATGCCATTATCACAATCACATCCTAGACTAAAAACTAAACTTTGAAGAGCTGACACTTACTCTGTGACTATGTGAGACTGGTATCTTGATCTACTCTCATTTTATATAGTCCACATTGGTGGTTTATTTTTTTTTTTTTATAATGACATGAATATTATACGACATATGTTAGACATCCCAGGGCTGTTCTATAGAAAGAAGACAATTCTAGTCTGCATTTCATCGATGAAGATTCTGAAATTGCAACTTCAGTGTTAGTAAAGCAAGCAAGGAGCCATTTGGATTTTCAGATCCAGTCCTGCAGACTTGGTCTGGGAAGTCAGAAATAGGTTTTATACTTATTAAATTTGATCCGTTTATCTGGAGTCAGAATTGTGGAAGCTCTAATGACATATTTTACAGTCACTTTTCAGACTAGGACTGTATTTTAAATAAATAAATAAAAAGCTACAGCAGTCAGCTCCAATAAACAGGTTACAAAGCTTGAAGTATGCCTCCTCCCATTAAGCCACAACAGTATTCAGCAAGACTATCTCATGAAATCTTCCATTAATCTTTAGTTCAAACTTTTTGACCACTTGTCACATGGCATACACCAACATATTGAATTGTCAGTTGGCAACAAAGTCAATAACCTTTTTTGGAGGGAGTGCAAGTTTTTTTAAACCTACCTTAGCTGCTGTGATGTTCAACTCTCTCAGCTGAGCTTTTAAGTCAGAGTTCATCTCCAACTCCAGGAGAGCCTACAGAGAAGAATTAACGAGAACAAACTCTGATTACTGACAATTTTAAGTTGCCTTTTCTCTTACATCAATTTACTTTCTGTTGCTGCTAAACACTAAGCAATCATTGTTATAAAACAAGCCGTATAAATTTTTTCCAGGCAAAAACTGATCCATGGGATCAGGAACAAACACCTTAACCCTCACCACCCAAAATGGATACATCATTCACTGCAAGATTGGCTAGTTCTTACATTTCCCTCTGAAGCATAAGGCATCTGTTGCCATCAGAAGCAGAATATGAAGCAAAAAATCTGCAATTCCTAAGGAAACAGAGTTATTTGGGAAGTTTAACTTCAGTTTTGAATCAAAAGGCCAGTTTTGAAAGATGCTACAACTATACCTGTGCTTCCATTAGTTTTTTTTAGTTCAAATTATTAGGTGACAGTGGAGATAAGGACATACCTGGGAAATACCAGACTCGAATTCATCTGGCTTCTCACCATTGGGCTTCACAATCTTCGCGCTAGAACTGAACATGGCCTTTCTACAACCCAAACAGAAACATCTCAGTTGTCAGCAGACACATGACCACTAGCCACAACGCAGAGCCAAGGGCTTTCTGTTAGCTGGACACTGCAGAGATTTTAGGCCCTTCATCCGTGTGTGTCAGACCTGAGAGAAGAGGTGAGACGCTTCGCAAACCGCGCACAGTTCAAAGCGGTCACACGGGGAAAGCGAGCAGTGGAGTCACAGGTCAGATTTCTCTGGGAACAGGCTCCGGACAGAAGCAGCCTCTCCTCAGGTCCGCACCAGGGCCAGCAGCGTCCTGCCCACGCCGCGCTGCAGGGCCACTGCCTCTCCGAGGGGCATGGGTCGGGGGCTACTCCCTTCCCCCGCTGCCCGAGCCCGGCAGGAGCCCACACGCTGAGCCCATCATTCACTGAGGCGGCCTCTGGACGGAGCAGCCGCACAGATCCCGGGCCTGGCCAGCCGCCCCCCGAGCCCGGACGGAGGCCCCAGCTCTGCCCGGAGGAGACAGGCTCCGCGGAGCCGGGTGCCCCTGGCGGCCATCGGGCCGCGGGAGGCCGCTAATCGGACGCATCCCCAACCGACTCCTCCGGCCGGAGGGGCTGGTGCCCGCTCGGCGCGGTATTGCGGGGACAGCGGGTAAAACGCGACGCCGCGGCGGCCCCCTCAAGCTCCTACCTCTGTCAGCGCCGGCCTAGGAAGAGGGAGAGCTCTCGCGAGAACCGCTCAGGTCCCTGCCCGGGAAGGACTCGCCCCACCCACACAGACCTGAAGCCAAACCCGGAAGAGCGGCAGTCCGGCCTATAGCGTCCTGAGCCACTTCCGCCAGCGTGAAGCCGAACAGGGGAATTCAGCTATGGGCATGGGCTCTGACTAGTGTTGCCATAGCCGGTCCGTGGCTCCAGGATGAAGCTATGGAACAGAGGATGCCGCATGCGCAGTCGACTTGCCATGGAACTATGTTTGGGCAGGAAGGCTCCTCTTTTCCGTATGCAGGTGGCCCTGTGGGGCTGCCATGGCCCTGCCGCTCTTGTGCTATGTTCCTTTTTTGGCCCTTGAGCAGATTTAAATTTCTTCTATAATTTTATGTTAATTCAAGCCCGTTTCATGCTCCTGATCTGCAAGGTTCTCTTACAGCTGTTCCACTGTGAATAAATCGTATATAAAGTTATTGGAGCAGGGAAACTGAATCCTGAGTCTCCCGCTTCCCAGATACGTGCTCTAACCAAGAAGCTACAGAGTCGGTCTTTCATTCAATGACTTGATTTAATCCACAGTGGAACAACTTCCGGGGGGGGGGGGTGAAGACTAAAGGACCCACCCCAATAAAATAACCTATAGCTCAGTGGTTAGAGGACTGAGGGGTGGGAAACGGGCGGCTCCAGGCACCAGCACGCCAAGCGTCTGCTTGGGGTGGCAAGCCACTGAGGGCGCTCTACTAGTTGCCGTGAGGGCGGCAGGCAGGCTGCCTTGAGCAGCGTGCCTGCAGAGAGTCCGCTGGTCCCACGGCTTTGGTGGACCTCCCACAGGCACGCCTGCCTGCCATGCTTGGGGTGGCAAAATGCCTAGAGCCACCCCTGGTGGGAAAGTGTTATAATACCCATGGTTGTGTGGCACTTCCCTACAATCCGCTCTCAGCCTTGTCTGTGCCTGCTGTTTGTCAGTTCCCCAACACCACCAACCTCTGACAACACAAGCCACTGCCTTCCAAGCCTCCAGAAGCTAGCCCTAGCTCTCTTTACAGATTAAGAATACGTGCACACCAAACCCTGAGACATAAATGCTAAAACTAGAGGTGTGGGAGGTGATGTCACACTCCCTGGCTTCCATCATATACTGGGTTTACAGTTTGGTTCAATGGCTCTCAGCACTCCCCCTCATTATAAAAATGCACTCTGAGCATCCATCTAAGCTATCCAAAACCAGTTCCACTAGACACTCACAGAATTCACAGATCCACTACCCCCCAAGGAATTAAAATTTTTATTAAGATGATGTTTAGAAAAAAGTGAACGGGAATAACATATAGATTATCAAGGAGTGCAAAGTTTGGTTTAAAAATCAGATGGCACAAGGAATACATAATCTGCAGTATCCCCGACTGGGGGTAAAAGGTTAAACGGGTCAAAGTACAGACATTGAGATATGACGGTATGTTGTTCATATAATGACTATGTTCAGCTGTGGAGTATAATGAGTCCATATGACGATGAGGATGGATTGACCCTCATTTGCTGAGATTTAACGTTCAGTGAGGTTTATGGTTCCAGTTCAAATGATCCAAATGGAAAAAGTTTCTCAGTCTCTTTCTTGTAGTTGATGCACGATGTTGCTCTGGCTCACACTTCCTGGTGCTGTTGGTGGCTGGTGATGTGTTTGGTGTAGATGTCCCTGGACCATCGGATGGTGTCTGAGACCATGAGGCGCTGCATGAGTGGTGCGTAGTGTCGACCAATCCTGCAGGTCTGCAGCACAAACTCGTTGCAGGGGTCCTGGGCACCCAGCAGGGCCATCCAGAGGCAAGGGCAAGTAGGGCAATTTGCCCCAGACCCCGCAGGGGCCCCGCGAGCCCTGGCCCAGCAGCGGTCCGGGTCTTCAGCAGCAGGGGGCCCTTCAGTGCTGCCGGAGGTGCAGAGCGACTGAAGGGTCCCCCGCCATTGAAATGTCGCCAAAGACCCGGACCACTACTGGGTGAGTACAAGCGCCGCAGCTCCCCTGCTTTGCCCCAGGCCCCCTGAATCCTCTGGGTGGCCCTGGCATCCAGGGCTCCAATGATCAGGGCATCCATCTGCACCTCATAGCCGTCAGGGTGTCAGCCAGGAAGTGTACTTTTCCATCTTATGAGCTTGGGCTTCACAAAAGGCCAGGGTCCTGTTTTCAAAGGAGACCATGACATCAACGAGGATGATCTTTTTCTGGGCCTCATCAATGATGAGGCCGTCAGGTCGCAGCTGGCTGTCGGTACTAGGGATGGCGCAGTTCACTGTGACCTCCCCAAGGCACGGTGCTTCTGGATGGTATTGTGGCACAGCTGCCAGGCTCTGGAGTGGGTCTTGCAGCTGCACAGGACGTGGGGCAGGGTCTCATTGGAGTAGCTGCACTTCCTGCAATGCCTGTCTCGGTTCCCAGGGAGGATGGCGCCATTGAGTGAGATGCAGTTGACCTGGGCACAGTGGATGAACCGCCAGTTGGCAAAACGGGTGAAGCTGCTCCCAGTGAGGAAGTGGTTGCTGGTGTCCCACTTGCTGGTCAACTTGAAGGCTTTACCCTGGTCCGGTTTATGCTTCAGGGTTTCCATGTACAGTGAGTGGACGGTGGCTTTCAGGGTCTTCTCCAGCGTGGCCTGGTGCTCAGGGTGACAATGGTGTTGTTGTTGGACTTGATCTGCAGCACCAGGACTCTCAGCTCCTGGCGCTCCTTTCACCACTCCCAGCAGCAGCCAACGCGCTTCCCCAAGCAACCCATGGCGTTGCAAGCACGGGACCACAGTGAAGTGATGTCACACCTATCCCGTCCGATTTTCACCATCCAGGGAGCCGCACAGGAAGGTGGCGATGTCTTGGTTGGAGGGGGCTCTGCTGATCCATTCTTTTCACGTCACACAGGGCGTTTGCCGCAATGTTCCTTACCGTGGCGTCAGGACATGTCAGCAGGTGGAAGGCGTGGGTGATCACAGCAACGTCACACAGGTTGCCCATGCGGGGGATGTTGGCGCTGCCATGCCTGTGGGTTATGTAGACCAGCTCGTTGCTGACTATCTGGGGAGGGAACAGCCACTTCTTCACCAGCTGCCAGACAATCTTGTCTGCCTTGTTGAGGGACATCTTTGCCCATCACAGATCCCCTTAGGACGAATGAGATGCAGGGGACCAGGAAGGTGTTCAGGGCATTTATCTTCTGCCACAGTGCCAGCAGAGAGGTGTCAATCGTCTGGATGGTGTCATCAGGTGTCTCCCAGGCACAGAAACCTGTCAGCATGCCAAGGTGCTGGTATGCCTGCCCCTCTGCTAAGGGAATGACGGGCTGCCCTGGATCTGGAACCCCATCGCCTGCAGTACACCTCAGGATCACTCTTCTCCACACACAGTGCTTAAATGTACTTCTTGTTTTTATTATACACATATCTAATAGATGTTAGGATATAGATATTCAGACTTGTCCGCAAAGGCCTACACTTTAAGAATTTAGGTGTATTCTTATCACTTAGCTAGTTATAGAGGTATAAAAGAAAGAATCAAAAATCACTGTCTGTGTAACGGTCTTCTTTTGCTGTGACAGTCTGAAAGCCTGGTTCTTCGGCTAAGCAGCAAAGGCAGCCATAAGCTGGGAAGTGTATGGTCACATCCTCACAATCCAAACTAGTCACATTGAAATAAGGTGCTATTGGGCTATTAGGAATACAATCCTGTCCTGATATTCCTATCACCTCTAGAGAAAGGGTAGAGCCTAGAAGATGTTGATAGCATCCTGTCTGGCAAGAACTCACTTATCAATAGACACAGCTGGAAAACACTTATGTCTGTATAGATGTAGTTGTGAAATCCTCACTTCTGTATTGTTTTGTATGTTTATTTGCATGGTTTCTGTCTGGTTCTGTAATTGTTTCTGTCTGCTGTATAATTAATTTTGTTGGGTGTAAAGCAACGAAGGTGGTGGAATATAATTGGTTAAATAACCATGTTACAATATTAGGATTGGTTAGTTAAATTTCAGTAAAATGATTGGTTAAAGTATAGCTAAGCAAAACTCAGGTTTTACTACATAGTCTGCAGTCAATTAGGAAGTAACAGGGGGGGCAGAAATGGGAATAGGGACTGGGGATGGGGGAAACTAAAGTCATGTCTTGCTAAAGGGGAAAATGGGAACAGGGGATGGGAACAGGAACAGGGACACAGGCAAGGCTCTGTGGTGTCAGAGCTGGGAAGGGGGACACTAAGGAAGAAAACTAGAACCATGCTTGCTGTAAGTTCACCCCAACAAATATTGAATTGTTTGCGCCTTTAGACTTCGGGTATTGTTGCTCTCTGTTCATGTGAGAAGGACCAGGGAAGTGAGAGGGTGAAGGAATAAGCCCCCAACAATAGAGTCAAGCAGCAACATGTTGATGGAAGTATTGGAAACTAACTACATATAAAATTATAATATGCATTCTAGAATTTAGTATTTCTCACCAGTGCTTTTCAGCCTGGTAGGCTGTGATCTTTTTATAGTCGTGAAACAAGACATTCTCTCAGCCTGTCCCCTCAGTAAAGGATGCAGAGTGTAGCTCTGCACCTACAGTTATAGTCCAAAAATCCATCATCTTATCTTGTAAAGAGGGCTCCTTCCTCCTGGTTTAATTCTTTGGTAAATTCCCTTTCTGGAAGTTCTTACAATACCTTCATTAGCATTAGGCTCAGACTGTAAATGGGTGTCTATTGTGAACCACACAATATTCAATTTCCATGTAGCCAGACAAATAGATAGCTTTCTTTCAGACAAGAGATGTTTGTTTCTCATCTTTTGGTGACCAGCCCCACCACAGACCTTAAACAACAACATTTCACTTAACTCCTTACATATTATCCATCCATACATTTTGCAAGTATTATGATGATCAGTAAGATATAGGCTTTCAGTAGACAACTTACATGAAGTTTTTTGGCTAACTATATAGATATGGGATGGCCAACCGGTGGCTCCGGAGCCACACACAGCTCTTCAGAAGTTAATATGCAGCTCCTTGTATAGGCACTGACTCCGGGGCTGGAGCTACAAGTGCCAACTTTCCAATGTGCTGAGGGGTGTTCACTGCTCAACCCCTGGCTCTGCCACAGGCCCTGTCTCCACTCTGCCCCCTCCCTTGAGCCTGCCATGTCCTCACTCCCCCCTCCCCACCAGCCTCCAGCACACCACAAAAGAGCTGATCAGGAGAGGTGCTGAGCAGTGGGGCTGCCAGTGAGTGGGAGGCACTGATGGGGGGCTGCTGACATATTACTGTGGCTCTTTGGCAATGTACGTTGGTAAATTCTGGCTCCTTCTCAGGCTGGCCACTCTGATGTAGATAATCCCTGTAACCCTTACACACCCCTGTGTCTTCTGCCAGTTGATACTAAGAAGTCCTCGGGTTACAAGTCCCCTGTTCAAATCCTCTCCCTCCCTATGGGGACTTGAACCACAGGTCTTCTACATCCCAGCCAAGTATACTAGCCATTGAGCTGAAAGTTAAGAGGAAAGGTCTCCCCATTCTGTGTACATTCATCTATATGTGAGGGGGCCCAGCTGTGAGTTAGGTGGAGGACTGCCTATCTTCCCACGGTTCATGTAGCATTCTGAGGCTTAGACATTTAGATTCCTGTTGTGGTGCTGCAGTGCGCATACCGAGAAGAAGAAACACAGGCACCTAGGGAACTTATACTGCAAAAGTTCAGGTGCTGAGCAAGTTTAGGCACCTACAGGGTTTGATTGCAGCTGAGTGGGGGCTTTGTGAATCCCAGTGGGGCCTGGTTCTAGGACTTCAGTGCCTAAAGTGGCAGTTAGGCACCTAAGTCCTTTTGTGACTCGAGCCCTTAGTCCTCACAACAGAAATGGGATATTTGAATATCACATCTTACAGGAGGAAAACAGAGAAGGAACAAGGAAGTCAAGGGACTTCTCAAAGTCACAATAAGTCAGTTATACAAACTTGAGTATAACTCTGCCATTTCTAGTTCCCAATCCTATGATTATTCCACTAAGCAAACTAACGTCTCTTTGGTATTAAGAGCTCCTAGAATAGCTCTCCATGATCATGTAGTGGTACAATTTTCCATGCAAGAGTCAGAGCCCACCAATATGAAGGTATATACATAATTTTTTTAAAGAAAAGACTAAGTGTTATAGTGGTAGCAATTGCACCCATGGGGCTACATAGGTGTATTAGTTGTCAAATTGAAAATTCAAAACCAGTAAGCCTTTTCTTTTGGAAGATCTCTGAGAAGGGTGTCCCCAGGAGCAGGTAAGTACAATGGCTACTTTTCCTCAGTTTTTGATTATTTTAGTAATGATATAACCCTTGCCATTGTAGTAACTAAATGTATACCTGCATAGTTACTCTGCAAGACACCAAGTGACAGTCCTGAGGGGTAAGAGACTATTTAATTCCTAACTGACTTAAAATAAGGTACATTTAGTTTCTTGAAGACTTTGGTAAGGGGATATTTTTACCCATCCTAGGGAATAAATTTTAAGTTTAGTTTAAACATGCTTCAAGCTAATGCATTATCTAACACAGATTATCCTCCCTGCCTCCCACTCAGCAGCTATAGCCAACCAAATGTTATCAGTAATAATTTTAGCTAAGCCAAATTTACAATCAGTTTAAATATGGAGCTGTATTACAGGGAGATGGAAGTCCCCTAAAAGACAGAACCTCAAAACTAGCCACTCACTATTTTTTTCTGCTCATTTCTCCTTTTTGTTTGCATCATTCCCTCAGCTATATGAAACCCTTATTCTTTTTCCAGACTTCAAGTAAAAGAAAAACATAAATAAATTGTAATTAAAATTAAACAGATAGAACTGAAGGGATAACCTATATGTTTGAGCTTAAGAAAGGAAAACATTTTAAAAAATATTTTGGAAACTTACCTAGTTTAAAATCAAGGCCCAACTAAACCCAGTAGCACAGTTTAAAGAGAGTTTGAATGAAAGGGGGTGGTAAAACATGGCTGAATTTATAGCAGAGAGTTCTGCAGTCACAGTGCCCCCACAGGAAACTTAACTCTTTAATGTGCTGGTTTTCTCGCATTACCACTGACTTTGGCCCTGATCCTGTAAAGACATACACATGTGCTTGTCTTGCCTTTAACCCTGTGACTATTCTTATTAACTTCACTGGGTGTACTCACAGTGTGTAAAGTTAAGCATGTGCTTAAATCTTTGCAGAGTCAGGTCCTTGTGGGTATGAGTGAGAGAAATATTATATCTGTTAGTACAGCAGCTTCTGGAGAAACAGAAATTTTTGTGTGTCTGTGTGCACATTTTAGTTTAAATTTTCCCTGTTTTATATTAAAATAAAATTTAGATTAAAACTTTTCTGACCAGCTCTACCACCAGTGGATGGCCAACTGAGTAAATACATTATCAGCTACTGCTACTACATAAAAAAGTGCTCTTTTAGTTCAAATAATAGAAACCTGAGCATAAGGGGCTTAAGCATCAGAGGTTTACTCCTTACGCTGCAGGGGACATGTGTGCTATATATAGTAATTGTGTCTGTTTTATGCAGCATATGGATTAATTATAGACTGGTGCCCAATCGCTGAACTCTTGTGGAATCACAGAAGCTCAAGCTTTATCTAACCAAGGAAAGGCTTTGGCCTCGATCCTGAAATGAAATTTGTGCAGCGGAGTGCTATAGACATCTGGAGCCACACTGAAGTCAGTAGAGATCATGCCTTTGTGTGAATTTGGGTATGTCTACACAACGGGATTATTCCAATTTTACAGAAACCGTTTTTTTAAAACATATTGTATAAAGTCGAGTGCACGTGGCCACACTCAGCACATTAATTCGGCAGTGTGTGTCCATGTACTGAGGCTACTGTCGATTTCCGGAGCGTTGCACTGTGGGTAGCTATCCCATAGCTATCCCATAGTTCCCACTGTCTCCCCCACCCATTGGAATTCTGGGTTGAGATCCCAGTGCCTGATGGGGCAAAAAACATTGTTGCGGGTGGTTCTGAGTACAGCCTCACCCCTCCCTCCGTGTAAGTAGCAGACAACCGTTTCGCGCCTTTTTCCCTGGGTGAACTGTGCAGACGCCATAGCACGGCAAGCATGGACCCTGCTCAGCGCAAGACAGCAATCATGGACGTTGTAAACACCTCGTGCATTCTCGTGCAGTCAATGCTGAACCAGGACCTGCAAAACTAGTCGAGGAGGAGGCGGCTACGGCAGTGCGGTGACGAGAGTGATGAGGACATGGACACAGAATTCTCTCAAACCGCGGGTCCCTGCGCTTTGGAGATCATGCTGGTAATGCCATTGAAAGGTTCTAGCCATTGAACGCCGATTTTGGGCCCGGGAAACAAGCACAGACTGGTGGGAACGCATAGTGTTGCAGGTGTGGGACGATTCCCAGTGGCTGCAAAACTTTCACATGCGTAAGGGCACTTTCATGGAACTTTGTGATGTGCTTTCCCCTGCCTCAAATGCCAGAATACCAAGATGAGAGCTGCCCTCACAGTTGAGAAGTGAGTGGCGATAGCCCTCTGGAAGCTTGCAACACTAGACAGCTACCGGTCAGTCGGGAATCAATTTGGAGTAGGCAAATCTACTGTGGGGGCTGCTGTGATGCAAGTAGCCAAAGCAATCATTAAGCTGCTGCTACGAAAGGTTGTGACTCTGGGAAATGTGCAGGTCATAGTGGATGGCTTTGCTGCAATGGGATTCCCTAACTGTGGTGGGGCGATAGATGGAACTCATATCTTTATCTTGGCACCGGAGCACCAGGGCACCCAGTACATAAACCGAAGGGTACTTTTCCATGGTGCTGCAAGCACTGGTCGATCACAAGGGACGTTTCACCAACATCCACGTGGGATGGCCGGGAAGGGTTCATGACGCTCGCGTCTTCAGGAACACTACTCTGTTTAAACAGCTGCAGCAAGGGGATTACTTCCCAGACCAGAAATTAACAGTTGAGGGTGTTGAAATGCCTGTAGTTATCCTGGGGGACCCAGCCTACCCCTTGATGCCATGGCTCATGAAGCCATACACAGGCAGCCTGGACAGTAGTCAGGAGTTGTTCAACTACAGGCTGAGCAAGTGCAGAATGGTGGTAGAATGAGCATTTGGCCGTTTAAAGGCACGCTGGCGCACATTACTGACTCCCTCAGGTCTCAGCCAAACCAATGTCCCCATTGTTATTGCTGCTTGCTGTTTGCCCACAATCTCTGTGAGAGTAAGGGGGAGACCTTTATGGCGGAGTGGGGGACTGAGGCAAATCACCTGGCCGCTGATAACGCGCAGCCAGACACCAGGGCGATTAGAAGAGCACACCAGGAAGTGGTGCGCATCAGAGAAGCTTTGAAAACCAGTTTCATCACAGGCCAGGGTACGGTGTGACTGTTGTGTTTGTTTCTCCCTGATGAAACCCTCCTCCCCCTTGACTGACTCATTCCCTGTAAGCCACCCACCCTCCCCCTTCGATTACCGCTTGCTTCCTAAGGAAATAAAATCACTCTCATTTAAAAATCATGTATTCTTTATTAATTAATTATAAAAAGAGGGCGAGAACTGACAAGGTAGCCTGGGTGGGTTTGGGAGGAGGATAGGAGGGAAGGAAAAGGGCACTAAAAATATTTCAAAATAATGACAGCCTTTTGGTTGGGCTGTCCACTGGGGTGGAATGGGCAGGTGCACGGAGCCTCCCCCCCACGCGTTCTTAGTCGTCTAGTGGGTGAGGAGGCTAAGGAACATGGTGAGGGGGAGGGCGGTTATACAGGGGCTGCAGCGGCACTCTGTGATCCTACTGCCATTCATGAGGCTCCACCAGACGCCGGAGCATGTCCGTTTGATCACGCAGCAGCCCCAGAGTTGCATCCCGACACCTCAGAACTTCCTGCCGCCACCTCTCATCTCGAGCGTCTCTCCTCTCCTCACATTCGTTTTAATACCATGTCCTTCCACTCATTCAGATGAGCTCTTTCATTGCGGGTCACTTCCATGATTTCCAAGAACATTTCGTCTCGCGTCTTTTTTTTCCACCGCATTATCTGAGATAGCCGTCGGTATGGAGGAGGGAGACTTGAAAAATTTGCAGCTGCAGGATAGAGGGAAAAAAGGGAGAGAAGTATTTAAAAAGATACATTTTACAGAACAATGGTTATACTCTTTCACGGTGAACAACACTATTCACCTTACACAACACATGTGATTTCACTACAAGGTCGCATTTTGCATCTTAATATTGAGTGCCTGCGGCTTTGGTGTTAGAGATCACAGGCGCAGGTCCGGGCATCAGAATTCGGCTTGCATGCAGCCATGGTAAGCCATTGTCTTTCAGCTTCTGCAGCCTTCATACATCCAGCGCCCTCCTTTCCCAAATAGCAAGCAAAGCCCGTTGAGTGCTGCTTCTTTCCTATTAACGTGCAGCACCAGAACCGCCCCCATCCAATTCTCTGGGGTGATCGCTTTAGCCCTCCCCCCACCACGTGGCTGGTATCATGGAAGATCACTGCTAGCCACTCTCCCCCACACCGCGTGACTGGTAGCAGGGAAGATCCCAGTAGCCAAACGCAAAAAAGCTCACGCCAATCACCCCCCCCCCCCACTCCTCCTCCTGCTTGGCTAAATGCTGGGAAGGATTTCTTTTAAGCCACAGGCAAACAGCCCAACCATCTCTGTCCCCTTAATTAAATTCCTGAATTTCAACCAGGTTACCATGAACGATATCACTCTCCTGAGGATAATACAGCGAGATAAAGAACGGATGTTGCTTGAATGCCAGCAAACACCGGGACCATATGCAGCTAGGCTTTGTCATGCAATGATACCAGATTACTTGCTACATGCATGGCGTGGTCAAGTGTCCTACCATGGAGGATGGAATAAGGCTGCCCTGCCCAGAAACCTTCTGCAAAGGCTTTTGGAGTACCTCCAGGAAAGCTTCATGGAGATGTCCCTGGAGGATTTCCGCTCCATCCCCAGACATGTTAACAGACTTTTCCAGTAACTTTACTGGCCACGAATGCATCCCAAGTCCTCAGGGCAAATTAATCATTAAAAAACGCTTGCTTTTAAACCATGTTTTATATTTACAAAGTTACACTCACCAGAGGTCCCTTCCATGGCTTCATTGTCTGGGATAGTGGCTTGAGAGGGTGATTCCATCAGGGTGAGAAAAAGCTCCTGGCTGTTGGAGAGAACGGAGTGCTATGTGCTGTCTGCAAGCTCGTCCTCCTCTTCCTCCTCCTCATCTTCCCCGTCCCCAGAATCCTCAGGCATGGTTGAGATTACCACTCCCACCTCGAAATCCATGGACAGGGGTGGGGTAGTGGTGGCGGACCCCCCCTAGAATTGCATGCAGCTCAGCATAGAAGCGGCTTGTTTGTGGCCCTGCCCTGGACCTTCCGTTTGTTTCTTTGGTTTTCTGGTAGGCTTGTCTGAGCTCCTTAACTTTCACACGGCACTGTACTGAGTCCCTGGTGTGGCCTCTCTCCATCATGGCCTTGGAAATTTTTTCAAATTTTTTTTCATTTCGTCTTTTGGAACAGAGTTCTGTTAGCACGGAATCCTCTCCCCATACAGTGATCAGATCCAGTACCTTCTGTGCGGTCCCTGCTGGAGCTCTTTTTCGATTCTCAGGAGACTGCATTGTCACCTGTGCTGATGAGCTCTGAGTGGTCACCTGTGCTGGTGAGCTCTCCGTGCTGGCCAGACAGGAAATTAAATTCAAAAGTTTGCAGGGCTTTTCCTGTCTACCTGGCCAGTGCATCCGAGTTCAGATGGCTTTCCAGAGCGGTCACAATGGTGCACTGTGGGATACCGCCCAGAGGCCAATACCTTCAAATTGCGGCCACACTAACCCTAATCCGACATGGCAATACCAATTTCAGCACTACTCCCCTCGTTGGGGAGGAGTACAGAAATCGGTTTTAAGATCCCTTTATATCGATATAAAGGGCGTCGTTGTGTGGACGGGTGCAGGGTTAAATCGGTTTAACGCTGCTAAATTCGATATAAACGGGTAGTGTAGACCAGGCCCAAGAGAGCATATAATGTTGCAATCTACTGATTGGTCAACAGAGAGGATAAATAATCTGCTACTACTACCACCAGATAAAGAAATGATCTTTTGGATCAAATAATAGGAGCCTGTGTTTCTGGAGCTTTGTTTCAGGGGATTCTAGTCCCCAGTCCCTATGTATGTGTCTTATTTGATTGATATAGTTGTTTCAGTGTCTGAAGAACTTTTCCAGTTACACACTTGTGATAGAAGTAGAAAGCAGGAAAGTGCCCTGAAAAGCTCTGATTTATTCTCTAGTTTTTGTTTTCCCTGTGTCCCACATTTGGGATCTTTGACATGTATTTGAAAGTCTAATGATATATTAGGGCCTTCACAGCTGGAGGGGATTGTGTCTAGGACTAGTAGAAGATGATTTGAGTGAAAAAAATTGCAGATCTCTCCGTTTTAGAGCCTTGTGTAATATTTGACCTTTTCTACTGTAAAACAATGTAAACTAATACCTGTGCTTTGTAGACAACTGTCTCCATACAAATTATAGCAGTAGAAAAGGTGTAACCTCTACCTCCTATGCCTCAATTCTTCTCAATATAACCTGTCAAGCACTGACAATTTTGGGAAAGTATTTCTCAGTTGCATTAACACTGTTGTATCAACTATGGAAGGCATAAGAGTAGACTGGCTGCCATCCTAATATGAAGACCAGGGTTAGACAAAACAGTGGTAAGAAAAAATGCTGGAAGCACTGTTTTCCATACTTTATTAAATACCTTATTCTGGGGAGCCACTCAACATTTCTGCAAAAACAATGGATCACCACTAGATTAAGACTGCAGCTACATTGCAATTGTAGCTGTATCAGGGGCCTCACTTATAAGCTTTCAAACTTTAGACTACTTGGGGAACATAGTTAATGTCTCTCACTTATATTACAAATTAAAACTGTGCAGTAACTGTGCAGGGGAGGGAAGAACTCTGATAATTAGCTCCCCTGACTTTAGAGAGACAAGGTAGGTGAAGTAGTATCTTTTGTTGAACCAACTTCTGTTGGTGAGAGAGAGAAACTTCTGAGACAAGTTTTTGAACTCTTCTTCAGGTTCTAGAAAAATACTCCAAGCACCACAGCTCAATGTAAGGTGGAACAGATTGTTTAGCATCAGTGACAGATTAGCCGCTGGGCCAGCCGTGCCCAGGAGCCATGGCCAATTGAGAGCCCCTAGAAAAATGGATGCCTCAACCCTCTCCACTCAGCGCTCCTGTCCCCAACCCTGCTTCCCGGCAGGAGCACTGGGCGGAGCAGAGCAAGCCCCTGTGCCCTGACCACATTTCCCTGGCAGGAGCATGGGGGGGGACAGTGAGGGGACTGCAGGCAGAAGGGGGGGAGAGGCCCCCACTTGCTCTGGCCCAGGGCCCCACAAACCCCTAATCCACCTCTGTTTAGCATAAGTAGTTAGCACATATTCTAAGGCAGTGGTTCTCAACCATGGGTCTGGGGAGCTGCAACCCAGTTTCATGGGGTCTGCAAGCCCTGGTGCCCTATGGGGCAGAATCCCTGAGCCCATGGGCAGAGTTGGAGAAGGACATGGGGGGCATTGCCCCCTCAAACTGCAGTGCCATAACCAGAGTGGGCAGTCCTAGGGGCAGCTCCACACCTCCCCATTGCCTCCTCTCCCCCACGCCCCAGGGCCCTGTCTCCCGGCCAGGTCAGAGGCCAGTGCCAGAGCCAGGCATTTCAGGGCAGCTGTTGCTCTCACTGGTCCATGGAGTGGTCAGCCACCTTCCCTGGCCGCTGCTGGTGCTCGGGGTTCCAGGGTTGCAGCAGCTCCTCAGCTCCCAGCCCCTTTGACTGCTTGTGCAGATAATAAGAGCTGCCTGGTCGGGAGACCCGGTTCCAGGGCCAGCAGTGCCCTTGGGAAGCAGTGACCACAGGAAGGAGCTCCCCTGGCACACAGCCCCTAGCTATCCCCTCCCTGTATCCTGAGCTACCTGCACACGGCCCTTAGCTACCCCTCTCTCTGCATCTTGAGCTACCCACGCACAGCCCCTAGCCACTAGGGTGACCAGACAGCAAATGTGAAAAATTGGGATGGGGGTGGGAGGTAATAGGAGACTATGTAAGAAAAAGACTCAAAAATTGGGACCGTCCCTATAAAATCGGGACATCTGGTCACCCTACTAGCTACCCTCCCTCTCCCTGCATCGCAGCCCCTAGCTACCCCCCCCCCCCGCACCCTGTATTACCTCCCTGCCTGCACACACTCTGTAGCTCAGAGATTCTCAACCTTTTTCTTTCTGAGGCCCCCACAACGTTATAAAAACTCCATGGCCCACCTGTGGCACAACTGGGCAAACATTAAGGGGTACCAAGCATGGCAATTGCCTGGGGACCCAAGACACAGAGGCCCCCACAAAACTATGTTACTCAGGCTTCAACTTCAGCCCCAGATGATAGAGCTCAGGGCTTCAGTCAGCCTCATATGGCCACGGTGCAGCTTTGGCTTTCTGCTCTGGGTCCCAGCGAGTCTAATGCTGGCCCTGCTTGAAGCCCCTCTGAAACCTACTAGGGAGCCCCCAGGGGGCCCCAGCCCCTGGTTGATAACCACTGCCCTAGCTACTCCCTCCCTGCACCCTTAGCTACCTGCACACAGCCTTTAGCTACCCTTCTTCCTGCACCCTGAGCTATCCTCCCCGCTTGCACACAGCCCCTAGCAACCCCTCTCCTTGTGCCCTGAGCTACCCCCACACAACTGCACACAGTCCCTAGCTACCTCCTCCCTGCATCCTGAGCTACATGCACATAGCCTCTAGCTACCCCTCTCCCTGAACCCTGAGCTACCCCCCCACCCTGCTCACAGCCCCCAGCTATCCCCTGCCTGCATTCTGAGTGATTTTTAACTTTTTGAGCTGAGCTGCTCCTCCCTTTCAGTTATAATTTGTGGTTGTCCTCCCTGCCCCCAACCCAGACAGGCTGGATGAGGTGAGTCAGGGACTGGAGGTGGCAATCCCTGCCTGGGCCCCGCTGTGCAGGGCTGGCCTCCCAAAATAGAAGTCAAACTACACCTATGGAGGGCACCCCCATGTCTGACGCCCACAGGGCTAAAGCCCCAGCCCCTCAGCTCCCTCCATAAACATGAGAACTAGGGGTGTGGAGGTGGTGCAGCACTCCCAGGTTTTATGTAGGGCTTTGCTGCCAGCTCCGCATGCGGGGTCCCAGTGCCACTCCTGGAGCTCTGTTTCTGGCCCCCAAAGTGGGGTCCTAGCTGCCAGCTCCAAGCCCAGGGCTCCGCTCCCAGACCCCGTGCAGTCCCAGCCCCACGTCTGGGGCTCAACTCCCAGCCCCGCATGTGGGTTCCCAGCTGCTGCTCCGCTCTCAGCCCTGTGCCCAGGGTTCTGCTCCTGGCCCCACTCGCGAGCTCCCAGCTGCTGGCCCCATGCCTACTCCCAGCCTTGACCCTCTTACCCCTGTCCGGGTCCCCCCTCCCATAGACATGGCCCTGCTCCCAGCAGCAGCTCTGGGTGGGAGAGGGCATGAACAGGGGTAAGGGGTTAGCTTTCAGCACCCCGATTAGTAAAAGTGTTGCAGCACCACTGGTCTCCTCCCCGCCCGGTGGCTGGAGCCCGGAGCCCCCCTGCCACAGGGCCCTGGCGTGTTTTCTAGCATGTTGGTGGGGGTGGGGCACTAAGAAAGAAAAAGGTTGAGAACCCCTGTTCTAAGGGATTATTCAAGGTAGAGTGGCTCAAAAGCTTCTCTCTCTTACCCAGCGGTTCTCAAACTGTGGGGTCTCCAGGTGCTGGCATTAGACTTGCTGGGGCCCGGGGCTAAAGCCAAAACCTGAGCCCCCAAATGGGGGCTGAAGGTGGCATTCTGGCCCAGGTTTCAGTCCCCCCCACTGGGGTCATGTAGTAATTTTTGTTGTCAGAAAGGGGTTGTGGTGCAATGAAGTTTGAGACCCGCTGCCAACAGAAGTTGGTCCAGTGAAATATTACCTCATCCACTTTCTATAATATCCTAGGACTGACACAGCCATATCTCCCCTGACTTTGTCATATGTTCTGGTGTAGATGGGGACTAAATGATTCCTATTATACTTCTCTGTGAGTCCCGTCACGTAATGCAAATCGTGAATTATGTTGCCTGGAATGCCTTCCCTGGATTGCCTCATCTACACTGAGCTTCTTCTGAAAATCTCCACAAATCCACCAGTGGTATGACAACCACGGAAAAGCTGGTGTAAACCAGCCACTGGCATTTTTACCTCCTATGCAGCAGTGCTAGACAACAAAGTAGTAAAAATGCCAGTTGCCAGTCTACATTAGTACTCTCATTGTTTCTATTACTGCAGCGCTACAGCAATGGTAAGAATATTTCAGAAAAAATCCATGTAGATGAAGCAAAAGTGATGTAATTATTTGATTACCTGCAGCTTCAGTGTTATTGACAGAAAGGAACAAGGTGAATGTGGATGGCATTCAATGGACCTCAAAGTCATTTTTCTCTGTCTTTGAATCTGAGCTCAGTATGTTGGTTGTGACATTAGAAGAGTTACTGATCAGTCCTTGCATGTAAATTGAATTTATGGACCTGTCTGTTCAACCCAAGAATTAATGAGATGAATTTAACAGGTCTTTTCTCTCCCCTTCATTTATTGCTGGTCGCTCTTTTATTATCTATTGGCCAAAAGAGAATATAAATAAAATGAATGTGTAAACCTATAATGAATGTGAAAACCTTCTGCTATAGCAGGCCTTTAATTAAAGGAAAAGCTAACCAAGGGCAGTCACGCACAATATGCTGCAAATCCAAAGAGTAAAAAATGCTGAGAATCTCAGTAAAAACCTTGAGAACGTTAATATTTTAATGAAAATAAATGTAAATAAGCTTTGGGTGAAAATATCAAAAGCAGCCATTTTCTGAATGGGTATAATGCAGTTTCACCAATAAATTGTCAGAAGTAAGAAAAATGCCAGTTATATTTTCATGGGAGTCAGACCAAACCAATTATCCTTTCACCTAATGCCTGCCAAGGATAAAGTTCTTAATCTGGGTAAGAAAATGGTAATACTGATTGGCAAGCATATTAAGGATCAGGTGAAATCTAAAATCACTCCCTCTCAGTTGAAGGCAAAATTGATGTCAAAGTGATCCATATTTTTGTATTTTACTAGACTTATTGCTGCCCCTGAATTTCCAGACTGGGGCCAGGAACACCTACTTTCATCTTTATCTGGCTATTTGCATTTCCTCCCATGTACAAAGAGGTTTCAAGGGCAGCAGCCAGCAGCTAGGGAAGTAAAACGGAAGAGTCAGTTTGTAATGAACGTGGAACCCACGTGTGACAATTTAAGGAATCAGTCTATGTACCATTTATGGATTTTGTTTGAGATTTTGAACTCTCTGTATATATCTTTTATTAAGCTGCAAACTCCATTTTGACTGTAAGGACGGTCTTTGTCCTCTGTCTTTTTACATCCCCTTGAGATGAAATTCGAAGGGGTGATGATGAGTGGCCACGCAGGGCTAACAATGGAGAAACATTTAACCTTGACCGTCCTCTATTCAAACAGAAGCCCCTTAGGCACAGAGTTACCCGTCACCCGAGCAAACCACTTTTCCAAGAGCTTCTGCCCAGGCCGCGCCAAAGCCACTCGGCGCCACGAGTCTTTCCCGCTTAGACCCCAGCGCTCCAGTTCAATGCGAGCCCGCCCGGGGGCAGCTCCCTCTGAGGCTCTGATTGGTCGCGCCGCCTGCCCCATTTGCCCCCTCCTGAGCCGAGCTGCTGCAAAACTCTCCCCCTTGCCCTACCCCCAGCAGTATCGCAACACGCAACCAGTCTGGGGGCCGAAACCGAAAGAGCATCGGAGCGGCCAGCAGCTGTGCCCCCCCTGCGGGCCACGAGAGGGATCTGCGGGCCTCCCTCCGCCCCGCAGCGGCACGCCCGAGCCGGGAAGGCAGGAGGCCAGGAGAGGTTAGGCGGGGGGAAGAGACTGAACTGCTGGGCAGGTGAAGCGGCCTGACACACAGGGCCGACTCCAGGCCCCAGCGCGCCAAGCCGGGAGGGCGGCAGGCGGCTCCGGTGGACCTCCCGCAGGCGTCCGCTGGTCCCGCGGCTCCGGTGGAGCACGCCTGCGGGAGGTGCCCCGGAGCCGCGGGACCAGCGAGCGGCAGAGCACTCCCCGCGCGTGCCGCCGGCCTTGGGGCGGTGAAATGGCTAGGGCCGGCCCTGCTCACACACACGCGGGGGCGGGGCCGGGGCCGGGGCCGGGGAGCTCAGCTAGCTCAGGGCGGGCGCGAGCCGAAGCACGCGCTGGTTTGGAAAGCTGGGTGTGACTTTGGGGCTCTGCCACGCGGCCTGCGCTCTGGGGAGAGGGGTTTGGGGCGACCCGCTTCCACCTGAACCGCTTTAATAAAAACGCGTGTTCTGTCAGTTTGGTCCCGTGCGGGCCCTGTAACGAGCCGCCTGCCCTTGTCTGCCAGCCCTCGCTCGTCCAGCGAGTCCTGGAAGGAACTCCGGGCAAGGCTGGGCAATGCGCCTGCGCAGTCGGGCTTCTTACGCTGTAGAATACGCTCGCCGAAGGAACGGGAAGGTAGCTGCATAGTGCGCCTGCGCAATAGGTAGTCTAAGCTAGCTAGATGTGAGGCCTCTGCATTGCGCCTGCGCAGTAGGCGGGGTGAGCGAGGCTGCCGTCTTCTCAGAGGAAAGCGTCTGCGTGGGAGGCAGGTTGGTGGGCGGCAGCGGGTTTGAGGCTGAGGGCCGGTGGGGGCGAGCCGGGCGGCAGCGCCATGTTGCGGCGGCTGCTCGCGGCGCTCATTGACCGTTGTTTTGTCCCCAGCAGCGGGAGCAACATGTTCTACGCGGTGCGCAAAGGCAGGAGGATCGGAGTCTATCAGACCTGGTGAGGGTGGCTGCTCCCGAGTGGTCCCCACTCCCATCCCGCCTGGGGGTCCTCCCCGTACGGGGCAGGACCCAGGCACTGGCGTGATCCCCCTTCCCTACTAGGCCTACCCGGGCAGGCTTCTTCAACCCCTCCCGTCGGCTCGGGGTAGGAGGAGCCCGCGGGGTCCTGTCCCACCTCTGGGGCCGCCCAGCTCCGCGCTGACGGCCCGCCTGTCGCTGCTGTGTTGTAGGGAGGAGTGCCGAGAGCAGGTGAACAGGTACCCGGCCGCCAGCTTCAAGAAATTTGCCAGCGAGGCAGATGCTTGGTCCTTTGTGGGCAGCGAGTCACGGCAGTCCTCATCCCATTCAGCAGGTAATACCCAGCAAGCCCCTTCCACCTTCCCTGCGTGGGGCAGTGTCTGTACAGGAACATATGTACAGGACCACCAGGGGTATCGAGTCTGGTGCCCTGCCGGTAGTCCCATCACATACCTCCATGTGTACTTACTGTTAAAATGCTGTGTATTGCGATGGTGACAGCTCCTGTCCCAAACAACGTACACTATAAGGCTATGTTTCCACTACAGACCGTACAGCTGTACTTCAGACATGCCAAACCCATGGAGAAAATGCAGACATTAGGCTTGCTTTTGGCTTAATTGGCTTGTGAGTTGCTTGTTGACTAGTTCTTTAGCTTGTTGCTGTGTTTTTTTAATCGACTCCTGCCAAACAATGAGGAAGAGAGAGAGTCAGGGGTGCACAGCGGGCCCACCAGTCCAGACTGCAGGCCAGGAGGATTTAGTCACATGTTCTTAGGGATTGGCTTGTTTTGGCCTTGTTTTGAAATGAGATTAGCTCAGTGTTTCTCAAACTGGGATCACCGCTTGTGTAGGGAAAGCCCCTGGTGAGCGGGGCCAGTTTATTTACTTGCCCTGTCTGCAGGTCCGGCCGATTGTGGCTCCCACTGGCCGTGGTTCGCTGCTCCGAGCCAGTGGGAGCCGCTAAAAGCCAATGCTCAAACCACTGAGCTATCCCTCCCCTCTCTGTGTAGGAAGCGCCTGTGCTATAGCATTGCACATCGCTGCTCTGCCCTAGTGTGAACATACTTTTAGTATCAGACAAGAGACAGATGGGTACCAGTAGATGGGGAGTACAAGTAAACAATGAGACTATATAGGTTGCCATGAGAAGCAGTGGTCTCAACACGTTAAAGCTTCATTTTAAAAACCAGCTAGGTTTCTTGCCCTCACTACAGTTGGAAGGCTGTTCTGAGACAAATGAGTGTTACTTCCGAAGCGACAGCAGGTAAAAATAGGGTATAATAGTCTGATTTTTCTGAGATACAGGCACCCCCACAGCTCTCTCTCTGCTCAGTATCTCTGAAACCATACCATGCTGTGTGGCATATATTATATTTTGCATCCTATAACTCAGAGGTCCTCACTGTGGGGTGTGCCTCCCTGGGGGGCATGGAAAGTTCAGGGGAGCATAGTGGGGGGCCCAGGCTTGCCCTCAAGGGGGACAGGGAAGGAGTACTGCCTAATCAGGGCCCTGGCCTGGCTTCCAACCGCGGTTCTCGGAGCATGGATAGATTCCATTACTGGTAAGGGAGGGGTGTAACAAAGAGTTTGGGGACCACTGTTATAACTGGATGTAGATCAGTTGCTGTGGCATAGGACTGATGAATTATTGTCAGACAAGCTTCTTTTATCATTAAGTTAACTAAAATATTTCCATAAAATTTTCACTAATGTTATAGGGTGTTTAACAAGGCATCTCTCTGCTCTTCTTCCACTGCACACAGAGAGCACTTGGAGACACTCTGATTGTAAACACAATATGTGGTTTATTTACAGTGTTCCCCTCACCGGCAGCATCTTATTTACAACAGCATACCATCTTTAACTCCCTAGGTCATGGACAGGAAAGGTGGGAAATCTCTCTTGGGACTAATTCTGAGAGACTGGTTTTCTCCCACTACCAGTTCTTGCCAGTGCGTTATCTACCTTCTGAGCTAATGAGTTAATTAGCCTTATAGCTCACTGCAGCCCATCCCCAATCTATCCATTAGTCACAACTGTAGTAGTCAGTTTTATATTCCAGGCAACTGATTGGAGATACAGTGACAGAGTGGTAGTTCAGCTGCTCTGTCACTGGGTGGCATTTTCAAAAGGGCCCAGCACTGGCTTTTAATGGTGGTAGAGTTAAGGCAATGCTGAGTGCTTCTGCAAATCTGCACTGAGCTCATGTATCCTCAGTATCTAGTAAAACATCCAAGATAAGGAAAAATCAAAGATGGCTTTGGATTAAGTTATGTGAGGCATCGTTATTTACTATGCAACTTTAAGGCTTAGTCTGAGTATTGAACTCCTCTTCTAAAATTGAATTTAATTATGCTACTGCTAAAATTGGTAATTGGAAATTAAAAATCTATTTTAATATATTTACTCTTGCTAAAAATATTGCCACAGATTAAAAAAAATCTAGGAAACAGAAAAGCCAAATTGTAATATTAAAACATGAAGTTATGCTCAGCTATACGCAATATAGAAATACTACATGTGTGCAGTGTGGCTAAGTTAATTTTGAACCTTAACAGCTGCATGTCCTGATTGCTGAAATTTAACATAGCATTAATGATGACTTGTACATTTATTTCTGTTCTTCTTTTTTTTTTAAAAAATGCTGTGAAATTTAACTTGGTATTTCTGCCAGAGTGTCTTCCCTAGTAGTTTAACAAATAATTTCTAATACTGCTACAATTAGCCATGCAAATTATAACTTAACTTTTATATTTGTGTGTAATACTGTTTTTTTTTCTGTAAGGTATTAATAGCATATCTAGTTTAACACAAAAGAGTGACAGCTACTGGAATGAAATGGAGACAGCAAGCCCAAGTTACAGCACATGCAAGAGACCATATGAGCAGTCTTCGGAGGAAGAATCTAACAGAAAACGTGTAAAATACAATGAGACATACTCGGCATCTTCAGTGAGCAAAGATAAATTCTCATATATGGGTAAGCCTCTTTGATGGGGCTACAATTTATTGAAGTATATTTAATGAATATGAAGTATTTTAAACAGAGTATTTAACAAGTCCCTAAAGTTGCTGCTCTCACTAACAGCCAAAACCTGGTTCAAGTTGAAATTCTCTAGAGTGAAGAAGCTTTGGCATGTCTTTTTCTGTGAGAAGCCCTCAACTATTGCTGCTTGGTTTAACAGTGTAGATCTAACCTTTATGGTATGCCTGGAAAATTATCTCCTCTTGCTGACATTTAGCCCCTAGTCCTCCCTTACAGGTGATCGAGGTAGGGCATTAAAGAAACTTTTATTTTCGTGTGTGGGAGAACTGGATATCTGAATGCAAGAATTACAGTTCTGGCATTCTAATAGTAATGTTTAGAGTGCCTTCAGAACAATAAATTTAAGTAATCTTATCATAAAGCATATTTTGAGTATATAACACTAGTCATCATTACATGGCTTTATCTGGCCACTGTAAACAGGATGAAATCATGTTTTAACTGATATGGAATCATGTCAGAGCCCTGAGTAAATACACTTGAGTGAACACATTTAAACATGTATTTTAACTTTTCATTGAGACTGATGGCCATCTTAGAAAAATAAGATGGGAGCTGGAGTTGGGAGCATGAAGCTCTTCCACACAATCTTGAGGCTTGGCAAAAATTGACGTTCTTGTGAAAAAAGTTGGGGCTAAAATTATTTCATGGATTCTGCAGCCGTGCAGGATGATGTATACAACTTCTATGTGAAGAAGTTGCTGGAGCATTATTGGAGGAAATATAAATCTGTTAAGAAACAATTTTCTGTATTTGAAAGAGGCTTATGCCTTTGAACAATTAAAAATTGTTTTGTGACATTTTAAATAGATTGCATGTATCCATCTCTTGCAGGTGACTCTGTAGTTGTTTATACGGATGGCTGCTGCTCAAGTAATGGGCGTCGTAAGGCACGTGCTGGAGTAGGAGTCTATTGGGGACCAGACCACCCTTTGTAAGTAATTTTGAGATCATAGTTAAATCACTTGCTGTACAAAAACTTACTAATATTGGTCTTGTGTAATTCATCACTTAAATTGTATGGCCTTTAAATTCAGCGACTTCAGAATGCGAAACCCAGTTACTTCATGCGTCTGAAGAAGTGAGTATTCACCCACGAAAGCTTATGCTCCAATACGTCTGTTAGTCTGTAAGGTGCCACAGGACTCCTTGTCGCCTTTTACAGATCCAGACTAACACAGCTACCCCTCTGATACTTAACTTGACTGAGACTTTCTTGAATAATATTACCAAATTTATGTAAATAATGAGCTAGAAAGAGTAAACTCAGTTATTAAATTGGGATGTTGAATATCAGCCATCACTGAGGGCAGAAATAAAGGTGCCTGTAGAGGTTAGAAAGGTAGGCAAAATATAACCAGACTCAGCCTGGACAAATGCAAGGTAATATCTTTGGGAAGATTTAATTTAGGCTCCCATTAAGTGCTTCCACAAGTTTATATTAAAATGACTGTTCTCAACCTGGAGGTTCAACCTGCAGTAGGGACAGGGCCAAGCATGCCTAAATTTCAGATTAGGTGCCACTTAAGTTTTTAAGTTCCCTTTCAGGGGAAATTTTAGTTATGCCTCAATTCTGCCTAATCTGTGGCTATACACTCATGCAGTAGTGTGAACCACTAATGTGTTTTGTGTTGCTTTTAAACAGAAATACTAGTGATAGGCTTTCTGGACGGCAGACCAACCAAAGAGCTGAAATACATGTAAGTTGTGACGTTTTAAAATTGTTTTATACTTGTGGGAAAGAACTGAGCACTATGACTCCACGCAACTCAATCAGCTGCTAAAGCTCTCAGGTATTTTCAGACATTCAATTTAGATTTAGTAGGGCTCTGCTGTGGGGGTTTTAGCAATGATACAAGTCAAGAAGGAAGCTGGTGATTCTGCTAACAGTATTTCTGCATAGGAGTTGGTAGAGTTGCTTTCTGGAACTCACATTGGCTTCTTCTCTGAGGTTTCTACCTCATAATGTTTGTATTTAGTTCTGTTCATCCTGTCTCAAGGAAGATAGTTCAGAAGTAGAAAGGAGTTCAGAGACAAATGATGGCAAGACTTTTTTCTATGAAAGAGAACATTAGGACTGTTCAGTTTAGATATGAAATGAATAACAGCAGGCATGATGGAGGTCTACAGAACAATATCTGGTGTAATGAAGATAAAATGGTGCTCCTATTTGAAAGATAAGGATAATCCAATGAAATTGAAAGGTGACATTCAGAACTGATACAAGGAACTACTTATTAACACAATGCACAACTAACCTTTGAAATAATAAAATATCATTGATGTCAAGATCTTAAGATTCAAAACAGCATCAGACATTTATGTGAATAATCAGAACATCCACAGTTCTATTAGAGGAAAATAGCCAGTATATAAACCCTCATGGTTGAAGGGATGAGCCAATCATTAGCTGGCAGGATTAAGAAGTTTCTTCTAGGGACTAGTTATTCTATAATCAGCTACTCTGTCTTCCACCTTCCACTGAGGCATGTTGTATCCTGTCTCTGGCAGACTTCTCGACTGTGGGACATCTGATATGTTACTGCAATTTTTGTGTCTGTCTTCACACTAAATTCTCTAGTTGTATTTCTTATGTATGTATTTTTTTGTTCACAATCTTCTGAATTATGATTATTGAAACACTTCTTTTAGGCAGCCTGCAAAGCAATAGAGCAAGCAAAGAGTCAAAACATCAAGAAACTGGTTCTTTACACTGATAGCAAGTTCACTATAAATGGTAAGTTAATGATTTCAGCTCTGCTGTGCATTGAATGTAGAATACATACCTTCATTGTATAAGCCCCACAAATCTGTTTCTGTAAAATCAGCAAAGAATCCTGTGGCACCTTATAGACTAACAGACGTTTTGGAGCATGAGCTTTCGTGGGTGAATACCCACTTCCTCAGATGCGTGTCAGACATGCATCTGAGGAAGTGGGTATTCACCCACGAAAGCTCATGCTCCAAAATGTCTGTTAGTCTGGATCTGTAAAAGCAGCAAAGAATCCACTAACACAGCTACCCCTCTGATACTTTCTGTAAAATGGTTTGTGTTTTTTTTAGATGGTGTGTAGGGAAGGGATTATGCATAACTCATTTCAATTCCCAGTAATAGCAGGGAAAAGGACTCCAAGAACACCCTGCATAGCTTGCCAAAATCACATCCACTGTTTGTATCAAACTCTGGAATAGACAAGATACCTAGTTTAGCAACTGATGTAGGAAATAGTTTTAAAATATCAGATACTGAATGTCTATAATAAAGGATTTTCTTGCAGAAGTTCTGGATGCAATATACAAAATGGTGTATGAATTTTCATACAAAGCCCTATAAATGTAGGCTGTATATCTGAAAATGGCCAGCAAAGTAGTACTGTATTAGGAAACTGCCTGTTCTCTCCTCCTCCTTCTCCCCCCCCCGCCCCTTTGTTCTTGTATCAAAGTTTAAAAAAAAAAACAAAAACACAACCCTGAAACATTTCAAGATTGTTCTGCTTGTTTTTACTTCTAGCAATGTTATTCAAGTCTATTCTTCCCTGGCTTTCATGGAAGACTGCTGGAGGATGGTGTCTCCCAATGTATATTGTGAGATTTCACCTTAGGTGTTAATGTTGAATTTTTACAAGACCTCCTATAAGTAGTAGGCAGTGGAGCTAATGTGTTCTCTAATAGACTAAACCCCTTTTTCCCCACTTACTCAGCTTGCAGTCCCTTGTGGTTTATAATTTCGGAGTATAGGTATAGCCTGAATTTCTAACATGAAAGCAGACAGAGAAAAACATTTAGGTCTTTTATGTGAAGCAAAAGGCACAATTGCATCTTCTTCGCAGGTCACTTCTAACAGACTGGATCCCAGAGTCCTTTTTAATTTTTCTTGTAGTCTGAGCACAAGCTCTTTATGGGAACTCCTGAGATCTAATAAACTAACCATCACTGTGTTTGGCAAGTCAATTTGTCTGCCTCAGTTTCTCCCATTGTAAAATGTGACTGATGGCTTTTGGGATGAGTTGATCTATTTAAGTGCTTTCAAGACAAAGTTTATATGTACTTAATGATTTGGGTACAGTATCGAGTCTGGCTTCCTTGTTGCTCAGATAATTGGATGAGATTTGTGTAATTGGTTTTTAGCTATACTTTCCCAAAATTAGGGAGGCTGTTGGGCAGAACAAAGACTTTGTATGATTTTTGCATTGCAGATGAGAGAACTTTTCATCTGTTTTTCCCTCAAAGCATAAGCCAGCAGCTCAGAGGGCAAATGAGCTGGAAGTAATTTGATGCCTCCTCTAGGAGGCGATGCCCTCACCCTGGAGAGGCCAAGGAGCTACTGGACAGGGAAAGGGGGATGCTTGGGTGGAAGTAGTAGTGCAGGGAGCTGTCCCGTTTCCCCCCTGTCTTAAACTCTGGTAACTCCCACTTCTATGTGGGAAAAAGTGGAAGGGAGGTTCCTAATAGCATTGGCCCCAGAAAGTGGAGGGGTTGCTAAGCAAGGGCTCAGTGGACCAGGGAGTTAAAACCAGCAAGGAAGCAGAAGAGATGGGGAAGATCAGAGTGGGTGGGAAAGAGGAATAATAGATCCATTAAGTAATCTGTTTCCTTCCACTTCAGTTGCCCCACCAGGGGGCAACCAGTTCATACAAATTTGCGGATGCGACTGGTTATGGGAGCCTTTGGTCTGGCTTCCTGGAAAGAGTCCTTAGTGGAATGAGAATTAACAGCTCAGTTTAGTTAGTTCATACTGCCAGGCATAAAGTGGCCAATTCTATTCTGGTAACTATTTCATTAGTACACTTGTTTAATGAAGGGCACTCCTGTCTTGGACAAATTGACTGTTAATTATTTCTTTGACCAGTAGTAGATGACTTTCTAACTCTTAATTAAAATATTGTTACTTTCTCTCAGTGACTTCTAGGTTTATGTTACGGTTCATGTTGTTCTGAATGTGTTCCGCTGTATGCCTTCTTTTTTAGGTGTTTATGCATTCCCACCATCTATGCGCCTCTTCTGACCTTCAAATAAAATAAGTTATTAAAGCTCTAGTTAGAGCTGCACTCTGTTAACTCTATTGGCAAACAGACCCTCAACTTCAATTTATTGCAGTTCGCCTGGTAAACTTGCACTTAAGTGAATCTAAACTCATGTATTATGCTCACAAACGGTGAGCATCAGTACCAGTCAATGGGGAAGCATAGGTGTAAGGACAGATGCTGGAAAGAGACAGTCATTCTGAAAGACTGTATTAGAGAATGAAATCAGCATGTTTCACAGATTGCCACCTGTGTCTTTAATGCATTTGTGGAGAAAGTTAGTAACTGATAGCAGTATGGTCTTGTAGCATTAAAGTCATTGGGCGTGGGACCATACCCACAGTCTGTAGAGATAACAGGAAGAACAGTAGCTCTAGAGTAAATAAAGCACGTTATGGGGATAATGACTAAGACTAAGATTTTTGTCATGGGTATTTTTTAGAAAAAGTCATAGGACAGGTCGCATGCAATAAACAAATTAATGGAAGCCTGAGACCTGTCCTTGAATTACTTAGAATACCCTGTTGAAGTGATTAGAGTTTTTGGTTCTGATCTTTACATGGCAAGGATTTGAAAAAAAGATAAAATTTCCTAAATAACTTCCTTTTAAAGACATGGTCATGGATAATCTTCCTATGCAGTAGCCACAAGTTATTTACATTCTTGCTGAATTTTAAAAATATATCCAGTTTGTACTTGTATTTAGAAACTGTAATTATCTTCCAATAAAACATATTAATTTGTTTTTCCATAGGTGTAACAAGTTGGGTAGACAACTGGAAAAATAATGGCTGGAGAACAAGCACAGGAAAAGATGTAATAAATAAAGAAGACTTTGAAAGACTTGATAAGCTTTCAGAGGGAATGGAAATTCAGTGGGTGAGTAATTTGGTGGTGGTAATTGTGACTGAATAAGCTCTACTAACTTTTGCCTCTAAAAATATTTTATACGTTTTCACAAATAAGAGCATCATAAGGAGTTTTAATAAACTTAAAACTACCATGAATCCACGTAAGTACCAGGAAAATTATTAGCTCCATCCAAAATAATCAAGATTCTGTTACCAAGTAATAATTTAAGAAATACACATAAAAGGATCTAGTAGATCTTATCAAACAATATACTTAAACATTTGCTCATATATTGCCCACCAAGAAAATCACCACAGTTAAATCTCTAGGGCATTTCCAGGAAAAAGGTGCAAAGCTCAGATCTAACTAAAATACAGAGAAACTAACAGAGGATGGTTAGAGCTGAAGGTCAAAAATTTAAGAATTCTTAAATTAATCAATTTTCAGGGTATGTAACTTGATACAGTAAAACTTTTTTTTTTTTTTACTTTTAGCAGAACTGAAATGTGTCAGAAGCCAGCAGGGTGCAAAACAAACTAACTCAGATTTTCTGTGGTATATTCAAAGCTTTTCCAAGAATATTAGAAGCATGAATATGGCAGTCCTTAGAAAACCTGTATTAGCTCTCAATTTGGTAAGAACTCTGTCTCAAATGTAGAAGTAGGATACAGTAACTTTTTTTGCTGAGTAGCTAGTTATATTATTTTAAATTGAGTCTGTAACCTTTAACTCTTCTAGTAGAAATAAATGCAGCATTGAGAAGAACTTATTGTCCCCATAGCTACATTTCTAATTATTCTAAATTTGCCTGTAACCTTCCAGAGATACCTAACTCAGAATCAAATCTCTGCACCATTGCCTTTATGGCTAGTGAAACAGAATCCAAGGAAATGAACTATTAAGTAATCCCTACAAAACAATACAGTGGGCATAAGTGGAGGCTTTATACTTCTCATGGGGGACTTTTCCTAGAGGAAGTTCCTTCCCTTATTGTACTTTTGCTGTCATTCAAATACTCCACTGATGTATTCTGTTCAGATGTCAAAGGCTGACTAGATATTGTCTCCTCCACCTTGTCTCACTAGTAGAAATATAAGCTCCGGGTTGCAGTTAAGCAAACAACTGTACTGAACTAAAATTTTAATCTGTCTTTTATCTGACTTCCCCTGGCTAGAAACAAAACATAAACTTCCAAATACAGCAGAAAATCCATCTGACAGTGGCTGGAGCACTGTATTCTGGCACTTCAGGGAGGGAGTCTTGTCTTTATAGGCTTCCACTCTACATTTTCTCTCCAGTAGTGCTGCATTGGGAATAGAATTGGTGGAACTGTTCAGATTTTAACAGAACAAATCACCACAATAAGAAGAGCAAAGAGTCTTGTGGCACCTTATAGACTAATAGACGTATTGGAGCATGAGCTTCTATGGGTGAATACTCACTTCACCCCGAAAGCTCATGCTCCAATACGTCTGTTAGTCTATAAGGTGCCACAGGACTCTTTGCTGCTTTTACAGATCCAGACTAACACAGCTACTCTTCTGATACTTGACACAATAAGAGGAGTATCCTGTGCTAGTCTGAAAACCAGACAGTGCTGCATTTCATGAACTTGGCACTTAAGTGAGAGCTGAGAATGTTGTGTTTGAGAAATGGTGGCAGAGCTTATATTATGGCCTTTGAGTGAGACTGCCATATGTAAAAGAGGTAAATGACTTATTTGAGTTACGAGGAGTCTCGTGGCACCTTAAAGACTAACAGATTTATTTGGGTATAAGCATTCATGGATAAAAAAATACTTCTTCAGATGCATGGGGTGAAAATTACAGATGCAAGCATAAATATACTGGCACATGAAGAGAAGGGGGTTACCTTACAAGTGGAGAACCAATGATGACAAGGCCAATACAGTCAGGGTGGATGTGGTCCACTCCCAATAATTGATTGAGGAGGTCTCAATACCAAGAGAGGACCTACACGCCTCCAGCTTCCATCCAGGACTCATCACATGATCCATTGTCTACAGCCAAGCCCTAGGATACAACCAAATTTGCTCAAATCCTTCAAAGACAAACACAAACACCTACAAGATCTTTATCAAGCATTCTTAAAACTACAATACCCAGGTGGAGAAGTGAGGAGACAGATTTACAGAGTTAGACAAGTACCCAGAAGCCGCCTACTACAGGACAGGCCCAACAAGAAAAATAACTTACATCCCCCAGCCAAAACCTCTCTAGCATATCATCAGTTATTGGGAGTGGGCCACACCCACCCTGACTGTATTGGCCTTATCATCACTGGTTCTCCCTTCTCTTCATGTGCCAGTATATTTATGCTTGTGTCTGTAATTTTCATTCCATGCATCTGAAGAAGTAGGGGAAAAAAAACACATGAAAGCTTATGCCCAATTAAATCCCTCTTTAAGGTGCCACCGGACTCCTCACTGTTTTTGTGGATACAGACTAACACAGCTACCCTTCTGTTATTTGAGCCAATAGATTCTGGGCTGCTCCTGGATCACTGAGTTCATCTGCAACTGGTGTAGTAACTTCTAGTCTAGACCTCAACCAACTATATGTCTTTGTCACCTCAGGGTGAGAGCGCCACATGTTGCTGCACATATTCTATATTTTGAGACCACTTGAAAAATGAAGCTAGTACTAATACTGCTCTAACTTGTTTAAGCAGGGTTTAATGTCAGCAGTATGTGTAGCTAATGGTCCAGGATTTAAGGATGGTGTTCAGGGTGTTGATTTTTAGCCAGGAAAGCCCTTTCTCTCTGCTGGTTGTTATAGTGCTGTAGTTGTATTCCTGTTAGCCTCCATCCATTTATGTTCATCATGGGTCTTCTCCATGATGAGTCCTTGATTTTAGAACTTTTTACTCCTCTTGCTTCTACTGCCAGAGCCTCTGTGCAACCTTCTGGACATAATGCGGAACCCATCTTTCCCCGCACCTTCAAACCTCTGGGGAGGGAAATGGCTATGGGTTGGAAAGGTTTGGGTTTATAATTGCTAATGCATATTAAGTGTGGGTTTGGGTTGTTTTTTTTTTTTTTTTGCATTAGTAATGTATGGAGTTGGCACTCAGCATTGGATATCTGCTCGAGGCTTACCTACATTTTAATAAATAAAATAAGGCTCTAACTCTGAGATAGGAACCAGTTAAAAGAATCTAGCTGTGAGAAGCCCTACTATATGTAGAAGCAATTATTTAATACTCTAGAGAGGTGCTATTATACTTGGGATTAATAAAGAATGACCAGGTGATCAGATTTGGTGTGGTCTCTTGACTATTTGAATCTTGGTAGGGTGTTGACTCGAATAACTTTTAGACTTCTCTCAACAGATGCATGTTCCTGGTCATGCTGGCTTTACAGGAAATGAAGCAGCTGATAGACTTGCAAGAGAAGGAGCTGGAAAACAAAACTTCTAGCATGCTATCATGACTAGAAAACTTCATTCTTGCTAACTAAAGACTGTTTAATTCATAAGACAGACTCTTTTCAGTGTGAAAACTTCCAGTTGGAATTGTTCAAAATAAGTTAATTTAAACTTTGTTATAACTATACTTACCTTATTTCTGGTTTAACATTTTAAATATACACTGTCCTGTATAAACACACCAACTTTTTTAGGGTGTTCAGGTGTCTTGGTTAATCACTGCTTTGTTGGTAGAGGCTTGTTTAACTATTAACTGAACATTCAAATATTGGTAAAAGAAAGGTGTCCAGTATTTTTAGTCCCAGTTGCCACAATGCCTGTTAAGAATTTTTTTAGACGTTCCATAATGGAGATACAACTTTGGGTTTTACAAAGTATAATTGTTTCAAAAAGTTTATGAAGGGAAATCTGTTACAATCTGAATGCTAGACAGATGTTGTTTTCCCTTTACCAAAAGTATTGAAATAAATTTAAACTTGAGAAGTTTGATGTTAGTATGGTTTTTTCTATGCTATTTGTTTATAAACAAAGTGCAGTGGTAATTATTTGAACTGCATAATCCTGTAAAACATAACTTTCCCCAACTGCACTTCCTCAAATGCTAACAAGTACACCTCTACCTCAACATAAAGCTGTCCTTGGGCGCCAAAAATCTTACCGCATTGTAGGTGAAACCATGTTATATTGAACTTGCTTTGATCCACTGGAATGCGCAGCCCCGCCCCGCCACAGCACTGCTTTACCACATTTTATCCAAATTCATGTTATATTGGGTGGCATTATTGCGGTAGCAGTGTGTTTGTATGTTTTCTTGTAAGAGTATTATGGATGTAAATATTTGGTTAAAGTTAATCGGTTAAATGATTAAAATTACATCGTTTAACGGGTTAACTTATCAGAGGTTGCTCGGGCGGGCAGGGGCTGGGGTCCTGCTGGGGCTGCAGGCCTGGGCCCTGCTGTAGGCTGCCGCAGCTGCCTGCTGCGACAAGGGCTGGAGTCCCGCCAGCCCGACATGGATCCGTGTGGCCGACCCAGCATGGCCAGCCAGCTGCCATGGTAAATGGTTACGGTCTGGTTAACCGGTTAACCTTTTACATCCTGAAGAGTATCCGTATAAGCTGCTGTAAAGTGAGTTTGTCCAGACTTGCAGAGGTAACAATCAGGGAACAATGCAGGGAAGCATTAGACATGCTTCCTTTTCCAGCCACTTGAATTTCAAGTCCTCTGTAGACTTTGCTTCCAGCTTCTTCCTGAAGCAACCTGTAACTGGCCCCTAATCAGCTATTGCCATCACAGGATGGGCTCCTGAGTGACTTCGTACTGAAAACTGCCATGTTGACTGTTGCATTGTCTTACACCTGTTCACTGAGAGTGATGGTTTCACACTCGAATCCATGTGCATTCTGGTGACTTTCATGCTGATTAGAGTCTTCTCTGCATATAACCATATGGTCTGACATACTACTTGATTCCTGCTTTTTTGCCTGCTTTTGTGAATTTCTTCCTGTGCCACATTTGAGTTCCCATTCTTTTTTCTGCTCCTGCTTCTCTGGCACCACCATGCTTTTAAGTTATTTTCCTGTTTTCTTTTCCCTTCTTAAACCTTTGTAACTTTTTTGTTCTGTTTCCCTCTCCACTGTGCCTGTCCCATTTTTCTTTCCCCATGGAGAAGAATTTAACACTCTACTCTGTGTTCCTTGTCCCGACATGCTCACCCCCTCTCTTGCTGCACTGACATATGTTAACCCCATTCCCGCCTCATTTCCATTTTTTCCTCTTTACCTATGATCTGATTCTGCTGACCTCATTCCCAGTTGATTTCCTTTCTTTCAGTCCTGTTGAAAACATACTTTGCTGCTTTTATAAAGAGATTGTGAGCAGTAAAGAGACCTGTGGCACCTTATAGACTAACAGATGTATTGGAGCATGAGCTTTCGTGGGTGAATGCCCACTTCGTCGGATGCATGACAATCTCTTTATAAATTGCTGTCTCCTGTCAGCTCTGTTTTCATGGCCATTCTTCCATACCAGCCTCCTTTTTTTTTTTTTTTTTTTTTTTTTTTTTTTGCCCATATGTTACCCACTGAACATGCATTTGGTCTTGTTTCTAGCCCCTTCCTGTGCCAACTTCCCCCACCTTTTTTTTTTCTTTTTTTCCCTTAAGTGCAGTCTGACTCTTCCCTTCTTCCCCCTCCTTAGGGGCTTCACTTCCTGACTCTCCCCTCTGTTTCCCCTATGTTATTTAGGTTTCAGTTTGTTGCTCTGACACTAAAGCTTTTCCCCTCCTTTCCTCTTTCTGACATTCAGTAGTGTATTGACGCTTAGCTACCAACTCGGTCGTTCACTTGACGTTTTCTGACCATTGCCACTTTTCCTGGGCATTGGTCATTCCCCCTCAACCTTGAGACATGCAGCTTTATTCACCTTTTTGTCTTTTCCCTCTCAGTAGTAGCAAGGGATCCTCTACAGCTGCTCCCTCTGTTGTATTAGTCACTTTGATCCTTTTCCCATCTGAATTCCACCTCCTCTATTCTAGCGTTTCTGTACTTACTGAAATGCTGTTCTGTAAAATACCAATTTTTTTTAAAAATCCTCTTAGAATTTTATACAATATGAAAGATTATCTTCATATGATGTGAGCTGTAGGAGTTTTGCCCCAATTCCAATCACTGGTATAAGCCAAACCAGTCATGTCTAGTGTAGATGAGCAAAGGTACTCATTTTGACCCTGGTTTCAAGTGGAATAAGTGCAAGCTCCACTGCTCGGAATAGCTTTGCCTTCCTCTGCTTGGATTATACCATTTCAACTACATTGATGACTATAAAGGGGCAAATCTCCAGTCTAGTCAAGGCCTTTATTAAACTTAGCTGTAGAGTTGCCTATGTGGTGTCTTGCTGATACACTAAACATTTACTTTCAAACTGAGCAAATTTCTTACTTTAATGTAGGCTTTGCTGGGTAAACTAGACTTTTCCTGTATCTCAAATCACTCTCAGTAGCCCAGGTTCAGCATGCCCAATTATAGCAGCTGGAGTACCTTTAAGTGGATTTACACGGGTGTCACTTGAGGGTAACGGAGGCTTCAGAGGTGTATTGCAGGGTTGTATGTGGCCTGCAGAACTTCTGCTGGTGTTCGTGGTTCATCGGACAGTTTAGCTGTTGAAACACAGGCCTTATGGTTGCCAGTTCAGAAAAACACAAACCGAGTCTATTTAAATTGATGTGACAGTGGTTAGGTTTGTCAGGGAGCATTTATAAAAGCCTCTAATTACATCTACCCCTTAATTTTACTAGATTAATGAACTCTCTGCTTCCTCAGTTCCAAGTTAAAATAATGTTATGCCTGCAAAGTAAGCACTCAACAATTGGGAAATCCCAGAATTAAGGTTGCCATTGTAATCTTACTTTGGTCCCCTTGTGTGTAGGCATTGGCTGTTTTTAATGAAATGACCAGTTCCTAAATTTTCTATATACCCCCCCATCCAGGACATTCTATCCAATTGAATGCCACCCTGAAAATTTGGCTGGATTCTTTCCCTGCCCCTCTGCTTCGCAATTTTTTGTATAATGCTGGGCAAGTCATTAAACCATGGAAAGTCCATGAATAAATAATTTTATAGTAGGCCTGGGATTTAGATGGTGGGCTGTAAATAAAGCCAAAGCTGCACCCTGAGCAATGAATAGAACTAATGGAAATATTGAACATCCACCAGTACAGTGACCACTGTCTGTCCATCCTATGCACTGAATGTGGCAGGGATCCTGTGGCAAAAACAATGTGACCATGTAAGTGAAGTCACTGTCATGTATGCAAAAGGGGACCAAATAAAGATGGAACAACCTTAATTCTGGGATTACTTGACTTTGCATTCTTGACAATACTTTAGCATAGGTTTATGTAATTATATGGGAGGAAGAAGGCCTTTCTGAGGAATCAGCAGCACTCTGCATTTATACTGTGTACAACAAGCACAAATGCTTCCAAGCATCTCTTCTACAGTAGTATTTCTGCCTTTTTTTCTTCATCCATCAAACATCAATCTGTAGTGGGACTGCAGAGGTCTTAATGGGCCACTCTACAGTGAGTGGCCCCTTAGATATATATTAACTGCTTATGCTAACCAGTCTGTTCCACCTTGTATTTAGCTGACCCATGGAGTACCTTTCCCAGACCCAAAGAAGAGCTCTGTGGCTCAAAAGCAAGATACTTCATCGACCTTGCCTCCCCAGTGATTAGTTTGTGATGTTGGAGAGTTGCTAGAGGGGATTTTGTGTATTACAGCTGCAGTATATGCAGGCTCCAATTTTGAACACTGCAGGCTGCACATCATAGCTATTTGGAATTTCACAACAACAGTGTAAATAGACCTCTCATCCTACACCAGACGCACAGGCCCCTGCCACTGGAGCTAAAAGAGAATCTCTGGTATCACTGAATGGCCAAGGAGACACAGATAGGAGGCCCCTGATTTCACTGAGCAGATAGCAGTAGTACACTTACAGTTCTACAGCATCTTTCCTCCAAGATTTCAAAGCACTTAACAGACATCAATTCTCACCCCATCCCTGCAAGTATTATCTTCTTTAGTACACAGATGGGAAAACTGAATGAGAGTGATGTTAAGTAACCTGATTGAGGGAGAGGGGGAGATGGAGGGGATGTACAAGGTGAATCTGAGATAAGATCAGGATTGTAGACCTGTACATAGAAATGTAGAACTGGAAGGGACCTTGAGGTCATCTAGTCCATTTCTTTGCACTGAGGCAGGACCAAGTAAACACAGACCATCCCTGGCCAACCTGTTCTTTAAAACCTCCACTGGCAGGGATTCCACAACTACTCACTGAATTTTGTGGATGAATTGGGGCACACCAGTAAGTGGACAAGAGCATTCCACTCTCTGATTAAGTAAAGTTTATTGAATGCCTAATTAAGCAACTATGAACCATTAACAGCACTCTACGTTTATGCAGTCCTAGCAGCAAACTCCCACAATGGAGCTGGCCAAGCACCAGAATGAGGCCTCTGGGTCTGCATGAATGGATCTTGATGGTGGCTTGTGAAAAAGTCCCACAGAGTGCCAAACTTCTCACTGTCTGTCTTTTATACTCTGTCTTAGCAACCACACTGTTTGTGCACTTTTCCTATATTCTCTGGAACTGTCTTATCTCTTCCTTACTATGTTCATGCCCCCTTCCTATGAGCTAGTTCTAACCAGTCTCAGCCATTTTTACCATGAGCTGTTGTAACCTAGCCGGCCCTCCTCCCCAAATTCCATATCCTCCTCACCCAGGCACCCAAGAACACGGGGGAAGGGGAGGAGAGCCTCCGGCCACCCAGCCACTCCACTCCAGAGGATGGCCAAAGCAACAGAAGGCTGTCATTCAAACAGTTTTGATTTGTAGTGTGGCTACAATAAGCAATGTGGCCTTGTCCTTCCCTTCTCCTCCACTCTACCCCACTGGGGCTACCTTGTCAGTTATATCACTTTTTAAAAAAAAAAATTAAAGAATGCATGGTTTCAAAACAATAGTGACTTTATTTCCTTTGCCAGCTGTGATCGAAGTGGGGAGGGTGGTTGGCTTACAAGGAATTAAAATCAACAAAGGGGGCGGGTTTGCATCAAGGAGAAACACACACAACTCTCACACGGTAGCCTGGACAGTTATGAAATTGGTTTTCAAAGCCTCTCTGATGCGCAGCACACCTAGCTATGCTCTTCTAATCACCCTGGTGTCTGGCTGCTCAAAATTGGCCGCCAGGTGATTTGCCTCAACCTCCCACCCCGCCATAAACATATCCCCCTTACTCTCACAGATATTTTGGAGTACACAGCAAGCAGCAATAACAATGGGAATATTGGTTGCACTGAGGTCTAACCTAGTTAGCAAACAGCGCCAGCAAGCTTTTAAACGTCCAAAGGCACATTCTACCACCATTCTGCACTTGCTCAGCTTATAGTTGAAGTGCTACTTACTACTGTCCAGGGTGCCTGTGTATGGCTTCATGAGCCATTGCAGCAAGGGGTAGGCTGGGTCTCCAAGTATAACTATTGACATTTCAACCCCTTCTTGCAGCTGTTCAAACAGCCCGGAGTTCCTAAAGATGCGAGCATCATGCACCTTTCCTGGCCATCCCATGTTGATGTTGATGAAATGTCCCTTATGATCCACCAGTGCTTGCAGCACCATTGAGAAGTACCCCTTGCGGTTTACATACTGGTTGGCAAGGTGGTCTGGTGCCAAGATAGGGATATGCATTCTATCACCCCACTACAGAGAACCCCATTGCAGCAAAGCCACCCACTATGACCGGCACATTTCCCAGACTCACTTCCCTTGATAGCAGAACGTCAGTAATTGCATTGGGTACTTGAATCACAGCAGTCCCCACAGTAGATTTGCCCACTTCAAATTGATTTCCAGTTGACCGGTAGCAGTCAGACGTTGCAAGCTTTCCACAGGGCTGTCGCTACTCGCTTCTCAACTGTCAAGGCTGCTCTCATCTTGGTATTCCTGTGCTTCAGGGTGGGGGAAAGCAACTCGCAGAGTTCCAGGAAAATGGCCTCATGCATGCGAAAGTTTTGCAGCCACTGGGACTGCAACATACCTGCAATACTATGCCGTCCCATCAGTCTGTGCTTGTTTGCCTGGCACTGAATCGGCGTTCCACTGTATCAACCAGCCCCACTGTTGATGTCCCAATTGCCACATCCCGTGCTTTCAGGAACATCTGTGTCCATGTCCTCCTCACAGTCGTCCTCGTGCTGCTGTCTCTTAGCTGGGATCTGCACATACTGCAAGATAATGTGCGAGGAGTTTACAATGCTCACAACAGTAGTGGTGAGCTGAGCAGGCTCCGTGCTTGCTGTGCTATGGTGCCTGCACGGGTAACCCAGGAAGAAAGGCGCCAAATGATTGTCTGCAGTTGCTTTCACAGAGGGCGGGAGGGAGGAAGGGAAGGGAGACTGATGACGTACCCAAAACCATCTACAACAGTGTTTTTGCCCCATCAGGCATTGGGAGCTTAACCCAGAATTCCAATGGGCAGCAGAGACTGTGGGAACTGTGGGATAGCTACCCATAGTACACTGCTCCATGAGTCGATGCTAGCCATGGTTCTGAGGATGTTCTCCGCCAACTTAATGCACTTAGTGGGGACATACACAATCAACTGTATAAAATCAATTTCTAAAGATAGACTTCTATAAAATGAATCTAATTTCATAGTGTAGACATACCTTTACCATATACAACTGTCCATGCTACTTTGTTTCCTAATACAAGTAGTGATATTATAATGATATTTTCTGCTAATGTCAAAGCACACATTTAGTTCCACTATCTCCTTTAGTTATTGCACAGTAGAATTTAAAAACATATCTTCCTTCTGGTTAGTGCCCTGCCACATACAACTAACTATATATCAGTGTTTTCTAGCCCGCATTTGCTCTCAGCATCTGTATTACATGTGAAAAAATTAGTGCAGTCACTGAATGAAGCACCATTCCAGAATATGCATTGAAAATGTAACTGATGAAACATGTCAAGTTGTTCCAGTTAGGAGTGAATGTGTTTGCTTTAAAAAATATCATTGGAGAAATGATCAACTTTTACATAAAATACAAAGAAAAATTGAATTCCAAAATTAAGATTTTTCATATGGTACCCCAGCCTCCCCAAAATACCCCAAACTCTTGCATTATTTCCTTTAATTTCTTGAATGTAACAAAACAAAAAAACCTAAAAACCAGATGGCCTGATGCCAATTGGTGATCTTCTCCCAGGAAACCTGAGCTGAAAGATTTAAAATAATCTTCCATTCCTTGTACCTTAGAGCACATCTTCTCTATGCCTATCTGTCTTTTCCAGACATCCCCTCCAGCTTGCTTAGCGTAGAAGAAATTCCCTCAGTTTTGCCTTGAGGGACCAAAGTATACTGTGAGACACATCTGATTCAGAATTGATTTGCTAAAGTATTTCATAAAATGAATTTCCAGCAACACAGGGAGCTGGAGGAGACGCAGCCTCCAGGCATCAGTGGAGCATGTGCTTTAGAGAAATCCTGCTGATCACCTTTGATCTTCCCCTTTGTCAGTTTAGATATATCAACAAAATAAAAATAATTTGATACTCATCGTGCTATTTGCAGCATATGTGATGAGAGCAGGAACAAAAGAGAGAAAATGGGTTTAAAATAATGGAAGAAAACAAGAAACAATGTGCATTTCTTCTGGCTTTTGTCACAGCCTACCTACTTGGGAAAAAAATTAAGGTTTCAGCATATTTGTGTATGTACATCCAGACTTAAGCATGAGAAATTGCTTCAGGTCCTATATAGACTTGCAATCCCCGCCCCCCACCAAACTCCCCCATGGTCAAAAGGAGATAATACCTCCTGACTTCCCCCTCCAAAAGTAGCTCCAAATCTGTGGCAACCTTCCACTTGATTTTCCCCTCTGGCAGAAGAACAGAAGAATAAGCCTATCCCCACTGTGGTAATGAGCCTGGAACACCTGATCTTTGTGCTTTGACAGTGGGAATGGAGAGGCAAGTGTCTCACAGCTTGCTTTCTAGCAGCTTTGTGGCTCTGTAAATTGTAAGCTAGCCCTGGATGAAATGTTTGGACAGTGTGTTTGGAGGAACACTAGCGATGCCTTGCTCAAAGCTGGAGCTAAACACATTTAGAAGCTTACGTGAACAAAAATGCTGATGAATCACGTGTATCAAAATGATGCCACATAAAGGAATTTTTTGAGTTTTCAATTTGCTTTTTCAAAACCCTAGGAAATAAAACTAACTGTTAAAAGAACAATGAAGTTGCAAAGTCAAGCATTCAAAAGTCAGGAAAGGACAAAATCAGGGTTAATTTTGCTCCCTTTGTGTAGGGCCCTACCAAATTCACGACCATGAAAAACATATCATGGACCATGAAATCTGGTCTCCCCCTGTGAAATCCGGTATTTTGTGAACTTTTACTGTATACTATACACATTTCACAGTGGAGACCAGCATTTCCCAAATTAGGGGTCCTGACCCAAAAGGAAATATCAGGGGTGGTCACAAAGTTATTTTAGGGGGAATCATAGTATTGTCACCCTTGCTTCTGTGTTGCTGCCTTCAGAGCTGGGCAGTGGAGAGTGGCAGCTCATAGACTCATAGACTTTAAGGTCAGAAGGGACCAATGTGATCATCTAGTCTGATCTCCTGCACAAAGCAGGCCACAGAACCCTACCCATCCACTTCTATAACAAACCCCTAACCTATGTCCGAGTTATTGAAGCCCTCAAATTGTGATTTGAAGACCTCAAGCTGCAGAGAATCTACCAGCAGGTGACCCATGCCCCACGCTGCAGGGGAAGGCGAAAAACCTCCAGGGCCTCTGCCAATCTGCCCTGGAGGAAAATTCCTTCCCAATCCCAAATATGGCGATCAGCTAAACCCTGAGCATGTGGGCAAGACTCACCAGCCAGCAGGAAAGAATTCTCTGCAGTAACTCAGATCCCATCCCATCCAACATCCCATCACTGCCCACATGGGATACTTATCTGCTGATAATCAAAGATCAATTGCCAAAGTTAAGCTATCCCATCATACCATCCCTTCCATAAACTTATCAAGTTTAGTCTTAAAGTCAGATATGTCTTTTGCCCCCACTACTCCCCTTGGAATGCTGTTCCAGAACTTCACTCCTCTAATGGTTAGAAACCTTCATCTAATTTCAAGTCTAAACTTCCTAGTGTCCAGTTTATACCCATTTGTTCTTGTGTTTACATTGGTACTAAGCTTAAATAATTCCTGCTGAATAAGGGCCCAAGTCTGCAGGCAGCAGCACAGAAGTAAGAGTGGTAATACCATACCATGCCATCCTTAATTCTGCTCCGCTGCTGGCAGCAGCTCTGCCTTCAGAGCTGGGCTCCTGGTCAGCAGCTGCTGCTCTCCACCTGCTCAGCTCTGAAGACAGTGCCATCACCAGCAGCAGGGCAGAAGTAAGGGTAGCAATGCTGCAACCCCCCTTACAATAACCTGGAGACCCACTGCCTCCCACAACTCCTTTTTGGGTCAGGACCCCTACAATTACAACACCATGAAATTTCAGATTTAAATAGCTGCAATCATGAAATTTATAATTTTGAATTTTCTATGACCATGAAATTGACCAAAATTGACCGTGAATTTGGTAGGGTCCTACCTATGTCAATATGCATTATTTATGATACAGTCTCTAGGTACATGATCACAAAATATTTTTTCCACAGAACCTCTGCCTTATTCAATGCACTGGAGTCACCATACTCTGGGGATGAATCAGGGTTGTGTAGTGAAGAAAAAATCATCTGTATTACCTCTGCTTCATGTGTTGCAGAACTTGGAAGGTAGTGGATTGCAGACATGGAAAGGTTGAATTTGTAGTTAAGGCAGTTGAATGCTGATCTGGAGAATTGTATTCTATCCCTGACTTTGCAGCAGAATTCCTATATGATGGTGGGCAAGTCACTTAACTTTTCAGAGGTGGTCACTAATTATGTTCCTCATTTTCTGGGTGTCCAACTTAGGACCCTGGGGCTTGATCTGAGCCTAAAGCAGAAGTCACCCATGCTTTGGACACATAAAGTTCTATGTAATGCTAAGTGTAACACCTTGGGGTTCAACTCAGATCAGTAAAAGGTTGTGTCACTGCCTGTCCTGTAGCCCTGGGCTTACCTGTACTGTGCAGTCCTGGCTGAAAGCCCTGACACCAACAGCATACTCATAGCACAATAGCCTAACCCTGGTTTCCACCAGCCTTGGTTAATGCTTGCAAGGTGACCCCAATATCTCCCCCCGCCCGGCCCACATTTCCCCTGAACCATCTTCCCTGTAATGTCCTGGAACACTCACAGAAGTTAAGATCACTACTTCTGTAAAGAGTCAGTATACAGCAACCCATTAATTTAACTGGTGCTTCACAGACACTTATTTCAATCACAGCACTGTCTTGGCTTACATTAAAAGTAAAAACAAGTTTCCTTAATCAAAAAGTCATAGGTTTAAGTGATACTAAGTATAAGGAATAAAGATAGAAAGAGTTACAAGCAAACAAAAGTAACTTCACTGCTACCTCGATATAACGCCACCCGATATAACATGAATTTGGATATAACGTGGCAAAACAGTGCTCCGGGGGGGCTGCGCACTCCGGTGGATCAAAGCAAGTTCACCTATAACACGGTAAGATTTTTTGGCTCCCAAGGACAGCGTTATATCAAGGTAGAGGTGTATATGCTTCTAAGACTAAGATCTGATTTAACCAACTAGACTCTCTTGTTCAAAGTGTTTCTAATCAAGTCTCTTTTCCAGCAGGGTTGACCAGACTCTCGAGCCAGAGCCTTCACAGAGCTCCAAGTGCTCAGTTCCTTTGTCTCTTCAGGTGAAGGATGCCAAAATGGCTTTTTCTCTCTCCTTATATCTTTCTAAAGTTAATTGACCCTGGTGCATCTTTCCCCACTTGTTCTCCTGATGGCATTGTTTACCATGCACACAGTGGTGGATAAATGATTTTGTCGCCCCTAGGCCCTGAAATAATTGTTGCCCTGCCCGCCCCTAGCCCCGCCCCGACTCCACCCTTTCCCCGCCCCATTCCAACCCCTTCCCCAAAGTCCCCACTCCAACTCTGCCCCCTTCCTGCCACTATTGGATCCCTTCCCCAAATCCCCACCCCGGCCCCCTCTCTTCCCCCAGCGCTCCCTGTTCCCCCTCCCCCCCCCTACTCTGCGAAACAGCTGTTTTTGAGGTGCAAGAGCTGGGAGGGAGGGGAGAGAAACAGGATGCGGCTGCGCGCTCGTGGAGGAGGCAGAAGTCGAGCTGGAGTGGGCGGGGCAGGGAAGGGAGCTTCTCCTTGGGTGCTCAAATTTGCTGCCCCTGCAAATTTGCCGCCCTAGGCCTATGCCTTGCGGCATAGGCGATAATACACCGCTGCATGCACGTAAGTGTACCTTCATCCTCTTGCCTGATGACCAGGCAAACACAGATTCTTTTGTCTATGGCAGACTGGGCTTATGCATTGCTTGCCAAACACATTTTAAGGACATAATTCTAGAACATATTTATAACATTATACATACACCGCACAATGATTCTCAGGACAAGTGTGTTACCAGTTTGTACATGATATCTTACATGACAACTTTTAGATACACATTATGACAATGGAGTGTTAGATGTACTGAGTATGTGGGGCCCACAAGATTTGCTGACAGAATAGTGAACATCAGTGGGCCTCAGTATCACACTAAGCCTGATCTACACTGCAGAGTTAGGTCGATGCAAGGCAGCTTATATCACCCTAACTATGTAAGTGTCTACACTAAACTTTTCACTCCTGCTGATGTGACTCATCCACTCCACCAACTTAATAACTCCACCTCCATGAGAGGCATAGAGTCAGTGTTGATGTAGTTAGATCAATGCAGCGTCAGCATAGACACTGTTGCTTACATCAATGTTGCTGGCTTTCAGAAGCTGTCCCACAATGCCTTACACTGACAATTCAATCGTGAAAGCGTGAGGACATACTACCATCAACACAAGGTGCAAAGTTTAGACACGCACAAGCGATTTAGTTACTGTGGCAGTTGTACACTAACATAAATTAGATCGACTTAATTTTGTAGTGTAGACATGCCCTAAATTCTCTGAAAAATCAGATCACATGTGCCTCAAATTTGGTGCCAAAAGTTAGTGGACACTTTTGCCCTTAATCTCTTGCCTCAGTTCTCCATCTGTAAAATGTGGATGATGCCATCCTCTCACCTCACAGAAGTGTTATGAAAATAAAACAATGAATGCCTGAGCAATCTTAATACTGGTATTTCCTAACTTTGAGTGCTTGGGTTTGCATGCATAATGTTCCTTTAATGTCATTTTTTGCATGTGTAAAATATATTAAAAAACAGAAGAAAGGGAAACCAACAGGATGGGTCATCCTAGTGCTTATGTATCTTATCTGGTCCATATATTTATATTTAACTGGTTACAGTATTATATTATTTATTTATCTGTATTGTAGAGCCTAAGAGCCCCAATCCTGGACCAGGAACCACTGTGCTAGAGGCTGTAAAAACATGGAAAAATCAGTCTCTGCACACATAACTCAGTACGTTTCTTTGGGGTAGGGATTTTGTTTTCATCCATGTTTTGCAGAACATGGAGCACTGCTAGCACTCTGTGCAATATAATAATAATAATACTTTTGAAATAATACCAAAATAATGTTATTTTGAAGGTACAAAAATACATACTTTAGACAGTTAAATGGAATTATGAAAAGGTTTTAAAATCTGACTTTGAATGTTATCTGGGTCAAAGGACACTTATGAAATGTGAAAGTTGTAGTGGGTGAGCACCTCTACAAAGTATAAGGAGATATAAAAATAGACATAGCTAAACTTGTACATAGGTACCAGGAGACCAGCCACCCAAGCCCTCAAATTACCAGGTTTCAGCAAACTTGTGAAATAAAGATGTGACCCATCCATGTTTGTAATGTTTTGTTTGACAGCGTAGGTAACAAACTATGTCATTACTATTTAGACAGCTATAGTTCAGGGTTAAATCAGGGCTCCACTGCATATTTTTCATTTCTGCCCACAGAAGCAAAAAATAAATTGTTATTTAATGTAGCTGGGCCACAAGCATGTTTCACATTTGTGTTTAAACATGGTTATATTTCTATAACATTCAGTCCTGTCCTCTCTCCAAGGTTAACTGTTCTGTACCACAGTTAAAGGAATCTGCATTCTAACCCTTTTTAAGTTGCTAGATCTTGACCTAGCCTGTAACACAGTCCCTTAACATTATTATAGAACAGTATGTCCTGTCCACGCTAGCAAGAAAACTACTTGTTAGAACGCTGATATTTCTTCCCATGCCAGACAGCTATGCTGCAGCATAATGATGCTTAGCAGAATTTGATTTTTATTTTTTATAATTCTGACAGATATCATGTGTCTTTTAAAGCATTTCTGAAAAGATTTTTATTGATTTAAATGTTCACAGTTGTGGGAAATTATGGGTGGAGGGAATGACAGTCAATGCTGAGATTCAAAAAGTTAAAGCTTTATAACCCTTAAAACACAAATTGTCACCATTACATATCAAAAAACACTGGGTAAAAATCCTTACATCAAACTCTAAATTCTTCTTCGAGTGATTGCTCATATCCATTCCAGTTAGGTGTGTGTGCGCCGCATGCACGTTTGTCGGAGAAACTTTTACCCTAGCAACACTTGGCGAGTCGGCTGGGCACCCTCTGGAGTGGCGCTGTTATGGCGCCGGATATATACCCCAGCTGACCCGGTCACCCTTCAGTTCCTTCTTACCGCCTATGTCGGTTGTTGGAACAGTGGAGTGTGGCTTAGCTGAGCTCCACCTTCCCTAGCTACTCGTAGTCTCTTCTAGTTGTTATAGTCATAGTGTAGTTAACTGTTATTGTATATATATAGTTCGTTAGATTTAGTTATAGTTCATAGTTATAGTTGTTAATTAGTAAGTGTTTGCAGGGTTCGGGGGGTAGCCCCTTCCCCGCACCCGGTGCGGGAGCTCATGCCTGGCTCACCGGGTTTCAAGCACTGCTCGGCCTGTCATAGGCCGATGCCAACAGGAGATCCCCACAACTCCTGTTTGAAGTGCCTAGGGGAATCGCACTTATCGGCTAAGTGCCCAATTTGCAAGGCTTTTAAGCCGAGAACTAAAAAGGAGCGGGATATCAGGTTAAAGCAGCTCCTCATGGAAGCGGCCCTGACACCGTCGCCCTCGGCACAGAGCATGAGCCAGTCGGTGAGCAGAGGCACCCCTACGGCACCGGGCGTCGCCGGTACACCTAAGGACTTCCGGCACCAGCCACCACCGGCACCGAAAATCGACTCCGCGCCGCTCCCTCTCCCCAAGGTCGAAGATGGTAAAAGGTCAGACGGCAACACCCGCGTCGCAGCCAGAGACTGCGCCTAGGTCTGACCGCCCAGCACCAATACCTGCCGCGGCGCAGCCGAAACCGGTACCGTCGACTCCAGCCCCACGAGGGCCGTTGAGTCCGGCACCTGACAGCTCTCCGGCACCTGCCGTGGTAGAGCTCATTTTGCTGTCTAGCCCGGAGACGTTTTCTGCGGCGAGAGACTTGATCGCCATCACCGAGGTGGCACCGCCCCTACCCCCGGCACTGCCAGTGCGGGTATTACAGTCCATGGGCAAGCCGACCCTGAGCAGACCGCCGTCTGTCAATGTAGCGGACCGGCACCGCTCAAGATCACGATTCCGCAGGCGCTCTGGGTCGAGACGTCGCTCCCACTCTCCACGTTGCTCTCAGTCCCGGCACCGTTCCTAGCCACGGCACCGGTCGGACTCTCGGCACCGGTCGAACTCTCGGCACCGGTCAGTCTCTCGCTCCCCAACCCGCTACTTGCGGTACCGCTCCAGTTCCCGGCACCGACCCAGGCACCGTACCTGCTGGAGCAGGTCAAGGCGTAGAGACTCGAGATCCTGGTCGACCTCCCGGCACCGGTCCGGTCGCAGGTCCCGGTCTTGCTCTCGGTACCGCTCTGTGTACCGGCACCAGTCCCCACGGTCGAGGGGTGCGAGATCCATCGGGACTTCGGCTCCAGGCTTTTCTGCTCTGCCATGGCTGTCCAGACAGACGTCCGTATCCTCCCAGGCGGACAGCTATTATGACCGGGACCGGGATACGGAGGTACCTATGGGAGTTTTCCAGGACTCTCGGCCTCAGGACATAGGACCTCAACAGTGGTCCTTCTGGACACCCTGGGCGTACCACCAAGCCCAGGACGCTCCCCTAGTCCAGACCCACTCTGCTGCCTCAGAACATTGGGCACCAGAGGCCACCATTTCCCGCCCCACCCCCCCCACCCGTGGCTGAGTTGGAGGAGCACGCGACACATCCTCCGGACTCCCCAGGGTAGCTGGAACAGGAACCGTCCCAGGAGCAAGAGGCCATCCAGGACCCTCTCATTCCCGGGGTATCCTCCTCCTCCTCACCGGATGAGGCTGTGGCAGGGACCTCATCATCAGGGCCCCCACCGAGAGACCTCAGGGCCCATCAGGACCTCCTTCGCAGGGTGGCTCTCAATATCAACCTCCCAGTGGAGGAAGTCCCGGAAGTCGAAGACCCCGTAGTGAGCATCCTCACCGCCGATGCCCCCACCCGGGTCACACTGCCATTTATTAAAACTATCCAGGCCATTGCCGACACCCTCTGGCAGTCTCCAGTCGCCATTCCACCGATGGCAAAGGGCGTTGAGAGAAAGTACATGGTACCCTCTCAGGGGTATGAGTACTTGTACGTTCATCCTCCTCCCTCCTCCTTAGTTGTCCAGTCGGTCAACGAAAGGGAACGACATGGCCAGCAGGCACCTGCCCCAAAGTCCAAGGAGGCCAGGCGGATGGATCTCCTGGGTCATAAGGTATACTCAGCAGGAGCCCTACAGCTCCGAGTGGCCAACCAACAGGCTCTACTGAGCCGTTACAATTATAACACATGGGCAGAAGTGGGTAGGTTCACCGAGCTGCTACCCCCGGACTCACGCCAGGAATTTAATGCGTTCCTGGAGGAAGGAAAGAAAGTGGTCAGGACCTCTCTCCAGGCCTCCCTAGATGCGGTCGACTCAGCGGCCAGAACTTTGGCCTCAGGCATCACCATGAGGTGTATCTCCTGGCTCCAGGTCTCTAACCTGCCTCCTGAGCTGCAGTACACCATCCAGGACCTACCCTTTGATGGCAAGGGTTTGTTCTCGGAGAAGACTGATCCCAGGTTGCAGAGCCTGAAGGATAATAGGGTCATCATGCGCTCATTGGGAATGCATATCCCCGTAACCCAGCGTAGACCCTTCAGACCCCAAACACACCGCCCGTACTTTACACCTCAGCAGAGGCAGGTCCTCAGTAGAAGGCACGGGCGGGGTGGCCGCAGACGCCAGTCCGGTCCCCAGGGGGGCCAAAACCACGGGCCCTCTAAGGCACCACTGGGCCCTAAATCCAACTTTTGAAGGTGCGCCCAGGGACGGCATACCAGTCTCAAGACAGGATCCTTTCCCTCCCTTCTCCAACCGTCTCTCCTACTTCCTCCCGGTGTGATCCCAATTGACTTCGGATCTTTGGGTTCTACGCACGGTGAAGCAAGGATACCACCTCCAATTTGCTTCATCCCCGCCCTCCCGCCCCCCCCATCCCGGTCCCTCTTCAGGGACCCCTCTCACGAGCAAGTCGTCTTACAAGAGGTCCAGTCTCTCCTCGCTGCGGGAGCTATAGAAGAGGTACCTTTAGACGAGAGAGGGAAGGGGTTTTACTCCCGCTATTTTCTGATTCCCAAGTCCAAGGGAGGCCTCACACCTATCCTAGACCTGCGAGGACTCAACAAATGGATGCTCAAGTTGAAGTTCCGCATGGTCTCCCTGGAAACGATTATCCCGTCCTTGGATCCTGGAGACTGGTACGCAGCCCTCGACATGAAGGATGCGTACTTCCACATTGCCATCTTTCCACCACACAGGAAGTACCTTCGCTTTATGGCCAACCACCAGCACTTCCAATTCACAGTCCTCCCCTTCGGCCTCTCCATGGACCCGAGGGTGTTCACGAAGTGCATGGCCGTCGTCGCCGCCCACCTCTGCCGGCAACAGATACATGTGTTCCCGTATCTGGACGACTGGCTCATCAAGGGGACCTCTCAAACTCAGATCCAGCAGTATGTCGGCATAATCACGGACCTATTCTCCCAGTTGGGCCTACTCCTCAACACCGAGAAATCCACCCTGGTCCCCATACAAAGGCTGGACTTCATAGGGGCAACGCTGGATTCCATTCAAGCCAGGGCCTACTTGCCTCAGACCCGCTTCCAAGCGATCGTATTGATCATATGAGGTTTACAGGCCTCCCCAATCACCTCAGCTCGCAACTGCCTCGGCCTCCTGGGGCATATGGCTGCATGTACTTATGTGACCAAGTATGCTAGACTCCACATGCAACCCTTTCAAACATGGCTCCATTCGGTCTTCCGCCCGGGTAGGGACCCTATAGACGTCCTGGTGACAGTTCCCCCCAGCCCCCTCCGCTCCCTCGATTGGTGGCTAACTCCATCCCTGGTATGCGCAGGGATGCCGTTCCATCCACAGCCACCGTCGATGACCTTAACGACGAATGCGTCATCCCTCGGTTGGGGGGCCCATCTAGGTCACCTGCGTACACAGGGCCTTTGGTCGTCCCAGGAGCTGACACTCCACATAAAAATCCGGGAGTTGAGAGCAGTCCGCCTTGCGTGCCAGGCGTTCCAGCAACATCTTTGCGGCCGTTGTGTTTCGGTATTCACGGACAACACAACGGCCATGTACTACATCAACAAACAGGGGGGGACCCGCTCATCTCCCCTGTGTCAAGAGGCCATTCGACTCTGGGACTTCTGTATAGCCCACTCAATAGACCTGGTGGCATCCTTTCTCCTGGGGGTCCGGAACGCTCTGGCGGATCGGCTCAGCCAGTCCTTCCTATGTCACGAATGGTCAATAAGACCGGACGTCATCCATTCGATCTTCCGGAGGTAGGGATTTCCCCTCATATACCTGTTCACCTCCCGCTCGAACAGGAAGTGCCAGGAGTTCTGCTCCTTTCAGGGTCTCTTTCTGGGGTCGATCACAGACACATTCCTCCTGTCGTGGAGGCACCACCTGCTGTATGCCTTCCCTCCGTTTCCTCTGGTGCACAAGGTCCTGTTAAAGCTCCGCAGGGACAAAGCGCATCTGATCCTGATTGCGCCTGCGTGGCCCAGACAGCACTGGTACACCACCCTGCTAGATCTGTCCATGGCCACCCCAGTTCCCCTCCCTCTCCTCCCAGACCTGATCATGCAAGACCACGGCAGGCTTCGTAACCCAGACCTGCGAGCTCTCCACCTCACGGCGTGGCTCCTGCATGGCTAACCACAGCGGAGTTGCGCTGTTCCGCTCCGGTTCAGCATATTCTCCTCAGCAGCAGGAAGCCTTCCACTCGCTGCGAAGTGGAAACGCTTATCTTGCTGGTGCGCAACTCAGGGCGTTACTCCTTCGGAGACCTCGATTCCCACGGTCCTAGACTACCTCTGGTACCTTAAGCAGCAGGGCCTGGCGACATCCCCTCTGAAGGTGCACTTAGCGGCTATATCCACTTTCCGACCAGGCGAGGGTGGTCACTCCGTGTTCTCCCACCCCTTGGTCTCTTGGTTCATTAAGGGCCTAGAGCGCCTCTATCCCCCTGTATGTCGCCCTGGCCCTACCTGGGATCTCAATTTGGTCCTAAACAGACTAATGCACCCACCCTTTGAGCCACTAGTGACTTGCTCGCTCCTGTACCTATCATGGAAAACAGTCTTCCTGGTGGCCATTACATCGGCCAGGCGGGTCTCCGAGCTGAGAGCGCTCATGGTGGACACGCCCTACACTGTTTTTCATAAAGACAAGGTACAACTGCGACCTCATCCAGCATCCCTCCCTAAGGTTGTGTCTGCCTTCCTGTGCCTGCAGAGAGTCCGCTGGTCCCGCAGCTCCACCGGAGTCGCGGGACCGGTGACCGGCAGAGTGCCCCCTGCGGTATGCCGCCGTGCTTGGGGCGGCGAAATATCTAGAGCCGCCCCTGTGTAAACACTGTCTTGCAGCCCGCCAACGGATTACCTTTATGGGCAGCAGGTTGCCCACTACTGGTTTGGGACCACTGATCTAGATATAACACATAGTTCATAGAAGAAGATTTATAACACCATTTTCTTACTTAAACTGCAGAAATGGGACCACTGCAGCATCTTTGGCTGGACACAGAAACTTTTAACATTAGTATTGTGACAATAATGCAAATCTTTAGACTCAGGTAAAAAAGCCCAGCAGATTACATGATTTTTCTGGCAACTGGCAAATCCATAAAAAAACAGCCAGGCTGGTCAAATACCAGGCGGACTTTCACCCTCGGCCTGGGTAAACTATCTCTGGGGTTACTGGAATATTGCAATGTTCCTGCCAAGCGTTTCAATGCAGCTGCTGCATTTCCTCTTCCAAGGCAACACATTTCTACCTAGGAGCTTGCAGAGCGCGAGCCCCCGGCCGGGCGGGGGTGGGAGCCGCGGCCCCGTTGGCAGCAGGCGCTGTGCGGATCACGCGCTCCGGCGGTGTCCGCGGGCGGGTTGCAGCCAGCCCCGCTGCGTGGGGCGGCGTGTCGCGGCCCTGGGCCGGCCCGATTGGCTGCCGTAGGGGCAGGCGGGCGCGCTAGGGTGCAGCACTCGCCCGGCAGCCGCGGGTCAGGATGGTGGAAGCCTGGTACATGGACGAGTCCGGAGAGGACCAGAGGGCCCCGCACCGGCAGGAGCCGCACCGGCCCGTCAGCCTGGAGCAGCTGCGCCGGCTCGGAGTCTTCTACTGGAAAGTAGGCAGCGAGCCTGGCCGCACCCTACCCCCATGCGGCGCCTGTAGTCCGGCCACTCAGCCAGGGCCCCCGGGACGGGAGCTCCTGGCCCGCAGCCTCCAGCCCGCCCGGCTGCCGCAGGGTCTCGCTCCAGCTGCTTGCTCAGTGCGGGCCCCTGGGCCCAGACATCTCTGGCCTTTGCCTCCGCCCATAGGCTTGTTTACAGCGTGGCTCATAACACCCCGATCCCTGCTCCCAAGCCGTGCTGCAGCGGCCAGGCTGGTGGGGGGTGAGGACCCCCGGCCCAGCCGGCCTTTGATCGGGGAAGGGGGGTGGGTACTGCTTTGCTGTTACCAGATCCCCCGCCCAGGGTGGGATGTTGATGGGCCTTCTCCTCTGCCCGAGTCACTTACCGTTTGTCTTTTAAATTAACTCTGCACTTTACCCCCTGCCTTTGCTAAGAGTCTGTGCCGCAGCACTAGCAACCAGCTGTTTGACTGATGCTCCTCCTGCTTGTTCCTGAAATACCATTCACTTCCTTAACGCGTACTTGCACATCCACATGGTCTGGCTTTGCCTGTTAATATTGGATATCTTCATGGTCCAGTGGGCCAGAGCCTGTGCCAAAGGAAATCCAAATGTATAAGGTAGTCTAAAAGGCTTGTCTGGGCCCAGACATGGTTCTTGATAGAGGGGTGCTAATAAGGAATCCAATTTCAATGCAGGTAGGGCCCAAGGACTGTCAGGTGTCCTGCCCTTGTAGTTTAAAAATAATGATTTGTTTTTTTAAAATAGAAGTGAAAACCTAAGATCCCTGCTGGAATTGGAAGCATGTGAGCCTGCTTAAATGTAAAGGTGGCATCATATGCTTTCGATCCTAGTTTGAGGTTTAATATACAAAAAGTGCATAAATTGCTTAGCCTATTTAGTGTACACTTTTCAAAATTCACTTAGATTAAGACTGAGGCCTTGTCTAAACTCAGGAATTGTACTGGTTTGAGCATTGGCCTGCAAAACCCAGGGTTGTGAGTTCAATCATTGAGGGGGCCATTTGGGGAACTAGGGTAAAAATCTGGGGATTGGTTCTGCTTTGAGCAGGGGTTGGACTAGATGACCTCCTGAGGTCCTTTCCAACCCTAATATTCTGTGATTCTATGATTTACTTAGCCCAGTACATTAGAACCCCAGAGTTACAAACACCTTGGCAATGGAGGTTCATAACTCTGAACAAAACATTGGCTGTTCTTTCAAAAGTTTACAACTGAATATTGACTTAATATAGCTTTGAAACTTTACTGTGGAGAAGAAAAACGCTGCTTTTACCCGTCTTAATTTAAAAGAAACAAGCACAGGAACAGTTTCCTTACCTTGTCACACATTTTTTTTTTACTTTATTTTTTAGTAGTTTACATTAAACACGGTACTGTACTGTATTTGATTTTGGGTTTTTTTGTCTCTGTTGCTGCCTGATTGCGTACTTCTGGTTCCAAATGAGGTGTGTGGTTGACCAGTCAGTTCATAAAACCGTAACTCTGGTGTTCATAATTCTGAGGTTCTACTGTATAGCTAAAACAGCAACCATCCTCCCCAATGTGGGTGAAGTTATATTGGTATAAATGTGCTTAGTCTGTTTTTTAGATTGTCAGACAGTGAAACAGTGGGAAGCAGGTAACAGATTTTGTGTAAGTGCAAAGCATATTACAGCCCTGCTGTAGAAAAGTGATTTTTAGATTAGTGATGATGGGCAAGGTTAGTAAAGACAAACAATTATGTTATGAAAGTTCTACCTTTAGGTATTTGGACAGCTAACCATGATCTCTCTTTCCCACAGCTAATTCACAGGGTTCCTAAAGTGAAGCACATGTACATTGGTGGTGCTCTATAATGGGTGGGTCAGACAGAAGAACTGCATAATTGAGCAATTCTGGCACCTAGGCTACAGGCCAGACAGTCTTGTACTGTAAAATGTATCCCTCATGGATACACAGATTAGAATTCAATAATTCTTGTCTCCCAGTCACATGCTGGGTTCACTAGAGCAAGTAGCCTTTATAAGAGACTCTTATAAACCTGAGATGAGAAACTCTTTTAGGGCTATGATATGTACTTGTGGTGAGACTTATAAAGGTTCTTAGAGCATGGTATTTATTGCTTAAAGTGTAGGCTTCTCAGTAACAAGTCACTGAGCATATTATTAATTCCTACCAAAAAAAACCCAAACAAAACATTAGAGCTGAGAATGTGGAACCTCAGACAGCCTCTTTCATTTGAGTTATTAAAATGTTTCCCACATCTGGGAAGGTGGAACAATAATAGATACTGAGCAAAGAAAGTCTGTAACCAGAGCAGTTTAATGAAGTTTTTAAAATTATCAAGACACCCTCTCTCCCCATTGTTGTTGCCAACTTTCAACTGAATGTTATTTATTTATTTTGCTGTCATGCTGCTGCTGCTGCTTCCCTACCAAGGCTAATTTGTTTTGGAAGTGCCATGCCAGGATTGGCAGGCTGCCTGGTGGGAAAGCAGTAGTGAAGTGACTATGAACAATGAGAATGTTCTTCCTGGTAACTCCAAACTTCAGCAACTGTGCAGGGACAATGGCAGTTCCACTGATTAGTCATGAGGGAGGACAAGACACGGTTCACTCTAAGTCTGGGATTCTGACTCTGGAATGAGAAGCAGACTCTGTGGGAGCAGTGTCTGATGGCAGATTGAGCTTGCTTCCCCAGTACATCCCGCTGAGACACCCACACTGACTCTGAAAGACTAGCTTTTCTATAATCCCTTTTTTCCCCTTTAGACTACACAATAACAAATAAATAACCTTGCTGGACTTGTTAGTAACTAGTATGTAACTTGAAATGTTATTTGTACACTAACTGGCTGTGATTTATGGTTTTGGAAGTAGTTGTTTGGGTATCCTGGCTGTCTCTGATGGATGTTTCTTTGTTTTTAATTCCTCCTTCCCTCCCTCCAAAAAATCACACAGTTGGATGCTGACAACTATGAGACTGACCCAGACCTAGCAAGGATTCGGCAAGAGAAAAACTATTCTTGGATGGATATAATAATGATACATAAAGATAAGATGCCAGATTATCAAGACAAGGTAAAGCAGCCCTGGTTTCGATCTGGGAAGGGAGTAATTTCTGAAGGCTGCCACTAGAGTATACACCAGCTTTTGAAGTGTACGTTCAGTACCTGCTCTTTGAACGATGGATTTTTCCCCATTTTTAAAAATCACATTATTTAGTTTTTAGATTTTCAAATGGCTGCTTGGATTCCATTTTTAAAACGAGAGAGGGCTTTGTGTTTTCTGTAATCACTTTCCCTTTAATAGCTTACAGATGATGCCTTTTAGAATGGTTCCCATTAATAAGAGTGGCTCTCATGTGTCATTTTGAAACTGCACATTTGCAAATGGAGCCCTGCAAACATTATTAGATTATAATCCAAACTAAGGTCAGGCCATTGTCAGCTTGGGGCTGTGGCAAAATCTTTCCCCAGTGAACTTCTGAGCAGCAAGCCCTAAGCTTGGTCACTGCTGCCCTAGCACATAGTGATAATTTTAATCAACAATAACACATCCCTCAGTACTGTCATGAATAATTTCTCAGTGTTCTCAGAAAAAGGAGGCCACTCTTCTCTCTCTTGGCCTGGTTGTCAAAGTGATTGATTTTAGTGCTAAGAATATTTTAACATACTCACCATTGGAGGGAATTGGAACTTCTGCCAGATCCATTTTGATGGGAATTTGTGACCTTCCATACATTTGAAATAACTTGTGAGCATGCTCACTTGGCAGTTTTCAAAGTTGAAACACGCCTACAGCTACATGCACTTTGGGGATTATCAGCCTGCAAAATGTATTAGTTGGTAATTAGTTCTTTTGTCTCCAGTTAATTTTTTTAAAGTCTGATATGTGCTAAACACTTGAGGGGTATGAGGGATTTGTGCAGTTCTCCAGCTGAGAAATGTTTTAATTTGGGGAAATAATGTCCTGGTTTCTTCAGAACAGATCAGTAGGAACAATGTCAAGTTCTTAGTTTTGCATTTTATAATGAAACTCCTTCCTCACCAGTTAAACATGAAGATGTGCTGCTCCAACTGAATGTGAATGGTATGGTAACTCAGGAGTTTGGTGCTGATGGTGAGGTTTCTCCATATCCATCTTAAATGGAGTTGTTCCTCAAGGCTTCATCACTTCCTTTCCTACCTATGGCATTGCAGCAGTTCCCCCTCGCCTCTCCTGACAAGTCCTCATGGGACTTCTTCAGAGCCTGGCATTGTTGCTCCTAAATTGTCCCAAGGACAAAGTATCCTTCACCTCCCAAAGACCTGAGAGAAGGTTGTCTCTGCTGATTAGGGAGCGAGGCCTTGAATCTGGGACTGTGGCCCAGGGTCTGTCTCCTGTTGACAGTCTAAATCATTATGCAGCAGGCAACCTGGTGGGCAATAATTACGTGTATTGTTCTCATGTAGATGATTAGCTACAGTAGGCAGTGATCTTGCATTTGGCTTCTTCCAGTGTAAAGTGACAGGGGATTTCAGCTTTATTATATTTGTGCATCCCAGATAATTGTACAACTATAGATGAATATTATCCTTCCAAGCATAGACCTGACTTCATGTGCCGTTAACATAGTCTAGTAATGCATTGGTCAGAGTTTTATATATTTCTGGACTCTGTAAAGTGTCTCCCAGACACTGGGAGACAATCTCCATATGACATTGTGTGTAGATTTATTTCTTTGTTCAACAAACTTTAAAAGAAATGTAATATCCTCTCCTTCCTACCCTAGATAAAAATATTTTATGAAGAACATTTGCATTTGGATGATGAAATTCGCTACATCCTTGAAGGAAGTGGCTACTTTGATGTTCGAGACAAAGATGACAAGTGGATCCGGATTTTCACTGAAAAGGGAGACATGATAACTCTTCCTGGTGGCATATATCACCGATTTACACTGGATGAAAATGTTTGTATATGGCTTTATCTATTACACTCCTAGATATGTGCATTGACAGACAAGTGTACAAAGTCATATTGCATATTGGTGACTAAATATGCTATTTCAGATCGGTAGTTCATTAAACCCGGAACATAAGGGATACGAAATGATTTATAGAATCTGAGCTTTCACCTCTTAGTTGCCAGTTCATATGCAGCTCATCAGTAGTGACTTCAAGTCACTGCCATCTTAGACACGTTCTGCATCTTGTGTGAAATCAGCGTATGGCCTGAGTCCAGAGATTCTACAGGTATGCACCACAGTTGGCTGAGGCATGGAGACTGATTCAGCCAGGCTGAAGGCAGAACCACATAGGGAAGCTTGAATTGCCTCTGATCTGTACCTCTTCTGTGGATAAACTGAGCATATTTGTCTTGGCATCTTTCATGAGTACTAAACTCGCCTGTAGAGAGGGAGTGTAGTCTAGTAGCTAGAGCCACAGATGGCAGTCAGAAATCCAAGACAAATTCTCAGCTCCACACTGACTTGCTCTCTGACCTGCTGAGAGGGGTTATGTGTAATATAGCCCTATGGTCTTATCTGTCTGTGGGAATAGCCTTGAATCAGCAATCAGTGTAGCTGCACTGGTGCCAACTTCCAAGTGTGGACAAGGACGAGCTCACTTGGTGCAAACCCCAGCACTACATGTCTACATTTAGGGGTCTGTGCTGGTGCAGCTACACCAAGGCCTGTGTCCCAGCTTGAGAGACTTGCTGAAGGTCATGGTTTTCTCCATCTGTGAAATGGGTTAATGCTTTATCTGCCTTACAGGGGTGTTGAGGATCCTCTGAAGTTTATAACACAGTATAACAGTGCTAACTACAGTTACTACTACAATTGCCAGGTTGCTAGGAACACTGACACAAAATAGTGATGGAACGCCGAGGGTAGTGTGAAACTCCTAAAGCGTCTTGAGATGCTTTGAAAGATGCTACAGAAATGGAAAGTATCATAAACCTCAACAGGAGTTGTTAACCCTGTAATTCAGATGCCTCCAAAAGGAGCTGTTATGCTATTTGCAATTTCCTTTTCCTTCCACAGAACTACGTGAAGGCAATGAGGCTCTTTGCTGGAGAACCAGTCTGGACAGCATACAACCGGCCAGCTGATCACTTTCCTGCTCGACGACAGTACATCCAGTCTTTGGCACAAGCAGCACAGTAATACTCTCTGAAGTCTGATGTGTGGAACGTCCTCAAGCTTGAGCAGAATGGAAACTGGGAATCTTGTACTTCAACACCGCTCACTGTAGGATATGTTCTGTTTCCCCTGTCCAAATGTGCTTCTCTGGCTCTAATTTTGGGAGGGTGAATGGGGAATATGGACAAGACTTAATGTTCATGCTAGTCTGAAATGATATCAAACTACTTAAGATGATTTGTATTTAATTAAAAATCTTCTGCATTCTCTCGAAGAATCTGCACAAGATAAATTCATGTAATCAGGACCTTCGTATGCAATTTACCTAGCTCTGTCCTGGTACAAATGTCTGTGACTTTGTTATAATGAATTGCAGTGATTTACTTTTGTAGCATTTTAATAAAATGATTTTCTGTCTTTAAATGTCTGTTAGCTATTTTCATGTCCTGACACTAAGAACCCATTGGACAATAGTGTTTCTGTGACTGTATTAACTGGGTTCCAGTCCTAGCTCTCTCACTGACTTGTTTTTGATATTGGACAAATCATTAACTCTGCCTTAATTTTGCCGTTTGTAAAATAGAGATAAGTAGAGTTACCCACCTTAGTCCAGTGTTTTGAGATCTTCAGACACTGTGTAATTGCAGGTGTATTATTGAAATAAGCCTCCTCAACAATGTCAAAAATGACTGTTTTTAGTCTAAACGTTTGCTTTAAAAGGAAAGTTTGCCTACAGCACAGAATGTTGTGCCTGCTCAGTCTCCTGATGACGTTGTAATTGGAGTGTAGATCAAGGCATGCAAAGATGTCACTGCTGGGACCTGTGTGCAGTTGTTTACAGCTGTGCACAGTGTATGTGAACTGATACCATTCCAAATTAGTAATATTTTAAACCCGTTTTGCACATGTGCAAATGACTCTACAAGATAGTGGAAATGGAGGCCTGGGGCATATATGGGGACATCTATATGGGGATAAAAGCCCTGTGGCAAAGCTGTGGCTGATCTGGGTCAGCTGACCCAGGCTGGTGGAGTTCAGGTTGTAGGGTTAAAAATTGCTGTGTAGATGCTCAGACTGGAGCCTGAGCTCTGGGACTCTCCATCCTCACAGGTTCCCAGACCTCTGGCTCCAGCCCTAGCTCGACAGCAATTTTTGAGCCCCATGAGCCCAAGTCAGCTGAGCCAGCTGTGGTTTTTTTATCTCCGTGTAGATGTACCCTGTGAGTCTTTATAATGTAGTAATTGGATTAGGTTGATTCTGCCCACCTTATTAAAAAGGTTCTTCCAGTTGCCAAGATTCTAAGTTCCCTTTTGTAGTGACAACATTTTCATTATACAGTATTGCAGAGTCTCTGGATTTATAAAGTCATGCAGTTATTTTTAATCCCTTAAATGTTTTTGAAAATGAAGTAGTGGTTTTGAAGAAAAGATGTACTAGTTAGAATCTTGAAAATCACAAATGTATCTAGAAATGGCCCCAACCTTTTGTATGTCACTTATCATCCTAGCTAGTGCGATGGGGTATGTAAACCACACAGGCCATAAAGAGGTTAACTAGAGCTTTCTTACTCTAGTTAATGCCATTAACTTCACCTGGTGCCCCTGGAAAGCAGGTGGTAGGCTGATGGGAAATGAAAGCAAGGAGCACAGGGCAGTCTAACAGAGAAGGCTTTGAACCTAGAGGAAAGGACTGGCAAGAACCAGGGATAAAGGGAATCAGAAAAGCAGCAAGAGAGCATTACCTCCTATGATGGGCCCTAGGAAGAAGCAAGAAATGAGGGGAGCAGCCATGCAAGTCAGCATCCTGAGAATAGGATGAATGACCAAAAGGAATAGGAAGAGAGACTGAAATTTCAGGCCCTGCAAGTGTGGGAGTGGTCTGGTTGGTGTTGTAAGCACTGATAAAGAGGTAAGTATAAGTGCCAAGTACACTATTAAAGACTTAAGTCCAAGTATGCTTTGGCAATAGTATGTATGTATTTACAAGTTAAAGTATAGGTCTAAGTGTAAGTACTTTCAACTCCCGTAGTCCCGGCAATTGTCTAGTCAATATGTGGACAACTAACTAAATTATATAAGCACATAATGGAAGAGGAAAGAAAAAGAGCAACAATGACATTTTATTCATATGCACAAATAAACTTGGAATAGTAAAAAAATCTCTCAGTTGTAAATGTATTTATAAATTTCCTTTCCATTTTATATATGTAATGATATGTACAGATAGCATCATTCCATAAAATGGATATTTCAGGAATAGCAACCACATCATCCCGAAGGTGGTTCCTTTCTGACAGTCTCCCTGCTGCTGCTGGACTGGGAAGCGAATTTCTCAACTGCTGATTGCAGTGACCAATCAGAAATGAAGGGGGCAGAGCCTGCAACAGCAGGGCCAACAAAAAAAAAGCCTTGGCAGCCAGAACTCAGGGCCTGGAAAAGCTGGGAGAATAGGTTTGGGGGGTCTGCCTGTATCTGGGACAAGTGGGAGGCATATGATTGTTGAAAAAGTACTTGCAGATTTAAAAAAAGCTACTTAAAGCTAGAATTGTCAATTACTTGCAGTTAATGCATGTGATTGACACAAAACAGACTAAGTAGATTTTTAAAAAATGGTGATTACAATTTTAATCACACTGTTAAATAAATATCAATTTAAATTTATTATAAATATTTTTGGATGTTTTTCTATATTTTCAAATATATTGATTTCAATTACAACACAGAATATAAAGTGTACAGTGCTCACTTTATGTTGTTGTTTTTATTACAAATATTTGCCCTGTAAAAAAAAAATAGTATTTTTCAATTCACCTCATACAAGTCCACTCAGTCCTACTTCTTGTTCAGCCACTCGCTAAGACAAACAAGTTTGTTTACATTTCTGGGAGATGCTGCTGCCCGCTTCTTATTTACAATTTCACCTGAAAGTGAGAACAGCCATTAATATGGCACTGTTGTAGCTGGCATTGCAAGATATTTATGTGCCAGATATGCTAAACATTTGTATGCCCCTTCATGCTTTGACTTGTAGGCACTGACATTTTATTTTTGAGTACAGTTATGTAAAAATAATATTTGACATTTGTACATTGCACTTTCACAGTAAAGAGATTGCACTTAAGTACTTGTATAGGGGACCGTCCAGATATTAAGGGCTTTGTCTTGTACAGGCAACTATCTGTTGCACCCCTGCCCCCCCCCCCAAATAAAAATGTTCTGTCTTTTCATATTTGCTATCTAGTCACCCTATCTTGGGGAGCTCTCACTGAGATATCAGAGGCTAATGTAACCAGCAGACTAATGCTACTAACCAGTGTATTTACCTTTGCCATCTATTCCTTCCCCTTTCCTCCCAGCTGTCATGTCCACAGCAATTTCTGTGGAAATCTCACTCTTGTGATACAGAATACAATACTGGAAACAAAACTGAAGTGCCTCCTTGCTGTGTTGCCTCCACAGATGGATATATACACCCTGGTGGTACAGCATAGTATGGTACCTATCTCTCTGTCAAGAACACATTTAGAATGATGGGCCATTTTCACAGCATGAACTAGCTCTAAAATTAAGTGAGGATAAAAATAAAAACTTTCTGCTCCAAACCCATTGGCCTGTATCACTGTAACTAAAGGAGAATCGTTGGAAGTGAGAATAGTAGTAGGATTTAGCTAGAGGGAGGCAGGGGAATCCACTGGAGCGCCTTTGTCTTCGAACACTTCAGCTCCTAAGGTTATATAAACTTGGCAGGTCGAAGTACAGAATCACAGCAGGTGACCTCAGGATGGCGGGGGCCAAGAGCTCCGTAGCATCAACTAAGGCCCACAGAAGCCTGGTTGTCCTCCAGCTGAGCTCCATCAGCATTCCCGCTGCCTTCAGACAGGGGCATGTGCATATGCCAGAAAGAAAACGGCATTCTGATACATCTTGCAGGCTGCCACTATAGCTTGTCAATGCCCATGCATAGGTTTCAATGTGGCACGAGGCAGCCTCCAGGAGGTGATGGATGTCATGGCTACTGGTCATGGTGGGGAAGGGACTCTGGCTGCCACTGATGTGAAAAGAGGAGGCAGAGGCAGCAGTAGTGGATGGAGGGGCCACAGCAGATGGTGATGGGACAGCGGACAGGGCCACAGCCACTTGGGCATATACCATGGGGCTGAAGAGTGAATGCTCTCAGAGGTGGTGGAAAGGATGGGAGGGGAGTGGGGAGTGTGCCACAGTTGATGGAGGGCTACAGCCGCCAACATGGAAGGAGTCTCCTGGGCAGGGCTCTTACTGTTTTTCCTACACAGGCACTTTCTGCCAATTGAGAGAGTTCCCTTGGTGGAGTAGGATTTTTGTCAGCGGAGCCCCTGCCTCTGCCTCCTGCTGCAACCCCGGAGGATGGCTGAGGGTACAGGCAGCAGTGGTGGTGGTGGTGGTTGCAATGGGGGGGTGAATGGGGGAGAAAGCCAAGCTGGGGCAATGAAGGTGGCCAGGATTCCCCTCTCTCAGTCTCCCCCTGCCTCCCTCCTTGGATGATGTTGCCAGAGTAAAAGCCTCATGTGTGGCCAGGTCGGAGTCCACCATCAAAGGCAGGTGATGTGACCAGCTGCCGGAGGGGGGATAGAAATGATGAAGGGGTGGGGATAGAAAAAGCAGAGGCTGTCTGCTCCCTGTTGGGTTGGCTGCTGAGGGTGCAAACAAAACCCTGGGTGGTGGTGGGGAATTAATGAAACAAATAAATAAATAAACAAATAAAAGAAGGTGGGGCTCACACCAGCAGGTTGGGGGAAGCCAGCTCCTCTGGCTGCAGTGGGAGTGAGGGGCAGCTGTAGATGTGTGGGGGGGCCCTGTGAATGGGGCATCAAACAAAAATGGTGGGGGTACTCTCAAACAGGAAAGGGTGGGGCCTGGGTGGTAGGTACCAAACAGAGAGGGGGTCCCCCACTCCAGGTGGGGAAGGGCAGTCAGGGAAACAAACAGTGAAGGGAAGCCCGGAGGCGGGGGCAGAGGAGACAGGCAAATGAAGAGCAAAGGGCAAAGCGGATGCAGGTAACAATCAGGCAGGGAAGGCAGGGAACAAACTTTCACCACATGAGACAAGGAGTGCAGAAAACTGCAAGGCTGAGGAAACCAGGTGAAATGCGGGGGGGTGGGTGGGGAAAAGCAGCAAACAGTTGGGAGGGGGGAGCAAAGCAGGGGTAGGAGAAGGAGACGCAACAGCCCAATGCAAACTGAGTGAAGGAGGAGGGGGAGTCCAAGGGGCACGCGTATGCACTTGCGAAGCGACTCAACAGTCACTGCTGCAGTAGTCCTAGGATGGGGGTGGGGGAAAACAGGCTGCTGGCAGCCTTCCCCTTAGCCAGTCCTGGTCCCCAGCCAACGTACTGCTGGGACCTTACTACTCCACTCCCTCAAATGAGGATTAAGGGAGGGCTACAAAAGAGGGGGGTTGAGTCTCTGCTGTACCAGTCATAGCAGCCCTGAACTCTCTTCCCCATCCCTTTAAATCCTTTCCCAAGCCATTTTAGCTGATCACTGTAACCATTCCCTATGGGGTTCCTGCACTGGACATCTGCACCAACCTTACGTCATGAGTTGCAACATCATGGCCTAATCCCCTTTCATTCTGCCCCCTCTGCCCATGACCACAAGCTGCTCTAGGGAAGGTTAAAAAACCCCACCTTGCTTTGGCCAATCTGGTGGAGAGGGAAAAAAAAATCCTTCCCAGCCCCCTGAGAAAGTAACAACTAGCATTATGCCCACAGCTGATCTTGCTGGACTGTCCAGTAGGAACAGTGTGTGTGTAGGGTGGGGGAGGCCGGATGTGGCAGGGGGAGGGCTCCAGGCCACTTCCCTCATCAACAGCAAAGCAGAAGTTTATCAATGGTGGCAGCAGCCCCAGCCTCCTCCTCCAGCAGCAAGGGGAAGCCCAGCCTGGCCACAGCATCACAGGTGTGTTCTTTACAGTAAACAAATCTTCTATTACAGTGAAGTATCCAGTACAGTTGAGAGTACCTATAAACCCATTAAAGCTGTCAGCTGTTCTGTTCGTTGTTAATAAATATTTCATAATATTTAAAAAGTCCCTGTACTTCTGTTCTCCATGAGTCTCTGGCATTTTTATGCAAATTGAAAGGCATTTCATAATTCCGTTACACTGAATTGTTTGGCTACGGGAACATTGATTAACTTTTGAGGCAGGGGATTGCAGACAGGGGTAAGGATGGTCTCATGAGAAAAGCAGTTGAATATTATGCAGGGCAACTGGATGTGGTTCGGGTTCCTGTTGCAATACTTAGATGTCAAATGGGCAGTTAGGCATTGAAGTCCAACATTTAAGATCCTCAAAACCCCCATTCAGCCACCACTTAACCTGGAGATGACTAAATTCCTTAAGTGCCTACAGCCAAGCCTAAGGTCACGTCTGCACTACATATTTACATTGACTCAAGTTATGTTGGCATACAGCTGCTGCAGTTATTACATCACTTGTGCACATGCTTACTTGGCTCCTTGTGTCAATGGTGTACATACTAACCAGGAGTGTCTATATTGATGCGGAGTGCAATGCACCATGGGTAGGTATCCCACTGTGGAACTCGCCACCGTCCAGTGCACTGTCTTTCAGGACATTTTGGCAATGCATGATGGGGCCAAAACATGTCATGCAGGGATGACTGGGAGCATGGGGTCAACTTCCCAGTTTGCAACTGTCTCCATCCTATAATTTTTCTGCCTTTTTTTCATATCCCACAAACATCCATGGCCCTCCTCACTGTCCACCATCTCTGACAGAAACATGAGTCCTCCACAGCACTGCACTATTTTCATGAGCATTGCAAACACAAGGTGCATGATCTTGGAGTATTTGTGGAGCTCCAAGAAGAACTGAATGAGTTGGGAGCATGACGATTCCTTGGAGGACAGATTGCTGTGGGACATTGCAAGAAACAATTCAAGGTTCTTTCTGGTGCAGCAGCAGATGATAGAGCACCACTCCTGGCCCAGAGAAACAAGCACTGACTGGTGGGATCACATCATAATGTAGGTTTGAGATGATGAGCAATCGCTGCAGAATATTTGGATGCAGAAAGCCACATTCCTGGGTCTGTGCACCAAGCTTGCCCCAGCTATCTAGTGCAGGAACACAAAAATAAGAGCTGCACTGACAATGGAGAAGCAAGTGGCATTTGCAATGTGGAAACTTCCAGTGCCAGATGGAGTCCTAATGTGACCGATAGCAATCTGGAGTTGGGAAATCCACTGTGAGAGCCATTGTGATGCAAGTGTGCAAAGTCATTAATCACCTCCTGCTATGCAGGACTGTGATTCTCAGCAATGTGCAGGACATTGTGGATGGAATTGTGGCAATGGGATTCCCAAATTGTGGTGGAGTGATAAACAGCATGAATATCCCTATTTTGGCACCAGACCACCTTGCCAGCCCACTGAGTATATGAGCAGAAGGGGCTGCTATGTTTATGCCATCATTGGTTGATCACTGAGGACACTTCACCGTCCAACATCAATATGGGCTGGTCAGAGAAGGTGCATGATGCTTGCATCTTTAAAAATACAGTGCTGTTCAGAAAGCTACAAGCAGGGATTTTCTTTCCCGACAAGCAGATTACCATTGGGAATGTTGAAATGACAATGGCTATCCTGAGTGACCTAGCCTACCCCTTGCTCCCCTAGCTCATGAAGCCATACACCTCAACAGCACCAAGGAATGATTCAACTACCAGCTCAGCAAGTGCAGAATGACAGTTGAATGTGCTTTTGGCTGTTTGAAGGGTTGCTGGCGTTGTTTACTCACAAGATTGGACCTCAGTGAGAAAAATATCCCAATGGCTATAGCTGCCTGCTGTGTCCTGCATAATACCTGTGAAGCAAAGGGGAGAAGTTTCCAGTGGGCTGGAGAGTGAAGGTGGAGTGGTTGTCTGCTGAATTTGATCAGCCAGATACAAGGGCTACTAAAAGGGCTCTACTTGGAGCTATGTGGCTCAGGGAGGCTTTGAAAGACCATTTTAACAGTGAGCCAAAGTAGGGTGTGGTGTTATAGTGTACTCTCCCTGGCCTTGCTCTTTTGTGGCCTAGGAGGAATTGTGTGGTGATTGCTGTACGTGTAGGAATGTAACATCGTCAATACACCTATTAATTTTGTTTGTGAATGATTCTATGAGTTGTGTGACACTAACAGTAACAGGTAATTGGTCTCATTCAGAACTGCTGAGCATTCTGCAGCAAATGTTGTGAACTAATAAAGATGAAATATGTTCAAATATTAGAATGGCTTTCACAGATCAGTGTATGGGAAACAGTGAATGTCTTTAATGTCCCCTATGTGGAGTGGTAGGGGTTGTGCAGTGACCCCAGTGCCATGTGGGTGGGGGAGGGGACACAGGGATGCCCCTATATTGAGTTCTCAATGGGCTGCAGATTGAACCTGGGATTGTTGAACCTGTAGGTCCACCAGAGTCTGCCACATCTGTGTTTGCTGCCTGAGAAGCCCCATTATGTCCTGGTGCATGTCGCTCTCCTTTTCCTGCTGGGACTCATAGGCCTTACTCCTCTCCATTTTTTCCTTCTCCAGGCTGTCTGCAATGTTAATCTTCCAGGCCCTGTGCTCACAGCTGGATGCAGCACTGGCTTGCAGGATCTCATTGAATATGTTGTCCCAAGTCCTCTTCTCTCTCCTCCTTATCTGGTTCAGGCATTCCACGGGTGTGGAGGGGGATACTCTGAAGGTGGCAATGTCAGCAGATGAAGATAAAACACACAGAGGTACCATTGTCAGCGTATTCACTACAGAAAGCAAAACTTCAGGTGCTGAACTCACTCCCCTTGCTCCGCTAAAGTTGTAAGTACTACATTCTCCCTTCTGCTTGGGATTGCTCGTGCATGGTACCAGGCATGGTTAGTATGACATTCCGAGGGTTGGGGAAATGAGGAAGGGATAGCTCGGTAGCATGATTCTAGTAGTATTGGGCAATGGCACTGAATACTGGCATCATTTTCCATAGGCGGTGGTGATTTTAGCTGATATCTCACTCCTGAGGGTAACAAAGGCAGAGAGAGCACAGGTGCAGCTGGCATCCCAAAGCTTGTGCTGCTAGCTTGTGTACAGCAATAGTGCCTGCTGAAGTTAGCGCTGAGTGGTTGTTTGAAGGGTTGGGAAAGTGTCCTACTGTGGAGGAAGAAATAAGGCAGCCATGCCAAAAACCCTTTGGCAGAGGATTGCAGAGTACCTCCGTGAAAGTTTCATTGAGATCTCTATGGAGGATTAAAGGGACATTCTTGTGTACATAAACAAATTACTTTGTATGCCCTCCTCCTTTCCCCTCCTCCCCGCACCGCCGAACTCTAAAGGGGAATGAAAAGCAGATAGCAACTCTACCTTTCTTGGTTTCACCATTACCTCTTCTAGCATGAGTAAATTAATGAAAAGCCAAAATAGTGTCCTGCTGCTTGGGGTGGGGGGTGCCATTCCTGTAATTGAAAATATATCTACACTCTTTCCTGAGGCTCTTTCACTTGCATTGGGCTCACTGTGCTTGGCTGGTGGGACTGACTGGACTATAGTGGAGTCCAAAACAGGTCCTGGCCCATTGCACAGCTGGATCCCCAGCTCACCTGTCCTGCCTACTCTTCCTCCTCCACTACCTCCTTCTCCTTGCTGTTCCTGGCAGTGGCCTGTGACTTGGGATCCTTGGAGGTAGCCATGGTGCTGTGGGGGATGATGGTGAGATCCCCGCTGAGTATGCCATGGATCTCTATAACACCGACAGGGCTGTGGCTTTGCACCAGGTCGATTGTTGGCCTCCCTGGCCTTCTGGTACGTGTGCTGCAGCTCCTTGGCTTTCACACAGCACTGCTGCAGGTTCTTGTCAAAGCCCTTCTCCTGCATCCCCCATGCAGTCTGCTTGTAGATGTTGTTGTTTCTACGGTTGGTTTGGAAAAGTGCCTTCACAGCCTCTTGTCCCCACAGGCCCAGGAGATCCAATATCTGCTGTCTACTCCAGGCAGGAGCATGTCTGGAGCTTGTATCCAGCATGGTCAGCTGGGCAGTTGCACTCTACAATGGAGAGTTGCTAGGTGTGTGTTCACCAAGCTGGGCAAGCAGGAATGTCAAAAAATAACATGGCTTTAAATGCGGGGCAGGGCTTCCAGTTTCCATGACCCCTGGGTGGGAGGTTCACAATGGAGACTAGAGCAGTCAGGTGAAGTATTGTGGGAAAGCTGCTGGAGGACAGTGTCGATATAACTAACACAGTGTCTACACTCACACGGGGTCGGCCTAAGTACATCCACCATGGCTCTACGTCACTTGGGGAGATGGTGTTACTATGCTTATAGTTAAGAGGCACTGGCAACCTTAATTCTGGTATTTAGTAATTTCTGAATGCTTGAGTTTGCAACCTTAACATTCTTTTGATGTATATTTTAATATAATATTATTTAAATGAGCCTCTTTAGTTACAGGAACTGAGATGAAAAATATTAAGGGTTATAAAGCTTTAAGCTTTAGAATATAAGATGACCTCTGCCCCCTCACCCTTTCCCTACTCCTGGTTCAGTATTGCATAGAAAGCGGAATTATTTTGTGTTTTCTTGAAATATGTTGCGTTGGTCACTGCTTGGAGATAGCGTGGATAAAAATCAATGGTTAAAAGAAATAAAAACTGGATAGTGTTATTTAAATCAAGATTATTTAACTTAAATACATTTAAAAAAAATAAACCTGTGTAACATTAAATTTGAATGTGCACAGTCAACCTGTGGAACTCCTTGCCTGAGGAGGCTGTGAAGGCTAGGACTATAAAAGGGTTTAAAAGAGAACTAGATAGCTCAGTGGTTTGAGCATTGGCCTGCTAAACTCAGGGTTGTGAGTTCAATCCTTGAGGGGGGGCCATTTAGTGATCTGGGGCTGCTTTGAGCAGGAGGTTGGACTAGATGATCTCCTGAGGTCCCTTCCAACCCTGATAGTCTATGATTCTAAATTCATGGAGGATTAAGTCCATTAATGGCTATAAGCCAGGATGGGTAAGACATAGTGTCCCTAGCCTCTGTTTGTCAGAGGGTGGAAATGGATGGCAGGGGAGAGATCACTTGATCATTACCTGTTAGGTTCACTCCCTCTGGGCACCTGGCATTGGCCACTGTCAGTAGACAGGATGGACCTTTGGTCTGACCCAGTATGGCTGTTCTTATGAAATTATGTTAAAGCCTAAATTTATTCTAAATTTAATCTATTGAACTAATTGAAATAATAATTAAAAAATCTGTATCAATGAGCCCTTCTCAAATTTGACTGAGTTAAAGAGTGCTGCTTTTTTATAATTACACAAAGGAACAGGGGTGAAAACAATCTTTATCTTTAACTGTCAACTCAAGCTTTATAAATATGGCATAGTGTCACGTACTGCAGTAAGTAGCAATATTTTCACTCTTTATCATGGAGTGAATGCTGGTATTTACAGCTTTCTACATGTTAGAACTTTCTTTTCTGTTGTACAGAAAAATGGTTTGTCTTAATTACTTCTGGTTTCACTTTCGCTAGCAGATGTAAAGCGAGTATTTTCTTCATTTGGACTACTTCAGTCAATGCTGATAATGTGACTGGGAGTTAAGAAAGCAGGAATGCTTGTTTTCCTCTTCCAATCTATGAATAAAATCCAAGTGAGAGAGGACGAGCTCTAATCATTTTAAAAGCTGGAAGGACATGGGGATAGATTTTTAGGCACCTAAAGGTGCAGATAGAGGGATTTTTCCAAAGCACCTAAGCAGGTTAGCCACATAGAATTAGAGTCACAAAAGGACTTAGTCTCTTTAGATGCCTAAATCCAAGATTTACGTGCTACTGACATTCATCAAAACCTCCTCTCAGCTATTGCCTAACCCTGTACGTTCCTAAGTCCCCTGGGGCACCTAAGTTTCCACCAATGGGCATGTGCAAAGCTGATTAAATTCTGATGCTGCCCCACAGCTAATGAGCTGCTTGGAGACCCAGTGAAATTCTCAGACTAGCTGTTCCCCGGCCTGTCTCGCTGGTGGGACCTGATCTGGTAGCATGCCTAACCTGCAAAAAAGTCACTTGGGTGATGCACTGGGTCCCAGAATACCCAATAGCTCAGGGGTGGGGTGCTCACCTGGGATGTTAATTTGAGTCCTTTGTGTAAATAATTATTAGAGCAGGAAGATGAACCTGATGCTCCTGCAACCTAGGTATGTGCCCTAACCACTGGGCTGTAGAGTCAATCTTGTGCTCAAAAGTATTCATTTATATTATACAAAGTGTGGAACAGTTTCAAATAGTGAGAGCCCCACCCCAGAATACCCGATACTTTTGGAATTAGGGTGCTCACCTGGGATGTAGGAGCTGTGGTTTCAAGTCCTGCAGGCAGAGTAGGGGTTTAAACTAGGTCTCCTATATCCCAACTCAGTGCCCAAACCACTGGACTATTGGGCATTGAACCTGTTTTGTGCAGGTTAGGTATGCTCTGAATACACCTACTAGATTGGACCCCACAGGGAAGAGAGGCCAGGGAACACCTATTTTGAGAATCCTGCTAAATTTAGACGTGAATGAGGACTCCAAGCAACTTTTTAGTTGTGGGGTGACATCAGGCCTTAGGCAGCTTTGCACATCCTACAGTGGTAACTTGGGTGCTTACAGGCAGCAGCTGAGCAACAGTTGTGAGAGTGTTGGTGGTGCACAAATGTTTGCCTTAGGTGTCTAAGTACGTTTGTGAACCCAGCCCCAACTTGTATTAATTTCAATGGGAGTTAGGCACCTAGCTGCTTAGGCACTTTAGAAAAGCCCACTAGGCACTTATCTATATCTTTTGGCACTGAAATACCTTGGAAAATATGGCCCATGGTGACTAGAAACAATCTGGCAATTCACTAACTCCACTTAATACGTCACAGAATCATCCAAGTGTAGGACTGGATGGGACCTCAGTAGGTCATCTAGTCCGGTCCCCTGCACTCAAGGCAAGATTAAGTAATAACTGGATCATTCCTGACAGGAGTTTGTCTAACCTGTGCTTAAAAACCTCCAATTACAGTGATTACACAACCTCCCTAGGCAATTGATTCCAGTGCTTAACTACCCTGACAGGAAGTTTTTCCTAATGTCACCCTTGCTGCAATTTAAGCCCATTGCTGCTTGTCCTATCCTCAGAGATTAACAAGAACAATTTTTCCATCTTCCTCCTTATAACAACCTTTATGTACTTTATTTCTCCCCTCAGTCTTCTCTGTTTAGTGATCAGTTTTAAATGCAAACGTTTTGATAACCTTACTTTGTTTCTTATGCATCCAGGACATTTTGTGTAGTTTTATTTAACTAATAATTTTACAATGCTGGTTTTGTGTATTTTTAATTGAATTCCAATTTCCATCCAAACGCAGCTTGGTACAAATCATGAGTAAAAAAATTATCTAGTAAGTGAAAAATACATCATTCACCACATAATAAAAATATAGAAATGAAGAATCTGAATAAATGTATGTTAAGCTATATAATTACTTAAATAAATGTGTATAGCTATAGTTAAGGCTATGATTTTCTCACAGGGGTTGCAGAAGCCATGGATTCTGCAGGGTCCTCTCACTTCCCGTGGCAGCTGGGAACTGCAGGACACGGTGCGGGCGCCCTGGAGCTCCAAACCTCCATGGCTGGTGGGGGCACCTTGGAGCTCTGAGTCCTTGCAAGTGGTGGGGGGACCCTGCAGCTCCCAGGTGCTGCGAGCAGCAAGGCCCTGGGAGCTCCTAGCTGCCACGGGCAGTGGGGCCCTGGGACCTCCCAGCCCCCGCAGGCAGTGAGGGTGCTCCACTGCTCCCAGCCCCTATGGATGGTGGGGGATACCCTGGAGCTCCCAGCTCCCACGGATGTCAGGGGTAACCCAGGAGCTCCGAGCCATAGGCAGTGGAGAACCCCACAGCTCTCAGACATGGATGGTGGGGGGATCCCTCAGCTCGTGCCAGGGTCCCTGGGGATGGTGTGAGGAGTCTGCAGATCCCCATTTTGTCATGCATATTTTTAGTAAAGGTCATGATAGGTCATGGGCTTCCGTGAACTTTTCTTTATTGCCCATGACCTGTCCGTGACTTTTACTAACAATTTGTGTAGGCATCCTTCAGTCTCAAGAGATTATGGGTATGCACCCAGGAGAGGTAAATCATTTGGTTTTATGGCAGCTGCAGACATGGCTGAAGAGACCTATAGTCACATTTGAAGGTGATGTTTAGACCCTTTGGGTTTTGCCTTCTGCGAGCTCCTTTCTCCTCTGCTAAGTTGGACTGCTTCCTCTTGTAACTCCAGAGACATTTGTTAAGCTCTTGTTTCCAAAGGCTGCTGTCTTGAGCGCGATCTTCCCATTTGTCCACATCCATGTCCATTTCTTCGAGGTCTTGCCATCACACATCCTTGAAACACAATTTCGGGCGTCCTTTGGGTCTTTTCCCAGATGCCAATTCGCTGTAGAGGATGTTCTTTGAGATGAGCGCATCATTCATTCATCACACATGCCCAAACCAGTGAGACGTGTCTGGTTGAGGAGTGTTTGCATGCTGGGTGGGCTTGTCCATTTGAGCACCTCAGTTTTGGTAACTTTGTCTCTCCAGGAGATTCCAAAGATTTGACAAAGGCAACGCATATGAAAGCTGTTGAGCCTCTTTTCCTAATGAGAATATAAGTTTCATGTCTCGCTCCCATACAAAAGTGTGCTGATAACACATGCATGATACACAGAGATCTTTGTGTGTTTGTTGTTTTGCCATACCCTCTTGTTCAGTCTAGACATTGTTGTGGCGGCTTTTCCAGAGAGGCTGCTGAGTCCTGTTTCAAGTGAAGAGTTGATGGTGACAGCGGACCCCAGGTATGTAAACTCATTCACCACTTCAAGTTCATAGTTGTTGATCTTGATGGAGGGTCTTTCCTCAACTCCTTGGCACATTATGTTAGTCTTTTAGCCCGAAGTCCTGGCAGGCTTTGGAAAAATTATTCATTAGGCTTTGAAGATGAGCTTCTATGTGGGTTGTCACTGCTGCATCATCAGCAAAGAGGAGATGTTGAATAAGGGCCTCCCGAGTCTTGGTTTTAGATCTGAGTCTTGCAAGATTGAACAGCTTTCCATCAAATTTTGTGTGCAAGTAGATTCCCTCAGTTGAAGCACTAAAAGCTTGTTTCAGTAGCAGGGAAGATCCAAAACTGAGTTGGGGCAAGTACTCAACCTTACTTAACTCCACCATGAATCTGAAAAGCCTCAGAGATTGAACTGTCATATTCACTGTGACATACAAGTTTTCATGGAATGATCGAATCATGCTTAAGAGCTTGGGGAGACAAACAATCTTTTCTAGAAGTGCGAATAGTCCACTTCTACTGACAAAGTCAAAAGCCTTTGTGAGATCGATGAAGGCTGTGTAGAGGGCCTTTTTTGTTTTCTGCATTTCTCTTGTAGTTGTCTCAGCGAGAAGATAAAGTCAATAGTAGACCTTTCAGCTCTGAAGCTGCACTGTGATTCAGGATAGATTCTGTCTGCAAGGGTCTGAAGTCTGTTCAGGACAACTCAAGCAAAGGCTTTCCCCATAATACTAAGATGGGAAATGCCACGATAGTTGTTACAGTCGCTCTTGTCACCATTGTTTTTATAGAGAGTGATCATGTTGGTGTCTCTCATTTCTTGTTGTACTTCACTTACTAAAAACATACGTGACAAAATCTTAGCCTTAGATGTAGTACATATTCTCCTAATTAGGAAAAAGCACCAGCTTTAGTGGAAGGGCTCTATCAAGTTGCAAATCAACTTGTTTTAATGGTTAGCAATTATTGAGAATGAACCTTTCTTTAGGAAAATAATAAATTCAAAAGGCTTCCTGCTTGAGGATTTAAATTGCTGAACACTGTTTGGGGCTCAGCAACTATACTAGAGCAACCTTCATCTGTTTTTGTATAAAGATTAAGATATTCTTTATTTACAGAAATCAGGCTCAGAAGAGGAGCCATTCAGACAGGGGAGAGAGTGTGATGTTTTACATGTCTATTGGCTTTATGGATAGGGCAGTAGACTAACAAGTATAACATCTGGGTTCTAATCCCAGCCTGCCACTGCCCTGCTGTGCGACTCAGAAGCAGAGAGAGATATGAAGTAACATATTCAGTTTTCCCTCTCACCTTTTGTCTGCCTGGTCTATTTAGGTATGCAGAGCAGGCAGTCTCTCAGCATGTGTATATACAGTGCCTAGTCCACTCAGTTGGTTGAGGACTGTAGGACCTTACTGTAATACTAAAAATTCTCATTTTTTATAGCTTTGGCAATAATTTGTTAATTCTGAATAACTGTTTTCTTACTCTGAATTATACTATAATTCAGTAAGAGAATCATCCAAACAATTTCTATAGGCTACGAGGGACATTTCAAATTAGATTGATAACACAGGGTTAGTTGGTTATTAGATGTAAATCCAGAGCAATAAACATGGCATAAGAGAACTCAAATCCACCCAAACTCAAGTTGTCGGGGCAGGGGCCTCTTGTCTGAAAAATAAGATAAAGTGCAGGAAAATAAATAGGATTAGAACTGCACGGCCGTCTTTTCTACAAAGGCAAATATTTGGATAAGTTGGCTGGCAGCCACCTGTAACTATTTATCTTCTTCAACCCCTACCATGGTCTGTTTATTCACCTGTTGCACATTGGCTGTCTAAATCCTACACTAGGAACTCTCGGGGGCAGAGTATGTTATTTGTTTGTACAGGACCTTGTACAATGGGATGTTAACCCTTGTTGGGCTCTTTGAATGCTAATAGAAATAATACATTTATTTATTAGGCAAAAAAAAAAAAGTCTCTGCCCAGGGTGTTTGGATTTTGTGTGTCTTTTTAAACAAACTCAATGCTCATCAAGTCAGTGTGTCAAGGACCAGGCTTACAATGGAGGAGTTCCTCGTTAAAAGTTCTGTGCCTAGCTGACCAAACCATACTGCTGCTACTCTGAACCATTCCTTTACGGTTTGGTTCCTAAAATGTCTTAGGGCTGGTCCACACTAGGGGGGGAAATCGATCTTAGATACGCAACTTCAGCTACGTGAATAACGTAGCTGAAGTTGAATATCCAAGATTGGATTACTCACCCGTCCACACCGCGCGGGATCGATGTTCGCAGCTCTCCGTGTCGATTCCGGAACTCCGTTGGGGTTGATGGAGTTCCGGAATCGATATAAGTGCGCTCGGGGATCGATATATCGCGTCTAGATTAGATTAGACGCGATATATCGATCCCCGAGCAATCGATTTTAACCCGCCAATACGGCGGGTGGTCTGGACGTGGCCTTAATCTGGGCATCAGTAGGAAGGTCTCTAGTGATGCACTGACTGTAGTTTGCAAACCACTGTCTTTGTGGAACACTGTGTTTTTATAATACCACTGACTCATCACCCTTGTTTTTGGGGTTAATGTAATTATTAGATGACTCCTTGAAAAAGAACTGTGCGAGAAGATTCAGTAGGTGGAGGCTTTTTTGTTCTGTTCCTTAATGCTTGCTTCCCCTACAGCAAGTCTCTGTGGAATACCCATACTATTTAGAAACACCAGCTTTTGTTTTATATGTTCTTATCCTAGATGACAATAACTGATGTACCTGACCAGCACTTACTGCAAGTAGATATTTCAAATAAATATTCTACATTTTGCTCACCTTGGTGGCAATGTGGGACCCTGGACACTCTCTCATTTAGCAGAAAGGGCCCCAAACAGTAAAGTTTGGCTCTGGACTCAGATTTTCCTCAAGGGTCATAGATGATGGGACACAGAGAATTTTAGTTTAGGCCCCATTTCATGGACATCCTTCCCCCTATCTCAAATGATGCTGGCAGTTACAAACTGACCAAATTATTAAATGGAGTGAAGGGAAGTTATCTGATGGATTTACTAACTATAAATAAAGTCAAGTGGCTAAATTACAAAGATGAGGTTGAGCAGCCCTGGTTTGTATTGGAGGAGGGAGTAAGTTCTGAAGTTTGCCACTAGAGTGTGCACCGGCTTTTGAAGTGTGCGCTCACACCCTGCTCTTCGAACAATGGATTTAAAAAATGCGTTGGAAATTACCATACATAGTGCAGCTTTTAACTTTACTTTTTCATTTTAAGATTGTCAGGTTTTTTTTTTAAGGCCAGAAGATGTTTCTCATCACCCTGCCCCCCAACTAGTTTCCACACTGCCCGTCCCCTATTGTTATGGATAATTTTTACAATCCACATTTGATGGTTTTAGACTGGACTCCTGTTACTGACAATGACTTTTATCTGTAATGTTGGAACATCTGCAAATGATTGCACAGAGCCCTGGCTGGATCAAATGTTGATCCAGAATATCCTGGATAATGCAGCAATCAGACCTCCTCCTTTTTTTTCTTTTAATCCTTCTCTAACACTGTGATTGTGACCATTTCACCCATTCCATTGAGATAAGAATCTCTAATCTTATAATCCTCAAACTGACTTGAAGAGCTGAGTAGGAAAGCAGTTTTCTACTATAATTACCCGAAAGTTAGCCAACCCTGGATCTTGTTTGCATTCAGTGTTGTTGAACTTCTAAACCTATTTTAATACTTATGTTGCTACTACTATGTAAATGAGCAAGTGTCTTGCTACTTACAGTACATCAATCCCAACCACTGATTTCTATGTAAGGGTGAAGAGTGGTATCTTCTGGCACTTTGTTATAGTAGATTGTTCTTTCATTCAGTAGCTCACATCCTGTCTCAGAAACCTTTCTAGTCAGTCATTCTGGGGGCTCCTTGTAACAGCGGGGATAATAGCAGCTGAGCAGGTAGCACCTTGAGATATATAGGCACACGACTGATATTTTGCCACCTGCATTCTGCATGGTATGTCTACATGTTAAATTTTTAGTCATTTTTAACATGTTGATCAACATGATTTTAAATTTTAGTAGAGTCAGGACACAAAGTTTATGGCTGCAGCTAACGTTAAATATGACGGAAAAACTGTGGGTCCAGGAACAAATCTTTATGTAGTGTATACGGTACTACTCCCAATCATGTTAGTTAGATGTATAAAATCACAACTAAAAATTCAAGTGCAGATATACCCTATGGGTTAAATTCACCCCTACGCAGAGAGCTCATACATAGCTTATGCCTTATTTTGGGGACTTAGATTGTAAACAGTTTAGATCAAGGATCATCTTTTTATGTTTATGGGGCCTCAATACAGGAGTCCCTATGAGCTATTGTAATACAAATATACTTGATTGCCTTCAACCTGTCCATTTTTGGATGGCCAGTTTGCTGTAGGCCTCATGGAAGAAGTGGATGTTGAAGAGAGATTTGAGGGAGGAAAGGATAGAAACTTACAGATCTGTTCAGGATGGATATTCCATGCATAATGTATCTATTTGAATGTGTGAAATAAATCAAAGCATATTTAAAAACTGTTAAGGCAACGTTATGCTTGAGATTTTAACAATATAAAAGTCAGTTTATTCCAAGCTATACTTTTCTACGTCCTCCAAAAACTTGTCCAGATGACACATCATGCTGGAGAGAAGGTGGAATTCTGCCTTCATTTACACTCAGGAAACCTCAGGATTGCCTGGGTAAAACCAAGGGCAAAATTTAGCCATATGGCATTAAAGTTAACACCATATATAGCTATTAAAAATCCGAGATGTGTTCTGTATGACTGAGATATGGGGAACTCTGAAGCTACTAAGCTGTATGCATGTAAAATCTCAACCATATTGCAACACTGACAATTTCTTGCATTTTGTAACCAATTAATTTACATAGATTCTGCAGTAATACTCAAATCCACTTTCTAAATTTTAAAATGTAATTAAATATTCTGTAAGTTTACCAACTATATCATTTAATGGCTCATTGAGTTTAGAGGTCTTACAGTCCAAGTTTCCTCAATAACACTGTTATCAGAATAAAGACTTCTGGTAATAAAAAACATAGAAAACATGCTGAAATGGCATTTGTGCAATAGGCAGTGAATCTGCGTTTAAAGTGATTTGTGTCGGGAGGTCTTCGGTTACATAATAAGAAAAAGAAAAGCCGGGTAATGGAAAAAAAACATTTTGCAGGCAATTTATCGTACGCTTCAGAAGATCTTCAGTGCTTTGTTTTTTTGAAGTTTGATTCCTCAAGTAGGACACAATCGGATTCTCTGTTGCCTTCCTGCACCTTGTTGTAGTCCTTTACGTTAGTGCCAAGTGAGTGTAAGATGCTACAAAATCAGAATGTTAGCCATTTATTCCTATTTTGGACTGGTACAAATTACTACAGCAAAGTGCAGAGCGATGGTGAATCTGGTCCATAGTAGTTGGAGATAGCAAAGACCTATTCAGGCCTCCTAAAAGTGCAGTTATAGTTGCACGAGAGACAATATCAGATACTAAACTGATGCTACACTTGATTTTAAGCAAAATGTCAAGAGAAGCTGTGTCCCACAATAATGTAAATTGAGCTATTTAATTGGAATTGCTTTCTGCTGTCTTCCATGTCTACAAGGAAAATGTGTGATAGAAATATATCCTGGTTACATACCTGTCTAGGAGAAATACTAAACACAAGAAAAGGGGATCAGGTAGGGAAGAGTGTGCATATAATAAATTATACTGAGGACAGTATTCTGTTGGGTTTCACTCAACAACATCTTGGGCCAGATCCTCATCTGCTGTAAACTACACTGATTTCAATTGAGTAATGACAATATACTCAAGTTGAGGATCTGCCCCATAGTCTTTATATTACATTTAAAATTATAGCAATATGTTGTGCTTATCAAAAAGAGATATAAACTACCAACAGTTTTATCTCACTGTGCTAAAATACTTGCCAACACCCCCCCGCCCCACCCCGCCTCCAGGTGGCTCTTAAATAAGTGTTAGCAATGATATCTTATAACTAGTTTAACTGAATGAATATCCTTCTTGGACTAGTTGGGTTCAGATTCAGCTGTGGAACACTGACCTTAAACCACAGAAGTCCTATAGAAATTTAATTTTTTTAAACTTTTGGAAGCATGGCTATCCATTGTATCAACATATCAATAACTTAAGGGAGAAATAACAGCATTCTAGAATAATGGGCCAAAACTCTTAGCTATACAGCTGTTATTGTGCTGACAAAGTTTTCAAAAGTGATCAGTGATTATAGATACCTCAGTATTTGACTGCCCAACTTGGACACCTCAGAGAGGTCTGATTTTCAGAGGTGAACACTTAGAACTTTCTCAAAATCAGGTTTCTTTAGGGTGCGCCTCAAGTTGGACATCTCAAAAAACAAAAAACGCCACCTTACTAGCTGGCCTTAAAATGTAGGCCTGTACTGTTTACAAGCATTGAGATATCACAGTGGTAGGCGTAGCATAAAAAGCTGACTAGAAGACATAGTGTTGAACCCTGGTAGCTCAAGACTGCACATTGTCCCAGTGCAGTAATTCATGATGATAGGCTACTCCAACTGCTGCAAGAGAATCTTACTCCTGGCCATTATTGTGCTTGAGCACAATGTATAGCTCTCTTTATTTGTCCCACAGAGACAGTTTTACAGATTAATAGAGTATCTGGATTGATTCTCTATCAAACAGGGATAAATTAAGGGATGGCAATGGTTCTCCTGTTGATCCAGAGATCTCATTTGAAAGTATAGGGTTTTAAATATTGGATTAAACAATGAAACAATCAACTGTGAGTGCACAAATATGAGGAAGTGAGTTTATTGGCTTTGGAGGGTGGGACATACACACTAGAAGATGCTGAAAGCAAATCTGCATTCAGGATTTAACTTTTATGATAAATGCTATTCCTACAAACAATGAGAAGTCCTTGTGGCACCTTAGAGACTAACAAATTTATTTGGGCATAGCTTTCATGGGCTAGAACCCATTTCATCGGATGCATGAAGTGAAAAATACAGAAGCAGGTATAAATACATGGAAGGATGGGAGCTGCTTTACCAAGTGTGAGGTCAGTCTAACGAGATACATCAATTAACAGCAAGATACAAAGGGAGGAAAAATAACTTTTGAAGTAGTAAGAGAGTGGCCCATTACAGACAGTTCCCCCAGTACTAATTTCTCCCTACCGTTACTCACACCTTCTTGTCAACTGTCTGTAATGGGCTACTCTCTTACCACTTCAGAAGTTATTTTTCATCCCTTGGTATCCTGCTGTTAATTGATTTATCTCGTTAGACTGACCTCACACTTGGTAAAGCAATCCTCACCCTTTCACGTATTTATACCTGCCGCTGTATTTTTCACTTCATGCATCCGATGAAGTGGGTTCTAGCCCACGAAAGCTTATGCCCAAATAAATTTGTTAGTCTCTAAGGTGCCACAAGAACTCCTTGTTGTTTTTGCTGATACTGACTAACACGGGTACCACTCTGAAAGTGTTACTTGTACAGACATCCTCTGGAACCCTTAGCCATGTTATGAGACTTGATAATGTCATGTTTCTCCCCTAATCACTGAAGAATTTATAATAATAACCAACAACGGTAACCATAAGACAAGTCAGCTCAAACGTGTCACTCCTAAAAAAGGAATCCATCTGAGTAAACGTGATTGTGGATACTACACTTAGGAATAACCATAAATAGTAACAGACCTGCAGAGAAGAAGCTGGCTACAGATCAGCACAAAATCCCAGTAGTGACAGGCAAGGATTATTGTTCCAGACCATATAGATAGTGTAGTAATTCTGCCATATGTTCATAATTAAAGAGATTTTATTTTATTTCATTTCATTCATAAGAGGAACATTTACATATTAGCCAGAGTATGTACAATTTTAAAAATTAGCCTTTCATAAAAAAAATTGGTAGATGAAAACAAACTATCCTAACTTGAGACACTGAGTGTTAAAGCTATCACCCTCTTTGACAGCTACAGCCTCAAGCAGCGCTTGCTTCTTCTGCATACTGCGGGATGACTCCAATTCATACATAGTTGTCAAATTGAAAAGAACACTCTCATGTAGGTAGTGTTTAGGGTCCTGCTGAACCATTCCTTCCAACTGCCGGAGGGAATCCTTCAATTTTCCAAGATAAAGCAAACAAACAGCTGCATTGTTATTAGCCTAGAGAAAAAGATTATAAATATATATTGAGCCTGGAGTCAAACCAAATTTAATAAGTCTTCACTTTTTTTTTTTTGGTGTGCATATAATTGCAATTGTTGAAATGTATTATTTATCCTACAATTCTTTTATCCTTGGCATTGGGAGTTTGGTTACTTTCAGTGTTTATTCCATAACAAAAACTGGCTGACCTCCAACGTCTGAAGTTCTAAAAGACAGAAGAATCCAAGCTGGAATTCAGATTGGTAAAAGGACTCAATAGATAATGTTAAAAGTGAGCTGAAAGTGGTTTCAGATAACACACTTGTCCTTGAATCCTCCTGCCAATTATTCTAGTTTTACACTTATTTATTCCTATTTTTAATAATGTCCTTCTCTCCCCTGCAGCTACATGAAACATAGATGCAAACAGGGGAAACCGATTTACTGAAACTGACTTTTAAGTCAATGGGTAGATTCACTAGCTAGGGCAGTCCAAATAAATCCCAAATGCTCATCAGGTTCCATATCCTGTTCATCAGAGCAAAATGTATTAAGTAACACAAGGTACAAAAGAGACAAAAGTAATACGAAATGCTTGGCAATGCAGACTTTCACAGTTTCTGAAAGCTGGGGATGGGGGAGGACACAATCCGCTTCCCTAAGAAGCTCTTGCAGGTCTCCCACAAATGAGGGGAATCTGTCTCTATTTATAGCAGGTGGCGTTTGTAGCCTGCAGTCATATGACTTCAAGCATGTGCTCCCTGAACTTGGTTCCCTCAGTCTTAAAGGGGCCTGGGAACATGGCACTGGGGACACATGCTTGTGCCCAAGGATCAGCATACTGATACATCCCTAGAATCAGAGAGCTGCCAAATATACAAGTAAACAAGATGAAAAAAATTGACAATTCTTCTGTAATGTCTTTCAGTTATAAGAATTTTAGGCTCTGATTTACACCTGGTTATATATGGGCAGACTCATGTGCATGCACAGATGCAGTTGCAGGATCAGAAGCCTTTAGTGTTATTTCTAAAAATAGTAATTAAAATGAGTTAAATAAGTGCGATTTTTCAAGCTGATAGTGTCCCTTTAATACCCATGACAAATTATTTTCCCATATGTTGGCAATTGCCATTTTGTTTTCAAGTATGTACCTCTAACAAAACCAAGCCAATATATAAAAGCCTTCACTGAGCCCCCTTAACATGTAACCCATTACAGTGCATGCAGTAAACAATCATGCTCTTCAGGTAAACTGGTCCTGCCTTCCCCTACCCATCCCTTTGTTTTTATTTGTATCTTATCTTTATGTACAGAGAAAGCTCTTTGGAGCAGGGACCATCTCTCATTTTTCTATAAAGCTCCAAGCACCTTTTGGGTGCTATCTAAATCTAACGGATAAGCTATGACAGAACCACTCAGGTGTCAATTCAATGTAGCAAATCTGGAGTCTTACCACAGCATTTGCAGGGTCAATCCTTAAAATTTCCGTGAAGGCTCTGTGAGCTTCTGCAAAGTTATTCTGACCAAGATGGAGAAATGCTCTAGAAAGTAAGTGACGTGTGAGTCAGTTATCCTGAAAAACCCAAGGTGATAATACATTTCAAATGGAACTGAGACCACTTTTTATTTTCCCTCTTATAGATGTGAGAGTTTTTGACATTTGCTCTTCACAGTGTAATCAGGAGCCAGCTGTGAGACACCAATTTACAGACAAATGAAGTGACACTTCAGATCACTGGCCACTTCAGATACTGTCTCACCAAAGCAATGCTTTTCTAAATTTGTTGTTAAAATGCAGAGAGTCTTCCTAAAATAATTTCTCTATGAAACTACAAGTGTTATATCTGTTTCCAGAACACACTTGTAATGGTATTTTACTTGTCAAAAATATTTAGCCAATATGATAAACACCAAAAACTGAGGACTCCATCATGTATCTGATTTACTAGTGCATACCTTGGCACCTGTTTGAAGCTAACAAGTGCTGGGTCTGCACTAGTGAATCTATTTGCAGGATCAGAATCCAAAAGAGCGTCTTTGTTCCTAAAAGTATATATTGAAAAAATAGGGTAAAATATTCTTCAAAGCATTGCATGAGAAAAAACTTTGTAAAATCAATTCTTGTAATTAAAGAGTTTCAAGCCACAATGACTACACCAAGTAATACAGATCACATGGTGTACATGCCATGCAGTTTCACTTCTGACAGATGTAGTTACATAAAAGAGCAAGACAGAGAAAGAGATACTCTCAAGGGTTCTTTAAAACTCACAATGCGCATTTTGCAAAATCATATTTTTAAATTTCATTTAGCTTTTAAATTATCTACCTGTTCATTAAAACCATAATTTGGTACTGTAGTCCATCCCATTTCTGACTCATTTTCTCAACATCTTGAAAATATTTTTCTGCAGTTTTTATATCTCCAATCTGGATGACAAAAATCACAAGAAAGTTAGGACAATGCAAGAGAAAGACCCATTCAAATGTTATCTTCATGGGACATCCTTCCACAAAGAACCAAAATGTGAAAACATATGAAGTATTAAAGTAACTGGCATCATAATTCTACCTCTCCGATTAGTCATTATTCACTGTGAATGGACTAAAGCCATTATCAAGGCAGACTTTTACAATTCCTCATTAAGCTCACAGAAGTGAATAAAAAAAATTACATACAGCGTCCTCTTCCCTAAGGCCCTGGTTCTTAAACTGAGCTCAGAGGAACATTAGAATATTATGTAGTGATGGTTTTGTCTCCTCATTTCTAGCTGCTTTGACAGGTGTCCAGGGTCTCCATTGTAAAGAAAACCCCAGAGGTTTGCAAAATGAGCTGGAAATGAGAAGATAGCAGAGCTACCTCCAATAGCTACTACACAAGAGAGGAAACAGGATCACTCTTCAAAGCCAGGAGCTACCAATCATAAGCGTGATGGCGCATGGTAACCAGGTAGCTTGTGGAAGACCCATTCTTCAGATGACCACCCCACCTATGACCAGAGGAGACCTAGTCCCCTCCCAAGCAATCACCCCACAGCCAGAGACTAGAGAAGAACCCCCCACCACAGCTGCTACCGAGAGAAAAATACCAGGTAGAGAAGCCACTTAGAAGAGCCTCAGTGAGGGTACTGAGGAAGGGCTAAGGTGGTGAATTCAGAAGTATTGGGCTAGATGATAAAGGGGGTGCATGGGTAGAAGGAGTGATGGATTTGGGAACTGTCAGAAAACAGAACTGATTTTTTTTGGGAGGGTGGTCAAGGTTAAGTGAATCAAATGTCACACAGTTTTTAAAGTTATGAGTGACTATTTTAGGAAATAAGCTTTTCTTCTCTTTTAGCAAAAATATGGTAGTTTACAAAACTTGTTATCATGAACAATTCTTATTTCTTAACTGTATCTCAGCATTCAAGTCTCTGAATAATATGCAATTACTATACATAAACTATTAATATATAAGTGCCTTTACTCCGTAAAACAAATGGAAAATATTTATCTCTTTTGCTTTTCCAGGATATTTGACATAAAAGAATCAGTTTAAATTACTCCTGGAATTTTAACCATTTAAAATTACTTCCCTGACACTGGATTTTACTTAATTAATTCAGGAATTGCAGTCACTTTTTCTGAACTAATTTAACTATTAGGATTATTAAGGCTTCCAAATTAACATGTAAACCCTCGTTAGCCTCAAATAATGAAACTCATGGTTAATATTCCTCCAGTGTAATCTGCACTGCCTAACTGAATTATTTTTCAGAAATTTTTTTAGGCGCTATTTTTAAATCCTCTTTGCTGTAATCTATTGTAGAGACTGGGGTTAAAATAGTCACAGAACAACATAAAACCACGGGTTTGTATATTAGACAGTAATTTCACCTTTCAAGTCCTTTGATGGAGTTATTCAAATAGCAAATAAGGGTCGGCTAGCAAGCAGATTCAGAGTACTTTAGGAGCACAAAATGAAATACTGAAGCCCAAACCATCTTCACTGTTTCCTCCTAACCTATTAGTCTGAATTTGTCTCTGATGTGCCTCAAGTGGTTGCTGACAGCTTTACTCACGTTACCTCTTAAAGCATCTTGGGGATAGACTGGGGCCTTTTCTGCTTTTTCCGAATCTCTCCCCTCATTTAGTATTTATATGATGGTAGCTACTGAAGGCCTCATTCAAAATCAGGGCCTCACTGTGTTAGGTGCTCTGTGAATACATGGGAAGACATGATTCCTGCTCTAAGAGGCTCATAACAAATTAAAGATAAGTGACATTTGGAAGGTGAAGGATATAGGTAATATCAGACAGAAACACCACACACACACTATTTTGTATACTTAAAAAGAAAATTAAAAACCCTTCAGCTATACCTCACTGCCCCTGAAACAATACATTCTTGTAGGCATTATGGAAGAATTGGGTTTTGTGAGAAATTTGAAGTAAGAGAGGATACAACACTTGGCTTATCCTTATGCCAATGTTACGTCTCCCAAGACTCCACCTTTCACTTCATTTTCATAGCACTTCTTCACTAGTCACATCTAGAAATTCACCACTGCATTACTTCACACTTAGGAGTTGAATTCTACTCCCAAAATATCTTTGGGACTTTCATAAATGTGTAAAATCTGGCTCATTGTGCCCCTTCTGGTTGCAATTCATGGCTAATAGAACAGTTTGAGACTACTTGGGAATCACTTGGCACTAATTTTCTGTGAAAGTATGAGGCTCGAGTTCTGAAAAGCTCCCTTTGCCTTTCCCCTCGGTTTCTGCAAAAGGTTTTTGTCTTCTTCTCATGGAGTTTGCCTGTTCTAGGGTTCAAACATGCTAGACAGCTGACACCTACACATGTTGGCTCCCAACTCCTCTTTTCTGCACCTCTCTCTGAGTTCACACCCCTCTTAGTTTTGTTTACATGCACAGTGACGACTTCTTTTGACATCAAATTCCTCTATCATTTGCTTAGCACTCTCCAGATGGAATTTGTTGCTATTAAATTTCAGTCCAGTCTACCCTCTCTCAATGAAGTTTTATACTTATTTTCATAAACAGGCAATTTGAATTCTTCTTTTATTCTTATATTTTAAAACTACCAAATAAAACCGGGAGATATTGCCAAGCAATAAAGACATTCTCCCTGATGCACCAGGCCAAAGACCTATTTGCATTTAGAAGTGGTATTTTCATTAGCTATTGTCCAGGGTTATGTCAGCAAGCCAACAGGTGCCTCAGGCTTTATTTTCCATTCTGCTATGCTATGAGGAAAGGTCCAGTTCTGGCAGTAAAGCCGTTAATTCAAATAATCCCATGTCATAGCCAACCATCAAGGAGGATGACAACTTGACAGGATTCTCTTCAGAGCCTGTTAACACCATTCTTTTAAGTTGGATGGACAGACTGCTCTTCAGAGATATGGGGCAGTCTATGGCCACTCTCTCGAGGTTGAGAGTGTTAATGCAGTCACTGATGTATCAGAGAGAAAGACTTCAGGAGCAGGAAGTGATCTCTGCTTTGTCACATGACAGTGCCAAGTAAAGCAATCAGGCTGGCTGACTGATTTTTCATTATGACCCAGAATTATCAATGATGTGAACTTTGAGTAGCTTTATTCATAGTTATACCTTTCTTTAACATACATAATTAGTAGAAGTTGTCTATAATTAATGTACTTTTATATTTCTCAATTTTATAGGAATTTCACTTTAACGTTCTGATCAATTCTGATTCAGAAAAAACCTTCAACCACCACCACCACCACCACCACATTTCTACTGAATGATCAACTACGTTGAAATAAAATTCCTGCTAGAAAAATTGAAAATTCCATAATTGGATTTGTTTGAATGACAACCTATATGATTTCAAACAAACAATAATAATTTAATTATCTTTCATCCAAGTAAAAAGAAACCCCAAATACGATAGTTTAATTTTATAGTTTGAGCACCACAGACAAGAAGAAAGTTTATAAATAATTATATCATTTAAACACTAATATTTTCTTTATTAATAAAAGAGAAAGTCTGAAGTGTTTAACATTAGGGAATGTTACAAACCCATTCTTTATTGATTTGTGGGATCCGAAATATTAGGACTTCAATTTTCACCAGATTACTATGTAGCATAGTAATAAGAGATCCTTTTTTGAAAAACAATTTAATATTGCAACAGTATTTAATAGATGTAATCTACACAGCCATATGCACACTATTTGTACACATGAAACACTGCTGGTTTTTCTCTCCACAATGGAAATAATGCCATGGCAAAAGGAAGGTGAGGAAATTCTCACATGGCTTTTGGATTAAGTTGTTTAGGGCGCAGTTTGATTAAACACCAGGAGCCTGCATGGGTTTGAAGAAGACGGAAATTAGATTTGGGGTGAAATCCTGGCCCCATTAAAGTCTGTGGGAGTTTTGCTATAGACTCTAGTTGGATCAGGATCTCACCCTTTGAATGGATATAATTACTAGGCGTAATTTCCATAGCATCATCTTTGTTAGATAATGTAATTAAGTTTGATTCACCACTGTAAATACTTTACATTTTCTAATCTAGTCAAATGTTTCATGGTAGAAACTCTGTTTTATCTTATTTTAAAGTCTCTACTACATTTAGGTTACCATACATATGCCTAATGAGAATAAGAACAGAGTTTTAAATATACAATTGCTCATTACATTACTGTCAACAACGTTACTTAGCATATTCAGAGTAACACATATACCTGAAGAAAAATCCTTCCAATTCCACTCAACAGCTGAGGTTCCTGTTCTGGGTAATATTTGATGACTGTGTGATATGCATCTACAGCAAGCACATAGTCCTAAAGGGGGAAAAAAGCACATGACTAGATTTTTAAGCTCAGCATTCACTCATTGTTTTATGTACGCTGTTTTTAAAAAGTGTGCTAGAAGTAAACAGATATTAATGAGAACAGGTACAGAATTAAAATCATTGCAAAAGTTTAATGTTAATGGAATTTCCTCCCAACATAATAGTGCTAGCTGCTGACTATTCTAACATTCTGACTATTCAGTTCTATTGGAAATGTACACTACAGCCAGTGATAAAGTGGAAGAATTTTCTTTACATTTCTTTTTCCAATCGGATCATGTCTCTCCTCAGCAAAATTACCAACAGAACCTGACCATTTACTCTTCAACTTCCAATAATGTTTTAGGGCGGCATTTTCAAAAGCACCTAAGTGAGTTAAGAGCACAAGTGCCATTTCATCTAAATCAATGGGGATTATGAACCCAAGAGATTTAGGCACTTCTGAAAATTCCATGTGTAAATTGTAATACAAGGACTTCTAGTGCAATGCTCAGAATCAAAACCATATCAGAGACTAAGGGGCACAGCCTGCTTTTTCCAGGCTGTACACAAGCATCTCAAGATAGCTAGCATACACTCTGCCTAGCAGCCTACCATTTTGTTTTGTTTTGCCTCTTGAAGGTGCTTAATCTCTGCAAGTTTTAATGCTGAAAAGCAACAGGGGTCACTTTTCCCCCTAACTTACTAGGAAAAAATGCTGCAGGCATTTCTTCTGCCTTCTCCTCTACTCCATAACTGATGGGAGATAATGTGAACTTTGTTACGTTTTCTTATGGCTGTATTTAAAATGACTAAGCCCCTCCTATTTCTGACCCAGATCACTCCCTGTAATAATTCAATTTTGCAGTAACAAAAATCAAGAGATCTTCAATTGCAAACAATTTGCAAACTGTGACTATAATTTATTAACAATGATAAACGTATAATATTTAATAACTGACATATTTAGAGCTCTTGTTGTCACTCTGATGCACCATGTCATACTAAATGTTACTGTATCAATATTGGCTATCCCAGAAGTTCAAAAATCCAACAGACTGACCCTAAAAAAGTCAGGAGGTTTTATTTGGTCTGCCTTCTTTTGAACTCCCCCTTCCATCAATGTGTGGGTGATATTTACACTGTGGAGAACTCTCATAAATTATAAAACTTGAGTGAGCATGTGTGGATACAGGTTAACACTATCAAGTGCTGCTAGACTGTCTCCTCACGATTCTTCCCCCACCTCCAATATCCAGATAGGCAGAAAACTTCTCCCACAAATCAATGGGAAATAATTCATAGAGCAGCTCAACTTATTGCAGTGCTAAGAATCATGGGATGTGTACCCAGAGGTCTTTGTGCCACACGAGTGCATGCTGCTGCTTGAATATTATTTTGCATTGTTGCTGCTCCACCTTGAGCTATGCTAACTTCAGAGAAATAACTTGAAGGTAGAGAACTTGAGTTAACTCTTCGGTGAAGAGACAAAGCAGTCTGTCACTTCATATGTCTAAAGGGACAATTACACGTAACCAATTACACATAATAAAAATGCAACAGTAAAACAAATGAGATGTTATACTAATTCACTTTTAAATGCAATATTTTACAACATAAAATAATTCCAGTAATTACTCTGCGGTCATTACCCTAACTTTTATACATATATATAGTTTTTCACCCCACATCAGTACAAGCAGGGTTGGAAACCACAATCTTCAGATCCAAAGCACAGACCTCCTCCACTTCAGCTAAGAGAGTAAGTGATAGGAGGAAAGTATGCTGTTATCTGTATGAGGACTAGCCCATACAGGGAGACACCACACACACAGTTAGTGGGTTACAGAAATGGAAGGCTGGACATCAGGATAACTGGCTTGTATTCCTGGTTCTGGGAGCAGATTCTGGTGTAGTGGTTACACAGAGCATAACCTAATGAAACAATGCCCCTGCTTGGGACATATGTAGGGTTGTATTCTGGGTGTAAAAGGGTGAGTCGCTAACACTTCAGCTAAAGAACCACACCTCTTTGCATGAATGCAGTAGCAGAATCATTAATATGTGTGGCTTACCCACTACACTATGGCAGAAAGCCACATTGCACTAGTGTCAGTTATACAGGCACCTCATTTGACAGGTTCCTTCTGGAAGACTATGTTGCAAAATGGATAAACTTAGCTCTGTCATATTAGAGACTTGTGTTTCATTATCAGCTCTGCCTGAAGCGGGCTTGTGTAAGCTCCCACTTATCTGTGCAAATTGTGAAGGACAGTTACCCTCCCATATGATATGAAATCTTAGCTTATAATAAGGGTCAAGAAGGGTATAGAAACGTTAACAGCAGTCACTGGAAGCATTAGGACTAGAATTCATAATCCTGGGACTTAAAAGGTTCACGCACCTTCCACTAAACTATAAAACATAAATAGGGAGTTCTCTCTCTCTCACACATTGCTTCCTAAAAAAAAAAAAATTACATGAAGGCTGAAGATTTTTGCATAAGAATGCCTGCAGGAGGGGACAAATTTGCATTACACATGATAAATTTATGAGAATGGGCAACATTGTGTTAAATTTTAATAACTTTTGAATCAAGCACTATTTAGACGTAAACCTAGATAGACTTATTCATGTAAATAGTCCCAATGAATCCAAAAAGGCTATTTGCACGAAGAAAAGTAAAATATGTTTCTTGTACTGAAATGCATCTGTGTTTGTATTAAATAATCTTTGCATTAGACAGGTTGTTCAAAATTTGTGATTTATTTTAAATCCAAATAATTTAAATATGATCTTTAGTTCACTGGAGGTAGGAACAAATGTTCATGCTCAGTGGTATGCTGGGATCAGGTACAGAAACTAGAGACTAATAATCACCTTTCGTTTTTGCACCCTAAACTGGTCATTAGGATTAGTCCTGAGAAACTGGTCCTGAGAAAGGAGGATATGAATAACTTTCTTAAAAAGGAAAAAAACTTGGCCTTTTCCCTCTCTGTAGTACTTTTGTAGTGGCTGTGAAAACAGAGTTTCACAGTGTTATGAATCCAGAAGATAGCACTACAGCATAATTAAAGCAAGAGAGACGACAATGTATGCTGTCTTTGTCTTTTAAATCAGAACAGAATCCAGATCAGAAGAGAGTCCTTAGACATGAGACTCTTACGTCACTAGGATAGATTGCTGTCTTCCCTTCCTCCTCCACATCTTTTAATTGCAGTAGACCCAGATACCCCTCCCACCCCGGAAAAAAAATCTCTTCTGGTTTTGGTTCTACTAGCAGCAAGCTATCCAAAAGCGGGTACAATTCTGAATAAATAAGTTCTTATGTTCTTTATATGTTTTAAAATATGGCACTTGCTTTTAATTAGAGTGCATCTATGTTATGCATAGGGATGTCATTTAAGAGTTTATTTTTCAGTGACAAGAAATTTGGTAAGACTGCAAAAGTTTGGATGGAACTTTTTAAAAATTAAAATGTTTCAGGTTGACGAAGTAAAAATGCAATGCAGATTTTGTGTGTGTGTGTGCAATCAGATTGCTGAAAGGAGGTAATGCATAGCATTAGTTGGATCTGGAATGAATGCTCCCTCATGATGCTGCATTCAGTAGTCTAGATACGATGAAGATAGGAGAAAGTTAATTCCGTATCTGAGGAAGAATGGTCAAGTGTTAGAGCAGTGGTTTTCAAACTGCGGGTTGTGATCCAGTACTGGGTTGCGGAATATAAGACAATGGGTCAGCACTGCTGACCGAGCCGTTAAAAGACCCTACGGCGGTGCTGTCCGGCTAAGGCAGGCTAGTCCCTACCTGTTCTGACACCATGCTGGACTCGGGAAGCAGGCAGCAGCAGGTCTGACTCTTAGGCAGGGGGGCCACAGAGCTTTGTGTGCTGCCCCCACCCCAAGCACCGGCTCTGCACTCCCATTGGCTGGGAACTGGCCAATGGGAGCTGGGGGGCAGTGCCTACAGGTGAGAACCACACGGAGCTGCTTGCGCACCTCTGCCTAGGAGCTGGACCTGCTGCGGCCACTTCTGGGGCGCAGCGTGGTCTGTAGTGCCAGGACAGCCATGAAGCCTGCCTTAGCACCCCCACTGCGCTGCTGACTGGGAGATGGCTGAGGTAAGCCCATGCCCCAACCCTGCAAACCAATCTCCTGCTGCCCCAATCCTGAGCCCCCCACAAATGCAGAGCCCCTCCCTGCACCCCAAACCCCTCATCCCTGGCTCCACCCCAGAGCCTGCATCCCCAGGCCAGAGCCTTGACCCCTTCCGCACCCCAACCATCTGCCCCAGCCCTGAGCCACTCCCACACTCCAAACCCCTCATCCCCAGCTCCACTGAGTCACAGGAATCAACAGTTTTCCATAACTGGGTAGCCGGAAGAAAAGTTTGAAAACCACTGGATTAGAGGACTAGCCTTGGGTAAAGGAGACCCAGGTTCAATTCTCTGTTCCACCACAGGTTTCCTGTGTGATCGTGGGTCACTTTCTCTGTGCCTCAAATCACCACCTGTAAAATAGTATTCTTTTCTACCTAACAGGGCTATTAGTGAGGTGCTCATGTGGCCATGTAAGGACAGAACTCCATGGGTCGCGTAAGTTTTCGTTTCAGGATGGTCAAGAAGAATGACACTGAGGGGAATTTATTGAGTTTAATCTTTAAGGCTAGGTTTATTAAAAGAGCCTAAAGGTGTTAGGCACCCAACTCCCATGGAAACTAACTGTTTTAGGCTCCTTTGACAATCCTAGCCTTAAAGATAATCTATAATTATATTTCAACAAATACTAGTTAACTTTCTAGCCAAAGGAAAAGGTTAATAAAATTTACAGCTGGAAATTAGTCCATGTTTTTTACACCAAGTTACAGGGAATATTATTATAGTTCAGTAAATAACTATTATTATTATCATCATCACCAATCTACCCAACAGCACAAATGATTCAAGTAACAAACAGTCCTTCAGAATCAACACAGAATTATATCCCAATATAATATATTGTCACTAGATGGCGATATATTGCACTGATTCAGTTCAGAATTTGTTGGTTTATTCATTACACCGGAAAACAACAAGCTTCAAAACTGAATGATATATTTTACAATGAATACTCCTCTAGAAGTATATTACATACAACTGATATCTCTTACAGATATCTGAAGCTTTGTGTCGTTAATTTTCTCAAAGAAGGCTGATCCTCAAAAAAGACCATGTTTAAAAATCATTATTTGAAGAAATAATTTGTTATCAATTAAAGCAGAAGGCAGATTTGAATATATGAGCATTGTTTGTTATTAAGACTGTTTTAACATTTGGGAACATTTAAAGGAAAAAACAAACAAGAAGCCAATTTATCGCTGTCAGAGGGTTTGTGGCATATATAGTACAGATTATCTTCACATTTTGTCCTGATTTTAATTGCAATATGACTTATGTTTGAAAATTACTCTTAAAAGATTCTGACTCTTTTCTAGTTCTTGAAAATTATGTGCACCATGGAAAGGCACATGCAACATATTCAAGGACGAGTTTAATACAGGTAATGGGTATGTTGGGGTTCAATAGCAACATGTACTATTATGTGGGAAATCTGAATTCTGGAAATAATCTTGGAATTCTAGTTTCCTAGATTGAGAGTTTCCCGTTTTTGGGAAATGCAGGAAGGAGAATGAGGGCAGTTCCCTTGAAGAACCTTGTCAGAAACACTGATGACTGGCTTAGAAGTTAGAGTTCATGCCACTACTGAAGTGAGAAGAAAATACCACAAAAAGGATGAAAGGGGAACAGAAACAAGAATGGGATATAGACGCAGAAAAGAAGAGGAGTGCAGAAGTGACTAAAGGAGACATAAGGAGCTTGGGAAAAAAAAATCAGTATAGTTACAAGCAAAGTTACTGTATAACTAGCTGGAAGCCTGCAGTGTTTGTTAACTATATTTCTTTAACTGGATACTTTTATACTCCAGTTATAGATTTAAGTTTGGGATGGAGATTAATTTTTTTCCTCCCTGCATTTCAAAAAGGGGAGTTTCCTGAAAACTGACTGTGTCTCAGGATTCTGATTCAAAAGAGACTTGTTTGCTTTAAAGACAGAATGGGGCTTCCTTCTGACCACCCTGATTTGCTGTGCTGTTGCATTTACATACGAAGGAATAGTGCTGATCTCACTCTAACTATTCTGAATATATATTTCCATCTCCTGGGATCCTCATAAGAGCAAAATGCTGAATTTTAAGGCAGGCTCTGGGCAACTGACACTGACACTTTCATACCTATACATTATTTGAGATATTATTTCAGTGTTAAAAACATCAAGAAAACAAGGCTTACAAGTAGCTTATTCAGCTTTACTGAAAGCCAGGTTCAGGAATGATGTTGGGCAACTAGGATCATAAGAACGGCCATATTGGGTCAGACTTGGGTCAGACCATGTGGCCCAGTATCCCATCTTCCAGCAGTGGCCAGTGCCAGATGCTTCAGAAGGAATGAACAGAACAGGCAATTGTCAAGGTATCCACCTCCCCTGTTGTCCACTCACAACTTCCAGCAGTCAGTCAGAGGCTAAGGAAACCCAGAGCATGGGTTGCATCCCTGACCATTGATGGACCTATCCTCCATGAACTTATTTAATTCTTTTTTGAACCCTGTTACAGTTTGGGATGTTGTGAAGGCCAAAACTATAACAGGGTTCAATGCTAGGAATATGGAGAAGTTCAGAGCCTGGTCTGAGAGAGGTTATAGTGTGGATAGTGTTGCTCTGGGGTTTTGATGCTAATTGATCCATAAAGTAGCTTTAAGATCTGGGTCGAGGCAGTCCATTGCTCTTGCCACAAGCTTAGCACGGGGGCATCTCTATTCCCATGGCAATGAGGTCTACTTTGGAAGAAGTTTGTTGTTCCCTCTTTCTGAATGCAAGGCGAAGCTGCTGCACAAAATGGAGTAAGATGGTTTACAGGAGGAGGAAAAAAAACAGGCAAAAAATAGACAACTCCTTTCTGACTGTTCCTACCATTGCAGCTATAGGAGACTAAAAACTCCAGGGTCAGAACCTTGTTGCACAGACATATGGACAAGGCAGAAGATTTATTTGGATGTTTCGAGTCTTTGTCACACACAAACTCTAGTAGCATACAGTAATGATACTGTAGGCTAACATTCCTAGTATATAGTTTGAGAAAGACAGAGAGCATATAATTGATTTTAATTACAGTATTTAGTTAAGTATTTGAAAAATTCAATTTAAAAATGCAAATTCTGTATTGTTATTGCATGTGCTCTGAAATGATTTCAAAAGAAATAAGTGTAGATATGGTCCTAAAGAATATTGCTGCAAGTGGTTATCTATTAAATAAGTAATTACTAAGTCTAATTAATTCTTCACTAAGCTAAACCTTGTACAGTCAGGTAGTCTTCCCCTATCCATGTACCGGTAATTCTCTTGCAGTTTCTCTGACATTCTATTCTAGTATATACGGTAACTCTGCAGTTATTGCCACCCACCTACCTTCATCATTAGCAGACAGTTTGCCATGGAGTACATCACCCGGCCCAGACGTGACCTCCACAGCTCAACAGAGGCTACAAAATAAGAGCAGCTTGTGAATGTGCACAAATAAATTAGAGGCTCTTTCTAGCCATCAATTATTGGTCCTATGAATTCTGATTTAAAAGATCCCCCTTGTTAACATCACTGGGATTTAGCATAGAATTTTTAATTCTCTACCACACTGTACTGTCAGATAGAAAATACTGCCTCTCTCAAAGGGACTAGTTTGATTGGTTCTAGGAATAGAATATCTGCATAAATGATGCAACGATGCAAACGCAACGTTTCAGCTTTTAGTTCAGGCAACATATTAAATACTAAAAGAAGCCACAAATTTTCTAAGATCAGAACAAAAGATACATAGAAACATCTAAATAATTATTACCATCAGCATACAATTGTGTAATTTATGGGATTAAATTTAATCAGCTAAAACCCCAAACATAGGCTGAAATCTCATCTCAAAGCCAGAACATGCAGGGTCAGAGCTCACACTGAGTCTGGGACTCTTTGTGTTTGCCTCTGGCTTAGTGATATGGTGGAAAAATTTGCCGAGCCTGTCTGTCTTCTCAGCACTCCTGGAGCTTGCAGGCTTTAAAGGCTGCAGTAGCAGATTTCTCATTCCCTTGGTTTGAGACAGACTCATGATGTTGTAAGAGAATGGTTCTCCTTATGTATCCACTGTCACAGGGACCGTAGATCAGCAGAGCTGTGCAAATCTGAGGCTATCCACTTTGTATCTTCAGACCATGTTTGTGGATCACAGATCGGATGCAGATACAAATTCTGTATCCATGCAGGGTTCTACAGATCAGTACTAGAAATAAAATTAGTCTTTTGTTCTTCAAAAATAGACATCAGGGATATTAATTTGGTACTGATTGATTTTGAATTAATTATTTGAAAACAGATATTACGGCTCACCCTGCCAATCAACTCTCAAAGCCGCTGTACTGTGGTTGAAGAGACAGGAAAAAAAAAAGGGGGTTGCAACAGAACAGTGATAACTCTTTGTTCTTGTGTAGCAATAAAGGGATCTGTTATAAAAACCATGGCGGGTTACAGAGAGTTAATTTTCTTTAATGATTTACAAAGGTAATAAAAGCTTGGTGAGACAGGTACAAAATATAACTTTGTGTTCTAGACACATTAAAAATTGAGTGCATAGTTTTGTCTCCAAGATTGGACCTGGTATTTAATTTATAATAGCTTCCTTAGTCATAGCTCTCTTATATCATTCAGCAGCATAAGTCATAATTTTAGATATTTTCCACCCCAAGTTCATGTAAAACGTATTGCCATAACTAGGAGTGCCTTGCATACCATGAGAGGACATTCTACCCCCTGTTTTCTACCTTTTGTTTCTTTCTGAGCCCATGGCAGAAACAGGGCAGTGTTAAATAACTCTTTCTAATTAAGTTACCATACCATTTTGAAGCAAATTTAGGTTTGTCAAGTGCATTTCCTGATGTTTTTGTGCTTGTGTTGTCTCTAAATGTTAATATTAAAAAAGTCTGGGGTTACATTAGTCAGAGTTCAAGTTAGGTGATTGGCAATTAGGCTATTATGTAGCTCATACCATATGTCAAACTTATTGTGATGTGTTTAAAAAAAGAATGCATTTGATTATAGTTTATTGTTTTGTGTTGTGATGTCACTTGGTTATAAAGAACACTTTCTGTTATTGCTGGCACTATTAAGATATATATGTGGTAGCCAGGACAGGCACAGAGTAAAGTAAAAACAGCAGCAAATGAGAACTTTCAAATATGCTGGAAAATGTCACCTAGATGGCTGCATGCATTTCTACAACTGCTCAATACACAGAAGACAATGGGAGTTTTGCACATTAAGCAGCCACAAGCTCAGGCCCAGTAAGTCCGATGGATGAACAAATATGCACCAAAAGGACACTCGGGAGGCATTCTTATTGCTGGCAGCAAGGGGCTAAAGAATGACATGGGAAAACAAAAAATAGAAACCCAATACCTGATGATTATTATCTGTAACCCTGTAGTAGAAATGACAGTAACTCACCTTGCAAGCCCTTGCTGCTACACTATCAATCTGAACATTCCATCTTAATGGTTATTAATTTAGGCTCTGATTGTACAGTGGCTCTATGCTCTGAACTGCTATTCATTTCAATGGGAGTTCTGTGCCTGGTGCAGCTGCAGACTTCGTTCCTTATAGAAAACAAACGTGCTGCCAGGCAAATGGTGCAGTGCTAAATCTCTCCTCCTACTGAACAACTGGAAAATGAGACGTTCTGCTCCACAGTAGAGAAGATGCATGTAATGGGCTGGTTGATGCAGCACCTACTCACACTGGCAATAAGGAAATTACTCCCCAGACATAATCCCCATAATGAATTAAGGTATTTTTCAGCCACAGTTAATAAGGTTTGTTTCAGCTAGATTTTCCACAAAAATATAGTTTCCTGCAGCTCAAAGTGCAGACAGGGGCATGTAGGGAGCAGAGCCGACCGAACCCATCAGGCAAGAGCAGCCAACAATACCAGCAAGCATCCTCAGGGTCCTTTGGCAGTGTTACGCAGACAGGCAGTTGTAGTCCAAGCACAGCAGCATCTCTCCCAGCTGCTCAGCAACTCCCTCCCCTGGTTCCTGCTGACCACCTCTTTTTAGCTCTTCCCCCTGCTAAGCTGAGCACAGCTCTAAAGACAATTGCAAACACAGTGGCGTACAGCAAGGAGCTAGTTACCTGCTGGTGAAAGGGACAGCTTTTAGGGGATGGAGCTAGTAAGCTGCTAGGACAGAAGTCTCTGCATATGTGACAAAAAGCAGTCAGTCTTTTAGAGGGAGGGTGGGGAATAGCAAAAAGGCCTGGGGAAAATGAGGAGTGAATCCATGTGGGAGAAAGCCATCGGGTGGAAAAGAGTGAAACCCTATGAAGGAAACCAGGTATGGGGAGGGAACAGAAGGTGAAAACAGAGCCACATAGAAAGAGAAAGAGCTTCATTTTTTTCAAATAATTTGAGCAAACGACGAGTGTTGTGTACAAATTTTTGTGAAAGGTGAAGTATTTCTTTCTGCTTTTTGGTCTTGTCCTCAGAAAAAAGTAAATTTAATATTCACCAGAATACATATGCAAATATCTGGCTGCTAGGTGCTTGCACATGCCCTCTCTTCCCCCTAAAAAGCACTCAGCGTATGTAGAGATTTGTATAAAGCAAAATTTCACATTGGTTGGGACTATACCCAAACTGATTTATTCTCTTTCCACCCTAATGGTAGACAATGATTTCCTAGACTCTCTAGGGGAACAGTGTCCTGGAGGAATGTTAACCAGGTTAACTCATAGATTGTTGGCAGTGGCAGAAAGACTTTTGGCTTCCTGTGACAGGACGTTTTAACCCCCAGCTTGCTGGACATGGTAAGGGGTTCATCTGCCCCATTACAGTGCCTAAAAAGTCATGTCAGGTAAAATGTTCAAGTGCACTTAAATGACGTAGGTGCCTAAGTCCCATTTTTCTAAAAAGTGACTAAGGTTGCCACTTCTGAGGTACATAATACCTAGCACATCCAGGATGATCCTCAGCCCATAAAACTTCAAAGCTAGCAGTGTACTGAGCAACCTTGCATATTTATTGGGGTAGCTACCTCATAAAAAAAGATGACGCTTGGATTTCTAAGCTAGCCAATGGGAGAGGCTAACGAGAGAGGTGTGTCCTAAGCCCCGCTCCTCTGACAAAGTTAGGTGCCTAAGTCCAAGAGGCGCTTGTGTTCTGCTTGCAATACTCTCATGATGTCAGATGACATAGGTGTCTAAGTGGTTCCTTGCAAGAAATGCTGGAGGAGGTGGTGATGGTACCTCCCTTATAATTTTTAGCCCAGTGGTTAGAACACTTACCCAGGATGTGGAAGACCTGGGCTCAAATCTCACCTCTGCTTGATGGGTGAAAGGGTTTAAGCAGGGGCCTCATCTCTCAGAAGTGTGTCCTAACTATTGTGACAAAGTTCCTGCTCTACCTTGGTGGGTCCTACGCTTATTGGAGGATTTTGCTAGCCTCAGAGATCCTTCTGTGTTGGATCAGGAGTTGAGAGGTTTTAGGAGGAACCTGGGCCCGCCCTCTACTCTGGGTTCCAGCCCAGGGCCCTGTGGATTGCAGCTGTCTATAGTGCCTCCTGTAACAGCTACATGACAGCTACAACTCCCTGGGCTACTTCCCCATGGCTCCCTCCAAACACCTTCTTTATCCTCACCACAGGACCTTCCTCTTGGTGTCTGATAATGCCTGTATTCCTCAGTCCTCCAGCAGCACACCCTCTCACTCTCAGCTCCTTGCGCCTCTTGCTCCCAGCTCCTCACACACGCACCACAAACTGAAGTGAGCTCCCTTTTCAACCCAGGTGCCCTGATTAGCCTGCCTTAATTGATTCTAGCAGTTTCTTGATTGGCTGCAGGTGTTCTAATCAGCCTGTCTGCCTTAACTGTTTCCAGAAAGTTCCTGATTGTTCTGGAACCTTCCCTGTTACCTTATCCAGGGAAAGGGGACCTACTTAACCTGGGGCTAATATATCTGCCTTCTATCACTCTCCTGCAGCCATCTGGCCTGAACCTGTCACACTATGGGATTAAGGGATAGTCTGATGTGGGGCTCCCTCAGTCTCTCCTGTTGAAGCAGTTCCACTTTATATTAATACTTACATAATCATAGGGCCAGAAAGAGAAAGTGCAAATGAGACTATAGGCCAGTGGTTAGGGCACCCACCTGGGGAGACCCAAAATCCTGTCCCCCAGCTCTAATCACTCTTTCACTATATATCCAACTTCAGCAGGAGAGATTGAGGATACTCCACATCAGAATATCCCATAGGTCAATGGTTAGAACACCCTCCTGAGAAGTGTGAGACCCGTTTAAATCCAGTATCCCCATCAAGCAGAAGGAGACTGAACCTGGGTCTCCCACATCCCAGGCAAGTGCTCTAACCACTGTGCTAAATGTTATAAGGGAGGAAGTAGCACCACCACCACTTCCCACTCTTCCAGCTAGATTCTGAAAAGTCCCCATCCATTAGGCACGCTCTCAGCACGCTTACCAGGCTGGACCCAGCAGGAGAGATAGACATCTCCCCGCCTATCTTCACCTGATTTGAGGATCCCGCTGCGGGTTAAGCATCTGGAGGCCATGAATGAGGTGTTGTGCACATGCACAGAGGCAAAATCTTTGGTTTCTTGGGAACTTTTAAAACAAAAATTTAGGTGCTGAGTGAATTTAGGGTTAGGAGGCAGCCAAACTGGTTTTATGGATTGTAGTGGAGTTTAGGTGCCTAAGTCTCATTGGGATGCTAAGGCCCTGATCCACAAATCTCATTGATTTTCAGCGAGCCTTAGGATCTCCAGTGCCTAAGATGCTTTAGAAAATGTTATTCCTCATCCTTACCTATGTTTTCCCTTCCTTCCCATCCCTCCCACCCCACGTGTTTAAAGGTACTATAGGGGTGCCTCCTCCTACTCCCCCAAAAAAATGTTATCAGAGAAAAAGGAATTTTTTTTGGTCAGGAGTCTCAAACAGCAGCTCCTGATTAAATCCCCTTTCTTCCTGCCCCATGATCTTGAATAAACAAGTTAATTCAAATAAAAAAGAAAAAGTCTCCCATAAATGTTCAATCAAAATAGGGTAATACACAGCAAAAGACCCTCCAAATTAATATAATCTGCTGGGACCAACAGAGAAGGAGGGAAAATTTGGATCTAAAGAAGTTTTTCAGATTTCAGGGGAGAAGACTGATGGAGGAAATGAGCCTCTTAACATACATGTCCATCTGGTCTCTCTCCAATGCCTCAGCAATGAATTGATTTTCTTGTACACCTAACACTACAGAATGGCAGCCATGTTCTTTGTTTCTTCAAACTACAAAGGAGATTTGATTTACTGCACCAATTTGATCAAAATAAAAGGTGAAACTGTGAAATGAATTCCAGCAAATAAAAATACAAGGTGTATCATTTCAGAGGCCGAAGAGATTATTCAATCACAAAAGTACTCTTTTAACAGCTTTGGGGCAGTCTTGTGAAAACTTTTGGCATACCTGGGCAAGTGATGAAAATATATTACCTGTAAAAAGAAATTTAAAAAAATGCCTACCTTGTCGGTTCTCTTGTGTAATGTTAGTCATACTTCCATCTTCTGCTAAGCCCTGCTCCAAATTTTCTAATATCTGTAGGAAATTGTTTAGAACTAACATGAGTTTAAACAGGCCTTCTGGAATTAGGCAGCATTTTGTATTATATGCAAGTTATCTACAGCTGTCATAGTCTGTATGTAAAACAATTCAAACAGGAATGTTTCACATGGACACATTTCAAAATCACTGATTATTACTATAGCTAGATCAATCATAACAGAGAGCCTTTGTACTGTAGTGCCGAAGTTAGAGTTCAGGTTTATGATATTCACAAAGCATTTAAAGACAGCATACACCAGGGACATATGCATTTTGTTAAGCAAAATATCAAATATGCCCCACAAGAGAATGATTATTAGCTCTTGCAAAAATGTCAAACTGATTCCAGAAGAGAACTAAGAGGTTTTAAAAAATTTTATTTTAGGTATCCCATAAATTCAGTGATGCTCTGGTTTTAAAGAGAATTTGCCTTTTTTGTTCTTAATTAAATAATGACCCTTCTAACTCTCAGCTCCATTTCCTTCCCAAAGTTGGGATTTTGTTGCGGTTTTTTATTTATTAGAGATTTTAAACAACATAAACTATGGAGTGAGCAAAAAATTATGTTTGCTGGATTATCTGGAGAATGAATATGTATAACTATTGGAGCTTCTGGCTTAAGATATCTGCACTTAGAAAATATATATATCTACAGTTTCATTTGTAATGTAAGCCAATTGCATTTCTCCAGTCCAGCTATAGTGTATCCAAATGTCTCTCTGACTCTTGAAGACTACCCTATTTTTGCTGCTTCCCATCCCCTTAAATCACTGCATTTCAGTTTCATCTTTTTGGTCACAGTAGACTGAATGGGACTCCCTTAAGAGCCTGTTAAGCCACTCACTCTTTAATTAGCTGATGAGTTTGGTTTATCAGCAACATAGGAGGCATTCCCTCTCCTGGGGGCTGAGTACACTGGGTACCTAGTGCTTTCAGTTCATGACAATTTAAAGAGAGATTATTTACAGTGCAGTAGCACTCAAAATGTGCTTTGTGCTTTCCAAACAGTGAAAGAAATAGGGTAAAATTGAGATCAACTGATCCCACAGCTTAAGTTCTATTTTTAAAAGTGCCTTAGGTATTAAGAGCCTTTTGAAAATGGGGTTTAGGAATTTAAGGAATAGATTTTTAAAGACGCTTAGGTGCCAAAAGATGTAGCTAAGAGTCCAGTGCCTCTTCAGCAGCGACCAAAAAATGGCCATTTTAGTCACCAGGCGGGCAATAGGAAAGAGCTTATTTTGCAACAGAAGAGAATCATGGGTTAAATGCAACTCTGAAGTAATTACACTGATTTCATTCTGATTACACCAGGGATGATTTTATTCTAAGGCAGCTTTGTCTTCTTTTTAAATTTCTGTCTCCAGATGCATGTTTGTTAGAGTTTATTTCACGGTAGTATTAGCATTTAAGTGGTCCCAGCTAGATTTTCAAGTGAACACATCATCGAGGTGAATGGAAGAAACAGTTCATACTTTTGCTGCTGATGCTGTTTGTCTGGAGACAGTTCTCTGCAATGCTTGCTTAACAGGGCAACAGCATATTGATTTATGCAGGGAAGGCTAGTGGTACCACACAGTGCACTAGCAATTTCCACCCCGTTTCCCTGCCCTAAAACAAGAAGCCTAAGTTCTGCAGAAAAAGGCAGAATTTGCAATGAGACACAAATTGTAGGACATGCAGTTCTGCAGTTCCTGTGATTGTTTCACTGGTTATACTCGTGGCTATATTTGAACTCAACGGAAAAATGTACAGGATCTAAATTCCTCCTTGAGGCATATCCACAGCTATACATTTAATTAAATAAAACTGTAACCTGGGAAAAGTTTCCATTCAACAATCTGCATAAGGAATGCATAACAAAAATCTGGCTATGCATGCATGACCCTTATTAAGGTAACCTTTATTTTCCTGTGTGAATTTGGTGTTTATCACAACGGGAGAATTATAATACTCTATAATACTAATATTATAATCCTAATAAAGATTATACAGGCAGGAGTTGTACCAACTGACCATAGAAACTTTGATTATGCCTCTTGATATTGACTTGAAAAGCTTTGGTTATGCCAATCCGTGAGCTCTCTTGAATAGGCCCTAGCCATCTGGCTACAGTTTATACCAGGGGCGGGCAAACTTTTTGGCCTGAGGGCCGCATCGGGTTCTGTAAATTGTATGGAGGGCTGTATAGGGGAGGGGATCGTTGCCCAGCCCCCCTCACCCGCCCAGGACTCCTGCGCCAACCAACCCCCCCTGTTCCCTGATGGCCCCTCTGGAACCCCTGCCCCATCCACACACCCCCGCTCCCTGTCCCCTGACTGCCCCTGGACCCCTGCCGCCCCATCAGACCCCTCCTCTCATTCCTGATGGCCTCCCAGAGATCCCTGCCCCATCCAACCACTCCTTCTCCCTGTTCCCTGACTGCCCCCGAAACCTCTTCCTCGACTGCTCCCTGCTGCCCCATCCAACAGCCCCTCCTTCCTGACTGCCCCCCCAGGACTCCTGCCCCCATTCAAACCCATTTTCCCCCTGACCACCATCCACACCCCTGCCCCCTGACCACCACCCCAAACTCCCTTGCCCTCTATTCAACCCCCCTTGCTCCCTGCCCCCTTACCGCACTGCCTGGAGCACTGGTGGCTGGCGGCGCTACAGCCATGCAGTCTGGCTGGAGCCGGGCCACACCGCCACCGCTGCCACCACACAGAACAGAGATCGGGTCAGGCCAGCTCTGCTGCTGCGCTGCCCCAGGAGTTCACAGCCCTGCCGCCCAGAGCACTACGCGAGCAACAGAGTGAGCAAGGGAGCTGAGGCTGCGGGGGAGGAAGGACAGCAGGGGAGGAGCCAGGGGCGAGCCTTCCGGGGCAGGAGCTCGGGCAGGATGGTCCCATGGGCCTGATGTGGCCTGTGGGCCGTAGTTTGCCCACTCCTCGTTTATACTGTAATATGACTAAGTATTTACTGACTAAAACTGATTGGCTGGCTGAATCTTAGGGATGACTTCATGCCCCATGAAGTTTTGAGTGCAACATCATCAGACCTCATCTTGAATATTGAGTGCAATTGTGTGTACCTGATTATAGAAACACACTGGCAAATGTGAGGGAGTTCACATAAGAGTAAAGTGATCAGGGGGCTGGAGAGACTAAGTTAAGAGCAGAATGAAAGAGTTAAATGTGAAGTCCATAGATTGGCTAAAGTGATGTCTACAAATATCTGATTGGTGTAAACACCAAGGAGTGAGAGGTAATATTTAGCAGTATACAGAGAAGTTTAAGTTAGGGGTAATGTGATGAACTTAAGTAAAGGAAAATAGAATATGAGGACATTTTCTTACAATGAGACTGTATTAGTATTAGGCTGGAATAGTCTCTCAAGGGAACTGGTGTCAACCTCACAGGTCAGTTCATTAAAAACTAGACTAAGCATTAGAAAACAATCATGCATTGGCAGAGAGCTAGAAGGTGAGCTAATAGGTCTTTTCCCACCTCTAGCTTTTATGATTCCAAGATCATCACATTTACATAATGGGTATCCATAGACACTTCTGTAAACCAGAAAGAGGGCTAAGGATTTTGAAATATTCTTCCTTCACTTTTAAAGTAATAAACCAAAACACTATTGGTTTATGGCTGCAAAGATCCCCCGTCATCAATTCCCCCTTATTTTTAATGTTATTTTTTTGGTTGTGCCATGACTTTTTCTTTTAATGTGGAGAACGTGTTCTACTTATGAACACTGCAGACAAGGTCCCGATTAACAGATTTGTGCAACCAATTATATATGCAGAAATGTCAGATTTAGTAATTTTTTTCTAAACAATTTCAAATGGTTTAAGTGGTTAAATTACCAACTGTGCAAAATTTCTCATTTGTCCTGTTTGTACATCTTCCTCTGTATTCCCTCCTCTCTCCCTTACACCTGTTCCTGCAATTCCTGTCTTAGAGGTGCACTGGAAGACAAAATATGTATCTGATGGCAAACAACTAAAGCCATATATTGTTAGGCCTTTCAAATAACTGAACAGTAATATCTCCTTTAAAAAGAAAAATAAAAAGAGGAAATGCATATCTTTTATCTCAAAGCTGACCAGACATCTTTGTTCTGGCAGGGAATCATGGCTAATTATATCATAACTGGGATTTGCCTATTTTAATATAGCCAGCTGAAAGCTCTGACACATGCCAGAGAGTCTGGCACTTTAAATACCAGATAGCTAGTGTATGCAAAATTCAGTATGGAGGTACCATGCTGATGCTGAGCTCAGAAGCAGTTAGGAGGTGAGTTTCTTTAAGATGAGGAAGAATGCTTATCCAGGAGCAGGTGAAGGAAAGTCAGTATCTGCTGTTGTTGGGTTTAGTGTGTGCGTAGTGTTGATGGCCTCTCATCTCGGGGTCCCTTCTGGCCTTAAACTCTCACACTCTGTGACTGACTTTCTGACCCATTGTTCTTATGTCCTGCCTCTTCTCCGACTTTCCTTCATCTGCTCCTGGTCCTCCAGGCATGGAGTCAGTCAGGCCCTGTCAACATCCCAAGTGTGTGTTGCCTGTTCCCCTCAATGAGTCACTTTCTGCCTGGGACAACCAGGAGTTGGAAGGGGGAAGTCGGGCGGGCGACATGGTTCCCCTGAGAAAGAGAGACAACAAAAAAAGTTTGTGAACCTCTGGTCTAAAGAAGCTTTTACCTTTGTGCAGATTGTTTTCATGCTGTGCAGTCTATCAAGTGACTCCTGGGGATTTCCTAGGTACTGTTCAAGTTCAGCATGTAAAATCCGCATGGAAAAGGGAACCATGGAACCTAGAACCATAATGAAATGTTACTGAATTTGACTACTACAGTTATCCAAGCATATTGTTGACTATGGTCTATAGGGTATTTCTTAAAACATTTCCTAGGCATATTCACTAGAGAAAGTGATTAGGAATTAAAATCTCTAAATTCTCTTCTTCCCTTGATTAAATAACTAAATGTTAAATGAGTAAAATGTTTGCTACTTTATAGAATCATATATTTTTGGACAGAGAAATACAAATATATACAGAGAAGCATAATCACAATGGTAAAAGTGTGCAATTAATTCATCCTTAAAATAATAGCATACTGTGTGTCTAGAAGGCCAAAAGAAATTAGAAGAATTTATTAGCAACTGAAAATAAGGGTTTAGAATGGAAACTCATCTACGATTTAACTACAGAGTTGCTACAGAAATATAATAATCCCTAATTTACAAATAGTATTGAAGAATTTAAGATGGCTTTTCTAATGGTAGCTCTTAAAAAAGATGACACACATACTGAGAAAGATAGATAACCAAATAAGAAAGCAACACAAATTAAATGCAAATTAAATCACAGAATCATAGGACTGGAAGGGACCTCGAGAGGTCATCTAGTCCAGTCCCCTGCACTCATGCTTCCTCCAAATAAATGAAAAGCAGATTAGAAGGGCCCCTAACAAAACAAACAAACAAAAAAATAGAAAATCAACATATATTAAAAGAAACTAGGTAAGGGAATGAAAATAGCAAATTAAATGATAAAAAGTTAACAAGAGGAATACTGTGACATAAGTACATGAAATCTGATGTGCAATTAAAGAAAATCAAGGAAGTAAAATATGTTATTTGAGTTTCTGTTATTATTACTTTGTATTGCAATAGTACCTAAAGCCCCAATAAGGATCTGGGATCCATTGTCCTAAGATTATCACTGCCCTGAAACACCAAACAGCTCCCCACCTCTTCCCCTACCCCTTTAGTTCAGCTTTTATCATATTAAATATTGTCTCCTGTGAAGACAGTAGTGTTCCTATGGAGAGATCTATTACACTGTGAATCCCAAACTGAATAAAGTTTTCCTTGCAGTGAGACAGGATACCAAACGGAAGGGGTGGGGAAAGAGAACTTTAACCAATATTTGCAACAAAAAAATTGCTTTCTTTTAATGTTATTAGAAAGTAAAAAAAGATACAGTAATCTAAGGACCCTGTCCTGCAAGTAGCTGGACATCCCAATTGACTTCATCGAGACTCAGACCCACTCTGCATCTTATTTGCTCTCTGATATTTGCACACTTCAGTGGATACTGAGCAAAACTATCTGAGGGAAGAATCAGATCCTAGGAAACAAAGTTATTAGTAACAAACAGGAAAACTGTGATGGGGGAAGAGAGAACACTTGCCTATAAGTCTAGTACACTAACCTGATGGCATACTCTACACTAAAGAGATTATCCTCCAGAGAGTCTCATTTTTGGCTCACCATTTCTCATAAACAGGACTAGGGAACTTTTTAGAAAGATGAGATTTTATACCTTCTCTTATGAGGCACATGTGTCAAAGGGGGAAATACACAATGTGTCATTGTCTCTAAAGATTTTTTTTTAAAACAAGACAGAATCTTAACCAGAAAATCACTCACTAATTATGACCTTAAGAGAACTCCAATTACATCTAAGTAAATTCCCTTTCTCCAAAGGTAAGTATCCCCAAAGACTCCTCTTAGAGACTGAAGTGTTCCCTCTGTAGGAGTACACACAAATAAAGCATCAAGTATACAACACAGATTAAGAAAGCAAAAATGCCTTTGGAATTCCTTTAAGGAAATGTTTAAAAAAGTTATCAAACCAATAGCAAAGAGATTAATATGTCCTTATACTGACTAGTAATCAAGCACAATACAGGACAAAACAAGATAAGGAAAAATGCCTAGATCGCTGGAGAGCCAGGCATGCAAGCTGGGGACAACCAAAGTGTATGCACTGCAGAATCTCTTCATGAGGGAACACTCAGCTAAAACTGTTTTGTAGCAGAATGCTATGAACCTCAAATGCCTGTCTTGCAAATCTAAAAAGGCAAACCTGACCTAAGGCTGGTCATATTCTCTACCACAACGATGGATCAGTGAGCTCTAATTCAACCTTCAAGTAATAATTCTCCTAAGAAGTAATAACGAGAAATGCATAGACAGTATGGTTATTTTGGAGAAAAGTTGGCACATACTGGTGTGGTATGATCCATGCAACTCATGATATACTCTAACAGATTTTTCTGTGTCAGGCAAAAGGCAAATTAGGTCCAGTTTGTGTAGCAAAGCTTCAGAGAATGTGGCTGTAAGATGGAAAAAAAATCTGAAGGCTTAGAAGCAATTTTTGTTGATGAAGGTGTCACACCAATAACAACCCTGAAAAGAACTCACAACAAAGCTGTATCATTGGCTCTCTTTGTAAAAACTAATAAAACCCAGTAACATGGCAGCAGTAATGTCATGTGGGAGACGTGACTTGGGAACCAAATCAGTATAGTTCAATCCATAGGGAGTGCCACAGAGGAAACATGCCTCTCACTAACAAATCATAGAATATTTAAACTAGCTTTGGGACTGTCTATTTTGGAAAGTTATTGATCCTCTACATTGCTGCACATGAGGTCACTAGTGTGTGTGGGTATGCTATCAGAGGCAGAAAGGGAAGGAGTAACCCAGAACCACATTACTAAGCCGTATCACCAAAGTTGGTGTCACCTTATGTTAGAGAGATGAATGGCACTGAAGGCCAACTGTATCTGGTTTATAAATCACACTTCCTCTGTGTGGGTAGAGAAACTCATTTAATTATTTTTTAACGCAGAAAGCTATGGGAACTCATAGTGTCCTGCAAAAAGTCACATACCAATTTTGATACACGCTGAAAGTCCCTAACAGCTCAGTTAGGACAGGTATCCAGCACAGTATTACCTAAAAATATACTTTATTTGTATTATTAATTTATTATTTGTTAAGCACAAATGATGTGCTACTTCATTCAGGGCAGCTGGCCAGAAACCATTCAAATGTGATCCATTAGTATGAACCTTGCTGTGATGTCACAGCATCCATCAAAGACTAGTGCAGCATGGAGCCAGTCCACAGGAAGGAAGAGATCAATATCATGCTTCCACTCCCTAGATTTTTATTATTTTATATGCTTTGTGGCCCATGCTGACATCCCAGAAGGATCCAAAACACTGGTGTTTTTTCTTCTCTCTGTTGCCTCTCTTGGAATAAATCTTGATAATATAGTTAGAATCCTTTAAAGTAAAATAATGTTTACTATAGTAACGTGATCCAAGCATGTCTGGAAAAAAAATATTGATCAGCAGCCAGGGCAAGTATACACAAGGATCAGACAACTGAAATTCAGTTACTTACTGTGCACTGAACAGACTGCCAACCTGAACTTAAAAATCCTGAAGGCACTGACTGGCACTGCCCTCCCACCTCAGTTTCCTTTTATTGAACAGTAGAACAAATGATTTGCTTGCTTGGTTTGTTACTTTGCTAAATTATTCTGCTTAGCAAGCTGCACTTTGGGAGAAATGTGGTAAAAGGAACTGCTGCCATCTGGTGAGGAGGGAAACCAACTTTTAACCTGAACCTCTGATAGGGCATGCCAATCAGTCAACCTACCCAATACTTTGTAACTGCAGGTCAAATCAGATCAGCAAATTGTCCTTCAGAAAGGGAGAAACATGCGTGCATGCATACATATCTTAATTTAAAGAACTAATTTTGTTTACAGAACAACCCTGGGATGTTTTACTTGTTGGACAATCAAGTTTGAGAACCAAACTGTTCTCAGATAAATCAGCTTGATCCCCTCGCTCCCCCATACTGGATCTAGGAACATCTATCTTCATTTTTGTTATATGATTTTGATGTGGTTACTCTTAGGTACAACTGGTGTAGGTTAGCAGCACCAATATGAAAACATTACATTATGTTAATTTAACAAACAATTGTAGACTTACTTTTCTGAGGAAAAAATAATGCTCGTTATTTTAGACTTTACAAGTCTTCGCCGATTTGTGTGTTACAACCCTCAAAATATTTAGATATAAAACATAAACAAATAAACTTTCCTTGAAAAAAAATCTATGGCATTCCTATAAATTGTATCTCAAGGGGTTCGTTCATAAAAAGATTTATTTTTACTCTAGAATGATTTTTTAAAAGAAACCAACAAAAATACTTCTATATTTTCTACCTATTGTACAATTTCTAACATCCAAAAATTGAATCTGTGTCTTTGTTTCAGATTGAGGAAGAGGAATAATTATCTTTAAACTGCTGTGACAGAAAAACGTTGAGAAAGACCTTGAAAGCATGAGAGAAGCAATAGCAAGTTACTAAAAATCTTTTGAGAAGGTGGATGATTGTGAAGCTTTGTTATCAAAAGACCCTGCAAGGTGACCTATGTGTGTAGCATGGTGGAAGGGAAGGTTATGAGCATAATGGGCTCTAAAAGCAGTTCAGTAGAATTTCACAGGGAGAATGGAGGATGAAAAAGGCAAAGACCAAACTGCAGTATGACTCTTATGAATAATTCTCATCAAGCTCTACTGATAAACAGTAAAAAGCAATGTAATGAGAGAATCATGGAAAGTGCTGACTTTGAAGACTTAACCGACTTAACAGAGCTCAATAAGAATTTTGGTCTAAACAATAGGACTTTGATTTGTTGCTCTGTGACAGAACCACTTCATGTTGCATCGAAGGCATGTCCTTCAGTTTCCTCCTGCTGAGAGTAAGAAAACCAGTGCCAAAGGAGCTGACATGGAAGAGCCCATTCCAGTAGAAAAGGGCAAATCTACAAACACCTCTCCCTCCCCGCAACACAGCTTCCACTGTCCTATGAGGCACGGATGTTGAGCCTTTTGATTAAAAAAATAAATAAATCTTTGTGATGGTCTTAATATAAGGATAATAACAAAGGAAAAATATACTGAGAATATTAGTACTGCAAATGTAACAAACCTTACTTAAAAAAAAGGACAATGAACATATCCTAAAGATAAAAAAATATACTAAACACAGAACCAAAGAAAATAATCTAAATAAATTTTAAGAAGTTAGCACAGAACCAATGAGCACTAAAAAGGATCATTGAAAATAATATAAGTAATTAAAATATCTGAAAGAAAAATGTATCTATAGTAAAAATATCAATACTTAAAAAATGTTGCTCTCTGAAATGAATACATATGGTTTTAAATAATTACTGAAACAAGATGAAGCAAAACAATTCTACATTAATTTAATAATGCCATAGTTGAATATGTAATTATAAAGATTTGCTTAAATTGTGAGGCAATTAGTCACCCAAACAGTATTTTTTGTTAAATATGTGACAAATTGAGGAGTTGTGTGTGTGCATATCGAGACAGCAGAAAAAATATATTTGCTACTATAAGCAAAACACAGGATAAAAATCTACTGTTACAGTTTAGAAAGAAATAAAATTTAGTATACGGCCAAATTAATAAATACTGATAGAGAGAATGACTCACAACATTGACACTCTGCCTCCCCATATACTCAAGCACCTCCCACAAAAAATAAAAATATGTAACAAACAAATCAAAACAACCTAAAACCCAAGCAAACAAAAAACACCACAGTTTTTTCCTTAAAAAGGGATGACAGCTGGAGATTCCAAGCAGTTCATTAGGGAGTTCACTACTGCTACAGATCTGATGTGCAAGGTACTCAGATACATGGTGACGGGTGGCAATGTTAAGTGGACAGACAGGATTTTGCAATGTGAAACATGAATAGTAGGTTAGTAGTTTTAAAATAGCATACTGCTGAATCTGTAAATAGGAGAACCTAGGTATATTTACAATATGAATCAATTATAGTGATGAGAAATAAAACATGAAAACTAAAACCATAGTTGAATAAGAAATGTGAAATTTAAATATATTATGTTGTTGTAAAGAATTTCTATGTGAATTGTCTTGCGCGTGATTACCTTGGAGATATCTAGGTTATGAGCTGTGAGGGCATCACTACCCTCTTACAATAAAAAAAAAAATATTCAAGTTGAACAGAATCATGTAATCAGATTTACCCAGGAAAGCACAAAGAACATTATCTATGGTATATTAAGAGAATTCTTTAAGACCATAGGTATTTCACAACAGTTGCTTAAAGAACAAGTTGCAACAATTAGTATTCTGGAGCTTTAACTCTACGTAAACTTTTTACGACTACACGCTATCTGTGATAGCCACTAGTGATTAATATTTCTGCTATGAAAAGGAAGGGAACCTTTGAAGCTTTGTGGAAATAAAGGCAAGAACAGGAGACACTTGTTCACTCATTATTATTGCAATATTCTCTCAAGTCTTGTCTCTTTTCCCCCCCGACTGTCTCTACAAAGTAAACAAAACTCTCAGTCTCAATTCATCAAAACTTGGCAGCTTCTAAGAAACACCCAATCCCCTCTGCAACAGCTCCCCAGTAAGCTGCAGTGGAAGAAAACCTGCTGCAGTTCTCTTCTAAGCATGCTCTTACTGCTCAAAACAAATATTTGCACCATTTTTGTTTAAACAGCTTTAGTGTTACTCAGAACTACAAGCCTAATTTTGACGCTGCTAAAGTCAAAGGGAATTTTGCCACTGACATTAAAGGGAGCAAGACTGAGACCTAGGGCAAAAAAGTATTAAGGAAAAAAAAAACCACACTTGGAGGAGAGGGAAAGGTGAAAATTCAGGCAATAAACATTCTTCTTGCAATGTTTCAGCTTTAAAAAACAAATCTTCTCTATTTATATGAAAAAGCCACAGCAAAATACAAATCTACATTGTACAAAGAAAAGAAAGCTAAAAACCTCAGATGTAAAATAGGGAAAAGATTTTTCTTCATTTCAAATCTGCTAAATTACTACTCTGGTAAATTTTCAGAGTTGCCAATTCTTGCAACTTTATCACGAGTCTTGGGATATATTATGTTTTATTTGAAGACCCAGCGCCTGAAAACAAGTGATATTGTGAAAGTCTCACCTTTCATTAAAAGGAAAAGTACCGGTAACTTTCTAGCCTTCATGGCTGTGAAGAAAAGCTTAGAAACATGGCCCAAGTGCACGTTAAAGGCTCAGAAACCAGAAAGCAAATCACAAGAAACCCCACATTTATTACTTCCTTAAGTCTCATGATCTTAAAGTCAATCTCATGATTTTTTGGGGTATTTATGATTTTTGAACATTTGGAGTTGGCAATAGGAGATACGATACCGTAAATATGAAGATAGCCAAATTCCAGACTTACTTAGATAAAATTCCCATGTAAATGAACCAAATAATATTTAAGACTCAGAGTAAAATGAAATCATGAATGATGATAGTTAGAGAATAAAGTAGAAGAAAATAAGTTAGAAGGAAAAGGGAAAAAAAAAAGTTAGTTAAAAGAGATGCACTGGTGCAGCTGAGTCGCTGCAGCGCTTACTGAAGATGAGATCTATGCTGATGGGAGAGCTTCTCCTGTCTGTGTAGGCACGCCACCTCCCTGAGAGGCTGCAGCTAAATCGATGGGAGAAACCAGCCTGTTGACATAGCACTGTCTACACCGGGGGCTAGGTCGGTATAACTAGGTTGCTCAGGGTCCCATGGTTTATAAACTAACTATTTATAATTTTTTTTATTTAAATGTTCTCCTGCATCACTTTAATAGATCACAAAAAACAAAAAGTGAAAAAATTAGTTAAAGTGGAAAAAAGAATAAAGAACATCAGTTGCAAGGAACAGGAATTTCTTAGACTCTCATACATAAAACATAGTTAATAGAACACAGAGGGTCCATGATTAAGTATGAAAATTTAAGATTTCAGGCACAACTTTGTCTCTTCCTTTGTGCACACACAATACAATATACTGTATATACTTGTTCATTACCCCATTCATTTATAAGCTGATCCCCCAAAACGGATAGGTAAAAATAGGAAAACCAACAGAAAAAATCAATGAGCCAGGCCTTTGGTCAGTAAACTTCTTAGAGAGCATTTTCTGTTGAATCACTAGCACAGTTTTCTTCAGGCCTGGTCTACACTACGCGTTTACACCGATTTTAGCAGTGTTAAACCGATTTAACGCTGCACCCGTCCACACAATGAGGCCCTTTATATCAATATAAAGGGCTCTTTAAACCAGTTTCTGTACTCCTCCCCGATGAGAGGAGTAGCGCTGAAATCGGTATTACCATATCGGATTAGGATTAGTGTGGCTGCAAATCGACGGTATTGGCCTCCGGACGGTATCCCACTGTGCACCACTGTGACCGCTCTGGAAAGCAAGCTGAACTCACATGCATTGGCCAGGTAGACAGGAAAAGCCCCGCGAACTTTTGAATTTCATTTCCTGTTTTCCTAGCGTGGAGCTCTGATCAGCACGGGTGGCGATGCAGTCCCAAATCCAAAAAGAGCTCCAGCATGGACTGTATGGGAGATACTGGATCTGATCGCTGTATGGGGAGACAACTCTGTTCTATCAGAGCTCCGTTACAGAAGACGAAATGCCAAAGCATTTGAAAAAAATCTCCAGGCTATGATAGACAGAGTCCACAGCACAGAGCTGCGTGACAAGCGTAACGAAAAGCCAAAGAATCAAATGGACGCTCATGGAGGAAGGGAGGGGGGACTGAGGACTCCAGCTATCCCACAGTCCCGCAGTCTCCAAAAAGCATTTGCATTCTTGGCTGAGCTCTCAATGCCTGTAGGGTAAAACACATTGTCCAGGGTGGTTCAGGGTATATCTTGTCAATTTACTCCCCCTCCCCTTCCTGTGAAAGAAAAGGGAAAAAAATAGTTTCTTGACTTTTTTCAGTGTCACTGCATGCTGCTGGTAGACGCGGTGCTGGGGCACTGAACAGCAGCATCCTCTCCGCTCCCTTCCCCGGTGGCAGATGGTACAGTTCAGTAGGACTGGTAGCCGTCCTCGTCATCATCCTGTGAGTGCTCCTGGCTGGCCTCAGGTGAGGTTGGCCGGGGCCGCCTGGGTAAAAATAGGAATGACTCCTGGTTATTCCCGGCAGATGGTACAGAACAGCTGGTAACCGTCTTCATCATAGCAACTGGGGGCTGAGCTCCATCAGCCCCCCCTCCTTTCATGTCTAAAGAAAAGATTCTGTATTGCCTGGACTATCATAGCAGCGGGATGCTGGGCTCCTCTCCCCACCACCGTTTAATGTCCTGCCTGGACTATCGTAGCAGCTGGAGGCTGCCTCCCCCTCATTTTATCTCACTAACAAGTCAGTGTTTCTTATTCCTGCATTCTTTATTACTTCATCACATAAATGGGGGGACGCTGCAATGGTAGCCCAGAAGGGTTGGGGGAGGAGGGAAGCAACGGGTGGGGTTGTTGCAGGGGTACCCCCTAGAATGGCATGCAGCTCATCATTTCTGTGGGATCTGACATGGAGCGGCTGTGCTCTCTGGTTCTCTGGTACACTAGTTCTCTAGTACACTTGCCCCATATTCTAGGCAGGATTGACTCTTATTTTTAGACACAACATAAAGGAGGGAATGACCCAGGGGGTCATTCTCATTTTTGTCTTTGCGCCCCTAGCCGACCTCAGCGAAGGTCAGCCAGGAGCACCCATGACAGCAGCAGATGGTACAGAACGACTGATAATCATCATCTCATTGCCAATTTACAATGGCACAACAGACAGTACAGAACGACTGGTAACCATCTCTGCTACCTTGCAAAGGCAAATGAATGCTGCTGTGTAGTGCTGCAGTACCGCCTCTGTCAGCAGCATCCAGTACACATACGATGACAGTGACAAAAGGCAAAACAGGCTCCATGGTTGCCATGCTATGGCATCTGCCAGGGCAATCCAGGGAAAAAGGGCGCGAAATGATTGTGTGCCATTGCTTTCACGGAGGAAGGAATGAGTGACGACATTTACCCAGAATCACCCGCGACATTGTTTTTGCATCATCATGCATTGGGATCTCAACCCAGAATTCCAATGGGTGGGGTAGACTGCAGGAACTATGGGATAGCTACGGGATAGCTACCCACAGTGCAACGCTTCAGAAATCGATGCTAGCCTCAGTACATGGACGCACACCACCGAATTATTGTGCTTTGTGTGGCCGCGTGCACTCGACTTTATACAATCTGTTTTACAAAACCGGTTTATGTAAAATTGGAATAATCCTGTAGCGCAGACATACCCTCAGACAGTGCACATCACAGGATAAGAGAATTAATCAAAGTTAATCTGGCTGTGAACTTTGATGGCCTATTCATAACCAGCAAATTTTCACTGTCACTTGTTGTTCTTTGTAGCAAGCTGAACTAGTATGGTTTTTACACACACACACACACACACACACACACACACACACACACACACACACACACACACACACACACACACACTATTGTGCACTTCTTCGAATAGCCAAACAGAATGTAAAATCCCGTATATAGGGCTGTTGAAGAAACCCCTCTTTTGCCTTATTAACTGAGAAATAATATGACATCATATAGTTCAGTATTGTAACATATATGCACAAAGGGAACCATAATTGTCATTTCATGCCTTCTGAATACTTAATCATGCAACTTTAACAGTCTATTAATGTAGTTTAAAACAAAACAAAACAACCCATTTTTTAAAATTTAAAAAGAAAAGAAGATGGACGCACAAAAAAAAGTACCCTCTCCAGGATTTCAACGTTCTGCTTGCTTGCAAAAAAAAGCAGCATGGTAAATTACATATTGAGAAACTATTTGGCTAGACACAACTGGAATGCCCTATCCTATATTCTTGAGGAGATATACAAATGATTAGTCAGTTGCCTGGAAAACTAATTTGGGTACATATGATTGACTTCAATAGGCATCGAGTTTAAGGTCAGAAGGGTACATTAGATCATCTAGTGTGATCTCGTGTATATGATAGGCCATTAAATCTCACCCTGTTACCCTTTTACTAAGCCCAATAACTTATTTTTGACTAAAACATAACGTGTGTTTGGCTAAAGTACATCCTCCAGAAAGCCATCCAGTCTTGATTTGAGGACAATATTATTATTACTATTTATTATTATCTATCAAAAGAAGGAGAGAATCTACCATATCCCCTTGGTATATTGTTCCAGTTAAAAATGTGTGCCTAATTTCTAATTTGAATTTGTCCGGCTTCAGCTTCGAGCCACTGGTTCTTGTTATGTCTTGTCTTGCTTGTCAACTATGATGCTGGAAAATCCTTTTCAGATCACTGCTTTCCAGCACACAGTCCCCCATTCTATAGATATGATCTGCAGTCCTTGTTTCTAGTGTATACCTTTGCATTTGGCTACATAAAAAACATATATTGTTTTAAATGCAATCAGGCCCTAAGTGTGTACTCTGTCACACATGATAAGCATGTGATTTTCGGTAATATCAAAGTAAATTTCCATAGTAAATTTCAATCATTTCAGCATTAGTATTACATTACTAAGCAACGAAGTTACAAAAATTATTTTATAATGAATACAGTATTTTTTCCCATGCTTCATTTGCTTGAAATCATTTGAACTGTTTTGTTGAAACTGTCCAAAACTTTCAGGTAGAAATCAAGTAACGGAAAATTTCAGCCCAAGATTTGAAAGTTTCAGGAGGTTCTGAATGATTGAATAAATGGGCTCAGAATGGAAACCACTTCCCAAATTTAATCAGAGTAGGTCATAACTAGTTTCTTGCTATATTTAATTTGAGGACCAAAGAAAATCAATGTTGTGCAACAATGTATGAGGTGCAGGGAAATACCACAGACACAATGTTAACATTCAGATATGAAATTTACATACAATGACTATATGCGCCAACCAAGACTGTGGCTACATTTTGCTAGGTACTATAAAAGAAAATAGCAAGAGACAAATCTTTCCCAGAAAAGCTTACAATCTAAGCGACAATATAGACCAACCATAATCCTCCTTTACAACTGGGGCAAGCCACAGAGTCTGGGCTCTGAGTCTACTGCCATAATCATAACACCATCCTTCCTCGAATAGGGCAGTAGTCGTGGTACAAGAGTTGGCGAAAGTGAGCAGTGTGAATGGATATAGTAATCATTTGCATGTTGAAAACACTGGGTGCTTTTGAATAGAAGTATTTCAAAATGGAAGAGGTGATTGGCAGAGAGTATATCAGTATGGAGAGAGGATTGTTATTTTTGTTTTTATACATTGTTTCAATTTCCTGGAACCAAAATGAGAAGCAGCAATTATATTTGCTGATTATTATAACCTCTCAATAATAATAGTATTATAAAGGTCTGATAAATGGATTACACAATTCAGCATATGAAATTTAATCTCATAAGCCTATGGATCAAAGACAGGGAAAGGGAATATATCTGCTTCAATAACCAGCATATTACATGGGAAAAGAGAAAGCAAGAAGGGAGACTGAGTATATTAATACTAATCTACAGCAGAAATAAATGGGCTATATTACATAATTAGTCAACCGTTGGTACAATTTAACAAAGGTCATGGTGAACTATTCTTCACTGACAATTTCAAAATCAAGATTGGATGTTTTTCTAAAAAGATATATTTCAGGAATTATTTTGAGGAAGTTCTCTGGCCTGTGTTATACAGGAGGTCAGACGAGATGATCACAATGGCCTTTCCCAGCCTTGGATTCTACAGAATTAAGTGTCAACTATATTGCATAAAAGTGTTCCTTAGTGTACTTAGTTACTTGCTGTTCTGTGGTCTGAATTGTTTTGCCTAACTTAAGCCCAGCCCTGAAGAGGCCCTTACATAAGTGGACACATACATCCAGGTGGAATTCCACTAGGCAAAGGGATGGGATGTACAAATTGAGGACTAGCTGTGTGCAGCCCTCTGCAAGATCGGAGACTTTGGGTACGTCTTCACTACCGGCCGTATCGGCAGGTAGCAATCGATTTCTCAGGGATCAATATATCGCGTCTCGATATATCGATCCCCGAACGAGCTCCTGTCGACTCCGGAACTCCACCAACTCGAACGGCGGTAGCAGAGTCGACAGGGGGAGCCGCAGACATCAATCCCACACCGTGAGGACGGTAGATAACTCGGTCTAAGATACTTTGACTTCAGCTATGCTATTCACGTAGCTGAAGTTGCGTATCTTAGATCTATTTCCCCCCCTAGTGTAGACCAGCCCTTTGATTATAAACTCCTTTGGGTAGAGACCAGGTCCTCTATTATATATTATTTAGTTCTGTACTGAATATATTGATGCTGATCAAATAACAAGTACACATCCATATAGAAGTATATAAAAACAAATAGTATGTTCTGAAATTCGAATGCATAAATATTGTGAAAAGAGTTTTCTACTCTCCAGTTGATGTGTATAAGGTTTTTCTCAGCAAAGGGGAAATTGACGGGCTATCCAGCAGAACAGTGAAAGTAACACTGACAGTATTACTCACTTGGAAAGCTAATGAACAAAAGAGAACAGCCTATTTCTACTGCAAGCTACTGGAGTTCTCCTTTAACTCAAGTGCTGGTGGTCTCCATACTGAAGGTCCCTAAATTTAAACCCTGTTGATAGCCTTTGGGGTTCTTAAAGCAGCTTTGTGCATAGTAAAAAGTATAAACAACAGGAATTTATTTTGTTACTTTTTTCCCAATGAGTTACCGTAGGTGTTACTTTTAATTATAGTAGGTTCAACATTTTCAGAAAATATTATTTTCAAACTGGCATTGTCCCTTTAATGTATTAACAGCATAAAAGAAGGCAAAATTGAATGGTACCAGAAAAAAGTAAATCTCTCTTAAAAGCAAGATAGATAATCCAAAGACATTAGAACAGATGGAACAACCAGTAAGATCACGTAAAATTTGTTAAGGCCAAACATTCCAATTCATGTTCCAGTAAGAACAGCTGCATATTTTGACAGGTGTCATAACAAAACACCACCTGATGCCAATCACCAACTTTAAAATGAGAGACCAGAATCTAGCTGCAATAGTTCTAGACCAGAAAAATGAGGATTTCGATGGCTGGCAATTAAGTGTGAGTGCTTCCCCTTCACACCCAAAATGCCTAGATATGCATCCCGATCTGCTTTCTACAGCCTGCCCAAATGCATCTTGAGTGGCAAATACTAGCAGCAATCATTAAATTAGTGCTTAACTAAGCTATGGAGCTCACTGTGAAGAGAAACTATTTAAGATTATCGATGTGATCCTAATGAATTTCCTCTGCAAGAAAACCTTTGATGCAGAAGGAAAAATACTAATCCTAGTCTCCAGAAGTCATTTTGGATCTGTACCATTTCTTTCATACCTTTCTATAATCTTCCTATGTACTAAACATTTTCCACCTAGAAAGGTTGCATAACAAAACAAGCATCCTTGTAAGGAGGAAATACAGAAAACTAAAAGGAGGGAGTGGGGAGAAGGAAAGACAAAAAAAAAAACTGGGAAAAGAGAAAGCAAAAGGAGAGAGAAAAAAATACAAATTATTTAGCTCCAGCTGTATACTTGGAAGTGCACAAGTTTATATGAAGACATAGGCACAATTTTCAAAAGTGCCTAAAGCTCATTTTCAGAAGTGACTTAGGGCTTGCCTACACAGGGGGTAAATGTGCACTATGGGGGTGTGATTTCTCAAAGCACACTGATGTGTTGTGCCTTAACTGGTCTGTGCAGGCCCTGCTGATTCACACTAAAGATTCCTAAAGTTAGTGCAGTGCTATTTGAAACAATACTACATTAAAGAGCACTACGGAACCTTTAGTGTGCATCAGCAGGGTCTGTACAGGCCAATTAATGCATAATGCACATTAGTGCGCTTTAGAAATCAGAATTTGGAAGTGAAGAATCTTCACTTTTGGTTGCTCACTTCTAAAGAGTGCAATATAATACAAGTGCCATGTGTAATTAGACTAAGCAGCCATACAAGTGACTATATAACTTACCCTTTTGCTATAGTGCTGCATAAATTAACAGGCAACTATACCCACCCTGAACCACCTGGTGTTAACCACATTTTGTGAAATGCTGTATAAGCAGATTTATTCAAAGACAAAACAAGATAAAGGTTGAGTATCAAAATACACAAATTTAAAGGGACAGTAAAGGTCTGTCACATAACGCAAACAAATTGGCTGGCAAACTTCTCCAGCGCTGCTAGAGGTTTTAGTATGTTTCCTGCCACCATCAGGGGCTTGAGGGATGAACTCTGCTAACGCTGGAGGTCTGCCACAACTGCATTACATGTCACAACAGATGGGAATGTTGACACCATATATAACAATGGTTCCACTTTTTTTTTTTTGGGGGGTGCAATTTACCTGTGGAATGGATTAGCAAATGTCTGCTACCTACATGCTGACACAGCTTCTGCCATCTCTTTTTTCTGTTTTCTCTCTCACTTTCCCTTTTCCGTCTGTTCTTTTTTCGTTGTTTTCCCTCCTCACTTATTCTGTTTCTTACCTACCCACAACTTTTCTCCTACTCCCTATTCCTTCACAACTCTCTGGTAGCTCCAATCTCACTTCAATTCACCCATTCACCAGAAGGTTATTTGTTGATGGACATCCACCAATACTATACAAAACTGAGCCAAGCCACAAAAATAGGGAAAAGAAGCTTGGGCCAGAAGGCTGCTCTCTGAACCTTCAGCTCTGTACAACTGAGTTGTTCCACATACTCAGCTACTTTGGGGCCACACAAGAGCAAGGCAGAAAAGCAGGGGGCTTTCAAGCAGTCAGCTGCCACTTCACCGCCAGATGCAGCAGCACATTTGCTGTGCGACTGCGTGGATTTTTAGTTTCCCAACTCACAGTGATCTTCTGTTTTGCTCCACGCCCCTCTAAACTAGCCTTTTTGGAGCCCATCTGGGAGCAGAGGTTCCAGAAGAACTCAGGCATGAGTTATATGCAATTCTCTGCAGTAAGAGTGACACGACACATTTTTGTAATATACATTCACCAGTTATTGGCCAAAAACCCTGAATAAATGTAGGCACAGAAAATAAATGTGCCTCTGTGACAAAGAGGCATACGGCAAATTTCCTGTTAGATCTTCTGTAGCTTCTTTGCAATTGCATGTACTTACCAAGTACAATTTCACCTAGTATATATTATGTCCTACCCCACAAGAAATCAGCACAAGGGACTTTTCAATAGCTTTGAGCAAGGGGTTGGACTAGATGACCTCCAGAGGTCCCTTCCAACCCTGATATTCTATGATTCTATGAGTTACTTTACAGGTTAGTATATTGGTGCCCAAAGCACAAAGGGGACATACGAATGTTTAGCATATCTGGTACGTAAATACCTTGCAATACTGGCTACTAAAGTGGCATGTGAATGCCTATTCTCACTTTCAGGTGACACCGTAAATAAGAAGTGGGCAGCATTATCTCCCATAAATGTAAAAATAACTTGTTTGTCTTAGCGACTGGCTGAATAAGAACTAGGACTGAGTGGACATGTAGGTTCTAAAGTTTTACATTGTTTTCTTTTTGAGTGCAGTTATGTAACAAACAAAACAAATCTACATTTATAAGTTGCATTTCCCAGATAAAGAGATTGCACTACAGTACTTGCATGAGGTGAATTGAAAATACAATTTACTTTGTTTCTTTTTTACAGTGCAAATAGTTGTAATAAAATAATACAAAGTGAGCAGTGTGCACTTCCTATTCTGTGTTGTAACTGAAATAAATACATTTGAAAATGTAGAAAAACTTCAAAAATAATTATAATAAATTTAAATTGGTATTCTATTATTAACAATGCAATTAAAACTGAGATTAATTGTGACTAATTTTTTTAATCAAGTTAATTTGTTTTGAGTTAACTGCAATTAATTGGCAGCCCTACTTTCTATTAAAACCTCAAACTATTCTTGGATAGGAATGCAGACACAAAGGGGACATATCCTAGTTACAGGGAGCAAAAGCAAATATTGCTAGAATAATAGGTGAGGACTGTTTAGACTCACACCATTCTCTCTGCATGTGTGTGTGCATGCACAGTGAGATTTTCCACCTTCACCAGTCACCCAGAAGTATCATCCTGGGGCTACAATACAGCTGCAACTTGAAAATCCAAGTACTTGTACTAAGATTAGTAACATAGTTCATGAGAAGGTGCACAGTATAAAGTCAGTTTTTCAAACTCCTACAATAAAATATTGAAGAACATGTTCCTTAGTTAGCATCTACTTTTAACTTTCCACAAGCCCACACAAGACAATGGGGGACTGTGTGGCTGATTTTCTTTCATAGGAATAAGAAAAAATATAACACTGGAAGGAAGATAAAAGATAGAAGGTAGTGAATTGTGCATGCAAGGGAACTTCAGTAGGTCAACCTCCCACCCCTTCTATCTGTGTTGTGAATTTGGGAAAACACACAAGATATATTATCTTCAATTTCTGTAGCATTTACAACATTCAAACAGATATTTTAATTTAGAGTTTAAATTTAATGTAACAGATAATGTTAATTTTCAATAGTCTATTAACCAGAAACAAGCCCAAATCATTCCATGTGTGAATTGGATAGCAGTTGAAATCTTGTCTATTAATCCTCTCATAGAAATTTAGGAAACAGAAATGGAAAAAGACCTCTATTATTGCCAGTGGCTTTATAAGCTATTGTTGTGATGAACACAGACACAACCGCTATGTATAATAGTAGCGTAGGTTGTGTACACACAAACAAAAAACCACAACCCCATGAAAAATCATATAATCCATGTCTCATGAAAACCATGACAAATATTCAGCCTCAGATGCCCCAGTGTATTATATAAAGCAGACATGCAGGCAGCAATTTCGAAGACAGCTCATTGCCCAAATACCTAGCCTACTTTCATTAGCTGTTAGGAGGCAGAAAGAAGAGCAAAACAGACCTCTTTATGTTCTTCTCCACAGAAGAAAATGTCTCGCAAGGATGACCTTTCTGTACACTATCAGCTATTGAATTCTGGACAGAACAATCAAGTCTCCCTGTAGCTAAACTTGCAACTGTGGACAGTAAAATGAAAACTCTTCCTGTATTAATGCAGAGAAACTCTAAGAATAAAGTCTGATTATAACAAACTATAGTTATTCGTTAATATTGTGCAGTACACATTAAAATCACTGGTTTGTATTTCTAGATGTGGTCTCTCAAAATATATCAAACTATTTTCTGTAACTAACTTTAGTTTAAAAGCCAGTCACATTAAAAGTATAGAATTAGAAATAAAAATAACTGTCAACAGCTTTCAAACAACGTTTACCTTTTTCTCTAGCTTAGACAATGTGTGATAGGTTCCAAAATATCTGAAGTTGTGTATTACATGTAAGACTGTGGCTGGAGCAACTTTTCTAGAGACTACTTTTACTCCTGGAGATAGTGTTAACATTCTAGATATTCTGAATCAGCAGGTCAAATATAGGCAACATAGGTGGGTTATCTTATTTCACCTTAAAATCTCTCCTCATATCAAACTTGATTTCTTACCTACACTAATGTTCTCTTTTACCAAAATAATCTCTGGAACCAGGTCCAAAGCATCAACTATAAGAAAACAGGTTAGTGTGTTTCCCTTTTCAGTTTACAGTTTTTTAAGATTTCAAAGACTAAGGCCTTGTCTACACTACTGGGGTAGGTCAACCTAAATTACACTACTACAACTATGTGAATAACAAAGGTGGAGTCGACATAGCTTCGGTTGACTTACTGCGGTGTCTACACCGCACTGCGTTGACGGGAGATGCTCTTGTTCTGGTGGAGTACTGGAGTCGACTGGAGAGCGCTCTGTGGTCAATGTAGTGGGTCTTCAATAGATCGCAGTAGCGTCAATCCCTGGTAAGTGTAAACATGGCCTAAGAAATGTAATAAATTCCCAGAACATTCAGCGTATGGATTTTTTTCTTTTTAAAACAGAACTAACAGTGGCTTTATAAGCTATGATATGGTTTTAGATAATTTATTGAAATGACTGGCTGGTACCTTGAAAGAAAGCAATCCAAGTAAACAAATTTGTTTCTTTTCAGATGCTATTCTATTCCACAAGCTGCAGACTTCTGGATTTCTTTGTATGTGTATAAATCTTACCTGCATGTATGCATGTGGCCACTCAAACAACTGAAAAGACAAGTATTTTATAAATGGAGCTGAAAATTTACTTTAAAAATAAGGACACCTATGAGGAAAGTTAGTGACAGTCATACTATACAAAAAAGATATCAGTGCAGGAAACAGCTGAGGAGACAAGGAAATAAGAGGTAAACTAGAAAAGCTGGGGATAATTATGTAGATACAGCAGTACGCATAAAAGAAAGACTTCAACAGATGTGTGTCTACAGAAAACTAGTTAGTTAATTCTAAAAAAGGGAAAAGGGGCATGCCATATCACAGGGGAAGTTAGGGTAGAGTTTGTATTAGAGAAAGAGAGTCTGGAACACTGGGCTTGGTACAAGATCTGAGGCCTGAATCAGAGGCTGTGAATTAAAGCTAGGCCAAGTATTAAAGTAGATGGTTATAAGTTTATGAATTTGGTGGAGATGTTACTAGTGTATTAAGTATTAGATATTTACACAAATATATTTCAATGGCAGTACAGATACACACCAATATAGTACAAGATAAGATGGTTTGACAGAATAATGAATAGGGATGTTTTGTTCAAGATATCAGGAACAAGGAGAGGTAACAGATATCATGAAGTATATAAGGTGGCATGTAAGTTGTGTTTTCCAGTTGTTTGTCTCAGCCTATTAATGTTGGGGTACTTAGAATTTATCCTTTGTATGGCCCTGGGGACAGCAGAAATTCCAACTGCTGACTGAGCCTCTCCTTGCTATGAGGTACTCATGTATTAGCCTCCCTGTAACCATAGAGCCCGGGCACTAATATTGTGCCTAGGAGGCAATAAACCTGGCCAAGTGTCTTTGTCACCAAACCGTGCCTGTGGTCTTTATGAGTAACATCAAGATTTGCTGAATGAGCAGACTGCCTTATCTGCTGTTAACATTGGCGCTTCAAGGACAGAAGCACTGGGCAGCATGAACAGCGCTACTGAGGCAACGACACTCCAGCCTTCAGCATTTGGTCTACTGAACCAGCTACCACTGGGACAGCATACGGAGAGAACACACAGACACAAGCCAACTGACAACAGAGTTCTATAGGATTACATCTATAGGATTACATTGCCTTCAGCATTTGGTTTACTGAACCAGCTACCACTGGGACAGCATACGGAGAGAACACACAGACACAAGCCAACTGACAACAGAGTTCTATAGGATTACATTGCCTCCACAGAACCACTGTGTAGGAAGGTTGCACACGATGTCTTGCCAAGCACAAAACAATTCAAAACCAGTAAATTCATTCATTAGGAGCTCACATGTACGGACTGTAAATCTGAACATTCCAACTGCAATGATAAAGGCCATATTTAAGTCATCTTCTCTGTTCTCTTCAGCCTCAAGGCTGTTTGCAAATTCCAAGAAAAGGGGATTATGGGGTATCAGCATGTATTTGCGCAGGCAATATATTCAGAGAACTCTGATTACAGCCTTCCTTTCTTCCCTAATGAAATTGCCTCAGCAGATCCCTCTATAGATTAGCAGACAGTAGCAATTCCAACAGAAGGGTTAAGGAACAGTAATTACAGAGACCAAAACTTGTTCCTGAAACAAGTATCTGCTCTGGTTCACAGATGGGGGTAATCATCCACACAAACACATTTTTGTTTAACTGGATTTATGGTTGGCCAAATGTACCACCAGTCACTTTGGAAAGTGCCACAGAAGAATGTTTGCAGTGTTGCTGTAGCTTTGTTGGTCCTGGGATATGAGGGACTCAGGGTGGGTAAGGTAATATCTTTGATTGGACTAACTTCTGTTGGTGAAAGAAACAAGGCTTCGAGCTCTACAGAGCTCTTCTTCAGACCTCACCCACAGAAGAATGTAGCAGTACAGGAAATACAGAAAACAGACTGAAGATGGAAAAAGGGGATGAAGCATACAAGCAGAATGGCCAGGGCAAAGGTTGCCACATATATTGGTAGTTTTTATTTTAACCGCATAAACTATGCACCAATAGTTTTAAGGAGGAATCTGAACAGAGAGTAGTGACCTAGCATATTAACTCCAGAAGAAGGTTCCATGCATAGAGGGCAACACAGACAAAAACATGGACATGACTGTGGGAAGATCAGATTAATGTGGCATCACAACTTGGCACAGTCCTGCTCTCTGGACATATACCAATCTGTTGTGATAGAATCCAGCCACTGAATCCTATGTGCTTCTAAGCCCTGAATAGTGACTAGAGCTGGTCAGAAATTTTTTTATATGTTTTTAACTGAAAAAATGCAGACTACTTAAAACTAACACAAGAGAAAGAAAAACTCACTCCAAAATAGCCAATAATCCACTGATTATGGCATTCACCGGTGATGGGGGAGACCCATGTTCAAATTCCTGATGTGTCCAATTCGGAGCAGGGATTTGAACCTGGGTCTCCTATATTCTAGGCTATAGACTCAGTCTCTCCGGTTGGAGCTGTTCCATGTTATACAAACAATTAAATATTCATTGGGCCACAAAAAGAAACTTGATAGCCTGCTGATTGGGACACTTGCTCGGGATGAAGGAGATGCAGGTTCAAGTCCCTACTCTGCCTCATTCAGACTTGGACCTGAGTTTCTCACAACCCACGTGGGTGCCCTACCACCTGGGCTACTGGTTATTCCTGGGTGAGGGTCTCATTCATATGTTTTTTGAAAAAATTACAACAGGGTCTCATCTTCCTTCCGCACTGGAATAAAACACATAAAAACCTTAACATTTTTTGTGAAACCGAATTCTTGTTTTCTGGGCAGTTCTATTAGTGGCTGATCACTGTTTCTAGCTCTGGGTCTCTCAATCACACTCCCAGCTGCAGATCCTGTTTGACACCCTTCCTGTGCAATGGGATCCCTGCAGTTCAGCTGTCTAGACCCCCGACTCCAGTGCCACACTCCTTCTGAGCCCAGAGTTGCTTAAACATGTTTTCCCCAGAGTTCACCTGGCTGTGAGAGCACTGATTTCCTAGTTATACCTTTGAGGGACAACATATTCCTAAACTGTCATATGGGACAACAAGGCTGGCATCACTGGTAGTGTTGTCAACAGTGACAGAAAACAGAGACCTGGTGAGCTTCAGAGAACGTATGAGAGGTTCATGTTGGCCATAATAAGTTTAACTGACAGATTCTCTCTGTCATCTACTTAGAATGCAAGCTCTTTGAGGCAAGGACAGTCTCTGACTACACGCTTATACAGCCTAGCAGAATGAGGCCCTGATCTTAGTTGGAGGATTCCAAGCACTACTGTAATACAAAGGTATTCAAAGAAGAGATGTCAGAGACAAAGACAGATGTCTGACTGGATTGAAGGAGACAAGTTAGAAGTAAAGAGATAGATTTGTGAGTATCAGCTGCAATAGAACGCAAGATAGGTGTATAAGGGAGACAACAGAGTCCAGTGGGGTTCCATGGGAAGTGGGAACTAAATTAGGAGAAGGGAAATTTAGGGGGTAAGAACTAAAACTTGATTCTGCTGCAAGCCTATCCAATTCTGCAGAAGCAAAGGATGTTAAAATCAGCCCAGAGAAATATTTAACATTTCTTTGCTGGAGCATAAAAAGCAAATGGTTTCAGTTTGTAATTTATTAAATTTCCTATTATTAATATTTTCAGTGGGTAGATATTATGCACACTATTTAAAATAAATGTATTAAAACTAATCTGTGTAAGTTACTTGTATATATACTCTTCTTAAAGTGCATTTTAATCACTTGCTTCATCTATACATTGTGAATAAAAAATTCTTACTTTTATGCTTGTTACACCACAAAATTAGAAGAAAAATTAGAAAACAGCAGTGTATTGTGGATACATGTTCACGCACTTTAGCTAAAATATATGTATGATTTATGTTCATCATTTAAATTAGCTGGTTAATGATGCATAGAACCTATCTTCCTTTTATTCATATCCCAACACTGTGTAATTTAATTCAAGGCAGAATCAGAATTGCTCTGTCTCATGTCCTCTGCAAGATAGTGTAGTTCGCTTCACAAACCTGTAAAAGCGGCAAAGAGTTCTGCAACAACTTATAGACCAACAAATGTATTGGAGCATGAGCTCTCGTGGGTGAATACCCACTTCGTTGGACGCATGTAGTGGAAATTTCCAGAGGCAGGTATAAATATGCAAGCAACTCAACTCAAACTTGAGTCACGAAGGTTTGATAGGTGCTTCAGCCTTAATCTAGTACTCAGCCCATACTTTATAAGAGGCAGGTCAGCTCCATACAATTTTCATCTGATTTCTCTTCTAGGCGATCAGATTACAGGGCAGGTTGATATGCCTTACTGTAAATAAGAAGTGAGGCAAGAGGTCAAAATCTCCCTGCTGTAAGATCTTCATTCTATGGTTTTGGCACCTCAGATATGTAATCTTGAAATAGAATGCTCACCGACAGCTCATACCTTCCACCACAGATAATTTTAGCAATTGTATGAAGTTCATGACAAGCTGTTGTTAGAGAAAGACATTTCAGATTTTGGGTGTAATGGAACTGCAGAAACAGAGTATTTCATATCCAGTCTCAGGAGGAGTTAATGCACTATCTGCCAAATACCCTACTATATACAGTCTACTACTATCTAAATTCTGCATATTACTCGAAACTCCTCCTGCGGCTAAAAGTCCTCATGCGTTGGCACAAACTACAGACACTTTTTTCTGGGCTAAAATTACTTATTTTTAAAGCTGAAGAAGTTGGCAACATATCATCTTTACTGCTAACATCACACTGAGGAACACAGCAAGAAAGAAGAAAAATACTTGTAAAGCACCAAAATGTAAAAAAAACTAAAAATAAAAAAATGGAAAGTATGAAAGCTTGGAGATAAGGGTTGAGATCTCATCCCTGCTCTAGCCCCTTTATGAAGCCTAAAAAGGCCAGAGTGACAAAAAGGGGCCCCACAAGCCCCATATTCAGCTAGGGAGGATTCCCCTAGTGTAGGAACTTGGGAACGCCACTTCCTAAGGAACTTCTTGCAAACCTTGGGGTAGAAGGGTGCTGAGAAGGAAACAGCTACAGCTTACAGCACTGTGGAGATTCTGGGCCTCCAAGGCTGTACAAGTTACATCAATGGCCTCTCCAAACCTCAGAACAGCCCAGGACTGCAAGAACTCATAGATGGCTTAAAGCCACCATAGCTACCCCCAAATCCACACAAGATGTGCTGCAAGTTGTCTTATTCATTTTAAAAGTGCTACACAGAATCTCTGCCAAGTTCGCTGTCAATTACTCTGTCTGGTGACTGCCCCTCACTTATGAGAGTTGGCTCTTGAGTCCAAACTGGTCTTTTTTGGTCATGCTAGTCTACGGAGAGGCTTAAATGGAAGAAATAAAGTCATACAATGCACTGCATTAAATAATATCTTCTTCTATAAATGTGAAGGATCCTGGATATTCTTGACATCCTTCCTTGACAACTAATGGTTATCAACTATTAATTAGAATATTGTGGAAAGTAACTCATGGAGTTCGGGAAGGCTGCTATGCCTAGTAAGAGAGAAGAACAGGAGGTTTCCCATGTAGTGCTGGACTAAGGAGCTAGGCTCTACTTAAAATTAAAATCCTGCTGCCACATGGCTGTCTGTTACAGCTGTCCCCCTGCTGCATTCCTTTTTCCCCTCTCCTTTCTGTTTGTCCTGTGTGGACGCCCCTCCCAGCCATTGTGCTAACTAAAGTCACAGCCCTATTCATAGGAATGGCTTGTACAGACTAACTGGAGCCATTGCTCTGCCTAGGGAGGGGGCTTCTTGCTTCTTTGTTTGGCTTCTTTGTTCAGACCCGGGCTCGGTGTGGGGGGCGCTGCCCAGAAATGCAAGACCTGAAGTGGCCAACTAATTAAGCATATGAGTCATACCTGTAGCTCAGAACATGCCCAGGCATGCCTATGCTTACCTGCAGCCTTTCCCTGCCTTCTCTCCTCCCCTATATCAAGAGGAGCCAATCAAAAGTACTGGTGGGAAACTGCCTGAGTTTGCCTTTAAAGCCAGACATTTTCTGATCAGACCTCGGAGAAGGTCCTTGCTTTGCCACCTGGTCTGATCAGCTAGGGGTCTTTGGGGGGCCCTCTTCCCGCTCTCGTTTGTTTTTGAGCGTACCCCCATTTTTAAACTCCCCTCCTACGAACAACGAAACTGTGCCTGGAGATCTCCTGATTATTGTAAGCGAATCGAGTCCTCTCTCCATCCTCCGATGCTACTGCTGTTCCTGCCTCTGTGCTTGCTGCTGTCCTGGGGATTGGTAAGAACTCCCTCTTGCAGACTCCCCCTGTCCTAGCTGCTGGCCTTGTTTTCCCAGCAGACAGACCCAAGCTAACTACTTGGTCTGTATCTGTAATCTGTTTCTTGCTCCGCAGTGTCTTTGCTGCTAAAAATAAGCCTGTGCCGCTGCTAAGCTGTGTCTTCCTGGACTGTATCCTGGGCCACTGGCTTGCAGCCGCCCCACTGCTGCAGCCACCCCCCTCCCCCGGGGGCTGTACCCTGGGCACACACCACTCTGCCCTCTGGAACTGCTCCCCCTCCCAATCAAAGAATTGGCATAGCGTAAGGTGCACCTATTAGAATCAGGTTCTTAGTCTAGATAAGTTGTAATTTCATTTTGCATAGCTGTGGTTAAGTTAGGTTTAAAGAATTGTTTGTATTGTGCTCTGTAAGTTAGGTTTAAAAAAGAATTGTTGCATTGTGTTCTGTTACTTGCTAATTTGTGTAGCCTTGGTTAAGTTAGATCATAAATAAGATTTTGCTGTGTTCTGTATAATTGTGGTTAAGTCTGTCTTCCCGCTGCCCTAACCACCCCCCAAGCTTGCCCGTGTCTCCCCCCGAGCTCCCCAGTCACTCGTTGCAGTCTCTCTGCTGTTTAAACTTGCAGCCTGTCTGCTCTCTGTGTCTCCCTGAGTTTAAATCTCCCTTCGCAGCGCCTCTGCCTTTGGTCTCTGCTCCACCACGTGCTCCTCTTCCCCCATCCCCCAACCTCATTCCTCTACCACTGCCTTTCTCTCTCTCTCTCTCTCTTTTAATCCCTTCCCCTACGTGTTCACCCCGCTCCTACTGCTGCCAAACCTCAACTGTATTACTGAAGTCTAGCATAAAACCCCATTGGTTACCCTTTTTCTCTCTGACACATCTCACATTTTACATTTACACCACTGTGACACATTTTTACCTAGAGTTGTTGGTTATTTAACACATTTTACCCATAACTGTTAGTTGGTTATATGCTGCTGTGACACACCCTTTACATAGAAATTGTTAGCTACCTGTTACATTTATACTTCAGTGTTAATTGGTTACCAACTGTATTGTACCCCACTGTATTGTACCCCACTATTGAAACTCCCTATATTATTTACTAAAAGAAACCCCTCCCCAATTGTCTACCTTAACAAACTCCATGCCCCTCACTATTGAATTTTCCCTGTTTTTGCATTTTCTTAATAAAGTTTATTTTGCACCCCACCAGTGCAGTAGTTGTCCCCCAAGATCCCCTACCTGCTGGCAGGGTCAATGGCAACCACTTTAAGTAACAAGAACCAGTTTAAATTTAATACTCAGGGTGGACGAGAATGTGGATCAATTGATTGTAACTCTGAGATATTACAAATAACCCTACTCTCAACACTTTGAGAAATAGATTATGTTTTTTTCCCCCAGATTGTTCAAGCAGAACATAAAACTCTCTCTTACTACTTTATTGTTTATGAATTACTGGACAAGAATTTTTTGTTCAAATAAAGAACAATTATGATAAATCTGGGGACCATCTAGCACCAATGCTGTGGTGTTATTAAAGTTTAAAACGCTGAAAAGAACCTATATATAGTTAGCAAAAGTTCACTTTTTGAACTACAACAGTGATACTTGAAACTTATGGAACCCCCTCAATGAGACAGAATGAACACGAGGACAGAGATCTCTTAAAATATTAGCAATATTTTTTCATGCAGCACAGGTTTGTCTAAAGACCTGGGGTGATCCCTATTATAAATATCCTTTCAGTTTTATTTCCTAAATAGGTGGTTAATATCATATTTGATTAGTATTTTTTCATGAAAATAATTTCTATTTCTCAGATTAGCTCAGTTTAATTTTACACTTTTTTTCTTACAGTAACTAATATTTTTCAATCAGTTGCAAAAAGCTTTGATTTAAGAAAAGCACTGGAATACTCTGAACAAAAGGTACAAGTAGTACAGTATGAGAAGCAGGTTAGCATTTTCTACATATTGTAACTGGTATTAAACTTCCCTTTTATCCAGATTGAGGTATTATATTTTAAAATTATAATACCAATACTATAGTTAATAAGTCACTTTGTTTTTAGCTGCTTGTAACCTGCTTATAATATTATCCCCTTTGGCATTAAGAATAAGTCAATATTTCTTTTGTTTGCTACCTTTTAATCTTTCTTCACTACATATTCCTCTACTAAATTCTTAAAATGTGTATTACTCCTGCAAATTTAGCCTGTTCACAGCACACTGAATGAGTTTAGGAAGGAAAGGCAAAAGAGATAATTTACTTTAACCTAGGAATCCTTTTTTCCTCATTCTGTGTGACTTTGTCAATGCATATCTGCCCACTTCCCTACCAGAAACATATATACTACCATCTTTTATTTTTATTTATTTTTTTAAATTCTTAGTGAATTAGATAAAAACTATATATAAAATGTGATAACTAAATTAAGGGTAAAATACCAACTAAAACCATGTGACTCTGGAACAGATGCTATATTACTGTACTGGATTATACATAGAACTATGCCTGCCTACAATATTAAAAGCTCTTGTTATCCTTTCTCTATAATATAAGAAATGTATTAGCATAACCATTTGTCATTTTCTTCTAAGCAGCAGCTAGAAGTTCACTCCATTTAAAAAATGGATGATAGCTTGGGTTCCTTATTTGAAATCTGTGTACTTAACGATGAGGAGAAGATTGGTCACAGCTGAGATGAAAGTATAGCATAAATCAAGTGCCTTACCTTTGCGTCCTGGGTATACATGAGGGTAATATTCATAGTACAGATCAGGTTGGTCTAGGTTTCCAAATGGTTCAAATTCCAATTCTGCATTTTGGAAAAGATTCAACTTCACCAGCAGCGCTAGTCTCACAAACCATAGCTAAAATGGCAACAGATATGAAAATGCCAGGTCAGTTATCAGCTTCTATTTTAAATCAAACTTAAAAATTACTCTCAGTGTTGAATCATTTCAGGTCTAGTAAATTAAAGAGTCAAAAAACTAATCTCAGATCTGCATGAGTAAAACATACATGCTTGTAGCAGTTATGAAAACACGTAGCAGTTTTGAAAAAGTTAACAAAAGTGTAGAACCCAGGAAAATGATATTTTGATCAGTTATGATGTATTGGGCCCTTGAGTGGAAGTTTCTAGAGATCTGTATCATTAAGTTAGATGGAATAAAGGGGCCCAAAGAACCCAAAACAGCCCTAAAACTGTTCAACACTTAACAATTTTAAACAGAGTTTGGGGTTTGATATAGAGAGACCTCAGTCTGCTTAGTACCTGGGTGAACACACAATTAAGAAGGAAAAACAGTTAAAGCATCTGAAATGTAAAATATTAAAGTAAGGCTTTCATTTTAACAACATCCTGCTCCCTCTGCCTTTAGCTGAAGAGTCTTTAGAAGGAAAAAAAAACCCCACCTTCCTTGTCTGAGCATCTCTTAGATGGTATTAAAGATGGCAACAACTTTCGTTCTGGTTGTGACATTGTATGATTAAAATATGATTATGTAGATTATTATTGCTACCACTGTTATGTAATTACAACAAATCTTGTACAAAATATGTCATGTTAGGGGTTAACGGAAAAGTTATGGTTTCCTGAAAATGATTATCCTATTTGCATGCATGTATCATAGATGATCAGGGTTGGAAGGGACCTCAGGAGATTATCTAGTCCAATCCCCTGCTCAAAGCAGGATCAATCCCCAAATCCCTAAATGGCCCCCTCAAGGATTGAACTCACAACCCTGGGTTTAGTAGGCCAATGCTCAAACCACAGATGTTTATTACTGTACCTTCTCCTGTTAGTATCTGAAGTTATGAATACTGACTATGTACCTATATTTCAAATGTGTTTGCTACTGTGGTAAGACACCCACAAGGCAGTTTACATCCAGTCTAGCCAGGCGCCTAGGGAAAGCAGGTAGCAAGTGGAGAAGAAAGGTTGCTCTTTCCTGCTTTTCTCCTGGGGAAATTCTGCACCTCCACTGCTACCTTCCACTTGCTACGCTCTCTCTGGCCTGGTCTAGTTCAGACACCTCTTAGGATCAGGATGATGAAGGCCCAAAGTCCCAGGAGACAGAGGTGATGGAAGCCATAAGGGTGAAGATTGTTCCAGTAGCCAATTTTTCTGCCAAAGTCTCTTTCTTTAAGGACTTCAAAAGGGAGTGATGGGTGGAACAACCCACCTCCTCTTTATCTTGTCCACCAATTAGGCCTAGTTTCCAACACTTCAGTTGAGGTCCATTGATGTCTGGTTCCATACTTAGTTCTTTACCAGGTATGATCTTAACACAGTTCTTGAGTTACATCAGTAAGCCTTTTTGTTTGGACTAATTCAGTTTGTCTCCTTTTTGCACCTTTTCCCCAACATTTGGTGTTACAGGTTATTGAGACACTTTATAATCTTTACTCGCTTCTCACACTTGAGATCACAATTAGGCTAGGTCCAATTATCACAACAGGCCAATATTTCAAACCTGGTTCTAAACCTCATTACAATTTTCAAATTATTACACCAGAAATTTCAGATCACTATAATTCAATAAATTTATATTTGAGATTTGTATTTTCCTTTTTCTGCTACTTTTAAAAATTGCTATGACTTTCATGAACTTGCACGATCAGCTAGTTACTAGCAGAAAAGAATCAGAAGAGTGGTATGTATTTTCAGCCAGTCGCATTTTATAAATTTGAACATTTGTCATTTTTTCCATGAAGTTTTACTTCTTTAAGGTTCTTAATGGGGCCTTAACCACCACACATGATTGTAAGGTGACTATACCTGCAAAGAATCTGTTGTATGATTAGTAGGTAGCCCATTTTTGCCATAGCCTTGACCATGGGCAGTCAAAAGTCGTCCACACAGGTCAACTGCTGCTCTCCAGTTTTTGCTTGTCTGTGAAAAAGAATGATGTAAGTAAGCAACAAATGAGCTACTAAAATACACAGCTCCTTATTCTGCTTGAAGCAACTATATCTAGCCATTAGTGAAAATGACACGGTTGGTAAAACTGGCCAGTAAAAAGTGGAAGCTACACAGGTAATTAGGCAAAAAGTGAAGTTGAGCATGAGATATAGTTTAAGACGACTAGATCACTAAAAAAAAAGTATACACTATTTATAAAAACTTCACAAGGGTTTTCCAGTTAAAGCCATCTATCATATTTTTCTAAACCATCCACAATACTCAACACTTTTTGCAATCTCAAAGAATGTAGAATAAAAACAAGTCATATCATATCCATTTTACCCAAAGTACTCTAATAATATAACACATTTAGGATCTGATGCTGTTCCTATTGATTTCAATAGTGCAGGATCATATCTTTGGTGAAGTTCATTCAATAAAGTGGTTAAGTGAACGTTCCAAACATCACCAACTGAACACAGGATGTCCAGTAACAATTATTAACAATGAAGGAGGAGAAAATAGTTTTGTTTTTTAAGAGAATAAATGTAAAATTACACATAAGATTACAGATTGCAGAGTTGTTTTTTATTTAAACATTTGAATTTCCATTCAATCTTTCTCAAGAGTTAACACTATAGGATACTTAAATATTTATTTTCATTGATAAAATCAAAAGGAAAAAATCAACCTCAATTCAGTTCAGTATGTTGCACTGACACATCATGCTTTATAACTATGCACTTGCTAGCAAATTACAATTTCTACCTTGCTGAGTACTCTACCGAAGCCTATTAAACAGAAAATAAATTTCCAGAGACTTTAACCTGGACTATGGAGCAATTATTGGTATTCTTCAAATCTCAAAAATTGTCTGTTTTCCAGAAAAACTTTAATGAAGATTACTGTATATTATTATTATTATTATCTGTATTATTGTAGCATCTAATAGCCCCACTAAAGATCATTACATATTACACTACGTCTCATAACAAAAGAGTAAATCACTATTTTTTTTTCAAAAATGAAGTCTCTTACATGTAACTGTTAGTCACCCGATAGTATGTGAGGACCCAAGTAGTCAGATGCACACCTGTTATCTACCAGGTTGCAGGGGTGACCGAACGATAAAGGTTCGTTTTTGGATGTTTAGAGGGGGAACAGTTGTGGCACAGTGTTGGGAGCGTGCAGGCACTGAGACATATGGCTTTACCTTAATGGTTTATTAGTGATACAGAAACAATATTGACTAACAACTCTATTTATACAAGGAAACACACAATATACTCATACAAAGAAAGACACAATATACAGTTAACCCAAAAAGAAAATCTTGTTAACTTCCAAAAACAATTAATTACAAAGCATACTTACTAATACAAACCAATGCAAAAACATTATGGCCGGCAGACGCGTAAGCTCCACTGAAACACGAGAGCTGAGAGAGGCTTCGAGGTGATCAGGCTCGGTTACGGGTGCACTCAAGGTGCAAGTGATTCAGGTGCGCTCTCCTCTCTGCCTGCCAAACTCTGGGTAGGACAGATATACCCAAAGTGACGCCCCCCAAGATCTAGTGTCGAAATCGCTGATAGGTATATGGGGCCTCTCGTCTACCAAATAAGGTTAAATAAACTATAGATAGGGTTTCGCCGAGTTTCCCGAAGAGGCGGGGGATATTCTGTTGCAAGCTGTTTGCAAAATATCTGTAAAGTTGCAACAGAGCGGTCAAACTTCATCCTCAGCCTTTACTGGAACGGTCAACCCTCAGCCTTTACTGGCAAAGACAATAACAGGAAACAGCTCGGTGTACGTGCTGGCTTTGCATCTAAGCATGGAGGCCAGGGCAGACATGCAGAAGCAGGCCTGGTGTTACAACAGTAACAAAAATAACAATTAACAGAATAGGAAGTTGCCATACTGACAGTGATGAAGGTTAAGGTGCAGAAAATGCAGTTCCAATTGGATTGAACACCTTTCAAAGTTTTAAAAATGAAGATTCACCTGTAAACAGTATTCTCCGAGATGACCTCTGCACATTCATCTTCTTGGGGCGCACTGATGGTGCATGTTGAACTGGAGAAAACTTCTAATAGTTGTGCCTATTGAAGCCTCCTTGTCTCCTGCCCCTCTCCTCGCTGTTGTGAATGTTCAGAGGACAGAATTATAAGAGAGGGCATAGTGCAGTGACCACTTAAGTGCCTTCCACCACCTCTTTAAATCCAAAACTGAAATTAGGATTGCGAGCAGGGAAGGTGGGCAGGGAGTGAGTGTGTGCAGAACTAATCCCAAAGTAACCTTCATTTCTTCTTGAAGTGACCTCTACACATTCCCACTTGTCGGAGTTTAGTAAGCAGGACTCCTCCCTGGACAAGGGGACAAGGATATCTAGTTAAATAGAGCAGGGGTGTCCTGGCTGGCGGTGGAGCATCTGCCAAAATGCCTCCGAATTTCTGCGGCGTTTCGGCAGTGACGCTTCTTGATGATGTCACTTGTCGGCGGCAAGTGGTGTCATCAAGAGGCGTCGTCGCCAAAACGCTGCAGAAATTCAGCGGCGACGCCTCTCAATGACGCCACTTGCCGCTGACAAGAGACGTCATCGAGAGGCGTCACTGCCGAAATGCCGCAGAAATTCAGTGGCATTTTGGCGGATGCTCCACCGCCGCCATGGTCCTTCCTCTGGCGCCCGCCAGACGAAAAGGTTGGGGACCACTGAATTAGAGAATGTAATACTGCTTTACCAAATTGTGCATCTGTTGCAGATGCTAGATCTAGAGAATAATGTTTTGTGAAAGTATGAACTGATTTCCACGTGGTAACTCTACAGATTTCTAATATGGGCATGTCTAAGGCAAACCATAGACAGAGCTTTCACTCTAGCCAAGAATACTCCAAGCTCTTCTGGAAGAAGAACAGTGATGTGACTAAAACACACATCAGTACAGAATCTAACCAACTTACTATGGCATTGGGATGAAATTTCTTGAAGTTAACATCTTTTACTTTTCTTTTCTCATTTGGAACTGCGACACTCTAGGTGATTTCCTATATTCTTTAGAGACTCAATGCTCTCTTAGCATCTAAAGTGTGTAACTTAACCTCCCACGTGAGCATTAGAACTACAGAAAAATACTGGCAATTTTATGGACTGGTTTAGATGGAATTATGTTACAATCTTGGAGAGAAAGATCAGGTGTGGACAAAGGATCACTTTATGTTTGTGATAGACTGCAGCTGGTGTGTGGGTGTGTGTTAGCCATGAGCGCCTACACCTTGTTCACTGGCAGATGTAGTAGCTACAGTAAAAGCTGTGTTAACAGAAAGTGTCCCCAGTTTCATTCTCCCATATGTCTGAAGAAAGGTTTCATGAGCTGACAATAGTAGATTGAGGTACCATGTACATCCGGGTTCTCTGTCGGGTAGACATTTATTAACCTCTTCAAGAATTGTTTTACTATGTCATGGCTGAATTCAGTCGTTTGCTTTACTAAGCTATAGTAAGCGGAGATGGCTAACAATATACTTTTTCCAATGATATGGAGAGTCCCAAGGATTTCAAATGAAGTAAGTAATTCAGCATGGAGTGAATAAGAGCTGAAATTGAGTTTACGCTATTGTTGGTTGCCCACAAAAAGAACCCTTCTCATTTGCGATCATAACACTGGATAGTCTAGATCTGTAGAAGTCCTAAGGCCAATACTTTCAAATGGAGAGAGTATGGGTCCAGATGGCAAATCCAATCTATCTGCTGGGCCTGGAATTTCAGGGAGACACAGATAGTCTTGTAATAGTTGCAGGAGATCTAAGAACCATTTTTGTCTCATCTACACGGGGTAAATCAAAACAATCCTGACTCTGTCTTGTTTGATTTTCCCGAGGAGTCTCTAAATCAGAGGAATTGGAGGGAACACCTAGAAGTGACCTACCCTGCAGTCTAGAAGAAACATCTGAAATGGACTGGTTGCCTGTTCCAGCTCTGAGGCAAAACCTTTGACATCTGGAACTGTGTCTTATTGCAATCATGTCTACCTTCCCTTCATACTAGCATGAGTGACAGATCTGAGTAGGATTATTCTGGGGTGGGGTATTTCCCCTGAACCTGTTTAAGAGAAACCTTCCACTGCAGCTGCCTTTCTTCAACTCTTTAATTCAGGGCAACCCCCAGGGAGTGGCCAAGATGTTCACATTGCCACCGGGTGGTACCTCTCAGCAGGGTGGATAAAAATCAATAATTAAAAAAAAAAATAAATTAAAAAAACCACCAGATTTTTAAAATTTAAATAGGATTTTTTTGATAAAATGCTTTTTGAGGAAAAAACCTAACTAAAGATAGTTTTAATTAGGATATATTATAGCTCAAAGATATCCCATCATGGAATAGGGATTATAAATTCTAAAGTATGAGACAATATATTCATGTAATGTTTAAGAAAAGTTTTGTAAATGAGATCCAATAGTTCATGGATTAGAGACCCAATTTTATGGGGTCCCAGGGGCTTCTGAAAAGATTATTTAGGTTAATCTTTCTATGTACCCAATGAGACTCAGTGCTCAGTCTAGAAGATACCATCAGAGATGCTTAGTGTTGCAGTTCTCAAACTGTGGACTTGTGTCTCCAGAGATAATATGCTTGTTAACAGCAAAAATGTTTTTAAATAAATAAATAAATATATATATATAAATAGAGGTGAGAAATAACAGACCTCAACCCTATTGGCCCTCTACTAATTTGTGTACACAGAGTCAATCCCTTACATCTCTCTAAAAGTGCAACGTTTCAAAAAGTTCAATGAACGGAAGATTGTTGGGCGTGGAATAGATTTGGACAAGGAGAAGTCTGGAGATAAATGTGAGAAGGGAGGGACAGGCAGTAGAAACAAAAGTGGAACTGTTTGAGTAGCATAGCCAGAAGTCTTGAGGTCTTCCTGAGTGTAGCCTTCATTGATTTGAGATCTACCATACCATTCTCTCTAGAAGAGAAAACCTATAATGGCAGCAGGCTGTAAAAGAGACCTAGTTTGGGAATATTTTAATGAAGTTCCTCTACCTGTGGGACAGCCAGGCATGTGGGCAAAATGCAAACAGTGCAACAAAGAAATGCAAGGCCTGGTTGCCCGAATGAAACAACATCATGAATAGTATCAGAGGGGTAGCTGCGTTAGTCTGGATCTGTAAAAGCAGCAAAGAATCCTGTGGCACCTTATAGACTAACAGACGTTTTGGAGCATGAGCTTTCGTGGGTAAATACCCACTTCTTCAGATGCATGTGGATACCTGCCCCTGGAAGTTTCCACCACATGCATCTGAAGAAGTGGGTATTCACCCACGAAAGCTCATGCTCCAAAATGTCTGTTAGTCTATAAGGTGCCACAGGATTCTTTGCTGCTTTTATCATGAATAGTGTTCCTTCTCAGGAGGAAGTTGCACTGAAGAACATGAAAGGAACATGTCTAAACATGAAAGATCTTCACGTTGGTAAACTTATATTTCATACTTCTTTCTTAAGGACTGCCTGTCTTCCTTCTGAACTATTCTTGAATTCTCACGTTTGAGCAAAAAATACAGTTGTTATTCTATGGTACTATCGTTTTAGATGCAGTTGTGATAAAAAAATAAATAGCTGAAATAGGCAGATCTTCCTTTTACAATTTCATGTTTAAAGTAGTACAGTAACTCCTCACTTAAAGTCGTCTCAGTTAACGTTGTTTCGTTGATCAATTAGGGAACATGCTCGTTTAAAGTTGTGTAATGGTTCCTTCTAATGTCGTTTGGCAGCCGCCTGCTTTGTCCATTGCTTGCAGAAAGAGTAGCCCGTTGCAGCTAGCTGGTGGGGGCTTGGAACGCAGGGTGGACCAGCAGCCCCCCCATCAGCTCCCCATTTCCCTAATTTCCCTATGCTGCAGTCGCCCAGTAGGCTAGCAATTGCAGCTATCCCTCTCCCCCCTGCCATGTGCTGCTCCTGCCCTCTGCCTTGGAGCTGCTCCCCGTGACTCCTGCTTGCTGTGCAAGGGGGGGGAGGGGGGAAGAGGGGGCTAATGTCAGGGTGTCCCCCTCCCCCCTGCTCACCCCTTCTTCTCCATATAGAGCAGAGTGGTGACACAGACGGAGAGAGACAGAGAGCCTGGGGCAGCAGCTGCTGTCTCAACTTCCTCATCCACTTAAAATGACAATGCATTTAAGACTGGGTCAGCTTACTTAAAGGGTCAGTGTGCATTTCCCTCTCCCACATGCAAGGTGTGTGTCTGTCTCTGTCTGCTATGCTATCTCCCCTCCATTCCTGCTGTCTTGTAGAGGGAGAGGCTACATTAACAACAACATGTTAACCCTGGAGGGCTCAGCCGAGTGCTAGTTCATCATTTAGCATAGGGGTTCTCAAACTGGGGGTCAGGACTGCTCAGGGGCTCATGAGGTTATTACATGGGAGGTCGTGAGCTGTCAGCTTCCACCCCAAACCCTGCTTTGCCTCCAGCATTTATAATAGTGTTAAATATATAAAACAGTATTTTTAATTTATATGTGGGGGTTGCACTCAGAGGCCTGCTATGTTAAAAGAGTCACCAGTACAAAAGTTGGAGAACCACTGATTTAGCAGCAAGGCATTCCCTGGGAAATATCCCACCCTCTTCCACCCTCTAACTTCACCACCTCAACCAAGCTTCACAATCATCAGACATGATGAGGCACAGGGGACAAGCTCAGACGAGCAGACAGAAGCGGGACCTAAGGACTCTGAGGAGGGACTGCTGGGTGAGGAAAGTGGACGGTGGAAGCATGTCACTAGGAGAACCAGGCAGAGGAAAAGACGGGCCAGCGATGGACAAATAGAACTCAGGAACGTTTGCTGAGTTGGGAAATGAAGATGGAACACAGCAGGCTGCTGAAGGAGAAAGGGCGAGGAAGAAGAGGCAAGCAGCTAGTACTGCAGAAGGAGGGGAGCAGTCACTGGAGGCAACATCAAGTACGAGCCCTAGGAGGATTGTAAGGGCGAATTCAAATCGAGAGGATTCACGGCCAGCTGCTGTGGGGGATAGACCGCAGAATCGCACTGTCGCCAGGAAAAGGCAAGTCTACGTGATTGGAGACTCTTTACTGAGAAGAGTAGACAGGCCTGTAACTAGACCTGATCGGGAGAACAGAAGAGTGTGCTGTATGCCAGGGGCTAAGATACAGGATGTGGATTTGAGGCTGAATACGATCTTAGCGGGAGCGGGAAAGAATCCATTGATTATCCTTCATGTGGGAACGAATGACACGGCTAGTTACTCGCTGGACTGTATCAAGAAGGACTATGCCAGACTGGGGAAGAGGCTTAAAGACATCGAGGCTCAGGTGATCTTCAGTGGGATTCTGCCGGTTCCTAAAGCGGGGCGACGAAGGAGTGACAAGATTATGGCGATCAACAGATGGCTCAGGGAGTGGTGTTATAAGGAGGGCTTTGGGATGTACAGTCACTGGGAAGCATTTACGGATAGACGACTGTTCGCTCAGGATGGACTTCATCTCAGCAAGGAGGGAAATAGAATTCTAGGATGGAGGCTCGCCGACCTCATCAAGAGGGCTTTAAACTAGGAAGTTGGGGGAGATGGTTGGGAGATGTTCGGGAGATCTCCACGCCAGAATCTAACCTGGAGAGGGAAGTAAACAAAGTGAGCGGGGATACCCTTGCGACCCCAAGATTTGATCCAAGGAGGAATAGTGGAGTAGAAACCAGAGTAACGGGTGATGCTGGTGGTAGAAAGTTTGTGCACGACGGGGGAAAGAATGTCACTGACGCCAAACGCCAAAAATTAAAAGGTCTGTACACTAATGCGAGGAGCCTAGGTAACAAGATGGAGGAACTGGAGTTACTAGTGCAGGAAGTGAAGCCAGATATTATAGGGATTACCGAAACCTGGTGGAATAGTACTCATGACTGGAGCACGGGTATTGAAGGCTATGTGCTGTTTAGAAAAGACAGGAAGAAAGGCAAAGGTGGTGGAGTAGCCTTGTAGATCAATGATGAAATTAAATGTAGCGAAATAAGAAGCGATGGAATGGACAAGACAGAGTCTGTCTGGGCAAAAATCACACTGGGTAAAAAAGCAACTAGAGCATCCCCTGAGATAGTGCTTGGGGTGTGCTACAGACCGCCGGGATCGGATTGGGATATGGATAGAGACCTCTTTAATGTCTTTAATGAAGTAAACACAAAGGGGAAATGTGTGATTATGGGGGACTTCAACTTCCCGGATATAGACTGGAGGATGAGTTCTTGCAAGAATAATAGGGGTCAGATTTTTCTGGATGTGATAGCGGATGGATTTCTTCATCAAGTAGTTGAAGCACCTACCAGAGGGGATGCCATTTTAGATTTGGTGTTGGTGAGCAGTGAGGACCTCGTAGAAGAAATGGTGGTAGGGGACAACCTTGGTTCGAGTGATCATGAGCTGATTCAGTTCAAACTAGATGGAAGGATAAACAAATGTAGATCTGGGATTAGGGTTTTTGACTTCTCGAGGGCTAATTTTAAAGAGTTAAGGAAATTAGTTAGGGAAGTGGATTGGATGGAGGAATTAGTGGATTTAAATGTGGAGGAGGCCTGGAATTACTTTAAGTCACAGCTGCGGAGACTGTCGGAAGCCTGCATCCCGAGAAAGGGGAAAAAAACCATGGGCAAGAGTTGTAGGCCAAACTGGATGAGCAAACAACTCAGAGAGGGGATTAGACAAAAGCAGAAAGCTTACAGGGAGTGGAAGGAAGGCAGGATCAGTAAGGAAAGCTACCTAGCTGTGGTCAGAACATGTAGGGATAGAGTGAGGAAGGCTAAAAGCCACATTGAACTGGAACTTGCAAAGGGAATCAAAACCAATAGTAAAAGGTTCTACAGCCACATAAATAAGAAGAAAACAAAGAAAGAAGAAGTGGGGCCGCTATACACTGAGGATGGAATGGAGGTTAAGGATAACCTAGGCATGGCCCAACATCTAAACAAGTACTTTGCCTCAGTTTTTAATAAGACTAGTGAGGAACCTTGCGATGATGGAGGGATGATAAACGGGAATGTGGATATGGAAGTGGATATTACGGCAACTGAGGTAGAGGCCGTACTTGAACAGCTTGATGGGACGAAGTCGGAGGGCCCGGACAATCTCCATCCGAGGATATTAAAGGAACTGGCGCGTGAAATTGCGAGCCCGTTAGTGAGAATTTTTAAGCAATCGATAAACTCGGGGGTTGTGCCGTATGACTGGAGGATTGCTAATGTAGTTCCTATTTTTAAGAAAGGGAATAAGAGCGATCCGGGTAATTATAGGCCTGTTAGCTTGACGTCTGTAGTAGGTAAGGTCTTGGAAAAAATTTTAAGGGAGAAAGTAGTTAAGGACATAGAGGTCAATGGTAATTGTGACGAATTGCAACACGGATTTACTAAAGGTAGATCGTGCCAAACCAATCTGATCTCCTTCTTTGAGAAGGTGACGGATTACTTAGATAAAGGAAATGCGGAAGATATAATTTACCTAGATTTCAGTAAGGCGTTCGACACGGTTCCGCACGGGGAGCTGTTAGTTAAATTGGAAAAGATGGGAGTGAATATGAAAGTTGTAAGGTGGATAAGGAACTGGTTAAAGGGGAGACTCCAGAGGGTCGTATTGAAAGGTGAACTGTCGGGCTGGAAGGAGGTCACCAGTGGAGTCCCTCAAGGATCGGTTTTGGGACCGATCTTATTTAACCTTTTTATTACTGACCTTGGCACAAAAAGCGGGAATGTGCTACTAAAGTTTGCGGATGACACGAAGCTGGGGGGTATTGCTAACACGGAGAAGGACAGGGATACTATTCAGGAAGATCTGAACCACCTTGTAAACTGGAGTAATAGAAATAGGATGAAATACAACAGTGAAAAGTGCAAGGTCATGCATTTAGGAATTAATAATAAGAATTTTGGATATACGTTGGGGGCGCATCAGTTGGAAGCGACGGAGGAGGAGAAGGACCTTGGGGTACTGGTTGATAGCAGGATGACTATGAGTCGCCAACGTGATACAGCTGTTAAAAAAGCAAATGCGATTTTGGGATGCATCAGGCGGGGTATTTCCTGCAAGGACAAGGAGGTGTTAGTACCGTTATATAAGGCGTTGGTGAGACCCCATCTGGAATACTGTGTGCAGTTCTGGTGTCCCATGTTCAAGAAGGATGAATTCAAACTGGAACAGGTTCAGAGACGGGCTACGAGGATGATCCGAGGAATGGAAAAACTGCCTTATGAAAGGAGACTCAAAGAGCTTGGCTTGTTTAGCCTGGCCAAAAGAAGGCTGAGGGGGGATATGCTCGCTCTATATAAATATATCAAGGGGGTTAACGTTAGGGAGGGAGAGGAATTATTTAAGTTTAGTACTAATGTAGGCACGAGGACGAATGGGTATAAACTGGATATTAGGAAGTTTAGACTTGAAATTAGACGAAGGTTTCTGACCATTAGGGGAGTGAAGTTCTGGAATAGCCTTCCGAGGGAAGTAGTAGGGGCAAAAGACTTTCCTGGCTTTAAGACAAAGCTTGATAAGTATATGGAGGGGATGTTATGATAGGATCATTAATTTGGGCAATTGATCTTGAATTACCACCAGACAGGTCTGCTCAATGGTCTGCGGGGAGATGTTGGATGCGATGGGTACTGAGTTGCTGCGGAGAATTCCTTCTTGGGTGCTGGCTGGTGACTCTTGCCCACATGCTCAGGGTTTAGCTGATCGCCATATTTGGGGTCGGGAAGGAATTTTCCTCCAGGGCGGATTGGCAGGTGCCCTGGAGGTTTTTCGCCTTCCCCTGCAGCGTGGGGCACGGGTCGCTTGCTGGTGGTTTCCCTGCAGCTTGAGGTCTTCAAACCATTTTTGAGGATTTCAATAACTCGGTCCTGGGATAGGGGTTGTTATAAAATTGGATGGGTGGGGTTCTGTGGCCTGCCTTGTGCAGGAGGTCAGACTAGATGATCAGATTGGTCCCTTCTGACCTATGAGTCTATGAGTCTATCATAGCTATGAACAGTATTAAACTGTTTGTTTAAAATGTGCTGTGTGTATATCTATATAATATATAGTTTTTTGTCTGGTGAAAAAAATTTCCCTGGAAGCTGGACATCTCTCTCCTCCCCTAAATTTACATTAATTCTTATGGGGAAATTGGATTTGCTTAACATCATTTTGCTTAAAGTTGCATTTTTCAGGAACATAACTACAACATTAAGTGAGGAGTTACTGTACTGAGTGTCAGTGAATGCAATGTAACATGAGGGTTGGAAGGGACCTGAAGAAGTCATCTAGTCCAACCCCCTGTTCAAAGCAGGGCCACTCCCCAGACAGATTTTTACCCCAGTTCCCTAAATAGCCCCCTCAAGGACTGAACTCACAACCCTGGGTTTAGCAGGCCAATGCTCAAACCATCGAGCTACCCCACCCCTCAATGAGTACTGTAATACTAAATGAGTAGTATGGTAATAATTAAATAACTGCATTGACCTATTTCATTTAAGAGAATCCATCTTCAATATACAGGATTCTGAAGACTATCCACCTTCAAGATCACCACAATTTTCTATAATGTCAGAGTTATCTGCCAATGATAATGTTTCAGTCACATCATGTATGCCACATAGCCCCAGTATATCACCTGTAGCAAAAAGAAAAAAAAAATCTCCATCATCCAGAAACAACCATAGACAAGTTTGTGATAAGAACCAGCAGATAACAAAAAGAGGTAACTGATGGAAAAATTGCCTGGTTTGTTTACAACAAACTCTCCTTTCCGTATAATTGAGAACCCACACTTCATTAACATAGTTCAGTCATTAAAACCAGGATACAGTCCACCCAACAGAGCGATGTCGCAGGCAAATTGCTGGATAAAGTGTATGAAAGAGAAACTGAGCAGTGTGCAAAAGGTCTAGAGGGTAAAATTGTTAATATGAATCTTGATGGGTGGAGCAATGTTCACAATGATCCTGTTGTATGTGCTTGTGTGACAACAAAAGAAGGGAATGTCTTCCTTACAGAAACAATTGATACATCAGGAAATGCACACACACAGCAGAATACTTACAAGAAGTAGCAGTAAAAGCTACAAACAGAAAAAGAATTAAAATGTCTAGTATGCAGCCTGGTCACAGACAATGCTGCAAACGTATCCAAGCTGAGAAGAAATTGTTTAGAAGAGAGTGAAGACAGTCCCCAAGCTAATAACGTACGGTTGCAGTGCTCATTTGATGCTCCTCCTAGCCAAAAACTTCAGTGTTCCATAACTAAAAGCCAATGTTGTTGAAATTGCAAAATACTTCCGTAACAACCACTTTGCAGCAACTGCTCTGAAAAAAAGTGGGAGGAACGAAGCTAACTCTCCCACAAGACGTGCGATGGAACTCAGTAGTGGACTTTTTGAGCACTATATCAAGAACTGACCTAATCTGATGAGTTTGTGAACAAAATTGTGGAAAAAATAGATGGCACTTGCATAGCCAAAGTTCTCAACATTGGGCTTAAGAGAAACGTTGAACACATGCTGAGTACCCTGAAGCCTATTTCTGTAGCCTTGAACAAAATGCAGGGAAATAGCTGTTTTCTTGCTGACTTTGTTGAAATTTGGAAGTAACTGAGTGAGATCTTAAAAAGAGAAATATGCAACGACAGTGTTAAATTACAAGCATTAAAAAACCCCAAAACAAATGGGACAAGCACTATCTCCAGCTCATTTTCTTGCAAATATTCTCAATATTAGGTGCCAGGGTCAAACATTAACTGTTGAAGAAGAAAAGCTGGCTATGATATGGACATCCAGCAACCATTCCTCCATAATGCCAACTATAATAAACTTCAGAGATAAGGGTGAACCATTCAAGAAATGTGTTTGCTGATGATGTTTTGAAGAAAGTTACGCCAGTGAACTGACTGAAGTCACTTAAGCACTTGGAGCCAGAGACTGTTGAAATGATCATCTCACTTTTAACAGCAATATGGAGGGAAGGATATCTCAGTGGTTTGAGCATTGGCCTGCTAAACCCAGGGTTGTGAGCTCAATCCTTGAGGGGGCCACTTAGGAATCTGGGGCAAAAATCAGTACTTGGTCCTGCTAGTGAAGGCAGGGGGCTGGACTCAACAATCTTAAGGTCCCTTCCAGTTCTAGGAGATAGGTATCTCTCTTATTATTTATATTCTGTTGATGTAGAAAGAATATTTTCTTCCTTTGGACTAATTCATTCCTAATTGAGAAATCATTTGGGACCTGAAAAAGCAGGAAAGCTTGTTTTTCTTTTCTAGATTATGAACGATCAGGAAAATAAAGATGAAGATGACAGAGTTAGCTGCAGAAACCAATATTTTAAGTTTCTCATGTTGACCTGGCTGACAGAGTCAATTTAATATTTTTTTTAATTTCATTTAACAATTTTAATTAAAAACTATTTTAAGAAAAACCAACCTGATTTTAAAAAACTTGAATTTTTAACTAAATTCAAAAATTCATATGCTTGTTTTGTTAAAATATTATATGTTTGACATTAATGAAAAATACAGAATACGTAACATTGGTGTTTTAGTAAAACAAAACAATTTAAATGTCTCTCTGGTGATGTTCTCCTCCTAATACAGCATGGAAAGAAAATCCTCCAAATATTAATGATTAACCTGTTGAATTGGAGATAGTTCACCTCCCAATGATTTCATAAATATCTGCTTCAATTACTTTTGGTAAATTAAATAACCAAGCAATCATTCATTTTCTGATACAGCTGTAAAACTAATCTGAAAAGTTTCCAAAATAAATTACTTAAAATATATATAGTGTGTACCTTCTAAAAATGATACCTACATCTATCTCTGAGTTGTGAAGAACATGTATTAAGGTTATAACAACCAACAAGAATGCACTTTTATGTAGAAATCTATGATTAAATTGTATCTTCCTGACTAGTGATTTAAATCATGATTTAAATCAATTTGATTTAAATTAAATCCACCCTGCCTCTCAGTCCTGCCAGTATCCGGTAGGGAATTTACTGTTATAATTCCTGGGGAAGGAAGGTCGATCTCATAACCTGAAATCTTGGAACAGATTGTCTTGACGGGTGCTCTCCAGGTTCCCTGATTTTGGATTTGAAGCACTTTTCAATGATGATAATGGCTTGGTTAAATGAAAAGCCAAAAGGGGTGAGAGATATTGCTTGAGGAACCAGTAGAGGTCTGAGGGTGGATTCATGTACCTCCAGGGAGGTTTGCATCGACAGGGAAACAGGTTTAGCTTTGTAAGTGTTAGACCCCCAAGTTTGGCCCCAGGGCCATACAACAAGTGCTTCGGCCTCCATCCCCCAACGGAATTTTCCCCCAGCCCCCAGAACTGCCACTGATCACATAGCTGCTCAGAAAGCAGAACTTGTAACAGGAAACAGCACCTTGCGGTCGGCCGACCTGAGGAGGGGAAGTTTCCCCCAGACGGTTGCTTCCTGAGTAGAGATGCTGGGGGCCGATTGCCTCCCTTGTATGGGCATGAGCCACTCGCGACCCTGCAATTGGCTTATTGTAAATTATGACGAAAAATTCGTTATATATTGTTGGCCCCCCCCCCGGGGACGGGCAGAGAGAAATCGAATTCCCGTCGAACCGTATCCAGGATTGATCACCCTGCAGTCTCTCTCTCCTGGCTCACGCGTTCCCCAGAGCCTGACTGCTTGCCGGCCGTAATGAAACTTTTGTGGTTTGTATGTGTAAGTATAATTAGTTGTTAAGGATATCTGTACATCTGTGTTGTTAGATAAGAGGCAGAGACTGGTTCCAGCCGCCCCAAGGCTCCTGCTAGGGGAAACCCGTTGACCAGGAAACCTTGAACGCAAGGGGGACCAGTTGAGCCTCGCAATTTGTGTTTAATAAGATTAGTTGCTGCATTTATGATTATTAATAGCACCAATATCACTTTTACTAACCCCTGGGACGACCTGAATAATTACTGGGACTTAGAAAAATACCAGGGCCAGCTTCTATTTGTAATTGTAGTGTTTGTGTTATTTGTTCTAGTATTATATTGTAAGCCCAAGCTGTAACTAATTGTGTTATCCCTTATCCTTATCTGTGACTCATTTAATAAATCCTTAATCTTTAACACTACGACTGATTGCTTGCGTTCTCCCCGTCACTACCCTTGGGCACTTGTCACCCCCCCCCAGGGCATCCAGTGATCGAACCTCCGCCCTATTCCAACGCTCATTACCCGGTAGATAACGGGCACCTGGTGGCCATATCGGTGGAGCGAGGGGTGAGAGCAATCTGTAATCAACAGTAAGGTTTTTTTATTTCTCTTTCCTTTTTCTTTACGCATCAAGAATAATGTCTCTGGTGCTACATGAGAGGCCCTCGGATCCAAAGGCAGATTTGAATGAGAATGTTCCAGGGACTTGATGTAATGAACCTGAGCCATCCTGGTAACTGTGGATCCAGTAGGAATTGACTGTTCCAAGGAAGTACTGGGTGACTTATTATGGTTATAAAGAGGTTTTGAGCATGGAATCAACGGGCTCGGATCTGGCCACGGCCCTCAACTGTTCACAATTTGCTGTGCTCTAATTTCTGAGGCCAGAAACTTACGAATATATTTTTGCTTTTGGTGCAAGGAATGGAAGTACTGGATCCTGAGAGTATGCTTTTGAGGACTGGCTCTTTTGACATAGACTAACCCTTGTCAAGGGAAGTATTTGCTCAGTAGATTTGTTCTCTGCAAATTCATGATGACTAGCACCCAAGGTATAGCTCAAGTCAAGGAGGCAAACACTTGGGTTGGGATTTTATGGATCCCTGCAATTCAGAGCTGGAAGGTTTAGTGATTTCCTATATTAACATAGATTGAAGGCAATTCTGACACTCCTTTCAGGCCCTCGGTGAAGGTGCAATAAAAGGAACAATAAAAAAGATAAATGCACCTCCAAACAATGCATGCTAAATAGTGTCAATGCATGTGTCAAGCAGGAAAGCTGGCAGGGCAAGAGAAATACTTCTAACTCCTGGTTTCTTTGTCTTCAGTTCCTATGTATCGGATCCAAGGACCTGTGCCAGGGCACTAAGATGCTAAGTCAAAAACCAAGGAAACAAAAAGAAAAACAGAAGAACTAAAGCTTAACTAAGGCAGAGGCACTGGGAACTATCAGTTCCAATGAATCTGTGTCCTAGGATCTGGTGAGATGCCTGGTCCATCTCCTATTACAGTTGGAAGAAAGTGAGCAGCTGACATGCCATACTGCCTTTTTTTAGGCCCACCCTCTGAATGTGAAGAGCTCGGAGGTGAGGATGGGGATCAAGAGCACTCCAACAGATACTGCTACTACAATGTTCCATCAGTCCAAGATGCACTGTGGATGCATCCTAAGGATGGGAATGTGCAGAGGCAACTAAAAGTTTTATGGTTTTATTTTTTATGGAAAGGAAGCAAAATGACTCCAACTGACACTAGGGAGAAAATTAAGAAGAAAGAATACAAAAACTAAAGCTCAATTTTGGTTAGGATAGCAATTCCTTCCTTAATATTCCTTTCTTTGGAAAAACTGTCATGGGATCTTTTAAATTTCCTTAGTTTTACAGATTGCCTGAAAGACTGCATTTCCTATACACTGGGACTTTGTTTCAGTACTGATACAGCAGGAAAAGTAGCCCCTATTAAGTCAGCAACACTACTGAGATCAGGATGTAAGCTCCCTTGGAAGTCTCCCTTCTAGTTACTGTTCAGAACCAACCTTTTATGAATTCTGGTGAGTTTACAGCCAGAGGACATCTGATTATAGGAATAAGTGTCATCTTTCTCTGTTATATGAATGAGGTATGCCCATTTTCTGAACAAACGTTATACAGACCCAGGTGACCAATGAGCTAGCCCTTAATCTATGGAGACCTGACCTCAAATTCTGATTCAGTCAAAAAATAACTGAATTTGGTTCTCTCTACTGAGTCTTGGTTGGACAACCATTCACTTTACAAAACTCCTATACAATTATGGAGATTGGCAATCTATTCTCAAGAAAAACTCAAAGAGTAAGGTAGAAGATAATATTTGTAATGGACATCAGAGTTGTGAAAACAAGTTCATACAATGACTGTCCACAGGCTGACTTTAATGAGAATCCAAATTACTCCCCAGAGAGCAAAAAAAAATTTACAACACTGTTTACTGCAAGGGTAAAGACCAGTTCCATTGCCATCGAGTGATTTCAAAGACACAGGAAAAGTCAGGCCACCCAAATTTCTATCAGACACAATTGATGCTTCTGTTTACGGTTCTACATGAACAGCATGTTCTCCTCCTCCAGATATTAAAAAAAAAAAAAAAAAAAAAAAAAAAAAAAAAAAAAAAAGATCAGATGGAGAACTATTTGAAATTGCTTAATAACTTAAATGATTAAAAAATAAACTGAAGCTTTTTTCAAAAGTAAAACTTCCAAGTTTTTAAATGTGCCATATAATTGTAAACCAAATTTATTATATTTGACAACATATATAAGAGCACAATATTAATCTTATGCATAAGTAATAGTGTGTCATTTTTTTTTAAAGTAGAGGCTCAAAGGGAAGTGATTAGCTCTACATGTCACACCATTAAAGAGATTAAAATGTCCCCCTCCACTAGCTGCAACATTCTTCTCCTCTGTAAATTCCAATGGCAGACCACTTTGAAGTTACTCAGGAAAATGTAGTTAGCAACCCTTTTTGGGCTAACCTCTTACAGAAATTATTGTTCACTAAAAGCACTAATATACAATAAACACTCTCATATATAGCATTTATCAAAAACTCTTAGTACTACCACAAAGATTGTAAATATGTTGCACTGGGAAATATCAAATGTGTGCCATATCTAATAACAAATACAGAGGTGTTTAGCTTTTTACCTCCCTTTGAATAATCTATGGAATGGTTGTGACTAACATCATTAATGTTTATACGATCTAAGCATTATTATTACTTGCTACCGTAAAACAAAATGTTGCATGGATAGGCTATAATTTACTTTTATTTATTACAGAGACAATTGTATGCCCATGCACTATAATAATAAAAACATTTTGAGAACATTTGGTTTATAGATTTCAGTTGAGATACATAAATGTTTATTACCTTTTATAGACTTGTAACTTTATTTACAAATTACCACTACTACATCAGGCATATAGATTTTAAAAACTGGTTGCTAAATTGCTATTGAACTTTTTTAATCCTCAGTGCTCTGAGTTGTAAAACAGTTTGATAGCAGAACCTCCTGAACTTTGTACTTCTCTACCAGTATTCAGTGGTATTCCAAAGCAAAATTTCAGAAGTGTGAAAGGCAAGCATTGCTCAAGAGCCTGGCAGTGGGATATAGATACTTTCATCTTTAAATTATTGGCCTGAATCCACCTCCAGGCAGCTATGATCTAAGGACAATACAATCCAAAGGCTATTTTATGAGCTGACATGAATTCAGTTTTGTGGTCTCAGTCCAGTTCCTGGGGTCAGTTGTCAATGTCACCATAACTGGTGCTGCTGTTGGTAGTCTCAGCAGAGAAGCTGAGGACTTGGTGACTGAACAACCTTCTCATCTCTGGAGATAGTTCCTCAAGATCACAGTTGAGGTGCATTGGTAGGACATCATGAATAAACTTGCAGAGTCACTGTCTGGTATATACTTGCTGCAGACAGGACTTTACCAGGGCTGTCAACCACAATCACTAAATTCACCTCCAAAATTTCCTTTTAAAAGGACTGATGTGCAAAACATCTGGCTCTTAAGCAAACACCTGAGGCAAAATCCTGACCCCAATGAAGTCAATACCAAAATTCCCATTGACTTCAACAAGATCAGGATACCATCCTCAGAACTAAGTAGGCAAGCGTTTTCTATACATGGCACCTCCTAGAATAATAAGAATATGTTGGTACTAAGGTGATAATGGAATCAGAAAATGGCTCTGGTAAGATGCACAGCAAGTATCTCTATTTAGAAGACATCATAGGAGACTCATATTTAGCCTATGGCCATATTTAAAACCAATAAGTGACATGTTAAGAGGTTTTAATAATACTAGCCAAATTTGGAAGTTTGGGATCTCGATATTTCAGACTGGTTTATCAGCCACTTTTATATAACAAGATTTAAAAAAAGGCCCAAAATTACTCCAGAATCAAGTTTAAAAAAAATTAACAATTTTTCCCCTTTGAAAATAAAAAAAAGCTAAAATTTAAAGTCTCATTGACAAAGAAAAATTTAGAAGTTCTATAAATAAGATTGCAGAACACAATTATATTACCCACTCGGGAACAACTATCTGCAAATGGCTGGGCCAATGAGGATGAATATATAGACATCTGGATTTCTGGCCAAGTGGCTGCTACTTTATTTAATTAGTTCTATAACATGACAGCTTCTCAAGGAAACCTGTCGTATCAGCAGTCAAAAAGGGGGAAGGCAACAGATGCTCCAACTGTCACTGCCTTCCCTTCTTTGATGCTCAAAACTGGAGCATCACAGTCCCAGGGCTTAAGAGCCCACTTAAAACTAAGGTCTTACACCTTGCCCTCTTCACTCCCCCTTTCCTTCCTATTTAGTTGATCCCCTCCCAAATAACCCCCCACCCCAACAATAATTTAAAAAATCATGGACGTAGTATGATGTTTGCTGAGAACATCTTATTCACTCCCCACCTGTGTTTGTCTGTCTAGATTGTAAGCTCTCTGGGGCAGGAAGCAACTACTACTCTGCACGCAGAGGGGGGCCTCCATTCTTGATTGACCTTTCAGCACTGTGATAATAAATATTAATAACAAAAACTTTGGACTTCAGCAGTCATTTGGCTTGGGCATCCTGTAGATTTTGCAGACAGTTGGCTGGGTACTTTGAGGACTGAAGTACTGTGCAAAATGACTTTAGTGTTGACAGATCAGGCCAGGATTTGTGAGGTTTACTGATATGTTGTTTGTTTCAGAAGATTACAACTTTAGGATGTAGTTGCTGGCAGTAGGAGTGTCAGATGCCCCTTTTCAGTGTGGTAGTCATTATTTTGGTGGTTAGTTCTTCCCAAACCATAGAGGTTCAGATGTTTGGAGGAAACCCCCTTTCTCTGTGAATTAAGGATCAACACACCTTTTTCAAGAAAGGAGGTTGGATGCATGATCATTCCTATCAGGTTAGGTAGCTTTTCAGTCAATAGGCTCTTTTGAGCTGCAGACTTGTGTGCTCTCTTTACATGGACCTACTCCTTTTTTACTACAAGAAATGGACTCCAATAAATTCCTAGTGTTATCAAATAAGGCAATGGATTTACTACACCCACTCTCTGCCATTTAAACTTTTCTTCTACTTTCAATGGAACAACTGGCCTGGGATAAGTGTTCTTTTCCCCATGTACACAATACATAGTTATCACTCTCTCCTGTTGCCACTGTGGTCTAACCAAGGTGCTCTATACAAGGGAACATGCTTCCACTGAATTCATAATGCCTCTCTGTAGTTCTCCTGCCTCGTTTGATGGGAATTTTCTTTATCTCAGGTCCTCCTTTTACACCTGTCCACCTATAGAATTCTGCAAACCCACTCGTCCATGTAAGTGCAGTTTTTTTATATGACCTTTGCCCCAGCACTGGTAACAAATCACTAAGCAGGCAGTTGGGGCACCCTTATTTGCCTCTCTTGACCAATTCCAGGGCTTCAATAAATAAGGTTCCTTAAGCTTCTTTCCTCTCTTCCTTGCTGTTGAGGAGAACAAAGCTCTTTTCAATGGCAAGTCTGCTTCTATATGCTCCTCTTTTAATTTTACAGTGGCCTCTTAACAATTCTGGCTGATGTCTCCAGATCCAGACTCTCATAGCCTTGGTGTAAACTGTACCAGAATAATCAAGTCCGTGAGGGCCTTTAAAGTTCTGACTCTCTGGCCTCAACCAATGATTGGCCCAGTCTGACAATTTCTGTGCAAAAGCCCTGGGACATATCTCACCATTCCATCTAGCTGCTAGGGATTTTTGGTGGTATTCTTTCGCTGACAAGCCCACCCTGTTCAAAATAGCATCTTTAAGTGTACCCATAGTGTGACATTACACCCCATATTCTTCATAGAAATATGTTTATGATAGGAATATGGCATAACTAAGATATACTTTATGCAAGATGATTCATGTAAGATATCGTTGGAAAGGTTATTGTGATTATCCAATTTGTATGCATGCATCATTTCTGTATCTAAAGTTAGGAACATGGAGTATGTAACAATTAAAACCGTGTGTGTATTTAGGAGACATCTACCAGACAATCACCCATCACAGCCCTCATGGGCCATTAGGAAGAAACAATAAGACTGTGAAGATACTAGTCTCTCTCCTTCCTGAGAGGCATCCTGGGACATAGTTGTGCCACTACTAGGTCAGGTGGTCCTGTCACCTGATACAAAATACTACCTTGGACACTGGTGGCACTTTTCCTCTGAAGGGGAACAGGGAACAAATAAAGGTTTTTTGCCTTAGGTAAATCATTTTTAAGGCTGGGGAGGGGGTTAATCTAGATGCTCCTCCACTGCCTACCTAAGAAGAAAGACTGCTGAAAGTACCTAAGGGGAAAGGCAGAGGCGAGTCCAGACTGAGACAGGGGCCCAGTTTGTAAGAAGAGATAACTAGAACTGTAAGTTATAGAAACTCTGCATCCTGCCTAATTCAACATTTAGAAGGAGAGATTACATTTTGTAACTTGTTTCTTTAGTGAATTAAGCTGTTTGCGTATTTTGTTTTATTTGCTTAGTAATCTGCTTTGTTCTGTTTGCTATCCCTTATAATCACTTAAAATCTGTCTTTTGCAGTTAATAAACTTATTTCTTGTTTCTGACATAACCCAGTTTGTGCAATCCATATGGGGGGGAGGGGCACAAGAAGCTGTGCAGATGTCTCTTCACATTGAGGGAAAGGGCAAATTTTTATGAGCTTGTGCTCTGCAGATTTTCTATACAGCGCAAGACAATATATCTTTGGGTCTGCACTGCAAGGGAGGTGGGTACCTGAATGCTGGGGCAAGTCCCTTAAGCTGTGTCTTCCCATAGCTGATCTCAGTGTCTGTCTCTCTCTGCTGCACTAGCCCTGCCTGCGCTAGACGAGGCTTAAGTGCCTGGCTCAGCAAGACAGTGTAAGGGGACCCAGGCTGGCAGAACAGGCGGGCTCAGTGGTATCCCAGTACATCAGGTGGCACCTTAAAGGGGGGCAACCCAACATGCATAGTCTTTATCTTGGTGTTTGCTTAGGGCCACATAAGCCACCTGAACGTCATTTGTCAGGTAAGGGGCTAGCTGCAGTGCCCGTGCACCCTTGTCCCATCTTGCACTAACAGCCAACTGCTTAAAGGTTGGCAAAAAGGCATTGGGGTCATCTCATAGGGTTATCTTGGGTAGTCCTGGCCTATCACCCAACTTCCAGTTCCCTCACTGGAACTCATCAGACTCTGTAAGAACTGCCACTGTACCTGAGACGTATGGGAATCAGTTAGAACCATAAGCATATGCTCAAGAACCAGCCAGCCAAACCACTGAGAGAGAGAGAGAAAGCTTGGTGCCACATCAGAGCCCTGGTATGCCCCACCCAGTGTTCTATTTCAAGTAGCAGACATCCTCCTTCAGAGGATGGAGATCAAAATATCCCCACCTAGAATACACTGGGGCAAAAAAAAAAAAAAAAAAATCCCTTCCTGACCCCTGCAGGTGTTTGGCTGAAACCCTGAAGTATGAGCTTTTAGGAAAGTTAAGATATAAACTGGATGTCGCCCCAGGGCTGCTGAGCCCTGCCATCACATGTAACCCTGTCATGCAATCAGACTCATACATTTGTCCAGCTCTCTCTTAAAATTAAGTTGTTTGACACCACAACTCCTACTGGGAGGCTGCTTCGGAACTTCACCCTTCTGATGGCTAGAAACCTTCTTCTAATTTCCAGCCTGTATTTGTCCATGGCTAGTTTATATTCATTGGCTCCTCTGCCAACACTGTTCTTTAGTTTAGATAGCTCTTCATCCTCTCTGATATTTACTGTCCAATGCATTTATAGAGTGCAATCTTATCCCCTCTCAGCCTTCTTTTTGTAAGACTAAACAAGCCAAGATCTTGCAGTCTCCTCTCATAAGCTAGGATGGTCAGAGAACAGAGGGCCTAATAGCTCTTCTCTGCACTGTTCCAGTTTAAATACATCTTTCCTGACCATGCGTGTCAGAACTGTACACAGTATTCTAAATGAGGTCTTAACAGTGCCTAGTAAAATGGCATTAATACTTGTCTACGTCTACTGGAAATGCATTTCCTGACACTCACATCAAATATGCAGAATTTTGCAAAATTTTAAAATATTGTGCACAGAATTTCTAGGTGCAGAATTCCTCCAGGAGTAAAGTAAACTTTTAAAATAATACCTGATTAAGTGTACGGAGCTATGTATTTGAAACAATCTTAATTTTACCTTGCCCATGTTAAAAATATTGATCATCATACTATGTCCTTTAAAAGCACAAATGCTAATCAAAGGCTATAGTATTTTGGTTCTAGTTTTATAGCAAATCATGAAGAGATACATGCACCCTTTTTTTTTTTAAATATGTACTGTATTACACAATCATTAGCTCTGAAGTATTTACAGGGAAGTACAGAATTTAATAAAAATTAAGTGATGAACATTAAAAGTAGTCTTACTTACAATTAGCTGTTTCAAGCCTACAAAAGACTGTTCTACGGAATTGGCATTTAAAACTTGTCTCTTCACTGCTGCTTGCTCACCCAGGAAACGGAGCATTAAGTCTTTTACCGCATCTCCCTGTCACAAAGAGAGAGGAAACACAGACTATAACAAAAAAACCCCACATTTTAACATTCTTCTAGTTACACAGAACTTTGAAAGAAAAGACAAGTAAAATGCTTCTAATGGAAAGATATTTTCAGTGAAAGCGCTTGTTTTCAAGGATGAATTCTTTTTGTAAAATGAATGCAAATCTTTACATAAGTGAGACTTTTCCACAAAATAAAAAGTTCAAAAATTAGGTTGGGATAGGCATCCAAACTTTGTGCATTGAGATCCGCCCATCACTAGATCTATATTTAGCTATATTGAAGCTGGCTTATGCGACGATTTTACATGCAGTTTAGCTGAGTAGAGGCTAGTTTAATGTGTGCTATTAAATTAATTTGGCTACAGTGAGGCAGTTTTATAACATACTTTTGGATATAGTCTGGCTATGGGTGTGGGTTTAACAGTATGCCTTCATTCTTAGTTTATCTATACTAACATTGGGATTTGCATTTTTCTTATATTACTCTTCTTGTCGTCATAGGGTCAGGTACTCTGCACCTCACAGCACAATATTCCCCAGCAGAAAATTCCTCCATTGGAGAAGATCTCCCTGTTGCCACAAGTATGCTGCAGTTGGATCCTGGCACCTGTGACCTCACTCCAATGTCTGGTATAGGGCAGGACGGAAATGTTGTGGAGAAAATGCTAATGGTACAACTTAGAGCACCAAGATATGTCAGGTCTAGGGCTGGCCCCAGAATCAGGGAGCTGTAACTGGCTCCTTGAGCAATTCTAACTTCTGAACCGAATGGAGCTCTGGTACAGAAGAGAATCTAGATCAGGGGTCGGCAACCTTTCAGAAGTGATGCGCGGAGTCTTCATTTATTCACTCTAATTTAAGGTTTTGTGAGCCAGTAATACATTTTAAAGTTTTTAGAAGGTCTCTTTCTAGAAGTCTATAATATATAACTAAACTATTGTTGTATGTAAAGTAAATAAGGTTTTTAAAATGTTTAAGAAGCTTCATTTAAAATTAAATTAAAATGCAGAGCCCCCCCCCGGACCAGTGGCCAGGACCTGGGCACAGTGAGTGCCACTGAAAATCAGCTCGCGTGCCACCTTCGGCATGTGTGCCATAGGTTGCCTGCCCCTGATCTAGATCCTAGTCAAGGCCACATGTTCTACATGGTATGTTAACCTAAATTATGCAGCAGACACCCACATTTATGCAGCACTTTTTCCAATGCCCCATCACTATTGCTGACCTCCTTTATCTCCCACAGTCCAGTAGTACAATCAGAAAAGTATTTGTTACTTATTTTGATATTAAATTCATCTTATTTTATTCTGTCAAATTTTAAATGTGCTGCGGATCCTTGTACTGAGGCACTTCAAAACCATAGTGATGGTAGCTGTTATACAAACCTGAGATTTGATATATTCATATATTATAAAGCCAGAAGAGGCCATTGTAATTGTCATAACTTTCCTACTCAGAACTGAACCTTAAGAGTTCAGAACATGAGAAGCTAGCATGAAACCTCCAAATGTTTATAGTAATCATGTAGCATGACCAGTTTTTGATACCCAGGCGTCAAGCTCTCTGCAGTGGTTCAAGAGAGTGAGTACCAAACTCAGGGCAGACTGTTATGAAACAGAGTATAAACCCCAAACTGGTTGTGACTGCTATACTTAAATTTCATCAACCAAGTATCAAGTGTAAACTCCTCAGGCATTCCAACAGCCTAACCACTGACTTACAGGCCGTCCCATTGGGTAATCCAGTCTGTCTTGCCACCTAGGCAAACTTGCCTTTGTGATAGACGGTCCCTTACACTAAAAATCACAATAATATGGTTACTCCCAGTCTCAAAGGAACAGATCAATCAGATTAATCTTACATCAAAGACAACCCTATAAGAAACTAACTAAAGATTTATTAACTAAGAAAAAGAAATAAAAGTTAACAACAAGGTTAAAGAAGATAAAACATACACAAATGAGTTACAGTCTTAGGTGCTGATAAGAGCCATACAAACATGTTCCCTGCATAAAATTTCAGCAATTCAGTACCCTTACGCTCAGAGAGGGCCAGAATCATTTAGCCCTTATGATCCTCTAACCTCTTTACTGAAGGGGTTAAAATTTAAAAGTATTTATTAGATTTTTTAAAAATTGTAAATTTAAGCACAATCACAACTTAAATACAATTGAGCTCTGAATTTAAACACAAAGATGTTATTTTGCAATGGAATTAGCTATTTTCTGCCAGAATAAAACTTATCATCACCATCACTGGCCAGCAAATTTAGCTTAAAAAAAAATCAATATTAGTTGCTGCCTCCATCTATAGTCTGAAAAGTAGACAATTTAAATCACGATAGTGGTAAGGAGAATCTAAACATGCTAGAAAGGAAGCTGATTTGGGAAAATACATTAAATAAGCATGAATGAGAAAACAGTGGTAGCTGGTATAACAGAAGTCAATAAATGAGTGAGTAGGGAAAGCAGGAGAAAGAAGAAATGAGGTGAGAGAAAAACTGGCAAAAAAACAGAAGACAATGGCAGGGAGCATAAAGAAGACATCAAATCAGGAGTGACCAAAAATAACTAAGGGTAGCAAAACAACTCAGAAAGCAACTGTTTGCAAATTAGAGACACACTGAATGAAAGAGCAGGAAGCATTATATTGTTTGGGGTAGGTAGTGTGATCTAACGGTAGAGCAATGGCTTGGAAGTCAGTCCAGACCTGACTGATAAGTCACTTTCACCTCTTGTGCCTCTGTTTCCCATCCTTTGTCTGACTTGTCCATTCTGACTCTCAGTTCTTTGAGGTAGGGACTTTCTCTCAGTGTGTGAATGTACTGTGTCATGCATAAAGGGCCCTCAATCTCAACTTGGGCCTCTGGGCACTACTCTAATATATACTCCCGGGGAAATCCTGCACTACTATGCAATGCAGAATTTGCAGAATTAATGTTGTGTAGAATTGCATTTTTCCCCACAGAATTGGTGCTAGACAGCTGCTGGCCACCACTAGGGACCACTGGACCCAGTGGAGCCCAGTTCACAAATAGAGGACACTTGCCAGGAGGAGAGGGGTTCCAGGCCCTGCAGTTAACACTACACCCTCAAGGGAAGAGGCGGCATGCAGGAAACTTTGTACAAGCCTGGTCCCAGCATCAGGCTGTTTCTTTCTTTGGATCCTTGGGTTCTGGGGGGTAGAGGGTGCAGGTGTCTGGGCTGGGGGCGGTGGGAGGCACAGCTGGACTTGGGGGGGTAGGGAGTGCAGGTATCTGGGCTGGGGGGGCACACAGCTGGACTCTGGGGGGTAGGGAGTGCAGGTGTCTGGGCTGGGCGAGGGGGTGTCCAATACCTGGGCTCTGGGGGTAGGGAATGCAGGTGTCTGGGCTGGGGGAGGGTGCTGGGCAGCTGGGCTTTGGGGATGCAAGTGCAATGGGTTAAAATACACCAGAATTATGCCATAACCATATTATAATAATATCACTGAAGAATATGGGGTGCAGTGTCACAGTGAGTATCTGGGCTGGGGGATGCCTCACGACTGGGCTCTGGGAGGCAGGTGGTGCAGGTGTCTGAGATCGGAGGGGCAGAGTTTTCCCCCCATGATGTGTCCAGTTGGCACATATGACACACCCAGACTGAGGTGCCCAGCAAAAGCGTAAGAGAAACAGGGAGTAGGCTGCCATAGGGCTTTCTTTAATGCTCTACTTCTGTAGGAACTATTTTCTGTTGTCTATATTGTGACAGACATACTTGTTGACAGCTATTTTGAAACCTCTAATTTCATTACTGAATGATAATGAATTTTATACTACAGTACTACTAAACAAGGCTTAAAAAAACAGTATTACCTGACCTCTACCATCTGGAAGACAAAACCTACTAGCCAGAGGTGTAGAGATGAAAAAGGAGGATGAGGAACATCACCTGTAAAGTCCAGAGGCAAAACTCTGCTGAAAAGCTTAACCACCCTGCCAGTTTCAGCTGCGAGGACAGGGGAGGATACGAGAATCTCTACTGTGAAGCAGTCTCTGCATCCTTTCACATCAGCCTCTGGACAACAGATATTAGATAAACTTGAAATTCTAGTCTTGCTAAAATCTAGAAGAAAGGAATTTTGTGTTTCTTCTCTCCTATGCAGTGTTGCCTAGCTGCTGAGAAATGCATAGGTCTCCACACTAGTCTATCCCTCCACCAACCTCCATTTTGAGTCTTCCTCACCAGTAAATGGCTTCAATGCCTGCCTCTGTTGCTGCTCCTAGCTTTCCTAAGCAGTATCAGAATGCATCTGACCTGATTCTTGCCAGTGCTACCAGTAGCATTCTGAACATTAGCTATGAAAAATGATAAGACTTCATTGTAGCACTGAATTCTACAAGCAGAAGCACTGGAGTTACCTGTCTGCAAACTTCATAGAACACCACACTGCTTTAATCTATATCCAGTTCATGTTTGGAATGTTATCTTCGCAAAAGCTAGAAATGACTTTTTAAACGGAAGCCTAGATTCTATATAAATTGATTACATCAGTCTCTACAAATAAGTAACAAAGCTTTCTGATCATTACACGTGAGTCAGCTTTTTGTCCTTTCATGAATGATTGCTCTGTCAGTCATCTTCAATGCTATAAGGATTGCAATAGTACACATAAGATGAGCACAGTCTGTAAAACAAGGTAATAAAAAGAGTAGACCACTAGATGTGTCATCCCATTTCATTGCCCTAACATACAAACAAAAAGCACGATGTAGCTATAGGATTCTTACCTGGATGTTGTCAAACTTCAATCCAGGCATGGTGAGATTCTCTTTGTCTATAAACAGAGTACTATACTGCTGAGTGGCTACTGAAATTAAAACCTTTCTGGTTTCCTCACTGGGAATCCAGGCATCATTTCTTCTATCTAATTCACTCATATTCAAGGCTGTCGCAAATGGGTCATCACTTCCAGCAAAAACAGCTTGGATCTGTGAAAATGGTTTAGGAGATTGTGATATTTCTAAAGATGTAGAGGGACCACTTGCTTCAGATCTCCCATTTCCTACAGAGTAAGTAGGGTCAGCAGAGTCATTGGAATTGTCTCCAACTGTACTAACAGATGACATTTGTTCTGGGACTGAAGAACTTGCATTAGGGTTACTGACAGAAATAAAAGTGGAAGTAGTAAATGAATCAAAAAACTCAACAGCTAGATTAGTGTTAACAGGGTCACCAAAAAATGTACTTAGGCTAGGACTTGGTTGAACCACCTGTGGATGAGACTTCACTGGGACCTCATTTACACTACTAAAACTAGGAGACTTCACCATTTGAGGCTCAAAGCCGTCATGTATGAACAACTGTGGTTGAGTATTAACATTGTTTGCTTGACTAAAAATGGTGCATACAGGGATAGGTTCAGCTTCAGGAGATGATTTGCTGGCAAGGGGTGATGATATTGGCTCCTCAGATTTACTTTCCTCAATATTACTTGGCGTTGAGTCATCTAGAGCTTCATTTCCCACTTTCAGTTCATCTTTCACTGCTTCTTGAATCAACTCTTCCTTTAAAGATGCCTGATCATCTGTTCCAATATCAGAAATGTCTTTAGGTGTTTCTTCATGTTCAGTTTCACTCTCATTACCTAGGGCTTCTTCCTTACTCACTTCTCCTTCTGGTTTACAAATGTCCTTGAGTTCCATTTGTTCCACAATCTCTTGCAGGCAACCAAGTTCACCGGTGTCATCTTCACTGTTGTTTGGAGAATCAGAAATAATGACACTCTCCATCATATGTTCATTAAGTTTATCTATGAAGTTATTGGAATCCTCTGAGATGGTCTCATTCCCTTCAGACTCAAATTCATCTCCACCAAGATCAATGGTTTCCTCATGAAAGAGAAGTTCTTCCTGAGCCCTCTGCTGAACTACATTTCCACATGCCTCCTCATTTGAAACACTCTTCTTGGCATCCTCATCATTACATTGATTATTTTCCATTGTGACTAAAGAAAGGGAAAAATATTCCAGAAGTTAATTGTATTGATCAATTTAAATCATTACTCTGAAACTCAAGAGTATTTATTAAAAAGGCAATGAAGGACTTTTTATGCAGTCATTTGATTATTAAAATATTTGTTTTTTACACTTAATTGTTGGCCAGCTATTCCGTACTTGGCACAAAAAATGTTTTAAATTTACCTTTTGCCACTATGAACTTGTGAGTCCCCAAACACTATAATTTCAGGAAGGCAATGGTGTGTGAGCATGCATGCACACACACTCCCATTCAACTCCAGCCTCCTCAAAAAGGTATTTAGCATTATGCTGCAAATATTTCCTTTCAGTTAAACAAGTAATATTATAACTTACTTAGCTGAGAGGCAACTACAAACATCAACACTAAAATGGACCAGACTTTTTTTTTTTTTTTTTTACAAAAATATCTTTCTGCTAAAAATTACTTATTCTGATCCTCCTTGGTTTTGATACTGCAAGAAACAAATAGTGCATCTAAAGCAGGCCAAAAATGTAGACTTACTCTCTCCCATGGTAAGAGTCCCTCTTCCCTATTTGACCAAAAACATCTTCATAACCTATGGTACCAGACTTCATTACCCTGGAGGTTTACTTCCTTTGGATTGTTCAGAAAACTTCTCTCAACATCCCCACCTCTCCTGATATACGCTCTCATTCATCTACATGCTTCAGAATGTTTTACTTAAACTAAAAAACATTAATATTCTTTCCAAAGGGCAAATGGAGACAGGAAGGTCTACTCGGGGGGCAGGAGGGTATTACTTGCCTGACAAACTAATAGCCCACATTTTCCTTTTCCTTGGTCACTTATTCAATAATGATTTAGGTAAGTGGCATTCAGATGATAAATTGTGATTACTGCTACCGATTGGCTAAAAATGGTTCAGGCAACCACTATTTTTGTTACCCCTCTGCTTTGTGCTTGTGTCAGTCACCTGTTATATCTTTCCTTTTACACTATAAGCTTTTTAAGGAAGGGACTTTAACTACGATTGTACAGTGTCTACTACGATAGCTTGAGCTGAGGCCTTTAGGCATTACTGGAATATAAATGTTAATGATAATAAATAATAAACATGTTTGGGTATAGAGGAAAGGAGAAAACCAATAAGCACCTGATCCTACTCCCACTGAAGACAGTTGGCATTTTGCTACTGACTCAATAAAAACAGTGCTGGGACCCACAGAAAGAGGATCATGCATCTTAAGATTTCTGAAATCTTTTGTTCATGTCTAGGAGTCTGCTTCTCAAATTTCAGAGACTGGAAACCTACCTAGTGTCTCCTATGAGATGGCACAGCACCTAATATGATGAGATGAGACACTATATTCTAGAAGGAATCAATAATAAGCACCTCTTCATAGCACTCTGACACTCAGCTGAATGCTTATGAATAAGGGCTATGTTTTAGTCATGTGTATTTTTAGTAATAATCATGAACAGGTCACAGGCCATTAACAAAAATTCATGGCCCGTGACCTGTTCATGACTTGTACTATACTCCTAACTAAAACTTGGTCTGAGGGTACTCTGAGAGGTTGGTCTGGGCGGGAGAGAAGAGGCGGTTGGTGGGGCTAGCAGGCTCCCTACCTGGCTCCATGTGTCCCTGCAGCTCCTAGGGGGAGGGAAGGCCCCTCTGCGTAGGTCAGTGTTTCTCAAATGCGGCCACCAGGGGCTTTGCTTGTGCAATGCAGCAGCCAGAGGCCATCAGAAGTGGTTGGGCCCTTCACCCCTCTGGAGAGACACAAGCTGAAGGAACAGGCAGCCAGTGAGTTCCCCACCTTCCTGGGGGAAGTGGGATAGGGCTACAGCCCTTGGGTGACAGGCTCCAGCCACAGGGCTTTGGGCTCTGTCCCCTGGTCATGGGATTTTGGGCTCCATTCCCTGGCTGCATGGTGACAGACTCTAGCCCCAAGCCCATCCCCCCCATCACCTCTGCCCCCAGCTGCCCCATCACCCTGGCCCCTGTTGCCTCTGTACCTACCTCCTCATCCACGGCTTAATTTGTGAGTAGATATGTTGTGAAAAGTGAAATTTAAATGTTTGTTAATATCACTTTTCACAGCACACTTAGTAGCTAGCAAGTCTTAAAAAAAGCAATCAAAAAACCCAAAAGAAACAATATGAAAAATGATAAGCGTATTCAAAGCACCTTATTTGTGTTTCTATTCTGTTTAGGTCCAATAAAGAATAGAGACAAGTGTACACTATTTTTATTATTGAGTCTGAAAACAAAACAAAACAAACAAAACAAAAACAAAACCCTAGGTAGATAGATTACAATGATTTGGATATGTATCTGTGCACATTTATTTGTTTTTCCTACAGTTAATTAAGTATTCTAGGAAAAACTGTCAGAGCAGCCATGAGCAAGAATTGGTGGCTGCACTCTGAGACCACCAAAAAATTTGTTGTGACAACCCCTGAAAGAGCTGAAGGGACATGCCGGTCATTTCCAGGGAGACCTCCCCAACCACCTTGAGGTAAGCGCCAGGCTGCACCCCAACCCTCTGCCCCAACCCTGAGCCTCCTTCCACACCCAAACTACCCCAGCAGCGGGCACTGCAGCTGGACCAGGAGCTGTCTGATCTGCTCAGGCAGTTCCGGAGCCAGCTGCACCGGCTGCTGCAGAAGTCACGGAATCTGTGACTTCCATGACAGACATGCAGCCTTACTTATGAATAAGGCTACATATTAGACACTGGTATTTTTAGTAAAAGCCATAGGCAGGTCACAGGTAGTAAACAAAAGTTCATGGTCCTTGACGCGTCCACGACTTATACTATACCTGTAACTAAAACTTGGGCCGTGAAGCTGCTCGGGGGGGCGGGGACTTGGGGGCAGTCCGGGGTGCCACAGGTGCTGGAGGGGCAGATGGCGGCACATGGACTGGAATCCCCGCTGGTGCTTGGGCGGGGAGAGTTGGTGGGGGTGGCAGGCTCCTTACTCGGTTCCGCATGTCCCTGCAGCTCTTATGGGGAGAGAAGGCCGGGGAGCTCTGCATGCTACTCGTGCCACAAAAGTTCTGGCTCTGTAGCTCCCATTGGCGGGGAACCATAGCCAATGGGAGCTGCGGGGGTGGCACCTGTGGTTCAGCGTACAGAGCCACCAGGCCAGTCCTCCTGGGAGCTGAAGGGACATGATGGCTGCTACCTCCCACCCCCGAGGTAAGTGCCACCCCACAGTCAATCCCCTGCCTCAGCCCTGAGCCCCCTCCCACACCCAAACTGCCCTAGAAACAGCCCAGAGGCTGTCTGATCTGCTCGTGCAGCCCCAGAGCCAGCTGAATCCGTGACTTTCGTGACAGACATGCAGCCTTACTTATGAACATATTGGTGAGACAGAGACATATTAACCCCCCACTTTACACAGAGGAAATTTGAGGCAGAGAACATTCTTGTCAAAGAGGCTTCAAATGTAGTAATACATTAAGTTTGTGTCCACATCACAGCCTTTCTGCTACCACACTAGCATTGGTATATCCGTGCCTATCATACCATGTTTATATTGGTACATTCTGGGCAAAAATTCTATATTGTTCCAAGGAAATAGACATCAACCGTATGGAGTGCAATTGCACTTTGGGATGTCATACCTGAAAGAGAGGGGAGAGGAAAAAAAAGGACCTGACAAGTCAATTTAGAAGTCACAAGCTAAGGGGCTCTGTCTGTGTTTTGGGAAGGAAGGGGAGAACATGCCATACCTGTTGCAGAAAGATAACCGTCTGTCAGCGCAGACAGGGATGACACTTTTGGTTGACATTGTTATAGCTGGATTTTAACCTTGCTGCACGTTGACACAAGCCATATTTAGAGGAAAGCATGCCAGCAACGTATTATAAACTTGATTAAAACTAGCAGTATGACTAGGGTGGGTTTTTGTTTTGTTTTTTTTTGGTTAGGAATTCTCTAGGCACCTGCAGTATAATTCCTTCTCTCCGACTCCACCCCAGTGCCTCAAGAAGATGTATTCTACTCTTCTGTTCAGTGTGGCTCCCAAACTTAAGCAGCAAAATAAGACAGCTTTCTATAGAAAAATTTAGAGTAACTGATGCCTCTGTAACTTTGAATGAGTTTGAAGTTACAAGGAGCAGGTTTTCTCTCACCACATAATCCCTGTTACATTTCCTGCTATCTACCATGGTGTAGACATGACACTGTTTAACTAGCTGAAAACACTGCTAGGTCTTTTAGTCTCACAACTATTTTCAAAATAACACTATGTATATTTATTCATCAATTCAGAGCTTGGAAGTTTTTTCCTCATTGGAATAAAATCAAAATCCTGTTTACTATCTAGAAAAATATCTGAATGGGAGTGAAAAATGGAACACACTGAAGAAAAAGATGAATTAAATCTAAGAAACACATGTAGATGTGGAATACTTGTTGATAAAAGATGCAATTCTGCAGAGGAAAGCTAAATATATAGAAAATTTTACTAAAAATTTGTAATAAGTGAATCTTGTTTTTTCCCCCCAAAGATCTCAAAGGTGAAGATTTCTACAATTCTCTGGCAATTTTTTAAAACCTAACTGGCATTTTTAAACCTCTCTTTTTAACATCTAAACTTTTGTATATCCCCAAGTGGGGTTCTCCATCACAGCTTCTGGCAAAATTCAGTAAATACACTCTATTTTATCTTTTGATTGTGAAAAAAAAACAAAAAACAAAAAATGCTATATTTTCCCATATTTCAAAGCCTATGCAGCTTTGGAGAAAGAAGCTAATTTTACTGGGAGATGAATTTAAGATGAATTTCTTTCTTTAACCTTGGAGGCTTCTAATTTGCTCCTAATCTCAGACTAAGTAATGATTACGTTTTTTAAAATTTTGATTTATTTATCTTTCTATATATAAAACTACAGCTAGCCTGGTACTGAATCCATGCAGAATCCCACTGAAAACAACAGTACTTTGCACAGGCACAGGAATAGGTCTCATTGCAGAATGGGCCAAAGTTATTCTAAAATCTTAATGAAAAGTTTCTACCAGTTATACTCACTGAAAATACTTTTAGCCTGCTTTGTGAGTAGCTCATTCCCTTCCCTTTGCCATCTATAACTGGGTTTCTCAACTCGTGGGTCGGGATCCAAAACTGGGTTGCCAGAATATTTCAAAGGGTCACGTAGCAGCTCCTGTCCCACAGGGCTGGCAGGGCTCACCTCCCTGGTCCAGGCACTCCAACCTCTGGGTTCCCAGCACCACTCAGGTTTAGCCCAGCCATCATGACGACAGGTATTTGGGTAGGCCAAAGCTTAGAATGGCACTGCAATCCCATAAGCCAGGTCACAACTCCACTCACTCAAATTTGGTCCAGTGAAGGGGGCAGGGCCAAACCTGAGCTGCACTGAAACTTGGAGGTTGCAAAGCCCAGAGCAAGAGCCAAGCACTGCCACAGCCCAGGAGCTGCAGGAGCCACCACTGTGGGGTGAATGCTGGGCAGGATCCAAACAAAACCACCTCCAGGTTATTTACTGTATCAGGACAGGCCATAAACATTTACAAATGGGTCCTGAGCCCAAAAAGGTTGAGAACCACTGGTTTATAATGCACTGGCAAATAAATACATGTGTGCTCACAGCTTTGCCACGGAATTTCCTGTTTCTGAGTCTGTATGGGCATCTGTGCTAATTCACCAGGCTAAACCTTTGGCCTGGCCAGTCAGTACCCACTACCTCTCACGTAACAGCGTGGATATAGAGCGTGGGTTTGACGCTCCCTGGCAGGTACCGCACACTCGGCTGAAGGGGGATCCGTGGGCATGAAGCAGGGCGTCCGCACAGTCTCGTTACTACTCCCGGGTAGCGCGGTGACGGGTGCGGCGGAAGAACATGGCCACTGTCTAACAGAGGAAGGGAAAGGGGCGTCCCAGCCCCCCAGGCCTGGCTCCAGGGCCTCTCTCTGGGGTTCACTTTCAGGCAGATCCCACGATCCTCTATGGGGGATGGGGAGGGAAGACTGCGTGCGCCAGCCAGACCCTCGTAGTACAAGCGACAGCGCAGCGGGGAGGCACCTCTGCTGCCGCCTCACCCCAAACCGGGACCCCGGCCCGGCCAGCTCCCCGCTAGGGAGCCCCACGCCAGGCTGACCACAGCGGTTCCCGGGCCCGACCAGACCCCCCTCCCCTCCGTTCCGCCAGGCCTCGCCTAGCCTGGCAGCCCCATCCCGCTACAGCCCCGACCCTCACCTGCTCAGCGACAGCAGCAGCCTTGCACCACCGCCGCCCGAAGGGTTCAGCACCTACTGCGTCTGCGCCGTCAACCAGAGACCGGTCTCCACGGCGCCTGCGTCGCCGTCACATCACCTGGAAGGGAAGAGGAACGGATGCCGCAGTGGCTCAGAAAGGCCCCTGGGCTAGCGAGTAACGCGTGAAACAGGGGAGCCGGCTCAGGCTGGGGGAAAGGGACGTGCGGCTGCTGAGGCGGGGCCTTGCGGGCACAGCCGTGGGGAGGTCATGGAGGACGACGCCCCAGTGATTTATGGGCTGGAGTTCCAGGTGCGCGTGAGCGGGGAGAGGAGGCCCTCGGAGGGAGAGGTTTGGGGCGGAGACGGTGGGCTGGCGTTGGAGGGGAACCCGCTGAGGGGGTGTTGGAGGGGAGCCTACGGGGGCGGGGCTGTTGTTCGCCAGGGGGGTGTCGGAGGGGAGCCGGGCGCGGTGGTGTTGGAAGAGAGCACGTGGAGGGGGGGCTGTTGGAGGGAAGCCTGCAGGGGAAGGAGGGGCTGCTGCTGGCCGGGGGTGGGGTTTGGAGGGGAGTCCTGGGGGGGGGGCTATTGTCTACTTGGGGTGTGTGTGACAGGGGTTTTCAGGAGGCACGGTGGTGGGCAGTGGAAGAGGACAGCTTCTTGCAGAGCAGCAGGAGCTGGGGGAAGCTGATACTGGGCAAGGGAATCAGATTCTCTTGCAGCCTCTCATTCCACATAGCTGATGATCAGGGGTTTTTCCTGAGCCCAAAAATGTGCCTATATTACAGTTAGCCTTAACTCTGACCTTTGCCTCCTTTCACATGTAACACAATAGCCACTCTCTAAGGTGCCTAACTGCCTGGGGACAAGAGGGGCCAGTAGCTCAGGTAGAAGGGGACTGATTGTGCAGAGTGGCTTGAGTTGTGCCATACTTGGCAGGATAGACGAACAGTGGGAAGATACGTCAGATACGTAAAGGCACTGGTTTCAGAGTAGCAGCCGTGTTAGTCTGTATCTGCAAAAAGAACAGGAGTACTTGTGGCACCTTAGAGACTAACGCATTTATTTCAGCATGAGCTTTCGTGAGGTACAGCTCACTTCTTCAAATGCATAGAATATAACACACAGACAGGAGATATTTATACATACAGAGAACACGAAAAGGTGGAAGTATGCATACCAACTGAAAGAGTCTAATCAACTGAGATGAGCTATCATCAGCAGGAGAAAAAAAACTTTTGAAGTGATAATTAAGATGACCCATAGAAGATGTGAGGAGAACTTAACATAGGGAAATAGATTCAATTAGTGTAATGACCCAACTATTCCCAGTCGCTGTTTAGGCCTGAGTTAATTGTATCTAATTTGCATATTAATTCGAGTTTAGCAGTCTCTCTTTGGAATCTGTTTTTGAAATTTTTTTGTTGCAAAATTGCTGCCTTCAAGTCTGTCACTGAGTGGTTAGAGAGGTTGAAGTGTTCTCCCACTGGGTTTTGAATGTTATGATTCCTGATGTCAGATTTGTGTCCATTTATTCTTTTGCATAGAGACTGTCCGGTTTGGCCAATGTACATGGCAGAAGGGCATTGCTGGCACATGATGGCATATATAACATTGGTAGATGTGCAGGTGAATGAGCCCCTGATGGCGTGGCTGATGTGATTAGGTCCTATGATGGTGTCACTTGAATAGATATGTGGACAGAGCTGGCATTGGGCTTTCTTGCAAGGATAGGTTCCTGGGTTAGTGTTTCTGTTGTATGGTGTACGGTTGCTGGTGAGTATTTGCTTCAGGTTGGGAGGCTGTCTATAAGGTAGGACTGGCTTGTCTCCCAAGATCTGTGAGAGTGAGGGATCATCTTTAAGGATAGGTTGTAGATCTTTGATGATGCGCTGGAGGGGTTTTAGTTGGGGGCTGTAGGTGATGGCTAGTGGCATTCTGTTATTTTCTTTGTTGGGCCTGTCCTGTAGTAGGTGGCTTCTGTGTACTTTTCTGACTCTGTCAATCTGGTTCTTCACTTCAACAGGTGGATATTGTAATTTTAAGAATGCTTGATAGAGATCTTGTAGGTGTTTGTCTCTGTCTGAGGGGTTGGAGCAAATACGGTTCTATCTTAGAGCTTGGCTGTAGACAATAGATCGTGTGGTGTGTCCTGGATGGAAGCTGGAGGCATGTAGATATAGCGGTCAGTGGGTTTCCGGTATAGGATGGTGTTTATGTGACCATCGCTTATTAGCACAGTAGTGTCTAGGAAATGGACCGCTTGTGTGGATTGGTCTAGGCTGAGGTTGATGGTGGGATGGAAATTGTTAAAATCACGGTGGAATTCCTCGAGGGCTTCTTTTCCATGAGTCCAGATGATGAAGATGTCATCAGTGTAGCGCAAGTAGAGTAGGGGCGTTAGGGAACAAGAGCTAAGGAAGCGTTGTTCTAAATCAGCCATAAAAATGTTGTCATACTGTGGGACCATGCGGGTACCCATAGCAGTGCCACTGACTTGAAGGTTTATATTGTCCCCAAATGTGGAACAGTTGTGGGTGAGGACAAAGTCACAAAGTTCAGCCACCAGGTTAGCCGTGATATTATCGGTGATACTATTCCTGATGGCTTGTAGTTCATCTTTGTGTGGAATGTTGGTGTAGAGAGCTTCCACATCCATAGTGGCCAGGATGGTGTTTTCTGGAAGATCACCGATGGATTGTAGTTTCCTCAGGAAGTCAGTGGTGTCTCGAAGATAGCTGGGGGTGCTGGTAGCATAGGGCCTGAGGAGAGAGTCCACATAGCCAGACAATCCTGCTGTTAAGGTGCCAATGCTTGAGATGATGGGGCATCCAGGATTTCCAGGTTTATGGATCTTGGATAGCAAATAGAATACACCTGGTTGGGGTTCTAGGCATGTGTCTGTACAGATCTGTTCCTGTGCTTTCTCAGGGAGGTTTTTGAGCAGATGGTGTACTTTCTTTTGGTAATCATCAGAGGGTAATGGCGTGTAGAATGTGGAGTTAGAGAGCTGCGTAGCAGCCTCTTGTTCATATTCCGACCTATTCATGATGACGATAGCACCTCCTTTGTCAGCCTTTTTGATTATGATGTCAGAGTTGTTCTTGAGGCTGTTGATGGCATTGTGTTCAGCACGGCTTAGGTTATGGGGCAAGTGATGCTGCTTTTCCACAATTTCAGCCCGTGCACGTTGATGGAAGCAATCTATGTAGAATTCCAGTCTGTTGTTTCGACCCTCAGGAGGAGTCCATGCAGAATCCTTTTTATTATAGCGTTGGCAGGAAGGATTCTGTGGGTTAGTATGTTGTTCAGAGGTGTGTTGGAAGTATTCTTTGAGTCAGAGACTGTGAAAGTAGGATTCTAGGTCACCGTAGAACTGTATCATGTTCTTGGGTCTGGAAGGACAAAAGGAGAGGCCTCAGGATAGGACAGATTCTTCTGCTGGGCTAAGAGAATAGCTGGAAAGATTAACAATATTGTTGGGTGGGTTAAGGGAGCTACTGTTGTGGTTTCTTGTGCCATGTAGCAGTTTAGACAGTTTAGTGTCCTTTTTCTTTTGTAGAGAAGCAAAGTTTGTGTTGTAAATGACTTGTCTAGTTTTTGTAAAGTCTATCCATGAGGAAGTTTGTGTAGGTTGGTTTTTCATGAGAGTATCTAGTTTTGAGAGTTCAGTCTTAATCTTCCCGTTTGCTGTATAGGATGTTGATCAGGTGGTTTCGCAGTTTCTTTGAGAGTGTGTGGCACAATCTGTCAGCATAGTCTGTGTGATATGTAGATTGTAATGGATTTTTTACCTTTAGTCCTTTTGGTATGATGTCCATCTGTTTGCATTTGGAAAGGAAGATGATGTCTGTCTGTATCTGTACGAGTTTTTTCATGTAGTTGATGGATTTCCACTCCATACAGCTAAATGCAGTGCCTTGCATAATGACAGGTTTCAGAGTAGCAGCCGTGTTAGTCTGTATCCGCAAAAAGAACAGGAGTACTTTGGCACCTTAGAGACTAACAAATTTATTTCAGCATGAGCTTTCATGAGCTACAGCTCACTTCTTCGGTTGCATAGAATGGAACACACAGACAGGAGATATTTATACATACAGAGAACATGAAAAGGCGGAAGTATGCATACCAACAGGAAGAGTCTAATCAATTGAGATGCGCTATCATTAGCAGGAGAAAAAAAACTTTTGAAGGCACTAAGTACAGTGTGGCCAATTTTATTTAATAACTAGTGTTCTGTATCTTATTAGTTTTATTTATTTATATTCTTTAGTGCTCTCGCTGGGTGGGTCGTATTATGCAAGGCAATGTACGGACATAGAATAGACTAGTCCCTGTGCTGAAGAGTTTACAATCTAATAGACTAAGGCCTGGTCTACCCGATGCGGCGGGTAGTCTGGACGTACCCCAATAGACAGGATAGACCAACTGCTATAGAGCTATGGACAAATAGTCAAAAGAATAGAATTTGTAAGTTACAGTTTCACCCCCGTCAACCTCCTTCACAGCCCTGGCTCATACTGAGTGGCCTCCTTACAGTGCAGTCACAGAGAGCACTTGGCCTCAGTCTGGGCAGGGGAAGAGAAATGCCAACAATTTCTGAAGGTACACCTCTACCCCGATATAACATGGTCCTCGGGAGACAAAAAAAAAAATCTCACCGCCTTATAGGTGAGACCGCGTTGTATCAAACTTGCTTTGCCCTCCCCTCGCGCCCCCCCCCCCCCGTTCCTTGTTCCCTCAGTGATTGCAGAGAGGTTGGGGAAAGGATGCTCCCCTGCACTCACCTGCGGCGGGAAGCGGAGTGACGTGGCCCCAGCTTGCTCCGCTTTCCGTGCCCCAGCCCCAGCCATGTCGCTGGGGGGCAGCTGGGGAAAGGTCCTGCACTCACCTGCGGTGGGAAGTGGAGCAGTGCAGCAGGGAGTTGGCGGAGTGGAGTGGGCTGGGGCTGGGCTGCTCTGCTTCCGCTGCTGCTGGTGAGTGCAGGGGGTCAGGGGGTTTCCTTCCCCCAAGCCCCGTCCCCCGAGCGATACAGCTGGGGCCGGGGCGAGGGAAGCAGAGCTGGCTGCTCCCAGTCCCCCGCTAATCCCCTGGGCCACTCTGGGACTGTGGGGCTCCCAAAAGTGCCCTTCCACAGCTCGCCCCCAAGACCCTGGGTGGGAGGAGCCTCTGACTGCCCCCAAGACCCTCTGCCCCTTATCAACCCCCTCAGCCATGGCCTGGGCTGACACCCTTAACATGCTGCTCAGAGCAGCGTGTCAGAGCTTTACCAAGTTGTATGTGAACCCGCGTTCTATCAGATTGCGTTATATCGGGGTAGAGGTGTATATGCCCTTCGTTGCTTCTCTCTCCTGCAGAGTGGGGAGACCCGGGCTCCTTGCAGGACAGGCAGCCTACATGGCTCATGAAGAAAACTGAAATAAATCTTGTGATACTTCACCATTCATCAAAGCTATAGTGTCCGCCTTTATGAATTTATCCCACAAGGAAGAATTACTTATCATATCATTGTGTTTTCATGTCACAACAGGATTGTTTTTTGCAAGTCCCAAAACTGAAATGGTCCAAGAAAAGGCAAGTGAATGGTTTAATGATGCATTATTAGTGATGATTCTCTGTATCAGCCCTGTTGCCCTATCTGGCCACCTTCCATTCAGTTAAGTATCAGAGCGATAGCTGTGTTAGTCTGGATCTGTAAAAGCAGCAAAGAGTCCTGTGTCACCTTATAGACTAACAGATGTTAGTTGTATTCACTTTTATTGTCAATAGAGCATGGGGCTGTTTTTGTTTGTACACCATTGGATGCTAAATCTGCTCAAGTCTGGCTATCATAACCTTATCATTATGTGATTGGATCACAGAGGCTATACGTCGTCCTATTTCTTCAGGGTTGATAACTACAGATTTTAAAGGGCATTAAATGCCTAAATACCTCTAGCTGTTAGTCTCTTATTTTGTATCACAGACTGTGTACTGTGTTCTAAGCAAAGTACTATCTGATATAAACTGTAAATTGTGTGACAAAGGTTTCTAGTGACATTGTTTAGATCTCATCCTAACTATTGTTCAAAAGTCTGCACTGAGCTATTCCACTTACTCTCTGGGAAATATGCAGCAGATGCTAGGAGAGGATCTCCTGGAATTAGGTCTGGTTGGGAGCATAGAGGGCAATGGACTTTCTGAGAATGTAGTTCTAACCAGGAATTTGTAAAAGTTAATGGTGAGCAGGAGGAAGTGTCTATCTATGTGGCAGAGCTCTGCTCTGGAGCAGTTTTGGAATGGGGTGCACAGGTGCATTGTTTTGCGGTTATGGCACAAAGGAGCTCACAGACTACAGTATTATTCCTAGATATTTCTGGCCTCCATAGACTTACAGTGTGACCGTAAGCAAGCCACTTAACTTCTCTGTGCCTCAGGTTTCCTATTTGTAAAATGAGCCTAATATTTTTAAGTATAACTTTTGCTTGTTTTGTTTTTCATATGAATAAATTCAAGTTTGTAAAGCGCTTTGGTATTAAATTGAGTGCCATAGAAATTCCTATAAATAAATATGAATGCCAGAGGATAGACTCATTCCCTCTCCTAAGGCACATAGGAAAGGAGCCATCCCCAGCTCCACTTTGGTAGAGCTTTTGATGTAACCTCTCCTGGTGCACTGAGGAAGCACTGCAGTTTGGGGGAAATACCTCTTCTGGAGAGCTCTTAAATTCTGCTAATGCAAGTGCTTCTTTCAGTTGCCTGTATTTTGTTTGGCTCCTTCAGTTACTTCCAGGCTCCCCAGCTGCCAAGCCTCTGACATCCCTTTATGTGGCAGCCTTACAAAAAAGAATTATGCAGCCACATAATCTCATAGTACACAGGGCCTTGGATCTAAGCCACAAACATTTCTATTTGTTCATGAATGGCAGTTCTAAGCCTCAGTCCCATGCTGCCCAGCGTAAGTAGAGTTCCTGCGTTTGTGCCCTCTTTATACAGTACATTCCTTAGCCAAATGAATGTCGACTCTGGTCTGTCTTGTCTTTCCTATAGGGCTAATTGCTAACTGCCTGATTGGGCTTTGGCTACTGCTGTTTGCTGGTTTCTCCAAGGCAGATCAACTCCATCCTTGGGCTGCCGTTCCCTTCTATGCCTGGAATTAACAGTGGCTCTTCTCTTCTCACAGAGTCAGATCCCAGGCAAATGTAGAACTGAATAATGCTAATAAAGCTACGTTAAGTTAGCTTTTGGTATCTAACAGTTTTTAAATTTAGTACTGCATGTCCTAAGAGATCTGTTCCAATCATATTTCCCACTTGTTTCAACAGGCTTGCTTAAAGCTAGAAGGCTGTAAAGAGAGAAGACCTGAGAAATAGGGCACATCATTATACAGAATCCATTATGAAGTAGTTTTGCTTTTAGAATGATGACATTTCCAGACTGGCTGCCCCATGAATGTTTGGATATTTGAGTAATGATCCAGAATTCCCAAAGGGTTAGAAAGATTTTTTTTTTTTAAGTTGCTAAAATGTCCTCTTGTCTGAAGTTATCTGCAAACAGGTGCAGCACCAGGACAAATTTCCGTATGTTGCCCTGTCAGTGTGTCTCAACATCATACTCACCTTTGTCTTGGCCTCTGCTGAGAAGGGTATCAGCTGTGGTGTAGTGGTATTTGTGGTGGACAAAGACTACAAACTTGCTTTATGCATGCTGCCAAACTCCATCATGTACCATTGACTTTTCAATACTACCTACTTGGGTTGAATTTGAACTACTGACCTATAATCTTCTAATTCAGGTAGACTAAAGATTGAGTTATCCCAGAAGTCTCATTAACTACAAAGTCTCTTCCTGAAAGGTTATTTTAGAATATCTAAAATTCTAGGTATAACTATATCAGTTATTCTAGGTATAACTATATCAGTCCCCAAACTTTTACCACTAGCAAAATACTAAAAGTAAATCTATGGGTTAGAGTGTTGGAGAGAATAGATAAAATGGAAAAAATGCTTAAAATAAGTTTTCTACATGTATTTTCAGACCTTCTTCCCCAAAATATGGCAGTTTAAAACCCATGTTCTTTATTACATCTCTGCCCCAATATAACGCTGTCCTTGGGAGCCAAAAAATCTTACGATGTTATAGGTGAAACTGCATTATATCAAACTTGCTTTGATCTGCCAGAGTACACAGCCCCGCACCCCTGGAGCGCTGCTTTACTGTGTTATATCCCAATTCGCGTTATATCGGGGTAGAAGTGTAGTTAGAACAGCATTTAAAAATAACAACAAACACTATTGGCCCACAGATTAGATTTTAATCTATTATTTAAATGCTCCTCTTATCTCTTCCTTCTCTTTGCCCACCTTGGATTAGAATAGTTGTGAATTAAGAATTTGGTTTGCCCGGTTTTCTTTCAGTACAAAACCATAACTGAACTTTTTCAGCTCAGATCCTACCGTGATGGTATAGAAACCTAATATGGAACTTTTTCAAGTGATAATTAAAATGTACAGTAATCCTAAATTAACTGTTGTCTAGGCTTCTCCTCTTTCTCCTCTATACCTTGAGAGGTTCCCTTCTCATGTTGTGGAGAGTGACTTCAGTAAAATTTTATCTGGAAAGCTCATATGTTTCAAGTCTTAAAAGACATACATTGGGAGAGTCTTTTGCTTTGTAAGCTTAAAAGTTGAAAATTAGCATTGTTGCAAAACAAAACTTGCTGAAACTTAGTCCATGCTTCTATCTGTAAGCTGAACTGTGAAAATTGACCTTTTATTCCTACCCTTTGTTTCCTATCTTTTAACCAGTTACTGATCCATGAGCAGACTTTCCCTCTTATCCCATGACTGCCTACTTTGCTTTAGAGCCTTTCGTGAGGGACGTTGTCAAAGGCTTTCTGAAAATCTAAATACCCTATGTCCACTGGCTCACCCTTGTCCACATGTTTGTTGACGCCCCCTCTTCCCCCAAGAATTCTAATAGATTGGTGAGGCATGATTTCCCTTTACAAAAGTCATATTGGTTCTTCACAAACATATTGTGTTCATCTATGTGTCTGATAATTCTGTTCTTTACTATAGTTTCAACCAGTCTGCCTGTTACTGAAGATAGACTGACTGGCCAGTAATTGCCTTGATCACCTCAGAATCCTCTTTTAAAAATTGGAGTGCTATTAGCTATCTGGTAGTCATCTGGTACATAGGCTGATTTTAGTGATAGATTGCATACCACAGTTAGTAATTCTGCAATTTCATATTTGAGTTCCTTCAGAAGACTTGGGTCCATCTGATCCTGGTGACTTATTACTGTTTAATTTATCAATTTTTTCCAAATAGATTCATAGATTCATAGACTCTAGGACTGGAAGGGACCTCGAGAGGTCATCGAGTCCAGTCCCCTGCCCTCATGGCAGGACCAAATATTGTCTAGACCATCCCTAATAGACATTTATCTAACCTACTCTTAAATATCTCCAGAGATGGAGATTCCACAACTTCCCTAGGGAATCTATTCCAGTGTTTAACTACCCTGACAGTTAGAAACTTTTTCCTAATGTCCAACCTAAATTTCCCTTGCTGCAGTTTAAGCCCATTGCTTCTTGTTCTATCATTGGAGGCTAAGGTGAACAAGTTTTCTCCCTCCTCCTGATGACACCCTTTTAGATACCTGAAAACTGCTATCATGTCCCCTCTCAGTCTTCTCTTTTCCAAACTAAACAAACCCAATTCCTTCAGCCTTCCTTCATAGGTCATGTTCTCAAGACCTTAAATCATTCTTGTTGCTCTTCTCTGGACCCTCTCCAATTTCTCCACATCTTTCTTGAAATGCGGTGCCCAGAACTGGACACAATACTCCAGCTGAGGCCTGACCAGCGCAGAGTAAAGCGGAAGAATGACTTCTCGTGTCTTGTTTACAACACACCTGTTAATGCATCCCAGAATCACGTTTGCTTTTTTTGCAACAGTATCACACTGTTGACTCATATTAAGCTTGTGGTCTACTATGACCCCTAGATCTCTTTCTGCCATACTCCTTCCTAGACAGTCTCTTCCCATTCTGTATGTGTGAAACTGATTGTTTCTTCCTAAGTGGAGCACTTTGCATTTATCTTTATTGAACTTCATCCTGTTTACCTCAGACCATTTCTCCAATTTGTCCAGATCATTTTGAATTTTGACCCTGTCCTCCAAAGCAGTTGCAATCCCTCCCAGTTTGGTATCGTCCGCAAACTTAATAAGCGTACTTTCTATGCTAACATCTAAATCGTTGATGAAGATATTGAACAGAGCCAGTCCCAAAACAGACCCCTGCGGAACCCCACTTGTTATACCTTTCCAGCAGGATTGGGAGCCATTAATAACTACTCTCTGAGTACGGTTATCCAGCCAGTTATGCACCCACCTTATAGTAGCCCCATCTAAATTGTACTTTCCTAGTTTATCTATAAGAATATCATGCGAGACCGTATCAAATGCCTTACTAAAGTCTAGGTATATCACATCCACTGCTTCTCCCTTATCCACAAGGCTCGTTATCCTATCAAAGAACGCTATCAGATTAGTTTGACACGATTTGTTCTTTACAAATCCATGCTGGCTATTCCCTATCATCTTACCACCTTCCAAGTGTTTGCAGATGATTTCTTTAATTACTTGCTCCATTATCTTCCCTGGCACAGAAGTTAAACTAACTGGTCTGTAGTTTCCTGGGTTGTTTTTATTTCCCTTTTTATAGATGGGCACTATATCTGCCCCCTTCCAGTCTTCTGGAATATCCCCTGTCTCCCATGATTTCCCAAAGATAATAGCTAGAGGCTCAGATACCTCTTCTATTAACTCCTTGAGTATTCTAGGATGCGTTTCATCAGGCCCTGGTGACTTGCAGGCATCTAACTTTTCTAAGTGATTTTTTACTTGCTCTTTTTTTATTTTATCTTCTAAACCTACCCTCTTCCCATAAGCGTTCACTATATTAGACATTCCTTCAGACTTCTCAGTGAAGACCGAAACAAAGAAGTCATCAAGCATCTCTGCCATTTCCAAGTCTCCCGTTACTGTTTCCCCCTCCTCACTGAGCAGTGGGCCTACCCTGTCCTTGGTCTTCCTCTTGCTTCTAATGTATTGATAAAAAGTCTTCTTGTTTCCCTTTATTCCTATAGCTAGTTTGAATTCATTTTTTGCCTTTGCCTTTCTAATCTTGCCTCTGCATTCCTGTGTTATTTGCCTATATTCATCCTTTGTAATCTGACCTAGTTTCCATTTTTTATATGATGCCTTTTTATTTTGTAGGTCACGCAAGATCTCGTGGTTAAGCCAAGGTGGTCTTTTGCCACATTTTCTATCTTTCCTAACCATCGGAATAGCTTGCTTTTGGGCCCTTAATAGTGTTCCTTTGAAAAACTGCCAACTCTCCTCAGTTGTTTTTCCCCTCAGTCTTGATTCCCATGGGACCTTACCTATCAGCTCTCTGAGCTTACCAAAATCTGCCTTCCTGAAATCCATTGTCTCTATTCTGCTGTACTCCCTTCTACCCTTCCTTAGAATTGCAAACTCTATGATTTCATGATCACTTTCACCCAAGCTTCCTTCTACTTTCAAATTCTCAACAAGTTCCTCCCTATTTGTTAAAATCAAGTCTAGAACAGCTTCCCCCCAGTAGCTTTTTCAACTTTCTGAAATAAAAAGTTGTCTGCAACGCAGTCCAGGAACTTATTGGAGAGTCTGTGCCCCGCGGTATTATTTTCCCAACATATATCTGAATAGTTGAAGTCCCCCATCACCACCAAATCTTGGGCTTTGGATGATTTTGTTAGTTGTTTGAAAAAAGCCTCATCCACCTCTTCCACCTGATTAGGTGGCCTGTAGTAGACTCCCAGCACGACATCACCCGTGTTTTTTACCCCTTTTAGCCTAACTAACACTTCCGTCTCCTATGTCCATCTCCACCTCAGTCCAAGTGTGTACATTTTTAATATATAAGGCAACACCTCCTCCCTTTTTCCCCTGTCTATCCTTCCTGAGCAAACTATACCCATCCACACCAACATTCCAGTCGTGTGTATTATCCCACCAAGTTTCAGTAATGCCAACCATGTCATAGTTGTATTTATTTATTAGCACTTCCAGTTCTTCCTGCTTATTACCCATACTTCTTGCATTTGTATATAGGCATCTAAGATACTGGTTTGATCTTGCCTCCCAGCTTTGCCCTGACCCTCCTTTCTCTCTGCAATTATAGCCCGTGCTCCCTCCTGTTTCCAACCCATCTCCCAGGTCTTGTTCCCTATGCTATATTTACACTTCAATCTGGGACACTTTCTAAGATTTGTCACCTTTCTTTGCAGTTGCGCAAAAAAAAAAAAGGCTAATATGTCTGGGGAGTACAAACAAGAGTGTCACATGTAACACACAGGAGGTAACAGTCCTGCTCTATTTGGTGCTAGTGAAGCCTCATCTGATGTACTATGTCCAGTTCTAGGTGCCCCACTTTAAGAGAGATGTGGACAAATTAGAGAGCGTCCACGGGAGAGCAACAAAAATGATAAAAGGTTTAGAAAACCTGACCTATGAGAAAAGGTTAAAAAACCTGGGCATGTGATAGCAAGAGAGAGGGACAGAGTCTTGCATGCATGCCCAGCTCTGGCCCCAGATCTAGGGGTGGGTCAGGCAGATTCAGCCCGGCAGAATCCAAGTGTGGAAGAGCTTAGTGTGTGGGGATCCAGGTGTGGAATGAAAGGGTTCTGTGTGGGGCAGTGTGTGTGCGGATCGCTCACTGGAGGGTCCGAGTGCAGACAGGAATGGGACTCTGCAGAGAGGCCCAGGTGGTTGGGGCTTAGCAGGGACGGTCTGGGGGGATGGGGCTTGGCTTGTGTGTTGGGCTTTGAGTGAGGGGGAGTGGGGCTTGGCAGGTGGGGGGTCTGAGTGCAGCTGGTTGGGGCTCATTGGGGTGAAGGTCTCAAGGGAGCTCACTGGGTTGTCCAGGTGCAGGGAGGGTGGGGCTCATCAGTGTGGGATTTTCAGTGCAAGGGGCTCAGCAGGAGATGGTCCAGATGCAGGGTGGTAGAGCTCAGTGGGGGGTCTGGGTGCAGGGAGTGAGGCTTGGTGTGGTGGACGTTTTGGTGCAGGGGGCTTGGTGATGGGATTCTGGGTATGGGAGAGTGACTTTTGGCATGGGGGTTTTGGGTATGACGAGGTCGGGACGCACAGGGTTTGTGCGGATGAGGGAGCAGCTCCCTGTACAATGACCCCTCCCTCCATGGCTGATGAGCGATGGGGGCAGGAAGTGGTGAGGGGAGGGTTGTGGAGTGGTGCTTCTTGCAACGGGGGAGATTTCTGCGGGTGGGTCTGACCTGGTCCCATCTGCTTCTTGCAGGGAAAGAGGAAGTTCTGTCCTCCCCTGCCCTCCACCCAGCTGGGACTAGCCTGGCGCACGGTAGGAGCCACTGGCTGGGGTGTCTTCAACACCACCTTCCTCTCTTCTCCTCCTCCCCATCTCCTGCAGTGGCTTACCTCTCTGCCGGCTGCTCCGGGCACCCAAAATGATGTGCCTGCACTGCTGGGGAGGGACACATTACTGCCCTTGTGGCTCCCCTTTTCTTTTGTGTCAGCAGCCATTTTTCTGTGGAGAAGCAAAGAAATCCGTGGGGGCCGTGAATTCTGAGTGTGCATAGTGCACAGACGTTTCCCAGGAGTAGACATTGTGGAATCCCCACCACTGGAGGTTTTTAAGAATAAGTTAGACAAATGCCTGTCAGGGATGATCTAAGGTATATCTGGTGCTGCCTCAATGTAGTGCGCTGGACTAGGTGACCTCTTGAGGTTCCTTCCAGTTCTATAGTTCTCTTATTGTTGGAATAGGGTAAAGAGACCGGAATATTATTTTAATCAATAATAATTCATAGTTAGACCAACAGTTGTTTAGTGTACAGAGCTTCTTTTTCTAATAGTTAGTGCTGCTCCTCATATCTACTCTTTTTACATAACTCAGGGACTGAAGTTTGTCTTCAAAAACGGGTGCGTTATTGTTTAGACCAAAGCTCTCTGTGTTGACCTAACTCTGCTTTCGTTGAAATCGATAGTAAACTCCCATTGACTTCAGAAGTATCAAATTTAGGCCAATGCTGAGCACTTCTGAAAAATCCTATCCTCCTGGTTATCACTAGTTTATTTAATGGGGTCTACTGACATTGTGTGGCTGCCACTGATGTCTTTCTCTACCATTCAGGAGTCTAGGGTTTGTCGTGGGCCAGGATTTCTGTTTCTTGGACTCGGAACTTTCCTGGGTCACTAATTTGTCTCCAAAGCAAAAGTTATCCTTGTTCGTTTTACCACCATTCAGCTCCATGTAGATGAAAGGTAATTTTGCCAGGGTTAGACTGTGCCAATCTAAGCTGCTTTGGGAGAGGGGAGTGAGGGAGAAAAAGGTTAAATTCTCTGGTTGTGTCAAATATGAGACATTTCTTGAAAGGATCTGTAAACTTGCCTTTGAAGGAGAAGGTGATACAATGATTGAGGAAACTGTGACACTTCCTATGGGTACTGAGGGTTGTGAGGGACCTGGCCGCCACCTGCCCTTAGCTTGAGGAAGTCTTGTCTGTGCCTGCTGTGGATCAGTTCCTTGAAACCTCCAGCCTCAGACAACACAAGCACTACCTTCTAGACCTCGCTCTCTCTCTACGGGCTGGTGATAGGCACACACCAACTTCGGAGTCCTCCAACCATCCCTTCTGGAGTGCTCAACCCTTGTTCCCCTGAGCATTCTTGGAACTCTTAGATCCACTGTTCCTCAAGGAATAGTACACATCAGCTTGTAAAATTGAACTCAGTATCACTACTCTACTTAACATACAGCAATTAGATAGTGAAAACAATAAGAAATTTATTATCAAAGAACAGAGGTACAAGTGATAGAGAATATTGGAAACAAATGGTTATATATAAAATAAAATCATAACACACTTTCTAAAGCCTAAACTTAACTAATAAGGCATTTCACTATCTTCTGCAAAATAGCTTGCCTCATGTCCTTTTCTCAACATTTTTAACTAGGTTGTCTGAGATACCAACTCATAAAATCAAGCTTGCTGGCAGCTTGTCCTCAGAGATTGAAGGAATACTTTGGGTTTTCATCTGCACCCCAGATATAGTTTCAAAAGTTCATTGTCTTATTCCGAAGCAGGGTAACTTATGCTATTTTTGTTTTTTCCTTCAGCCTTCACAATCTATTGATTAACATTTTGCTCCGACTCTGAGAACATAAAAATGGTCATACTGGGCCAGACCAATGGTTAATCTTGCCCAGTACCCTGTCTTCGGACAGTGTCTGGTGCCAAATGCGTCAAAGGGAATTAACATAACAGGGAAGTTATCGAGTGTTCCGTCCTCTGTCTCTAGTCCCAGCTTCTGGCAGTCAGAGGTTTAGGGACATCCAGACCATGGGGATGCATCCTTGACTGTCTTGTCTAGGGGTCCCCAACGCGGTGCCCTCGGGTGCATCTAAATGCGCCCGTGTCCTGGCCGATGGTGGAGCATCTGCCGAAATGCTGCCGAATTTCTGCAGCATTTCAGCGGCAACACCTCTTGATGACATCACTTGGCGGCAAGTGACGTCATTGAGAGGCGCCGCTGCCAAAATGCTGCAGAAATTCGGCAGCATTTTCAGCGGCGACGCCTCTTGATGACATCACTTGTCGGTGGCAAGTGACGTCATTGAGAGGCGTCACTGCCAAAATGCTGCAGAAATTCAGCAGCATTTCGGCAGGTGCTCCACCGCTGCCACAGTCCTTCGTCTGGCGTCCACCCGAGGAAAAGGTTGGGGACCACTGGTCTTGTCTAATAGCCATTGATGGACCTATCCTCCATGAACTTACCTAGTTCTTTTTTGAACCTGCCATACTTTTGGCCTTCACAACATTCCACAGCAATAAGTTCCGCAGGTTGACGGTGCATTGTGTGCAGGAGTACTTCTTTGTGTTTTACACCTGCTGCCTATTTCATTGGGTGACCTTGGTTCTTGTGTTATGTGAAGGGGTAAATAACACTTCCTTATTGACTTTCTCCATGCCATTCATGATTTTTATAACCTCTATCATATGTGTCCTTACTTGTCTCATTTTTTAAGTTGAACTGTCCAAGTCTTTTTAAATGCTTCTCTTACTGTAAATGGGTGTCCATTGTTAACTGTACGATACTTAATTTGCACATGACCAGCCAGGGTGAGATAAAAGTCTCTTCCCCCTGCCTGCCAGGGTTATGGGAATCCTCTTTTGGTGACTAGCAAACATAAATTTTACTATATATACATAACTCTTTAAAACACTGAATTGCAGCCATCTCTGGCATGGAAAACATCAATAGCTCTTTAAAAGCACACATCAGCACTATGTAACCATTTAGTGCACACATTTTTAAATTTTTGTTTCTATTTAATTGATCTGAAACTGCCAGGGTCAGAGGTAGTTACCCAAATAGCTTTTTCTTGATAACTGGATAACATCACATCTACTTTGGCATAGGAGTTCTGGAATGTTTAATGTAATAAGGCCCTCTGGTAGAAAGACAAGGTGGGTTAGGTAATATCTTTTATTGGACCAACTTCTGTTGGTGAGAGAGATGAACTTACACAGACCTCATTTTAGGTCAGACTTTTCTTTTTAGTGATTTTACACACTGCCCACCACCCCATGCCCAGTGACCTCTCAAATCTTTGTTTTCTTGAAGTAATATCTTGTCTCCTTTTTGGCTGTAGTGGAGGGGTGGAAGGACTGTTTTAAATTGATTCAGAGCTCATACTGCTGGTACTAAAAGTATGATAGTTTTACTGCCTTGGAAACAGATGATGCATTATAGACACGTTTTTGCATGCATATGGTTATTCCTCTCCAGGTATGTAATTCATGGCTCTATAAACTGCTTTAGGATGCAGTAAATGAAAATGCCAATTCATTTTATTCACTTGACTAGATTATGTCTCTGGTTCATATGCTTTTCAGTATAACCATTGTGTTTCAGTATTAGCTAGGGTCTACCTATACCTATTCAATTGCAGATATGATTATGGGGCTGAGGTTTTCTGTATCTCAAGCTTTCTGGTGATTAGGCTGCGCATGCTTCAAGTGGAGGAGGACAGCAGCAATGCACAGTGACTCAATATCAAGGCTTATCATTAAGGTAGGGGAGGGGAGCTTAGACCATCAGTTGCCAAAGCTTGAAGTACTACTCTCCTATACATTGACCACATGCTCAAAGCAAATGTCCTTTCCATCTGAAGTACCTCTATCACCTGTTGATCATTTATTTATTTGTATTGCTCTAGCACCGAGGAGCCCAAATTATGGATCAGGACTCCATTGTGCTAGGTGCTGTACAAACACACACAAAGAAAGTCCTTGCCCCAAGGAGCTTACAATTTAAGTCTAAGATGACAACAGATGGATATACACAAACAAGAGGCAATATTGGTCAGCATAGTAGGCAGAAATTTCTGCACACCAATAGCTATTTGTTTTGTTGTTGTGACTTTCTCTGAATCAACCTGCCTGAGTAGGCACAATAAAAATAACAGATTTGCATACTTGTGCATGAGCCATCTGAAGGTCCATTATCTCTATTAAGAATCAAACTGTTTCAGGTACTGTTAAGCCCCTATTGACAAATCTGAATCTGATAAACCCACAGATGCATTTTCCATTCTTTGAATGAGGATAACATGTAGGAAGTCAGTTCTTTATTTTGAAATGTATTACAGTTCCAGATATTTAACCCAAACTTTTCATATTTTCAGTAGAGTGGGGGAAAAATACAATTTCCAATTTTTTTTTAGAGGGGGAGGAAGAAGAAAAAGTTGATTGTACATAGACAAATGTCAGGAGATGGTGACATTCTCTCTTTCTTTTCTTTTCTTTTCTTTTCTTTTATTTTAAAGTGCACCTTGAGCCTAAACTGCTTTGAAGAAGAGGCTCTTTAAAGATAAGGAAACAAAGTTCTTACCAGTATTTCTTTATTTCATGAAAGACCCAGGATAACTTTTTTGTTGTTGTTCTGTTCTATTCCACTTGTTAAACAACCTAAATCTATTTGGTTGAAGGAGGTTTGTAATGACTGGGTTGTTTCTAGTGGTGCTTTCATGAAAAGAACTTGGCAGGGGATTTGAAATGAAAAGAAGTTCTCACCATGGCTGAGGGAAAATCCACATTGTAAACTTTATATAAAAATTAAAAGCTTGTTGGTGAACTTTCTTGCTGTCACTGAACACTACAGACTAGCAATATTAGCTCTGTATAGACCCAATGCAGGTAGATGTAATGTAAGTTTCATTGCATAGATCTGACGTAAATCCATAGTGATTCATTTCTATTATTTCAGAGTTTAGCATGTACTGAGAACAAACCGTCCGTTGAATCAAAATTTCTACTCAATTTATGATTTGTTTAAATGCTGACTGTGTACTAGTTTTTGACCAGTAAACTCATTTTACTTGTTACTCACCTCAGGTTTAAATCTAAAGTAGAAAATGTAGTTTTTTGTCTAAATCAGTGTTCAGTCTAGCATCTGAAATGTTTATCTGTTCAGTGGTGCTTCAGAATGAATTCTGAATTCCAGGTCCAATCTGATCATAACCCCCTAGAATATGGTTGGACTGCTTGTTTTATTCAATGAAGATCTAAGTGTGTTTTTACAAAATACTATTCTGTAATTAACTTGTGGTTGAAATGAAATAGATAAAATAATAACACTCTTAAAAGCATGTCTCTCCAAAGTTCTAGCCACCTTAATTATCAATTAAAAATAGATTCTTAATCAATAAGGCTGTTGTAAATAAAACAGCACCTAATCCCCCAGCATTTAACTATGTCAGCCAAAAAAGAATGGATGTAGTGGAGGTGGCCAGAGCTACTAACTACCTCAGTCCTTCCAAAATGTCTGCTTAAAAATATGGGCTTTGCAGCATGCCTGGAGTGTCTACAGGTTTGGGATATTTAAGAGCAAGTGGGGCTGTGAATTCCAAAGTTATTTGAGGTTTTATTACAGCATCTTATTGGTCTCTTTAGCAAACTGGCCAAAGGCTGAAATATCCTCTGCCTGTGAGAGGAGCTCCTTTGATGGCAGGGTTGAGGGAATTGGCAGGGTAGGGTAGGAATGTCTGCATTATCACTGCCAGTACTGTGCCTTTTTAATGTGTAAGTAGGGGATGATAATTTCCATGATGGTCATTCTAATATGGCCTTAGCTTTAGTGCCTTAAAGTTGAAAAACAAGGCAGACCAAGAACTTCTTTCCTTCTAGCTTGCGCTTTCCTGTGAATAGTAGGGAAAAGAATGAATTGGTGACTTTCCGTGTGGGTTCAGGAATCTTACTTAAAAGTGTAAAATGTTTGTTTTGAATAATTTGTTCAAGGATGCCCTTTGTCATTGCAGTGACCTTAAGTATTTTTGAACCTCCTTCCCAGGTTTCACGCTTCTGAGTTCATTAAGAAGAATTAATCTGGGAGAAATCCTTAACATTGAATTGTGTTTTTGGTTTTTAAATAAATATGGGCACATCATTTATTTAGCACCCAGAGTATAGATGTGAGAAGCAATCCCTTCATTAAAAAACGTAGGCAAATAGCCTAAATACAGATAAAGTTCAGGAGAAAGATGCAATGTAAAAGTTTGGTGCTTAAGGTGATCAACTGGGATGTCTTTTATTTTCCAAGATTTTCACAAATTATTAATGTATTGCATTTGTGTTTTTTATAATGGTTTTCTTTTTTTTGCTAGGCCCGTGCTTTAACACCCCAGATAGCAGAAACGGATGCAATTCGATTTTTGGTTGGGACACAGTCTCTCAAATATGATAATCAGGTAAACTTTTGTCAGAATAATACATGCTAAGTATCAGGAATATTCTTTAACTTTTTTACCAGTATATTACTTCATTTTCCTGCCAAGTTTGAGCATTAGATGGTTTATTTTAAAAATATGTATTATGTGAACAAAATGTACACATTTTGATAAGTAGTTAGGTGAATGAGATGTGTGGGTTGTTTTTTTTTTTTTAAGGTTAATATATTTTCATAGTCACCTGATTTTCTAAGACTGGTGAATAATTTTAAAAAAGTTTATCATAACTTATTTGAGAGAAATTGCAAAATCAAATTAGTTATTTAATAAATATTATTTGACCAGTTCTAGTACTAAGTTACTCCTTTTGATTTTGTAGAACCATTTTAAACTGCAGAACAGGTAACCCAATTAAAATAAAATCCTGCTGTCCATTTTGAAATTATAGTTAGGCCCTGATGATTTAATTCAGTGGAACTCCTTAAAGACATGTATGTGTAAGTATTGGCAGGATCTGTGCCTTTAGGTTTTAATTAGTAATTGTCTACAGCTCTATTCCCATGAGCCTAACTTCATTTTTTGCCTGTGAATATCCATAAAACTTCCATCGCTGTATTTCTGCAGGGAGTCAGGGCTACAGTGACATACAGCCTATACACTTCTGCCTATTTTATCCAATCTGTCCTTGTGAAATAGCTGACTTTTTTATAAGATTAACTTTAGAACGTGCCTTTATATTGAAGGGCAGGCTGGAGCCCTAAAACAAATTTAAAAACCCCATAGTGTTAGTACAGTCATTGATTTTTCACATTAGAATAGTTTCAGTATTTATTCACTAATACCTTTAGCACACAAACAGAGCTTGGATTCAGGAAGTGCATGGTGCTACACTGTGCTGACACTTCTCTCAAGCCTATCTTATTCTCCAGAATCTCAGCTTTCATTTTTTTTAAAGTCAATCTCTAGCTGTTATGATTGTGAAGAAAACCTCAAATGTGAAGGGTATAAATGATGTAAAGATGTTTAGAGAGAGGAGAGAGCCTGGAACAGACGCTCATCTCCATTCATCTCAGTGAAATTTAGTCTCAGATGCCCAGTAGTAACTTAAATGTCAACATGAACTGTTTTGTTTTTCATGTGAGAAAGGAGAGAGAATCATAGACTTACTGTGAATGTCTCATTTTGGTGGTGTTAGTAGGTGTTGAGTTTGAGAGAGGTCGTATCCTGCCCCTGTCAAGAAGGAGCTGAGCAGAGTGCATGGACAAAGTCAAGCTCTGTCAATGGGGAGCTGAGCTCAGAGGGCATGCATAATCATATTTTGAAAAGCTGTACAATCCTGTGTGAGCAGTATCTCACTTGGGTAGTTTATATGGTTCGAACAGGACCACCACCTTTCACCCCAGTTTGACCACTGAACACAGCATCCATAATGGCATAGCAAACACAACCGTTTCACCTTGTTTGTTCGTATAGGCACGTTGGCACTCTGTAGTATGAAAACCAGACCTTTGCCCCGAAAAGCTTACTCCTTCCAATTGACAGAGAACATGATGGAAAAAAAAAACATACCAAGATTGGGAGAATGAGGAGACACAATAGAAAATGTAGGCAAAGGAGCTATGTTCCTAGAGTAGTATTTTCAAAATGGAAAGCTACCTGAAACTGAGTTTTGGAGAGGGGAAACCACATGATGTAGAAATAATAAGAAGAGAAGCTGTTAAGGATATAAAAATCTGGGTGCGGTATTATATATTTGTATAAATTATGGTTGGCAGAGGGAGAAGAAAATGACTTACAGAAGAAAATTCAGTTTGGAAAAATAAAGGAGCAAAACTTTTTTCATTGTTATATCTCTGATACTGAAATGCCCAAAGATTAACTATTGACTGTGAAGGTGTTTTATGCTAACTGGGTAATTACATCTAGTTTTTTTGCCTAGGATAAACTGTCTTTGACTTCACGGAGTATTTAGCTGAGGATTTAGTTGTTATTTTTTAAGGAGGAAGCACCCTTTAGTTATCACCTAATATCCAATGAGTTTCAAATCATTAACATTTACTGAAAGGGAAATGTTGACATGGTTCTGACAAGGTGGTTGTGGGCATTAATTCTTTACTCTAATCCTGTACATACATGTTGAATCTGCATCTAGCACTTTTTTTTTTCTCTCTTTCAAGGGAATAACACTAACAATAGAAGTGCAGTGCTTTTAGTGAGCTGTTAACAAATAGTTGTGGTTAATGGCCCTTGGCTGTGCTTCACGCCATCATCTTCTCCCAACTAGTCATCAATCCCCAAGAAATGCTATAGGCCTCAATCACTATTGCTTAATTCTGCACCTCTTTTTTTCCCATTACTTGACCTATCTCTAGTAGCTGGCTGGCACCTTTGGTGCTGTGACTTCTAACCAGGGGCTACACAGTGAGGAGGGTTTTTCATATAGCATCAATATATGCAGAATCTCTTGATTTGTTTCAAGTCACATAAAGGTGTGTCATAGAAGAAAGCTAGTCCCAGAGCTGTCCTGATTTATGGAGGTAGGAAGTTCAAAAATAGCTTTGCAGCAGAAGAAATGGAGGTATTTACAGAAGATTAATTGAAAACAGAAAACACTTCATTTGTAACATTTATATTAAAAGTGGAGGAACAATAATAATAAAAAGTGATGATAAAATTATTTGTGTTATGGCAACACCCAGAATGTCAATGGTTCTCAGACTTTAAGATCTAGCATGCTATATCTAGTATTTGGCATTCCACCATCATAACTTAGTCAGCGTAATTTATAATGGTAAAGCAAGCCAGATGCCACAGTTTCGTAACCACTATTCTTTGTTGCTATCTGTACACACATGAAAAGACAGTCCTCACACTGAAGACATTACAGTCTAAAAACACCTGGAAGGTGGTGGAGTAAAGGGGGATATGGAGATAATCTATATAGATATAAAAGCAAAGTCGTCATTACGTCTGACACATTCTTAGTTAGTTCCACGGGTTTTATTAATTTTTTATTATGGGGTCAGAGGTGGGGTGAGCAGGGAATAGGAGAAGGAAGGAATGGGAGGAGAATCAGTGTGGAGGATGATGTGCAGAAGGAAAGAGGAAAAGATGGAAGGAGCATGGATGGCAGGGAGAACCAGGCTTACAGCACAGGAACTGTAAAGAAGGGGGCAGGAGGGAGGTTGGAGCTAACAACCAGTTAGGGCAGACTGCACATTGGAAAATAGAGTCTGATGCCTAGCAGGGATCCAGGGGCTATCAGTGTGTGCTGCCACACTGGCTTCTGTAGGGGGGTGGGATTCTTGGCTCCTGGGAGTCAGTTTCACTTTGAAAAGTCCTATGCTTCATCCCACAGAGCTGGAGGTGAAGTCCTCTGCCTGCTTTCTCTCCATACAACCTTTCCAGAAAGGGGAAATTATAAGTATTAGTCACTATTTTTTTCCTCTCTGTCATCCTGTTCATTGATGCATTCTGTTTCTTACTCTTTCTTGTCTAGTTCCCCTCCCTGATGGTGATGCAAGGTCTTTGGTCTTGTCCCTTTAAGTACTGTTCTCTGCTTGACATCCCGGCGTCTACATATGTCTCCTTCTAGTGCTGCTTCACGCATCTATGGAAAAGGGAGCATAGAAGCTCGTGGAACAGAAAAAGAGCACTGTACTGGGCTTTTGCTACTGTCAAGTGGGAAAAGCAAGGGTTGGATTTTACTCTCTGCAAGGCCCTAAAGTGACACCCTTAACCTTTGATTTAGAAAGAGGAACCACGGTGGTGGTTAGAGGTGAGAAGGAAAGGACCTCCTTAATAAAATGGATTTGGCCAACCTTGTTTGAATTGGACTTTCCTGACTTGAGCCATTACAAGCCACAACTGTATGTGGCATGAAAACTATTCAGTTATAAGGATCACAAAACTTAAACATCTGTGTAAAATTTTGTTCTGGAGAAAATCAGACAGAAGTGTTGAAGGATCATTCTTTAGTGAACTTTCAATATTTTGGAAGAAAACTAAACATGTTGTTGTTCTTTCTTTCAACTTGTGTACATGGTGAATTTTCCCAGAATAGCTATAACGGAATAATTATTCTGCTATCACTGTACTGATATTTCCCTGTGTGGACACTCTTTTCTGGCATAAAAGTGATTTTTATTAGCAAAGCAAAGTAATTCTGGATTGGAGCATCCACACGGGGGCATTATTCAGCTATAGCTGTACTGGAAAACTTCTCCATGTTGACAAGCCATTACTTACCCATGTGCTAACTCTATCCCTTTCTAAGGTGCTTGTTGCTGTGGTATCTAATTCACATTATATTTAATCTATTAACTCATCTGTGCACTCATTAACTTTTGATTGATGTCTTACTTGGACAACGTTGGTGAATACATTTCAGAGTTGAAGCCCATATAGGAGTATGATGTGGGGTGGTCTGTCTTATTTGCCAGTACTGGCCATTGTGGCATCGCATTGTGTTAAGTATAAATTTGGCCAAAATGTATTTGAAGAAAACACTAAATATGAATGACAGAAGAACTAACAAGATTTCATCAACTTTAGAAATGTGTGCTGAATGCTAAGGAGGCTAAGAAGAACATTAGCACAGAAACCATGGAGACAGAATATTTTTTTTCCTTTGTTAAGCCCCCTCCCTTCTTACTCACAACAGGCCAACATGTTCACACTTTACTGTAGCATCTCTTCTTGTACCCAGGATGCATGTTACAGCTACCAAGGAAGGATATGTCGTATTTTCCCTACACCAAAAGGATATAAAAATAAATAAGCTTTTGTCAAATGTGAAATTTTATTTTAATCAAGAGTTTATCCTCAACCTGCATGAGTTGACTCTGCTCCTGCAGAATTACCTGGTAGCTGTGAGATCAGCTGAAGCAGAATCTTCACAGCAGAGTAGAAACTGTCTATATGACTTTGAGGGGCCTTATATAAGGGTAAAAGGTACTCTTTTGGTTTATGTGCTGAATGACCCACTTAACCTAGTTAGCAGGTGACATATAATACACATTGCTGAAGTAAATGGATTTTTGATTTGTAGTTCACCTTTAGGGAACCAATTGCATTGCAAGTAGGCTACTTAATTATTTTAGTAGAAGAATTCACATTTTTTGAGAGTTAAGGAAAAGATGCAAACAGGCAAGACTGATGTATTGCGTGCTGCAGCATTGGCATAAAGTTTTAGTTTGAATCTTTCCATATGCAGGGTAGTACAGCGGTTCTCACATTCTAAACATCCTGCTATAAATCTTTCTCTTACTTGAAATGGTGAACTAGAAGGCTCCTGTCTGTCTCAGGGGTGCAAGACTGAGAAGCAACTGTAAAATATTCATGTCATAGGATTAATAGGAATTGCCGTTCAATCCTAACTGTGGAGCTGTTTAGAGGTACTTTAGGCCAAAGAATTATAAAAGGAAGGAATTCTTCCCCTGACTGTAATTCCAGTGTACGTTGCTATTGCCTTCTCTTTATTGTCACGTCCCAAATTAATAAATACGGTATTTTTCTTCCAGTTTGTCTGCAAATATTTGGAATTGTAAGTTTATCCAGCACAAATATGTATTTTACCTTTGATAAAGAGTCTCACAACCTACTTTATAGTGACTGTCAAGAGCTAAAAAGAGAAGGCCTGAAGATCAGATATAAAGATGACGTGAGGGAGAAATCATTATAGATGAGGCAGCACAAGTCATAATGTGCAGTTGTAGGAACAGGATGAAGAGGAGGCCAAGATAGGGTCTGGCAGAGTAGATGATGCTCAAGCAAGAGTTAAGGTAACATGAAACCAGGGACAATTTTTTGAAAGGCAGAGGGTCACTTTAAATTGGATATGAAGATGGATATGCCTTTTTGTAAAGGGGATGAATGTCTCACTTCATAGATGGATTCATAGTTTGGGTCATCAAATGATGACTGGAGAGAGATGATTCCTTGAGCAACTGATGAGCATTTTAGATTCTTAGATGTTTTAGAGTCTGATAGGAGACTAGGAGAATGGTACTGGTATTGGGGAACCAAAGTCCAATTTAAGACAGTAATTGCAGATGGCAGCACTGAAGAGAGTGAGAAAAAGGTGAATACTAACTTGAGATGAAAGAGACTAGAGGATATAACCCTTGCTGTGGTTGGGAGTTGATGGATTGAGAGCAATATCGTCTATTAGCAAAGGGAATACTTAGTACTGCAAAACTAAACAAACAAATCCTAAAACTGGACTGATTGGTTCTATCTAGCACATTAAACGCTTCAAAAAAATGGCCTACAGCACTGTCTGGCTAAGCTTTTATTATGACCTAATTTAATAGTAGGGAATAGGATGTCTTTAGTGTTTTTTTTTTTTTTTCTTCTTCTTTGCCATGTGGAGGGTTCTGTTCTTGAACCTCTGATAGGGCAAAGTTACTCATGCATGTTAAGTGTTTTTCAGGGGCAGGCTTAGTCAGTTTCCCCTGCTTTTTATGTGAGTCTTCCACATGGTAGCTGAGGAAATAAACCCAATTTTTAAAAATTGGGAAAAGTATTTATAAAACAAAAGAAAAAATTGGTTGTGAGTAACACCTGAAACCACTTGTTAAATCTTATAAACAATTGGCTAGATTCTAGGTTGACTATGTTGTTATAAGTTGAAAGGTTGACTTTTTTTACCCTATTATTTTAAATGGTGACAGATTTCCTCATGTGTCGGTGAAAAGTGCAGAGGTATATGCAGTAGCTGAAGAGAGGGTGCAGAAAAACTTGTAGGGCATCAGTTTTCCTATTACATCTACTAATAATCCCTCTTTCTATCCACTTAAGGGAGATTCATTTCTTTGATCTGGATACAGAATTATCTTAGACATTTAGATGGGAGGGTTTGAATGCTTTCCTTTCAGTTAATTGCTAGCAAAGTGGTGAGCTGCAAGTTAAGGGCTCTGGTAGCTCATTTCCTGTTAACCATCAAATGGAAAATGCAGTTGTATTCTGTAGTCACAACACCAGGGAAAATAAACAAAAGGGATTTCTTCACAATAAGATAATCACTTCTTTAGAGAAAATATCCTGCATGAAATTAAAGAGTTATATTGTTAGTATAACAATTAATTAAAGTAGATATAAGTCATAAAACTCATATTACATGGTTCTGTGCTGTCATCATGTATAATTAAGACCCACACGAAAACAGTGGAGCCCTAATGTTATCTTTTTATTGTATTTGTAGATTCACATAATAGATTTTGATGATGAAAATAACATTATAAACAAAAATGTTCTCATCCATCAAGCGGGTGAAATTTGGCACATTAGTGCCAGTCCTGCAGATAGAGGTGTGCTAGCAACCTGCTACAATAAAAGTAAGTGCATTTTAACAACTTATCTGAACTTGTGTGTTTTAATATTTGTAGGATGTACAATAGCTGTACATCTGGCAATACAAGTAGCTTAAAATGGGATCTCTTCTATTATATGCACTTTTCCAAAACGCTTTCTTAAATATACATTATTGAAACAAGATTAAAAAATAAATGTAAGTTGTTTCCCTAATTAAATTTACTGAACTAAAGTTACCTTCTATCTATATTTGTATAGGCTTTGGTACTTTTAGAGTTCATGTTTACTGTTTTTTCAAACTGATAATGTAAAAGATGGTTTCAAAATAGTGAATTGCCATCACTAATGTCTTCTAGAAAGTGCATAAACATTTTAATATAGTAGTTACAAGTTACATATATAATACTCACACACATGGCCGGTGCAAGGATGTTTTGCGGTCTAGGCGAAACTTCCACCTTGCACCCTCCCCCTTCCTGAGCCCTGCAGAACTCCCCCCCTCTCTGAGGTGCCCACTCCACCCTGAGGCACCCCCCCCCGCAGCAGCTCCCCACCCCACCCTCTCCACCCTGAGGCATCTCCCCCTGCGGCAGCTCCCTCCCCCTCAGGGAGCCTTGCGTCAGCTCCCCTCCCAGCTCCCCTCTCTTCCACCCCATCCCTGAGCCCTGCGGCAGCTCCTCACCCCTCCACCCATGGCAGCTCCCCTCCCCGGCCCAGGGACCAGTGCAGCAGCTCCCTGCCCCAGCTCACCCGTGCTCCACCTCCTCGAGCACGCCGTCGCTGCTTCACTTATCCCACCTCCCAGGCTTGCGATGCCTAAGCTGATTGGCGCCGCAAGCCTGGGAGGCAGGAGAAGTGAAGCAGCGATGGCATGCTCGGGGAGGAGGCGGAGCAGGGGTGAGCTGGGACGGGGAGTTCTCCTACGTGACGTGCCCCCTCCCTTACTTGCTGCAGGTGGCCCTCCCCACACCACTCTGCCCCAGCTCCCTCTGCCTAAATGCCAGCGGCGACTGGGGTGGCCAAAGATCTGGCAGCCATGGTCGCAGCCCAAGAAAATGCCACGCCCCCCCCCCCAATCCTAGTGCCCTAAGCGGCCCCTAGGTCACCTAATAGGTTGCACTGGCCCTGCTCATACACACACAGAGGATTGTATAGTTTTTACCTAAAATATCTCATTAGCAACAGCTTAAGACTCCTTAGCCCGCCTAAACTTGCATGCAAAGCTATTGTCTGAAGATGCTCTGTATACTTTCTGGGCCAGAATATGTGGAGACTACATATTTTGAGGGTTGAAAAAATCACTCTTTTCCCACTGGATAGTGGGAAGTTTATCTCTAGCAAGCAATGGGACCTATGATATTAGTCTGAATAAATATTCAGTTTCATTAAAATAAATTCTAGGCCATAGTTTTTTTTGATGATAACCATCTCAATGTGAATGGAATATAAATTAATATTTATTTTCCTGAATCTCGAGACAGATCCAGAGCCTCAGCTACTTCTCATACTTCAACCTTGTAGCTGTATCTGTGAAATTAAGACTCTGCTCACTTACTGCTGGTATTCTAACCCATTAATAAAAAAGGTCATAAATAATGTTTTCTTATGCTTAACAAAACTAAGACTAATTCATAGTGGATGGGTACAGTAACAAATCTTTTTAGTTTTCTAAGGGGGGAACTGGGCTGAAAGACAGAGACAAAATGGTATTGGCGTAACTTATTGGGCATAACTTCCTCACCTTGCCAGTGATCCATGGGGAAGGTTGAAAGAGCTGGAATCTGTCCTAAAATTCTATACCTATTTAAACAACTTCAAGCTAGTTTCTCAGTAGCTCTTTGATAAAATCACCTGGTAATGTGCAGGTATACTATTTTTTCAAACAAACAAACCCTCTAGTTTCTTAATGCTGTTTTTCTTTAGTTTTCTTGAGCTGGTGAGTACTAATTTTAAAGAGCTTTGAACTATGCACAGTGTGAAATGTGTTAAAGAACAAAGTAGATACTTTTTAAATTTACAGCTGTAAGCAAGTGGAGTAGGTAGGTAGATGATGTCCCATTCATTTTTTTTCAGTTTTTGCATATACAATTTATATCGTTCTTTGAAGGTAAAAATTAATAGTTTTAAACTATGTCTACAGCTATCTTTGGACTTTTTTTTTCTAGAAAATATTGCACTTCAGTGAAAATCTTTCTAAAATTACTATTAAAGACTGTATCATGTTGCATTGTTTGTAATAGGAATATGTGTGAGAGTTTAAGAATTGCATTTGTTTGATAGGTAGCTTATTTAATATTCTTATACTGGAAATGATGGGGCTGAATCTAAACACCTCAATTTTTTTGTGATATTCTGTTTCAATCGATATCCATTTGTTTTTTTTTTTTAATATATATCTGCAGCTTGGACCCATGTCTAGTTCACATGTTTATTTTTTCTGTTCTAGCCTGTGTGTATTTTAGCTCACGTTTGTTTACTTCAACTAATTTATGTATATTAAGTTGTATTATTTGGGCTTCATGCATCTTCATTTAGAATAATCGGCCACACGCATTTAAGAGAAAACAAATTCTGATTCAGAAATTATTATTGATGTTTCTAAATAACAATGTCTGGAGTAGAAAGCACACAGTATGGTGTTCTTATAACAAAAAATATTGAATGTAGCAGGCAACTTACTTTAAGTAGTAATGCAAGCAAATGAAACAATCAAAACCCTTTTAGAGCTACTACTTTGGCATATTTTTGTCACTGTAAGAAGAGCCTCTGACTTTCCTCTTGTCTAGCCACCAGACATATGAGGTGTTTTAGGATAGCCTTAGTTACTCATATTGAAGCCATCTCTCAATTGGCAGCATAAGACTCCTGGAAAATTTAGATAGGCTCCCATTTTCAACCACAATATTAATTTTAGCTTTCAAGTCACTGCACTATATTGTGTCTCCCTATTTCTATGAACCTCCTTACCTCCATAGACCATTTCATCAGCTGTGCTCCTCTGCTTAGTGTTTATTAAATCACATTACTTCCAAATGGAAAACTGAGATGGTATTCTAATCTTGTATTTTTCCTTCTTTCTCGATCTCTTCTGTTTGAACTACTTGTAAATTAGTTTGTCATCCATAGCAGAAGTTGTCGCCTTATCTCAGACATCTTTGTTTTGTTTTTAACTTGGTTATTATAGTGCATAGGGAGATGTCTTCTATGTAATGGACAATTACATAAGTGCTGTCTGTATTTTTGGTACTTGAAAAGATGTTATGGTGCTAAATTTCACTGGAAATTGATAAGAAATTTTTTGGATGAGACTAGGTAATTAATACAAGATCACTGTCTTTCCCTTCTAAGAAAAAAAACCACATGTGCACACTCCCTCCCCCACTTCAAATAAGTCTGTCCAGTTTGGTCAGTCTGGGTTATCTGCTGCCCCTCTTCAAACTGGGGCTGAAAAAGTCTATTGCCAGCACTTGTACTTCACCAAGATGGCAATAACGCTTCAAAATGAAGGTTGTGCGTGTGTGAGAGAGATTTGCTGTGCTAATTCAGGACACAAGAAAAGAATGTAAGGAAATGTGACTTGTGCCCATTTTTAGTAGCTATCTTTGAAGTTACTGAAATGATGGGCAAAATCTGGGGAAGAAGAAAAGTGGGATAATTACACTTTCACTTCAAAGCTCTTTGAGAGAAAGCTAATGGGTAAAGCACGTATGAACTCCTCTATACAAGTCGCCTTAAATACAAGAGCAAACTTATTATATGAAAAAGCCTTGGATAATAAACTCAGTGGGAATAACTTTTGTTTGTTACTTTTTTGAAGTATATTTAGCTACCAAAGTCAAGACTGAACTGTGGCTTCCTATTGTTTCATAAACCATGAGTGTCAGAAGGCCTTTACCCAGCTTAAGGCGACACTCATGTCTGACCCTGTCCTAAGGGCCCCAGACTTTCACAAACCATTCCTAGTAACCACACATGCATCTCAATGTGGTGTAGGAGCAGTTTTAATGCAGAAAGGACCGGATCAAAACTTCTATCCTGTTGTCGTTTCTCAGCAAGAAACTGTCTGAGAGGGAAAGCCACTGGTCAATCAGTAAAAAAGAATGCTATGCCATTGTGTATGCCCTGGAAAAGCTACGCCCATACGTTTGGGGACGGCGGTTCCAGCTACAAACCGACGATGCTGCGCTAAAGTGGCTTCATACTGCCAAGGGAAACAACAAAAAACTGCTTCGATGGAGTTTAGCTCTCCAAGATTTTAATTTTGATATTCAACACATTTCAGAAGCTTCTAACAAAGTAGCTAATGCACTCTCCCGTGAAAGTTTCCCAGAATCAACTGGTTAAAAATTGTCCTTAAAATGTAAAAAGTCTTACAGTTTACACAATTAGTAGTATATGTAAAGGTGCATGTGTTTTATTAATCTGTTTATTCTAAAGTTCTAGGAAGAAATTACTGCCAGTGTGGTTCCACACTGTCTGAGATTTGGGGGACGTGTCATAAACAAATGGTTATGGGTTAATGTCTCTTTTACCTGTAAAGGGTTAAAAAGCTCAGTGAACCTGGCTGACACCTGACCAGAGGACCAATGGGGGGACAAGATACTTTCAAATCTTGGTGGAGGGAAGTCTTTGTTTGTGTTGTTTGTTTTGTTCATTGTTCGCTCTTGGGACAAAGAGGGACCAGACGTACAACCAGACTCTCCAAATCTTTCTGAATCAGTCTTTCATGGTTTCAAAATTCTAAGTATAGCCAGGCAAGGCGGATATGTCTTATGTTTGTTTTCTTTCAACTTGTGAATGCTTTTCCTTTTGCTGGAAGGATTTTTACCTCTGTTTGCTGTAACTTTGAATCTAAGGCTGGGGTGGGAGGAGGTCCCTCCAGCCTGTATGAATCTGAATACCCTGTAAAGCATTTTCCATCCTGATTTTACAGATAATTTTTACTTTTTCTTTCTTTAATTAAAAGCTTTCTTTTTTAAGAACCTGATTGATTTTTTCCTTGTTTTAAAATCCAAGGGATTGAGTCTGAACTCACCAGGGATTGGTGTGGGGAAAGGATGGGGGGGGGGAAGGTTAATCCCTCTTTGTTTTAAGATCCAAGGAGTTTGGATCAGTGTGAAGCTTCCCAAGGCAACCCAGGGAGGGGAAAGTCTGAGGGGAAAAGGAGGGATGGTTAATTTCTCCTTGTTATAAGATCGAAGGGGTTTTGGTCTTGGGTTCCCCAGGGAAGGTTTTGGGGGAACAGAAGTGTGCCAAACACTATATTATTGGCTGATGGCAGCATACCAAATTTAAGCTGGTAATTAAGCTTAAAAATAATCATGCAGGTCCCCACTTTTTGGACGCTAAAGTTCAAAGTGGGGGAAAAAACCTTGACACAGAAAAAGGCACAGTATATATGTATCAAAGTATTTGTGAATCTTAATTATTTCTTTCTATATATTTAAATGGATAGACGTAATTGCATTTTTTATTTTTGCAGGCTATCAGGAAATTTGAACCTCCATTTTTTAGCTTGTGTACCCCTTTTTTTTTTTTTTTTACTACTTGAATAATATTCCCTACTTATATCACATGGCTGTTGTCTGGCTTAATGCATTTCTTTTTTTGCAACAGATATTGTGGACATGCATATTAGTGTAATCTTGCCTCTGTTTCAGTGTTTTTCGTTCAATCTGATGTATCACTTTTGAGATTGACTACTTTTCTTCCTAAACTCTCTAACTTCAGTTAGGCTGTCCTGTGTTGCTACAAGATTATCTTGAGTACTCTGTTTCCCTAAACTATTTTTTGAGCGTAGCTGTTTCCGTATTTTTCTCCTTACCTTCTTGGCTTAGGGTGAAAATATTTTTTGCAGACTCTTTGATACCTTTCCCTCCAATTTTCAGTACAATCTTTTGCACTTAAGTTATTTAGATGTTATACATCTAAACTTTATTAAGTTAACTTTATTAAGTAATTTAGATGTTATAGTAATGGCATCTAATCAACAGAAGGCACTAACATTTTGGTTCTATTTAATGGATGTCGTTACTCAGATGCTTCCCTTATATTATATTTTTTGAGAGATGGCACGGATAGCCATGGTACTACAAAATGGTTTGTAACCCACAGGATGTCTGCTTAATTTTAGTTCAAAGTATGGTAAGAACTGGCTAAGAGAAACAGACACTCAGTAGAGAAAGTTACACCATTCAGAGATCAAGATCTAAAATGGAAGAAGTGGGTCACATGTATCACTTCATAATATGATAGTATTAAGAGAAGAAAAAGCAGACTTCCAGTATTGTATAGTGTTGTGATGTTTTTGGTCATGTCTCCTGTTTTATGGACGCTATGAACTAATGTAATGGTCAAGAGGAGTGCGCTTCTACAAAGAGTCTTGTATATTTCCTCAAGAGTAAGGAAATGATGATGCTCATCAGTAGCTCTGGCAGGCTTTTAGAAAGTCAGAGCCTCTCTCTAGCATCTACTCCTGCCTTTTCCTTCCCAGAATACGTAGCTGCTGCTCCCAGAGCTGCAATTACGGTAGTAAGATTTTCTCTTCTGAATCATCCATCTGGCTGGGAAACCACCTTCACAAGAGGCACAAAGCCATGTTTGGAATCAGGAGCCATATACAAAATGTAAGACAGAAAACACAACTTCTTCACTACCTTATGGCATCTGGCACATTTTATGGAGCAAGACACTGTAAAAGTGTTGATAGAAATCTTTCACTACCTGTGATTGACACTGGTGCATATTGTTGGTGAAAACAGCACCCAGGAACTCTAATGATGGAGGGTGTCAATGCTACTTTTACCACCTTAAAGCTATTGTCTGTGTATTTTTTTTAATATATAAGGTTTGGTTAGTCCAAAGATTATAAAGTACTATATGTTATCTAGCCTCCCATTTTTTAATAAGATAACTGGGAAGCTGACAAAGAACTACCTTTACATGTACCTATCCACACCAGTATTATGGATCTTTGCCAAACGAAGTTCAGTCTAGGTCATGGGACAGAGAAAGTGTTCTTCATGGTGATGGCACTTTCCCTGCCCATTGACAGAGGGAGGATGTCCATACTCATCCCACTGGATCTGTGTGTTGTGCTGATAATGGCAAACTACTGTCCTGTTTTGGAGACATACCAGGTGTTGATGGGAAGTCTCTGAAATAGCTTTGGTCAAAATTGTCACTCTTGAAGAAAAATAAAATTTTCTGCATGTGAAATCAGAGCGATCAAACATGTTGTTGCAGGAAAGAGTCCTGTGGCACCTTATAGACTAACAGACGTTTTGGAGCATGAGCTTTCGTGGGTATTCAGAGCTCATGCTCCAAAACATCTGTTAGTCTACAAGGTGCCACAGGACTCTTTGCTGCTTTTACAGATCCAGACTAACACTGCTACCCCTCTGATACTAAACATGTTGTTATTCCAAGTATCTCTTCATTCTTGGAAAAATTAGGAAAAACTCAATACTTATACTGAATATGGAGTACTTGTTGCACCTCAGAGACTAACAAATTTATTTGAGCATAACCTTCTGTGGGCTAATACCTACTTCATTGGATACATACAGTGGAAAATACAGTAGGAAGATATGCATACACAGAAGACATGAAAAAATGAGTATTGTCATACTGAACTATAACGAGGGTAATTAGTTAAGGTGGGCTATTATCATCAGGAGGGGAAAAAAAACCTTTGTGGTGATAATCAGGATGGCCCATTTCCAACAGTTGACAAGAAGGTGTGAGTAATAGAAGGGGAAAAAATTAGCATGGGGAAATAGGTTTTACTTTGTGTAGTGATTCATGCACTCCCAGTCTTTATTCAAGCCCAATTTAATGGTGTCAAGTTTGCAAATTAATTCCAATTCTGCAGTTTTTCATTGGAGTCTGTTTTTGAATTTTTTTTGTTGGAGTATTATGACTTTGAGGTCTGTAATCGAGTGACTAGAGAGGTTGAAGTATTCTCCAACTGGTTTTTGAATGTTATAATTCTTGACGTCTGATTTGTGTCCATTTATTCTTTTGCATAGAGACTGTCCGGTTTGGCCAATGTACATGGCAGAGGGGCACATGATGGCATATATCACATTGGTAGATGTGCAGGCGAACGAGCCTCTGATACTGTGGCTGATGTGATTAGATCCTATGATGGTGTCCCCTGAATAGATATGTGGACAGAGATGGCAACAGGCTTTGTTGCAAGGATAGGTTCCTGTGTTAGTGTTTCTGTTGTGTGGTGTCTGGTTGCCGGTGAATATTTGCTTCAGGTTGGAGGGCTGTCTCCCCAGATCTGTGAGAGCGAGGGATCGTCCATCAGGATAGGTTGTAGATCCTTGACGATGTGCTGGAGAGGTTTTAGTTAGGGGCTGAAGGTGACAGCTAGTGGCGTTCTGTTTAGTTGGGAATTGGTCCTGCTTTGAGCAGGGGGTTGGACTAGATGACCTCCTGAGGTCCCTTCCAACCCTGACGTTCTATGATTCTGTTACTTTCTTTGTTGGGCCTGTGCTGTAGTAGATGACTTCTGGGTACTCTTCTGGCTCTGTCAATCTGTTTCTTCACTTCACCAGGTGGGTATTGTAGTTGTAAGAATGCTTGATAGAGATCTTGTAGGTGTTTGTCTCTGTCTGAGGGGTTGGGGCAAATGCAGTTGTATCTTAGAGTTTTGCTGTAGACAATGGATCATGTGATGTGGTCTGGATGAAAGCTGGTGGCATGTAAGTAAGTATAGCGGTCAGTAGGTGTCTGGTATAGGGTGGTGGTTATGTGACTGTTGCTTATTAACACTGTAGTGTCTAGAAGTGGATCTCTTGTTTGGACTGGTCCAGGCTGAGGTTGATGGTAGGATAGAAATTGTTGAAATCATGGTGGAATTCCTCAAGGGCTTCTTTTCCATGGGTCCAGATATGAAGATGTCATCAATGTAGCGCAAGTAAAGTATGGGTGTTAGGGGATGCGAGCTGAGAAAGCATTGTTCTATCTGTTTGACACTGACTTAGTTAAAGGTTAATGACTCTTTTGCCTGTAAAGGGTTAAGAAGCTCAGTGAAGCTGGCTGATACCTGACCAGAGGACCAGTGGGGGGACAAGATACTTTCAAATCTTGGTGGAGGGAAGTCTTTGTGCTGTTTTTTTTTTTTTGTTTGTTGTTCGCTCTTGGGGCTAAGAGGGACCAGACATGCAACCAGGTCTTTCTCCAATCTTTCTGAAACAGTCTCTCATATTCAAAATAGTAAGTACTAGCTAGAAAAGGCAGATTAGTCTTATGTTTGTTTTCTTGACTTGTGAATGTGTATTTTGCTGGAAGGATTTTTACCTCTGTTTGCTGTAACTTTGAATCTCAGGCTAGTGGGGAGGGAGTCCCTCTAGGCTATATGAATCTGAATACCCTGTAAACATTTTCCATCCTGATTTTACAGAGATAATTTTTACTTTTTCTTTCTTTAGTTAAAAGCTTTCTTTTTTAAGAACCTGATTGATTTTTTTCCCTTGTTTAAGACCCAAGGGGATTGGGTCTGAACTCACCAGGGATTGGTAGGGGGAAAGGAGGGGGGGGGGGAAGGTTAATTCCTCTCTGTTTTAAGATGCAAGGAGTTTGGATCAGTGTAGCCTCTCAGGGTAACCCAGGGAGGGGGAATGGTTTATTTCTCCTGGTTTTAAGACCCAAGGGGTTTGGGTCTTGGGTTCCCCAGGGAAGGTTTTGGGGGAACAGAAAGTGTGCCAAACACTATATTTTGGCTGGTGGCAGTGCTATCAGATCTAAGCTAGGAATTAAGCGTAGAAGGATCCATGCAGGTCCCCACTTTTGGACGCTAAAGTTCAAACTGGGGGAAAAATACCTTGACAATCAGCCATAAAAATACTTGGCATACTGTGGGGCCATGAGGGTACCCATAGCAGTGCCGCTGACTCTAGGCTTAGTCTCTAAGGTGCCACAAGTACTCTTCGTTCTTCTTGCTGATACAGACTAACACAGCTACCACTCTGTATACTGAATATGCTATTTATGCAAACATATCTTGTAAAATAAATACATTCAATTGGAACACTCTGAATTCAGTTACCAAAGCTATTTTACTAGAATACCTTTGAACTAAATTGATTAAAAAAAAAAAACACTCAGTGGAATATGCTGCCTGGAGTTTTTTGAGTTTTATCACAGTACTCCTCACTACATCTTTGTGGATCATCCTGAATTCTTCCACTTCCTCTGTAGCCTTTGACAGTCTTCAAAGAGTCATAGCTATTGTCCTGTTTCTCGTCTCCACTTCCCCTCAATATTTGCATATATGCACACTGTTATTGTTTAGCCAAGAAACTTTAAATGTTCCTCAAACTTTTCTTTCCTCAAATGCTTAAGTAATCATTTCTCTTGCTCTTCCCTATATTTTTACAAATTGTGCCCATCTTTCAGTTAGTTGTCTGTCCAGCATGCTATGCAACGTTATACATACTATATAGAAAGGGACTCTCTCGTCCATAAAGTAATAATGCCTTTGCGTTTGTTGCTGTAACTTGTATTGAATTTCTTTTGCTGCCATGTTGCTGCCATGCATATCTTCTATCACTCCATGGTTATATTCAGCTTTTGTCTTCAGTTTGTGCTTTTTCAAGTATTTCACTTCTGTTGAAGGTATGTTTTATATTATTTTCCAAGATACATGCCAGGGTGATTGAAGTCCCCCATTAGAACTGGGGCCTGTGTTCTGGAAACTTCAGTTAATTGTCTGAAGAAAGCCTCATCTACCTCATCCTCCTGGTCTGGTGGTCTATAGCACACGCTCACCATGACAACACCCTTGTTGCTCTCACTTCTAAACTTAACCCTGTAGCAGGGTGGTCCCCTGTTCCTGCCCTGAAGGGCTTAAAACAGCCCAGGAGAGGACTGTGGCTGGGGCAAGAAGTCTGGGCTGATTAGGGAAAGTAGGCTCAGCTGTGGCCATGCCCTAATGAGGCCCAGGTGGCCCCTATAAGAGGCTGTGAGCCAGATGCCCAAACAGTCTCTCTCTAGCTGTAGAGTGAGATGGACCTGGCTGCAGGGAGCTGGAGACAAGGTACCTAGGGCTGGGGACAGGCTGAGGAGCTGGGGAGCACTAGCCTGGAAAGCCCCAGGCTGTGGCCTAGCATTGGGCCACCAGATACTGGGTGTTGCAGGGGGCAGCCCAGGGGTAGGCTAAGGCAGCAGGTCCGAACCCAGCCTTGCCAGTGATGAGTAGGCTGATACTGCAGTCTGCCCTAGGGCGTGGGGGCTAGACAATGACTGGCAGTAGTATACTGAGGTGAGGTGGGAATAGTGGGTGGGGGTTCCCTAGGGAGGGGAGACCTAAGACTGAGGGGTTACTGCCAGGGGGCAGCACCTCATGTAAAAGGGCACTGGGTTCAGGGAGGGACACGGGGGCCAGAGGACAGGCGGATCACCAGCCTGAAAAGGGTGCTCTAGAGCTGAATCAAGCTAATTCTCAGAAGTCACCAGCAGGAGGCGCTGCAGGGAGTAAGGCCGCATGTCTACAAACCCAAAGACTCTCAACAGGCAATTTTCTCCAGTTTCATACTGGACCTCTGAGCAATCATACCAGTCTCTTACGTACAGTGCTACTCCTCCACCTTTCCTCCCCTGAACAGTTTATACTCATCCATGACAGTACTCCAGTCATGTCAGCTACTCCACCAAGTCTCTGTTATTCCAATCACATCATAGTTCTTTGACTGTGCCAGGACTTCCAATTCTTCCTGCTTGTTTCCCAGGCTTGCTGTGTTCATGTACATGCACCTAAGATAAGTAGCCGATTTGCCCTGCTTTCTCAATATGAATCAGGAGGACCCCCAGCCCATTGTACCCTCTTCCTTGTGTTTCCTCCCGGTGTCCCACTTCCCCACGTACCTCAGGGCTTAGGTCACCGTCCCCTGGCGAACCTAGTTTAAAGCCCTCCTCACTGGGTTAGCAAGCCTGCCTGCGAAGATACTCTTCCCTCTCTTTTTTTAGATGGATCCCATCTCTTCCTAGCAATCCTTCCCCGAACAACATTCCATGGCTGAGGAATCCAAAGCCCTCTCTGTGACACCCTCTCTTTGACACCATGCATTTACCTCCACAATTCGACAGTCCCTATCTGGGCCTTTTCTTTCAACAGGGAAGATGGATGAGGACACGACTTGTGCCTCAAACTCCTTTATTTGTCTTCCCAGAGCCACATAGTCCTCACAAATGGAAGAAAGGAGAGTAGCAAAATACGGACCCTGGACTTCAGAAAAACAGACTTTGACTCCCTCAGGGAACCGATGGGCAGGATCCCCGGGAGGCTAATATGATGGGGAAAGGAGTCCAGGAAAGCTGGCTTTATTTTAAAGAAGCCTTATTGAGGGCACAGGAAAAAAACATCACTATGTGCAGAAAGAATAGCAAATATGGCAGGCAACGAGCTTGGCTTAACAGTGAAATCTTTGAGTTTAAACACAAAAAGGGAAGCTTACAAGAAGTGGAAACTTGGACAGATGACTAGAGTGGAGTATAAAAATATTGCTAGAGCATTCAGGGGTGTAATCAAGAAGGCCAAAACACAACTGGAGTTGCAAGGGATGTGAAGGGTAACAGGAAGGGTTTCTTCAGATATGTTAGCAACAAGAAAAACGTCAGGGAAAGTGTGGGACCCCTAATGAATGGGGGAGGCAACCTAGTGACAGATGATATGGAAAAAGCTCAAGTACTCAATGCTTTTTTTGCCTCCATCTTCACAGACAAGGTCAGTTCCCACACTACTGTCCTGGGTGACACAGTATGGGGTGTTGGAGAAAAACTTAGTTTTTGCTTTTTGTTTGGGTGCAGCAGAGTTAGATATTTTATTTTGTTTAGCAGCTGTAACAGGGAGAGAGTGCACTAGAACATAGGGTTTTATTTTTTTAGACAGGTTTTTTAACAGGTAAACAATTATAGCAAGCATTTATACTTTTGTTATAGACAATAATAAGCAACAGCTGCATTTTATTTATACATAGGTTATTTTGATATTTTATTTTGTTATTTAAGAGACGTTAGTTTACATATTGTATTATTTACACAAGGTTGAAAAACAATTTTTTACAGTTTTTTTTTACTTGCCTTACACAACGTTTGCTTTTACAAATTTTGTGTTATTAGGGTTATAATTAGCTTAACTTTTGCTAACAGAGACTGTTATGCATGAAGATTCCCTACAAATGTTTGTTAGTTTTTTTTGTATTTATACATTTTTTTGTACTTTTAGTACAACAGATATTTTTAAATTTTTATTTGTATTAAGCCATGGATTTTTGATTTTACGTTAGATGTTTTAATTTTAGGAGTTTTTATTGGATATATTGACAATGCATGATTAGCATGGACATGAAAGGTATTACTATTATGTTTTTTACAATAACAATAACATAATTTTAAACTAACTAACAGCAATATAAGCAATAATATTTTTATAGCAATAATATGAGAAGGTGAGAAGCCCTCAGTGGTGAAAGAACAGGTCAAGGACTATTTAGAAAAGCTGGACATGCACAAGTCCATGGGTCCAGATCTACTGCATCCGAGGGTGATGAGGGAATTGGCTGATGTGATTGCAAAGCCGCTGGCCATTATCTTTGAAAACTTGTGGCGATCTGGAAGCTTGCAATTCTGGATTGCTACTGGTCAGTGGCAGAATCTACAGTGGGGGCAGTTGTCATGCTAATATTTTTAGGTGCCCAACTTTGTATTTATCAGGAATTCGTATTCCTTATTTCTTTGCCAATACATTCCACATTTGTATACGGTTTTTTATTCCAGACTGCTGGTATCTCTCACAGTTTTTCTTGTCTCTTCAGAAGTAATTGTAGATAGCTTAAGTAGCTAATTCTAAACACCCTGGAATGTATGCATCTGGACCTGCTGGTTTTGTATAAATTTATTTTTTCCATGTGTTTCTCTTGCCTGCTTTTTATTAGATTTATCGAGATTTATAAGGTTTTCATTACTACTTAGTTGGCCATACCTTTCTTCCTTTATTTTTCTTATTTAAAGACAGATTGTAATGAAAACTGTTCAGGGCCACTATTTTCTTGTAAACTTGGAAATAATATTCCATCCCAGTATCTGGAGGTCATTTCAGGATCAATGGCAGTAAAGTGATACTTTCACACAGGAGATTCCTTTATGTTTTAGAGCCATAAATCACTGCATCCAAAAACAAGTGATGCTCATCAAAGAATTAGTCATGA